>NC_091998.1:43499505-44190755 GCF_044704955.1 Pristiophorus japonicus
CCGGGTATCATTCTGGTAAACCTACGCTGCCTCCAAGGCCAATATACCCTCCCTAAGGTGTGATGTCCAGAACTGCTCTCAGTGCCCCAGGTGTGATCCAACCAGGGCTTTGTACAGCTTCAGCATAACTTCTACCCCCTTGTATTCTAGTCCTCGATATAAAGGCCAGCATTCCGTTAGCCTTTTTGATTATTTTCTGTACCTGTTCACGACATTTTAATGACCCCATGCAGAATGTTGTGCAGCATTACATTAGTCTGATCTGCAAGATCTTTAGAGCAGAGAAAGTTAGAGACATTTAATAAAGGCGTTCAAAATATTGAAGGGTTTTGATAGTGTAGATAGGGAGAATTGAATGTCCAAAGGGGAGGTGTGGGGGGGGGGGGGGGGGGGGGGGGGGGGGAGGGAGGTGTGTGTGTGTGGTGGATTCCATGAATGCTGACTTTTGTTCCTTTTTGCTTGTGTGAAAGCAGCTGGCACAAGTGTGAGCAGGTTTTAAACTGAGGATCTGTAAGCGCCACTAGGTGGCATCAGGAGCCAACAAACCTTTTTGAGTCCGTGTGATGGCTTTCACACCAATGCGACATTTCAGAACTGACATCTAACTTTAACTTGACAAGCTTCTGCACGTGGTAGAAGTCTAGCTGACTCTGCAGAGGAGACTGTCCCGGCTTCTAAAATAAATTGTCTTTTTTTTTTGTTAGTCTGGCTCAGTGGGCAGCACACTCGCCTCTGAGTCAGAAGGTTGTGGGTTCAAGTCCCACTGCAGGACTGAAGCACATAAATCTAGGCAGATATCCAGTGCAGTACTGAGGTAGCGCCGCACTGTCTGAGGTGCCGTCTTTTGGATGAGACATTAAACCAAGGCCCCGTCTGCTCTCTCAGGTGGACATAAAAGATCCCATTGTTCTATTTTGAAGAAGAGCAGGGGAGTTGTCCTGGGCCAATATTTAGCCCTCCATCAACATCACTGCAACAGATTATCTGGTCATTATCACATTGCTGTGTGTGGGAGCTTGCTTTGCGCAAATGGGCTGCCGCGCTTCCCACATTACAACATTGACTACACTCCAAAAATACTTCGTTGGCTGGTCGTCAAAGACGCTATATAAATCCAAGTCTTTATTTCTTTACAAACTGGCTTGGTGGGTAGTCCTAGGATTGGTGATTAGTGCTCACATTGCTGGGCTAGGAGCTCAAAGTAACAACCTGGGCAAAATACGACTGGGCCTCAACTGCAATTACAGTGGTGTTTGTTCTCTTCCCACAGGATAAACACTGGCTGCTCCGACAGGCTAGAACCCCCATGAAGAACACTTCCATCGCATTCCTGGACAATGCTTTCAGAAGAAGGTACTAGGATGCACGCGTGTTTCAAAATCTGAGCCTGTCGCAGACTAGCTGATATAATTGGGTTAGACGCTGTCTTTTCCCCCTCCAGGATTGGGGTTTAAACCCAGTGTGGACAGATAGAATGCAGATCATTTCTAGCAGTTGGATTGTGGAGACGGAGGGGACATCTGGAGTTCCAGCCGTACTCGGGGGCCCATAGTAAATAAAACGATCACTAAATTAGCTGCTTCACTCAGAAGCTGGTGTGTGGCATTTCCATTTTTCACTGCAATAGACAATGTTTCTCTGATGTTGCGGCAGAATAGAGGGAAATTATCTCTGTGCTACACCTGATCGTTGCAACAATTGGATCCTATAAGAATCAGATGGTCTGCATTAAGATCAGTATTTTCTGTTTAAATTGTGAATCATAACTAAAGCTGCAACGACCTGGCTACTGACTAAATTCTATTTTAAACTCCATTTTGAACACTTTCCTGACTAAACCGAACAGTTTTGTGAAACGAACTATTAAAGGTATGTTTGTGTATGCAATCTGCTGCGAGTTTGACAGCACCCTGTATAATTTATCAAAGTATGGTTTTAAGTATTTTGTCCCATAAAATTTGGTGCTCGGTTCCCTGGTAAAGGGCTGAGCAGTGCAGAATTGTGAGGTACAAACTCCACATGAAATAGGAAGTAGGGAAAGTAGAAACCGAGAAATTTACAGGCCATTTCGGCCCATGGTGTCTGCGTCGGCCGACAAAGAGCCACACGGCCCTCGGTCAGCAGCCCTGAAGGTTACATATAAACCTTTGAACAATGAACAATGGTGGAAAGGTAAAGAGCACCCAGCCCAACCAGTCCGCCCCACACATCTACGACACCCCTTACACTCAATTTAGTTACTGCAGCAGTAATGACTGTGACTCTGGCGTAAGAATGGGACATTACATCAGAAACGTGCTTATATAACTGACCAGGGTGGCACAGAGCATCTGTACTGATGTTGTTGTTAATGAGCTGCTGGTTTCATGATGCTGTGAGTCGCAGATAATGGAGTGGGATTAATTGAATAGCCCGCAGGCAGGTTGGACGAAATGGCTTCCTTCTGCGCTGTATCTTTCTATGATTCTGTGACATTACTGCAGTGCTTTGGTACTGCCTTGGGTGAAAAATTTGATTTTTGGATAGTGTAGTAAAGTTGTGTGCTATGGATGTGCGCGCGTATCTTCATTAAGTGTCTTTCAGGCAGAAAACAAACTCGCCTGTGTGTGCCTTTTGAACTTGCAAGCCAGCAAAAACTGTTTTTAATTGGGTTTTATTGCTCTGTCACAGCTTACTGTACATGTACGTGCTCTCTCTTGCTGTGTGCAAGACGTGTTACTGTTGTAAAGCAGGTTAGATGTTCCACTTGTGATGTAACTGATGGATGGAGTGAGACTGCCTTTTACAAACCTCACTCGTGAGGAGGGTCCCTTTAAATAGGTTACTGCAAAGCACAGCTGTGCCGATTCTGTTTGTGTTTTGTAAGGGGCTCCCACTTGAATTCATGTGGGGCTAGTTTAGTAAATAGTGGGCAAGAAATTCATTTGCATTTGCACCTCCCGTTACTAACGAGCGCAAATGCCTTACCGCCCGGGCGCGGCACTGGCGAGCGCTCCTGCCATATTGGGTGGGAGTTTAGCGGCGGCGCTCCGGCTTTGAGCCCCGATCACGTGCGCCCGGAGATCGTGACATCATCGCCACGAGCCCCGAAATTCACACTTGCCTTCTGCAGCAGTGCCGGGCGAAAACACCCGACAACTGCGGGGGTCTCGGATCGGAGGCTGGCCGCTACAGGGACGATGATTAAAGGCGAGGTGGCCGAGGGGAAATAATTTTAGAAAGCTACTTGCCTTGCTTTTTGATTGTTTTCTTCGTGGGGTTCTGGCTGCGCTCCCTCAGCCTGGTGATCTGATCGCGCGACACCCCCGCTCCATGGTGGCCCCGGGTAGGTCCGTCGCTAACGGTGAGTCTGCAGCGTGGGCCCTTCCCGTTCGGTGAGGGCCGAGCCCCTCGGACGTGTCCAGCGCTGTGCAGCCCAGTGTCCAGCGCTGCTGAGCGTCGACTCTGTTAGCGGCCCAGGAAGGAAAAGGAACGCTTGTTTTCGTGCTCCACTTCCTTTTTGGGGGCGGGGGGGGGGTAACCCAAACTTTTTTGAGGGGGGCGAAACTTCAGCGACTGTGCTAATTTTCACCCCTCCCAACTGTTGCCGCCCCCAAACGGGGTGATAATGAATTTCACCCATCCTTCCCAACTAATGCAATCGCTCACCTGTCGCAAGCTTGAACCCTGCGGAACTGTGCAACTTAATTGTTTGAGTATAGAATACTTTGCCACACAGTCGTTCAGGCAGAGACCATTGCATTTTTTTTTTACAAAGAGAAGTGAGTAAGTATTAAAAGCAGAGGAAGATATAAGGCTATGGGGAAAGAGTAGAGAGTGAGATTAATGTTGAAATGTTCTACGACAACAATTGGCACAGATACTGGAATTCTAACGTCTAAGGACAGGTTTAAAAATCTCAAGCCTAACTCCAACCCACCCACTTCAGGTGTGTCCATTTTAACAGTGTTTTTCTCTTTAACCCATGGAGGCCATCTTTCCCAGGGCTCATGAATCTTGGCATGTAAAAGCCGCAAGTGCATTTACAGCACTGCTTGTGGGCCAGGAGGAGCAGGAATGTTTCTTCCAGACCCAAAGCTAACCATTTACATTCCCCACCCCCACCCCCGGTTTTCCGACTTGTGTGAAATCCTCTCCCCGACTGCAGTCCAGCCCGATCAGCTTGTCGATCAAGAATTTAAAAGACTTCCTGCGATTAATTTCTGCAGGATATCCGGACCCCTTGCTTCTGGTTTTCCTGCCTGGAAATCATCACGGCCCGAGTAAACACTGAGGCCGATGGGTCGAACTGTGAGGATTTGGAAGGCACCGCTTGATAGGGTGGTGGAAACGGATTTGATAGTAGCCTTCAAAAGGAAATTGGATAAATACTTGAAGGGGGGGAACAAAATTGCAAGGATATGGGGAAAGAGCCAGGAGTGGGACCAACGGGATTGCTCTTCGAAAGAGCTGGTGCAGACTTGATGGGCCGAATGGCCTCCTAATGTGCTGTACGATTCTAATTCTATGAATGGCCTCCATCTCGTTTCATGGCAACTGCTGCACTTCCTCCTGTTCCCTGCAGGTGGCAGACTCTGCTCTCTGTGGATGATCTGGTAGAGAAGGTGATCAATAAACTGGGGGAAGTGAAAGAGCTGAACAACACGTACATCTTCTATACATCTGACCATGGCTACCACACAGGTGCGTTTGCAGAGTAAAGCGCTTGCAGCTTTGTTTATCCAGTTCCATTAATTTTTTTTCCATTAATGCAAGGCTGTAGTTTGACTCCACTAACTCTGTACTGAGGTGTTTGTTAAATGTTTTGGACTTTTATCATCTCGTGTTATCCATCGATCCCGATGGTCTTGCAACGAGTGTGGAGATCTCCTGTTTGATGTTGGACCATTCACATGACATTATATTGGAGCAGATCTGTGCTGTGCGAGTGTTGCTTGGGCCTTCTGTGCAGGCTTGCCTCGTTTACCCAGCCCGCTCCGCACCTCCTGAATAAGGGCTTGGCTCTGAATATGGACCCGCTGACAGAATGTTTTAAATAAGAAAGTTTTCTTTTATTGTGAACAAAGTGCGGTCGCAGTCCACGGATAGTTTCAAACACTAACTGAGAGGAATTCTTCTTCACCATTGTGAACCTGTGGAACTCTCTACCACAGAAAGTTGTTGAGGCCAGTTCGTTGGATATATTCAAAAGGGAGTTAGATGTGGCCCTTACAGCTAAAGGGATCAAGGGGTATGGAGAGAAAGCAGGAATGGGGTACTGAAGTTGAATGATCAGCCATGATCATATTGAATGGTGGTGCAGGCTCGAAGGGCCGAATGGCCTACTCCTGCACCTATTTTCTGTTTCTTTGGCCTTTTTAACAGCTGGTTTGCGTTCATCAGGAGTTCAGTGAGTGGCTTATGATGGTTCTCTTTTCCCCCATTTCCCCCACCCAAAAAAAAAATTTTTTCCTTTTTCATCTGTGGGGCAGATGTCGAGCTGACTGCAGGTAAGATTGGCAATTGTCATGACCGAATAATTGTCCAATCACTCCGATTTGTGCTGTGAATAAGGTCACGCCCTGTGCTGTTTATGGGCCCCACACAGATTGACACTTACTGTCGTTTCATTGCATTTGCAAATAATACCTGGTAAGTTATCTGGAGGCAGTCGTGTTTGGGAGAGGTAGAATTCAACAGCTGCTATTGACATGCACGGCTTCTGTTTACAGGGCAGTTCTCGCTCCCCATTGATAAGAGGCAGCTTTATGAGTTTGACATCCGGGTGCCATTGCTGGTTCGTGGACCAGGCATCAAACCCAAACAGACCATCAAGGTACGTGTTCATTCCTCGCAATGCGCTTCAATCTCTGTCCATGTGTGAAGTGAGTCTGGCTGCATGACCAATCTACAAACCCAGCCAGTGGGCTACAGCAACTGGTGAACCTGTATACCTAAACATTCATTTTAATAAAAGGAGCTTGCATTTATATAGCACCTTTCATGGCCTTGGGCTATCGCAATGCAGTCACTGTTGCAGCGAGTTTGCGAACAGCAGGATCTCGCAAACAGCAATACGATAAGTGACCAGGTAAGGTGCTTTTTGTGGTGTTGGCTGATGATGATTGGGAAAGGGGTGAACAACTCCCAGAAACCAGATTGCACCCCATGGTCTAGGTTGTGCTGTAATTGGGAATAAGTTAGCCATGCAGCTGAATTCCATCCTTTTATCTTATTGATTCTACAGGAGCCCATACTGAGCATAGACCTGGCTCCCACCATCTTGAATATCGCTGGATATGATGTATTGGAAAGCATGGATGGTAGCTCTTTCCTTCCCCTCATGGTGAGTGCAATGTGCAATTGTAAGAAACGCGCGCGCTCTCTCTCTCTCTCTCTGTCTCTCTCTCTCTCTCTCTCTCTCTCTCTCTCTCTCTCTCTCTCTCTCTCTCTTTCCCCCCCCCCCCCCTTCATTATCTCATTAGATGTGATCTGGTAAAACTCTCCTTGTTCCACTTGTGTGGCAGAAAATAACCACTGCATTGTAAGTAGTATAGAAGCGAGCAGAAAATGACACAAGATATTAATAGATTAAGTGAGTGGGGCTCGCAGCTTCTGACCCACATGGGTGGAAATGCTATTGCTGTTCTGCCAGAAGAAGTTTGCTGTGCAAAGAATTTAGAGCCAAGACGGCAAGTGGCCCCTGTCTTCTTCTTCAAGTCCCTCGGAGTCGGGGATAACTTGCTTCCACATTAATATGAATTCTCGGGGGACTGATGAGACCGGTGCAAGGCCTACAGTCTCTGTCACAGGTGGGGTAGACGGTGGTTGGAGACAGGTGGGTGGGGTGCTTGGGTTGCTGTGTGCTCCTTCCTGTTTTTGCGCTTGGCTTCCGCGTGCTCCGGGCGAAGAGACTCTGCATTCCGTGCCTTCCCGGATGCTTCTCCTCCACTTTGCGCGGTCTTGGGCCAGGGATTTTCAGGTGTGAATGGGGGTGTTGCACTTTTTCAAGGAGGCTTTGAGAGTGTCCTCTGCGCACCTGGGACTCGCTTGCCGTGTACTTCTACTTCTGTACACGTCCATGTGCTTTGAGCACCAATTATAACGCTGTTGATTCCTCATTGTCACGACCATCACTTCAGGATTCAAATGTCAACCGCAGATCCTTCCCTGGTTGCTTGACTAGGAATGCGAGTGATTAGAACTTATTCTTGTTACCGAAGGACACCCAGAATAACCCCAGAGAGTTGTCTGTGAACTTCATTCTGCACCGCACTCTTCAAAATCACTTTTCTGATCTCTTCTGGAGAAAGGACAGTTGTTTGAGCTCTTTTCCTATTGTGTAACAGTCCCTTCCATTTACTCCCTAGGATTCTTCCCAGAACAAAACCAGCTGGCGTACTGATTTCCTGGTCGAGTATACTGGGGAAGGTGAAGACAAGACCGACCCTGTGTGCCCCAATGTAGGACCTGGTGTGGCTGTAAGTATTCTGCAACAACAACTTGAATTTACGTAGCGTCTTTAACTGTCCTAAGGCTCTTCAGCGGCAGAATCCAATAAATATACACATTAGGTTTCTCATTTGGTGAGGCTCTGCTGCTGCTGTTCCAGAAAGATTCCCACTAGTCAAGGTTTTGCTTTCAAATGCCTCGTTGATCGACTCAGCAGTGTGAAACTTAAAGACTGAAGTGTTTATTGCAGATGAACTAACATTGACTAAAGAATTATCATTAGGAGAGTCAATGATACTACTTGCACTAAGCCATGCAGGGCAAACGATCCCAGGTTCCAGTTTGTTTTGAGATAATAAATACGTGACCTTTTCAATCTTTATAAATGCAACGACAGAGCTGATCTCTGACAGCAGGAGCTACAGTTAGCCACACACTCCTGAATTAAAGGAGGAGTGGGGGGCGGGCAGACTGCCTGCTTCTTATCACTACTCAGTTGCTGCTGCTGCAAAGAGTATGGAGATCTGGTGAGGGCAGTAGGGCCTTGACTGTGATGCCCCACACGTTCGAATAGTTAACTAGCGCTCCCTGAACACTTGCATGAAGAATGGCCTCTTGTATGAAGTGCTGGAAGGTAATTGGGGTGCCTCCAAAAAAAACTCTCCCAGCACGAGTCCGCATTTGAGGAAGGAGTGGGTGGGTGACCTCAGCCGTTCTCATTTTACCTGTGGTTTAAAACATTTGTTTTGAAAGTTTATATAATCAAAGTAATGGCGATCGCATGTCTGCGAACAGGCTGCAGCTGTGAAGCTGAGTTCGAAAAGTCTTATGAATGCGATATGTTTCAATTTTCTTTTAATATGTTTTCTCCATTCCTTAGGAATGTTTTCCTGACTGCGTGTGTGAGGATGCTTTCAACAACACCTATGCTTGTGTGCGGACATTATCTAAGAGCAATCTGCAGTACTGTGAATTTGCAGACAGTGAGGTACGTGCTGTCTCTGTTACGTGCTGCTTTGAATAATTTTTTAAAAAACATTCCCCCCCCTGACTGTTGAATTTTATTTAACACCCATTGTCTCCTTCCTCAAAATCCCAGTCTAACTATTGGTGGGGCGTGTAGCTAGTTAGCTGCCTGGCTGCTGTAGCTACCCCTTCCTGTGGATTCCAGCTCCACAGCATTAAATTGCTCTGAATTATTTGTGTTGCTTATTCCTGTGCACTTCCTGGTTTCAGTTCTTTGTGGAAGTCTATAACTTGACCTCTGACCCGCACCAACTGACCAATATTGCCAAAACCGTGGACCCCTCACTACTTGTGAAGATGAATCAGCGGCTAATCAAGCTGGAGTCTTGTTCTGGCAATGACTGCCGGACGATCAAGAGAGAAGATGATGGGTAAGTGTCTGCACACACCGATCACGAGGAAGATATATTCCTGCAGTCTGAATTTTGCTCACTCTTCTGATGAATTTCCCCTTGTTCTATTTTATCATTTTCCTGAAAAATTGAGGGTAGTGGGTGAAGAGATTGACCTGCATGCACCCCGATCGGTGGCGGTAACCTGCACGGGCGGTGTTTGCTGAGCCCGGAGCGGAAGTCCTGCCCCGGCCGCGGAATTGGCCTTCTCGCCCCTCCGAGGGAGTGGAGCGCCATCTTGCGCGCTCCTCTTCCTCTTGGGGGCGGGTCTCGCGGCACGATCGGCCGATGCCCCGCGTAGCGCTGGTGCGTTTCAACGCCCCTCGCCTTCCCTTAAAGGGGGAGGGCTACTGCGCACTCTGCAGGGCCTCTTGACGGCATCCACTGGGCCTCCAGGGCGGTGCGGTACCAGGGCTGCAGCCCTGCCACCCAAAACAGAGTGCCAGGGCTGCACGATGGCGGCCCGACCACGCCAGGGGACACGACTTGGAGCTGACTGGCGAAGTCGGCAAAAGCTCCCCTTTAACTTCCGCCCCGCGAGCGGACGTCGGCCTGGTTCGCGAGGCTGGCACTGACTCCCGCTAGAGTGAGCCTCGCAGGGCGCGGAGCAATACCTGCTTTTGGTGGAAAGGGGTTGGCGCGTGGCGTTAACGGGTCGCCGTGCGCGGTGATGACGTGTTTTTTTTTTTCCCGTTCATTCATGGGATGCGGTCGTCGCCGGCAACGGCAGCATTTATTGCCCATTCCTAATCATAGTCGCTTGCGAGCAGCCTGGGGCGCGCGTGTTGCCATGGCAGCACCTCCGCTAACTTCTGGACAATTTCCTGCGAGCCGGTAGTGCGCCCTCCCGACCCCGGCGAAGTGTTTTGCGCCCTGTTAGCGCCACCGGGCGGTGCAAAAAGGCTCAGTTTTGACCCCAAGGAGTTTTTCCTGTTGTTTTTGTTCTCCTTTCTCCCCCACCCCAGTTCCTTTCCCTTCCTCCCACAAAGCCACTGACTGTTTGTTTGCCTTTGGTACCATAGCCCAGCAAGCAATGGTCACCCTTGAGTCCCTTACCCCATTCGCAGAATGCACGAAGCATCCCAGCTGAGACTAATCCTGTCCCCTGGACATCCACGCACAAACTGGATGGTGAACGGGGCAGGAATTGATTCATTCTTTCTCAACCCCCCCCCCCCCCCCCCAAAAAAACCTCGGGGGCTTTTGATTAATTCTAATGTACCCTGCTATTGCTCCCACTGGGATAGTCCATACAGACGGGGAACAGTAACTGGACTCTCTAACCCAGTACCATAATGAGGAATTAAGACGACAATTCAATTAAAATCTGTCCTGAACTTTCAGTATCTTGTACTTGGCCAGTGAATGTATATAAACCACTTTAAGTAGCTTGTCTCTAGCAATCGCCAAATATCAGCCTCTGCAATTGATAAGTATTTTCATTTAATCTATGTTGGTTTATGGGCCTGTAAAGCAGTTGTTTTGGGAGGGGCATTTCATTAAATCACCTCTAACTATGTGATTACGCTCTTTTTATTACAGATTTGGTTCCTAGCTGAAGGGATATATTGAAGAGTTCCTCCCTTTCGTGGATGACGTCTGGCAGATTTCATTTGAACGGACGAAATGTACCAGCCTCCATCCACAAAAGAAATACTGAATTACTGTAAACCCAGCTACGCGGGGCCACAAACTAGCCAAGAGATTATCAATTGACCAAAGAGTGTGCAATAACTCCAATCGGGAAGAACTTGAATTGCAACAGTATCTCTTATTGAACACGCCATGCAAGAAACTTTGCTCTATCCTAATTTGAGACTGTCTGGGTGCTTTTTAGGGAAAACCCAGCAACTTTTTTGGGGTGATTACTTTAATATGGTTTCCCACCCTTTCATAGTTGCTAAATGTTTGAAAATTCTCTACCGCATATACCAAGCAACCAGCTTCATCGGGCAACTGGATCACTTCGCCTTTAGAATATTAAGATGATCAGATTTTCGCCCCTCATCCACTGCCTGGTTGTGTTCTTGTTTTACTGAGTGTGATGTGTCCTCCCACCCCTGATTTAGAGTAATTTCCGAGCAGGTAGTTGAGCTTGTAGTCTTCCACCAAATCAGAACTCTCTCTCTAAGGGGGCTCCACTGTATCAAATCAGCCAATCAAGAGATTGATTTTGATTGGTGTGTAGGGTGACTTCATTCACAAAAATGCTGCAATGACCATTGGATTTAAGAGTTGTGGTTGACTGAATCGTTGAAGGGGATAAACCTGCCTCCTTCTGTGCAATTGCAAATAACTGAGCCATCTCCATGTTTTCTGTTTGCTTTACATAATGAAGTGTTGGTAGTAGATGAGAGGGGGCATTTAGCATGGATGTTGGCATGCCAAACTCTGCTTTAGTGCTTTGCTTCACTGTGTTGAGCCTCTTCATAAACCATCTTGATCATCCAGTGCCGACTCATAATTTTTCTGTACGTTGGAAACATTTTGGAGAATTCCTGCATTGTTTTGATGACTGGAGTATAAAACCTGGTGAAAGGAAACTCCTCTTTGGAGTAATTGTCTGAAAACAAACCTCCTTTTGCTGGATTTACGAAGATAAATCTTTGAAAGTGAACCGCTGTTAAACAATTCTCTCTTCTCTGGGCACTGGGGTTTGTAGCCTGAATTCAGAAGCTTGTTGGATTTCTGTGATATTGGTAACCTTTTGTATCAATAGGTCCCTTTCCCTAAATGTAGACGGTGACTGACGAGCAAGGAAAATGCACATAAGTGAATTCTGAATGAAAAATGATTAGTTGTTCAGACTTTGCTTGGTGCGATTGAAGCGGCTGCTGTTTTGCCGCAGGCCTGTCGATTGTTTTCCTGTCAGTCAAGTATTGCAAAAAGAACACTGCAGCCGTGTCCAGAGAAATGCAGAGCCGATTGGAACCTGGACCTGCAGTGCAATGGCTGAATGACCTCCCAGAGTGTTCTCGCTTTGGGCTTGATGATCTGAAAATCCAAGCAAATGAATATTATTTGTATCCCGGTGCCTTCCTACAATGTGTTGTGCAAAATCATTGGCAATATTTCATTTTAACTTGAGTGCAGTCAAAATCTTTCAAAACACATCTGTTTTTAATTCCATTTTGTGAACTAGTTGTACATTTATCAGATGTGGGAAGGAATCTTTACTCCCTTCCCCCCCCCCCCCCCCCGCCCCCCAAATGTGAAAAAGCTGACAACTCTGAATTCATTTCCGTGATATTTGGTGGGGGGAAAAGGACTAAAATAAATACTTACTACATTGGCATTTAAAAATAACCTTCACAACCTCCCGGGTTGTGTAGCCACTCTCCTTGATCAACAGGGAGAAGATTGCTGATGTTAGAAAATGGTTGCCTTCTGTTTCTCCAGGGTCTTTGATTGATGTCTCTCTGTTCATGCTGGTAGCCTAAAGCCTGTGTCCAGTAACAAAAGGGATCCACTCTTCAGGAACTGACCAATTTTATTTTTTTTTTAAAACTGTGAGACCGTTCTGTCGTTCAGTAGACACCTGATTTAAAATGCTCCTACTTTGCTAAATGTGCCAGATTGTGGATCATCTCGGACAGAAAGGGGAAGGGGTGATTTGTTGTGTGATGCTGTTACTGATTGGGCAGCATTACAGCTCTAACCAAGATGGCCAGGAAACAGTAACTTGTTCTCATGGCAGACAAAGGTGTAGAGGTGTGAGCTGGTGGGACCAAGCCGTACTGTAGCAGCAGCCTTCGATCGTGCTGTAGAACTTTGATTTAGTCCTGTACATCTGTTGTGCCAACAGTTCCACCCTTGAGATGAAACATCAAAGCACAGGAAACTAGTTTAGTGCCAGTGATTGTGGGGCAAGTTTTCTGTGCAACTCACTTACTTCTTACTTTCTGTTGGACTATACCTGCTTTGTGTGCACTTCATTCACTTTCTGTCTTGCAGATTGAATGTTTTTTAAAAATTGGACAATAAAATGATATTGGATATTGCAGTATGAGTGTTTTTTTTAATCAACGATTTCTCCCTAGGGTAGCACCCTATTTACTGGAGTGCCCTGCCCTTGCCTTTTTAATAACTAAATACCAGCATGTGGAATGGTTTCTGCACTGCTATGTTCAATTAATACTATGGCCAGATGCCATTTACAGCCCTTGCTAGACCTATTACTAATCTGGATATGAAGGATAACCTGAGGATCCAATTGAACACCACCAATAAAGAATCAGAGAATGGTTACAGCACGGAAGAAGGCCATTCGGCCCGTCGAGCCCGTGCCGGCACTCTGCAAGAGCCCTTCAGCCAGTCCCACTCCCTCGCCTTTTCCCCATAGCCCTGCAATTTCTTTTCTTTCAGGTACTTATCCAACTCCCTTTTGAAAGCAGTGATTGAGTCTGCCTCCACCACCCATTCAAGCAGCGCATTCCAGATCCTAACTGCTCGCTGTGTATATAAAAAAAAAAATAGTTTTTACTTCTGTCGCCTTTGGTTCTTTTGCCAATCGCCTTAAATCTGTGTCCTCTGGTTCTTGACCCTTCCACCAATGGGAACAGTTTCTCTCGATCTCTCTGTCCAGACCCCTTATGATTTTGAACACCTCTATCAAATAAAGAGAACAACCCCAGCTTCTCCAGTCTATCCACGTAACTGAAGTTCCTCATCCCTGGAATCATTCTCTTAAATCTTTTCTGCACCCTCTCTAAGGCCTTCTCATCCTTCCTAAAGTGCGGGGCCCAGAATCATTTGAGGTCGAACCAGTGTTTCATCATCAGTTCCACGATTTTGTACTTTATACTGCTATTCATGAAGACCCCTATTCAAGAAGCCCAGGATCCCATAAGCTTTTTTTTAATCACTTTCTCAACCTGGCCTGCCACCTTTAATGATTTGTGAACCTATACCCCTAGGTTTCCCTGTTTGTGCACCCCCTTTCAGATTGTACCCTTTGGTTTATATTTCCTCTTCAAATTCTTTCTACCAGAATATCACTTTGTACTTTTCTGTGTTAAATTTCATCTGCCCTGTATCTGACCATTCCACCAGCCTGCCTATATTCTCTTGAAGTCTATCACTATACTTCCAATTTTTGTGTTATTTGCAAATTTTGAAATTGTGCCCTATACACCCACATCCAAGTCATTAATATACATCAAGAAAAGCAGTCATCCTCGTACCTGGGAAACACCACTGTATACTTTCCTCAAGTTCGAAAAGCAACCATTCACCAGTATGTTTCCCATCCATACGGCCACCATCCCTTTTATTCCAAGCCTAATATGTGGCACTTCATTGAACGCCTTTTGGAAATCCATGTATACCACGTCAACCGCATTGCCCTCATCAATCCTCTCTTACCTCATCTACAAAACTCAATCAAGTTGGTTAAACACGATTTGCCTTGATCAAATCCATGCTGGCTTTCCTTAATTAATCCAAACTTGTCCAAGTGACTTTGTTTATTTTGTCCCTGATTATTGTTTCTAAAAGTTTCCCCACTACTGATAAACTGACCGGCCTATAGTTGCTGGGTTTGTCTTTACACCCTTTTTTTTTGAACAAGGGTGTAAGATTTGCAATTCTCCAGTCTTCTGGCATCACCCCCATTTCTAAGGATGTAGCATTAGAAAGGAGAAACAAAGGGCACAAAGGATTGGGAGAGACGGATGGCACTAAAGCAAGAAGTAGTGAAGTATTAGGGTAGGGTCAGACTAAGAGAACACAGGATGGTCTATGATAGGTTTACAGTGTATGTATGAACGCACAGAGCATAGTAAACAAGGTTGGTGAGTTGCAGGGGCAAATGGCCACATGGGAATATGATGTCATGACAATAACGGAGACCTGGCTAACAGGGTAGGATTGGGTATTAAATATTCCTGGATAAAGGGTGTTCAGGAAAGATGGGCACTGGAGTGGAGCGCAAAACATAAAAACAGATAGTAAAAGCTTTTACAGATATATAAAACGGCAAAGATTGACTAAAGTAAATGTTGGTCCCTTAGAAGATGAAAAGGGGGATTTAATAATGGGAAATGTGGAAATGGCTGAGACCTTAAACAATTATTTTGCTTCCGTCTTCACAGTGGAAGACACAAAAACCATGCCAAAATTTGCAGGCCACAGGAATGTGGGAAGGGAGGACCTTGAGACAATCACTATCACTAGGGGGGCAGTGCTGGATAGGCTAATGGGACTGAATGTAGACAAGTCCCCTGATCCTGATGAAATGCATCCCAGGGTATTAAAAGAGATGGCGGAAGTTATAGCAGATGCATTCGTTATAATCTACCAAAATTCTCTGGAATCTGGGGAGGTACCAGCGGATTGGAAAGCAGCTAATGTAACGCCTCTGTTTAAAAAAGGGGGCAGGCAAAAGGCAGGTTAGTTTAACATCTGTAGTGGGGAAAATGCTTGAAACTATCATTAAGGAAGAAATAGCGGGACATCTGGATAGGAATAGTGCAATCAAGCAGACGCAGCATGGATTCATGAAAGGGAAATCATGTTTAACTAACTTACTGGAATTCTTTGAGGATATAACGAGCATGGTGGATAGAGGTATACCGATGGATGTGGTGTATTTAGATTTTCAAAAGGCATTCGATAAGGTGCCACACAAAAGGTTACTGCAGAAGATAAAGGTACGCGAAGTCAGAGGAAATGTATTAGCATGGATAGAGAATTGGCTGGCGAACAGAAAGCAGAGAGTCGGGATAAATGGGTCCTTTTCCGGTTGGAAATCAGTGGTTAGTGGTGTGCCACAGGGATCAGTGCTGGGACCACAACTGTTTACAATATACATAGATGACCTAGAAGAGGGGACAGAGTGTAGTGCATCAAAATTTGCAGATGACACTAAGATTAGTGGGAAAGCGGGTTGTGTGGAGGACTCAGAAAGGCTGCAAAGAGATTTGGATAGGTTAAGCGAATGGGCTAAGGTTTGGCAGATGGAATACAATGTCGGAAAGTGTGAGGTCATCCACCTTGGGGGGGGGGAAAAAAACAGTAAAAGAGAATATTATTTGAATGGGGAGAAATTACAACATGCTGCGATGCAGAGGGACCTGGGAGTCCTTGTGCATGAAACTCTTTTAGGATCCTTGTGCATGAATCCCAAAAGGTTAGTTTGCAGGTGCAGCAGGTAATCAGGAAGGCGAATGGAATGTTGGCCTTCATTGCGAGAGGGATGGAGTACAAAAGCAGGGAGGTCTTGCTGCAACTGTATAAGGTATTGGTAAGGCCGCACCTGGAGTACTGCTTGCAGTTTTGGTCACCTTACTTAAGGAAGGATATACTAGCTTTGGAAGGGGTACAGAGACGATTCACTAGGCTGATTCCAGAAATGAGGGGGTTACCTTATGATGATAGATTGAGTAGACTGGGTCTTTACTCCTTGGAGTTCAGAAGGATGAGGGGTGATCTTATAGAAACATTTAAAATCATGAAAGGGATAGACAAGATAGAGGCAGAGAGGTTGTTTCCATTGGTGGGGGAGACTAGAACTCGGGGGCACAGCCTCAAAATACGGAGGACCCAATTTAAAACCGAGGTGAGAAAGACTTTCTTCTCCCAGAGGGTTGTGAATCTGTGGAATTCTCTGCCCAAGGAAGCAGTTGAGGCTGGCTCATTGAATGTTTTCAAGTCAAAAATAGATAGATTTTTAACCAATAAGGGAATTAAGGGTTACGGGGAGAGGGCGGGTAAGTGGAGCTGAGTCCACGACCAGATCAGCCATGATCTTATTGAATGGTGGAGCAGGCTCGAGGGGCTAGATGGCCTACTCCTGTTCCTAATTCTTATGTTCTTATGTTCTTAATGAGAATGTGCTGGAGAGGGAGGATGTCCTGGAGGGGTCAAGGACAGAATCGATTTGGTTAGAGTTAAGAAATAATAGAGGTGCCATTACACTACTAGGTGTATTCTATAGGCCACCAACTAGTGGGGAAAGTTATGGAGGAGCAAATTTGTAGAGAAATTAGAGAGGTGCAAGAACTATAGAGTAGTGATAATGGGGGATTTCAACTATCCTAATATAGACTGGGATAATAGTGTAAGGGGAAGAATTTATGAGTTTTGGAATTCCTCGTTGGGCCGGAAACATACTGATCAAGAAAGTTCTCCCGAACACATTTCACAAATTCATAATGAAGTAAAGGAACCAGGTTAGATACAGTTGGTATGTTGATCTTTGGACAGTGGCAAGGACTGCAATGTCACACCATCCAGCGTTCCTGAATTCTCCCTTCCATTCCCAGACATTTCTATCTGTTGGGCTAGACTGCCCACTGACTCCCAGAATTGGATTATACTTCTTCCCACTCTGCTTCCTATAAGGACTGTATTCCCATCTCCTACTGTCTCCATCTCTGCCACATCTACTCTGATGCCACTTTCCACACCAGAGCTTCTGAACTCTTGCCTCAGCTGAAGTTTCCCCTCCATCATTGCAACACTTTTCAAGTATATATCCCATTTCCTTTTGAAAGTTACTATTAAATCTGTTTCCATCACCCTTTCAGGTAGTGTATTCTAGATCATCATAAATCGCTGCGCAAAATAAATCATCTTTCTCTTTCCCCCCCCCACCCCCCCTTTCACCACCACCTCCCCATCGTGTCATTACATGCTTCTGCCCCATAAAAATCCTTGCATACTAGGTAAATGCTTGTTGCACTACATACTGTTATGTATGCATGTTAATGTGTGTACTGTAACACTAGACCACTGAATGTATCCTCACCCTGTATACACTATACCTGTACCACCAGAGGGTGCTGCTGCTGGAGACCTAAGGGTCACCTGTACACTGCAGATAACTAAGTATAAAAGGGAGCTTACCTCTTGGTGTCCTCACTCTAGGAATTGCAATAAAGGACTACGGTCACTACAGTTCAAGTACTATACCCTTAACTTGTGGAGTTGTTATTAGAGTGCTTGCATACACAACACTATTATGGGCCTGGATTATATTAGGTTGAGTGATCACTTTGCTGAAAACCACTGTTCTGTTCACACGTCCGACCCCCAACCCTCTGTCGCTTGCCATTTTAATTGTTGGTACCACTCCCATTCTGACCTCTCTGTCTTTGGGCTTCTACACTGTTCCAATAAAGCTCGAGGAACAGCAATTCATCTTTGTATTAAGACCTCCGGCCTTAACATTGACATTAGACACATATAATTCCCATTTCCTCCCTGGCAGCAAGTGCTGGCAATTTGGGATGTGTGCTGGCATTTGTGGGGGTGGGTGCGGACGGGGGGGGCGGCATGGTACTTCGAGAGAAATCTCTTTCTCCACCCCCCCCCAATTCTGCGTTCCTCCAATTTTCATCTCGTCTGCATCCCAACTTCCTTCACCCCTCCATTGGCGACAATGCCTTCAACCGTCTAGGCCCTAAGCTCTGGAACTCCATCCTTACAACCCCTCTCGTCTCCTTTATGACCCTCCTTAATACCTACCACTCTGACCAAGCTTTTAGTCACCCTTCCAATTCCAAGATCTCCTTTGGCTCAGCGTTAACTTTTGTCCGCTTACACTTCTGTGAAACGTCTTGGGAAGTTTTCCTACATTAAAGGCGCTATATAAATTCAAGTCTTTTGTTTCTATATAAATGCAAGTTGTTCTATTCCTTTGTAAATTCTGTTCATCTGTAATGTCTTCCAGCTCTGAGGAAAGGTCTCTGACCTGAAGCATCAAATTCTATTTCTCCACAGATGCTGAGTATTTCCAGCTTTTTGTTGACAATCCACTTGCTCTGCTCCAAACAGCCTTGGATATTCTGGTGAAAGTGTTTGCGATTAGATCAGGGATGGGGCTATTTCCTGGTGCTCGCTTGTCGAGCTGAGCCTATGCAAAGTGCAGAGTTGAGGTCAGAAGCAGGTGCTCTATAACTGAACAAAGGCTCATTTTCATAACCTTTTTGCATTCAAAATTACAAGCTTGCATCTGGGAGCTGAGGTGATACAGCGTCCTTGTGGAACTGGAAGAGTTGCCAGCACGGAGGAATTGTAGAACGGACAGCTGCCTGGTTGGATGTTTCATTCCAAAAAATGGTAATTATCTACGTTCCTATTTGACTTTTACTTTAGTAAAATGGTGACCTTCTATGGTTAGGGGAGACTGAGCTGTGACAGATCTGTTGACACTGTGGGGCTCAGAGGTTCTGCTGTGACGCAAATAAAAAGGTTGGCTTAGAAATGGCGTCGAAAGTGACTCGAGGACTGACCGATCAATCAAGGACCTTTACACATTTGGATCAGCGAAATCTGGAAATATTCGCGTAGTGAAACTCGACTCAAACCTGGTACACTGCAAAGCGTTGTAAACTACAAAATAGCGAGTGGTATCTCTGAAGTACTTCTTAATATTTAAGATTAGATTTATATCTAGCCACGTAGAGTGTAAAATGTCTTAAATTTAATGGGATAATTTAATAGCAGGGTAATCATTGGGTAAAATAGAAGTTTTTCATTTTTCTGGTACAGCGCGTCATGTCCATGTTGATGGTGACATTTGTTCTTTAAGGTATTTGCTCCTTTTCGCTCTCATTGCACTGTGCCAGATCTCCAATTCAGAGGCTGTGACCTGTTGTGAAGCCTCCAGCTATAATGCACCGAAAGCTACCCTTGACAAAATCCCAACTCCCGATAACTCTGCCCAAACCCATTCCTCCCGTATCTCCTGGTTGGACCCAGTGTCAGCCACTGTAGTTTCTAATCCCAGATAATAAATATACTGAAAGATAAATAAGAACTAATAAGAGCAGTAAAGAGATACCAGTTGCATTATCTACAGCACACAGTTTTACCTCATCGTTAACTGTGAAGGTTCATTGACCCTTGTACCGAAAATTTGGCAAAGAATGTTCCCAAGAGGTTTTTGGGGGATTATTTTCTCGACTCGCTCACTGACGAGATTCTGCTGTTTATTATTGTCAATAATATATTTTGGAATTAGCTGACAGGCCAGTGTCTAAGTTACTATCTGTACCTAGCTCAGTTGATGCATCTCGATTTACTGTGAATGAACTGTGCAGTTGTTTCCAAATTTGAATTGTTCTCCGTAACCACCTCCAGCTCTACAACCCTCCGAAGTCTCTGTGTTGCTCCAATTCTGACCTCTTCCGCATCCCTGATTTCCATCTCCTCATTGCTGGCGGCTGTGTCTTCAGCTGCCTGGGCTCCAAGCTCTGGAATTCCTTCCCTAAACCTCTCCGCCTCTCCTTCTTTGACATGCTCTTCAAAACCTAACTTTTTGACCAAGCTTTTGATTACCTGTCTTAATATCTTCTTACATGGCTTCGTGTCAAAGTTTGTCTGACAGCACTCCTGTGAAGAGCCTTGAGATGTTCTACTATGTTCTACTATATAAATACAAGATGTAGTTATGAAGTTAGGTCACAGATCAGCCACGATCTCATTGAATGGCAGGAAAGGCCCGAGGGGCAAAATGGCTGACTCCTATTCCATTGTTGATCAAAACTTGACTCATTTCTCTAATCCACCAAATTCAGATGAAATTGGGTCTCAGTTGCCATCTCAACTTATTCTGGGAAAGGCCGAGTCACCATCTACCACTTAAGCTAGCAATGCAAAATTAGTATCATAGATAGAAACATAGAAACATAGAAAATAGGTGCAGGAGTAGGCCATTCGGCCCTTCGAGCCTGCACCGCCATTCAATGAGTTCATGGCTGAACATGCAACCTCAGTACCCCATTCCTGCTTTCTCGCCATACCCCTTGATCCCCCTAGTAGTAAGGACTATATTTAACTCCTTTTTGAATATATTTAGTGAATTGGCCTCAACAACTTTCTGTGGTAGAGAATTCCACAGGTTCACCACTCTCTGGGTGAAGAAGTTTCTCCTCATCTCAGACCTAAATGGCTTACCCCTTATCCTTAGACTGTGTCCCCTGGTTCTGGACTTCCCCAACATTGAGAACATTCTTCCTGCATCTAACCTGTCTAAACCCGTCAGAATTTTAAATGTTTTTATGAGATCCCCTCTCATTCTTCTGAACTCCAGTGAATACAAGCCCAGTTGATTCAGTCTTTCTTGATATGTCAGTCCCGCCATCCCGGGAATCAGTCTGGTGAACCTTCGCTGCACTCCCTCAATAGCAAGAATGTCCTTCCTCAAGTTAGGAGACCAAAACTGTACACAATACTCCAGGTGTGGCCTCACCAAGGCCCTGTACAACTGTAGCAATATCTCCCTGCCCCTGTACTCAAATCCCCTCGCTATGAAGGCCAACATACCATTTGCTTTCTTAACCGCCTGCTGTACCTGCATGCCAACCTTCAATGACTGATGTACCATGACTCCCAGGTCTCGTTGCACCTCCCCTTTTCCTAATCTGTCACCATTCAGATAATAGTCTGTCTCTCTGTTTTTACCACCAAAGTGGATAACCTCACATTTATCCACATTATACTTCATCTGCCATGCATTTGCCCACTCACCTAACCTATCCAAGTCACTCTGCAGCCTCATAGCATCCTCCTCGCAGCTCACACTGCCACCCAACTTAGTGTCATCCGCAAATTTGGAGATACTACATTTAATCCCCTCGTCTAAATCATTAATGTACAATGTAAACAGCTGAGGCCCCAGCACAGAACCTTGTGGTACCCCACTAGTCACTGCCTGCCATTGTGAAAAGTACCCATTTATTCCTACTCTTTGCTTCCTGTCTGACAACCAGTTCTCAATCCATGTCAGCACACTACCCCCAATCCCATGTGCTTTAACTTTGCACATTAATCTCTTGTGTGGGACCTTGTCGAAAGCCTTCTGAAAGTCCAAATATACCACATCAACTGGTTCTCCCTTGTCCACTCTACTGGAAACATCCTCAAAAAATTCCAGAAGATTTGTCAAGCATGAGTTCCCTTTCACAAATCCATGCTGACTTGGGCCTATCATGTCACCTCTTTCCAAATGCGCTGCTATGACATCTTTATAATTGATTCCATCATTTTACCCACTACTGAGGTCAGGCTGACCAGTCTATAATTCCCTGTTTTCTCTCTCCCTCCTTTTTAAAAAAATGGGGTTACATTGGCTACCCTCCACTCGATAGGAACTGATCCAGAGTCTATGGAATGTTGGAAAATGACTGTCAATGCATCCGCTATTTCCAAGGCCACTTCCTTAAGTACTCTGGGATGCAGTCCATCAGGCCCTGGGGATTTATCGGCCTTCAATCCCATCAATTTCCCCAACACAATTTCCCGACTAATAAGGATTTCCCTCAGTTCCTCCTTCTTACTAGACCCTCTGACCCCTTTTATATCCGGAAGGTTGTTTGTGTCCTCCTTAGTGAATACCGAACCAAAGTACTTGTTCAATTGGTCTGCCATTTCTTTGTTCCCCATTATGACTTCCCCTGATTCTGACTGCAGGAAAAGGAGGTGGGGTAGCATTGCTGGTTAAAGAGGAGATTAATGCAATAGTTAGGAAGGACATTAGCTTGGATGATGTGGAATCTATATGGGTAGAGCTGCAGAACACCAAAGGGCAAAAAACGTTAGTGGGAGTTGTGTACAGACCTCCAAACAGTAGTAGTGATGTTGGGGAGGGTATCAAACAGGAAATTAGGGGTGCATGCAATAAAGGTGCAGCAGTTATCATGGGTGACTTTAATATGCATATAGATTGGGCTAACCAAATTGGAAGCAATACGGTGGAGGAGGATTGCCTGGAGTGCATAAGGGATGGTTTTCTAGACCAATATGTCGAGGAACCAACTAGGGGGGAGGCCATCTTAGACTGGGTGCTGTGTATTGAGAGAGGATTAATTAGTAATCTCGTTGTCCGAGGCCCCTTGGGGCAGAGTGACCATAATATGGTGGAATTCTACATTAGGATGGAGAATGAAACAGTTAATTGAGAGACCATGGTCCAGGACTTAAAGAAGGGTAACTTTGAAGGTATGAGGCGTGAATTGGCTAGGATAGATTGCACCTCCCCTTTTCACTGGGGAAATATTCACAGACCAAAACATATAAATCCAAAGATAAAATCTGGATCCAAACCATCCCAACCAACAGGCAACTTTGATAGCACTGCCCAGCCCCGTGACCTCCACCACCGAAAAGGACAAAAGTAGCAATATCGCGGGAACAACATCACCTCCAAGTTCTCCTCCAAGTCGCACACCATTCTAACTCCGACATTAGTCACTTTGTTTATTGTCGCTGGGTCAGTATCCCTACCTAGCCTCAATGGGAGAGCACCATCACCACAAGGACTTTAGCAATTCAAGAAGGCCCAGTACCACTTTCTCAGGGCAGCTAGTGATGGGCAATAAATTTGGCCAGCAGTGGCCAAATCCCATGAAACATTTTTAAAGGGGTGGGAATTCTGAATCCAAATAATTCACAGAGTAATTGACCCAATGCTCAGAATCGTGCTGTTGTTGAAGTATGACATTCTTATCTAGGTGCATGAAGCCTCCATTTAATATGAAACCCAGAAAACATCCCACGGCAAACACTGGCGATGGGTCATCGACCTGAAACGTTAACTCTGTTTCTCTCTCCACAGATGCTGCCTGACCCGCTGAGATTTCCAGCATTCTCCGTTTTTATTCCACGTCCAACACTGTTAACCCACACACTGATTGTCACAGCCATGAATTAACGTAATTTGTGCGACAGATTGTACTACATATTGAATGTCCTTCACAGTTTGCATTGCCTCGCAATCTCACGCTTGTCCCTGTTCATGATTATTTATCACAAGGGTTTTTATTTGCTCTGAAGGAATTCTCTTCAAATTTATTTTGATTAGAGAAAGCTGCCTCAATCCAAGACACAGCTGAGTTGGGCAAATTGTGGTCAGGGTTCAGGCCTGAGATTAAAACGCTCTTTCCATCTGCCATTCATTATGATCATCATTTAATGATTTAATTAAATGTTTAATCATTATTTCTGTCTGCTTTTCAGAATCTCCCATGGAATTTGAAAAATATGTGAGTATAATATTACCCACAACGTTCATGCATACAGTGTGCGTATGTGAGAGAGATTTTCTGTGTGAGTGTGTGAGAGAGAGATTGTGTGAGAGTGATTAGGTGTGTCAATGTGAGTGTGTGTGTGTGAAAGCGAGAAATTGTGTGTATGAAAGATTGGATATTTGTGTGAGTGAGAAAGAGAGATTTTGAGTGAGTCTCTGTGAGAGAGAGAGAATGCGAGAGAGTGTGTGCGAGCGATTGTGTGTCTCTGCGTGTGCAGAGAGGATGTTTCCCCTCGTGGGGAAATCTAGAACTAGGGGGCATAGTTTCAGAATAAGGGGTCGCCCATTTAAAACTGAGATGAGGAGGAATTTCTTCTCTCAGAGGGTTGTAAATCTGTGGAATTCTCTGCCCCAGAGCGCTGTGGAGGCTGGGTCATTGAATATATTTAAGGCGGAGATAGACAGATTTTTGAGCGATAAGGGAGTAAAGGGTTATGGGGAGCGGGCAGGGAAGTGAAGCTGAGCCCATGATAAAATCAGCCATACAAAAGCAAAATACTGCAGTTTCTGGAATCTGGAATAAAAACAGAAAATGCTTGAAATCTCAGCGGGTCAGGCAGCATCTGTGGGGAGAAAGCAGAGTTAACATTTCGGGTCGATGACCCTTCGTCAGAACTGGAGAGTGTTCGGAAAGGACAGATTCTTAACAAGCACTGAAAAGGGAGAGGGGAAGAAAGAACAAAATGGAAGGTCTGTGATAGGGTGGATGGCCACGATCTTATTGAATGGCGGAGCAGGCTCGAGGGGCCAAATGGCCTACTCCTGCTCCTATTTCTTACGTTCTTATTGTTATGTCTGTAATGTACTTATGAATGACTCCATGAGGCAATGTGTTGTACTCAAACTGAAGTGACCTTGGTCCTTTATTTGTAACTCCAGAGTGAGGCACACGCATGGTGGGCAGCCTTTTATACTGGACCCTGCACACCTATGCAGGTGACCCTCAGGTCTCCCACAGCAGTGTCCTCTGGTGGACAGCCTCTGCCACAGGGGCAGGAAACCCTGGTCTCCACCAGTTGCACCCTCTAGTGGTGCCAGCATAGTATATACATAGTGTAAACCTTATTGATAGTGCATCAGGTAACAAGCCTCCATCTTTTTTTAAATTTCAAAATATACTTTATTCATATAAAAATTTGCACAATACATTGGAAAGCAGTTCAGTACATTTGGATGTGGTCAGCAATCCCATACAATACATTTGGATGCTGACGGCAGTTCCGATCAATACATTTGCTTGCTTTACATTTCGAGGTACGATTCAGTACAATCCAGGATACATTGTAATACAGTCATCAAATTACGTTACATGTGGCACTATACGGTAACAAGCCTCCATCTTATGCAACTATACAGTGACTACACAGAGAGTATAACTACAGTCTGCATATATAACACTTACGTTTTTATGTGCACACACATGCTTGAGAGTGTGTTTGAGTGAGTGTATGTAGGAGTGTGTGGGTGTTCGAGAGTGTATGTATGAAAGTGAAATCGTAGCCTTAGAATCAATGAGCTGGCAAAAGTGTGGACACCAACATGCAGGTAACTGCAGATAGACGAGCAGAAGGATTGTACGGGAGTGACCTTGAGCATTGATGTTCTCAGATACTGCAGTACACTCACACACAGTTGGTGTTTTGTCTTTGATAGCCTTCCTCTGCTGAAGACACCAGCTCTTGTTGCAAAGCTGTTTCAGCTGGCAGCTCCCTCTGTGCCTCATCCCAGTGGCCATTCCCCATGCGTGAGTTTGACAGTGTGGGTTGATAAGCTATGCAGCTGTGGACAATATCAAAGCTGTGCCAGATCCTGACCTCACCCAACATCCATGGACATGAATTTTTCAGCAGGGGTCATGGGTTAGTGATCATGGCTATATTTCTTTTCCCATTCCTAACCAAAGCATGCTAAGGGCAAGAATATCTGATTAACTGCTGCCTGGCTAAGATCAGCCAACTCAGAGCTGTTTTATAGAATACTCACGAATGATGGTATCAGAGTATAAGTCCTGGCTGCTCCTACCTTGTCTCCATTACCAAGTTTTGCTGCTTGAATAAAGAAAGAAGACTTGCTTTTATATAGCACCTTTCACAACCAACAAACATCCCAAAGCGCATTACAGCCACTTTTGAGGTGTAGTTACTGTCTTAGACCTGGTCCTGTGTAATGAGACAGGATTAATAAACAATCTCCTAGTGAAGAATCCACTTGGAATGAGTGATCATAGCATGATTGAATTTCAAATTCAGATGGAGGATGAGAAAGTTGGATCTCAAACCAGCGTACTAAGCTTAAATAAAGGAGACTATGAAGGTATGAGGGCAGAGTTGGCTAAAGTGGACTGGGAAAATAGATTAAAGTGTAGGACGGTTGATGAACAGTGGTGTACATTTAAGGAGATATTTCACAACTCTCACGAAAAATACATTCCAGTGAGGAGGAAAGGGTGTAAGAGAAAAGAGAGCCATCTGTGGCTAACTAAAGGAATAAAGGACGGTATCCAATTAAAAACAAGAGCATACAAAGCGGCCAAAACTAGTGGGAGGACAGACGGCTGGAAAGCTTTTAAAAGCCAGCAAAGAATGACTAAAAAAATGATTAAGAACGGGAAGATAGACTATGAAAGTAAACTAGCACAAAATATAAAAATAGATAGCAAGAGTTTCTATAGTATATAAAAAGGAAAAGAGTGGTTAAAGTAAATGTTGGTCCTTTAGAGGACGAGACTGGGGAATTAGTAATGGGGAACATGGAGATGGCAGAAACTCTGAACAAATATTTTGGATCAATCTATACGGTAGAGCTCACCAACAATATTCCAACAGTGGATAGTCTAGGGGCTATGGGGGGAGGAACTTAACACAATCACAATCACTAAGGAGGTGATACTCAGTGAGATAATGGGACTAAAGGCAGATAAATCCCCTGGACCTGATGGCTTGCATCCTAGGGTCTTAAGAGAAATAGCGGCAGGGATTGTGGATGCATTGGTTGTTATTTACCAAAATTCCCTGGCTTCTGGGGAGGTCCCAGCAGATTGGAAAACTGCAAAATGTAATGCCCCTATTTAAAAAAGGAGGCAGACATAAAGCAGGAAACTATAGACCAGTTAGCCTAACATCTGTGGTTGGGAAAATGTTGGAGTCCATTATTAAAGAAGCAGTAGCAGGACACTTGGAAAAGCAAAATTCGGTCAGGCAGAGTCAGCATGGATTTATGAAGGGGAAGTCATGTTTGACAAATTTGCTGGAATTCTTTGAGGATGTAACGAACAGGGTGGATAAAGAGGAACCAGTGGATGTGGTGTATTTGGACTTCCAGAAGGCATTTGACAAGGTGCCACATAAAAGGCTACTGCACAAGATAAAAGTTCATGGGGTTGGGGGTAATATATTAGTGCATAGTGGATTGGCTAACTAACAGAAAACAGAGAGTCGGGATAAATAGTTCATTCTCTGGTTGGCAGCCAGTAACTAGCGGGGCGCCGCAGGGATCAGTACTGGGACCCCAACTATTTACAATCTATATTAATGACTTGGAAGAAGGGGCTGAGTGTAACGTAGACAAGTTTACTGATGATACAAAGATGGGAGGAAAAGCAATGTTTGAGGAGGACTCCAAAAAATCAGCAAAAGGACATAGACAGGCTAAGTGAGTGGAGAAAAATTTGGCAGATGGAGTATAATGTTGGAAAGTGTGAGGTCATGCACTTTGGCAGAAAAAAAATCAAAGAGCAAGTTATTATTTAAATGGAGAAAGATTGCAAAGTGCTGCAGTACAGCGGGGCCTGGGGATACTTGTGCATGAAACACAAAAGGATATTATGCAGGTACAGCAAGTGATCAGGAAGGCCGCTGGAATCTTGGCCTTTATTGCAAAAGGGATGGAGTATAAAAGCAAGGAAGTCTTGAAACAGCTATATGCGGTATTGGTGAGGCCACACCTGGAATACTGCGTGCAGTTTTGTTTTCCATATTTATGAAAGGATATACTTGCTTTGGAGGCAGTTCAGAGAAGGTTCATTCGGTTGATTTTGAGATGAGGGGATTGACTTATGAGGAAAGGTTGAGTAGATTGGGCCTCTACTCATTGGAATTCAGAAGAATGAGAGGTGATCTTATCGAAACGTATAAGATTATGAGTGGGCTTGACAAGGTGGATGCAGAGAGGATGTTTCCACTGATGGGGGAGACTAGAACTAGAGGGCATGATCTTAGAATAAGGGGCCGCCCATTTAAAACAGAGATGAGGAGAAATTCCTTCTCTCAGAGGATTGTAAATCTGTGGAATTCGCTGCCTCAGAGAGCTGTGGAAGCTGGGACATTGAATAAATTTAAGACAGAAATAGACAATTTCTTAAACGATAAGGGGATATGGGGAGCGGGCAGGGAAGTGGAGCTGAGTCCATGATCAGATCAGCCATGATCTTATTGAATGGCGGAGCTGGCTCAAGGGGCCATATGGCCTACTCCTGTTCCTATTTCTTCTGTTCTTATGTTCTTATGTAAGGTCTCCAGTCGTCTTGGTTAATCTTTGCCACTGGACCAAGACCTAGCTCTGTCAAGCCTGTGTGGTGGCTGATGTGCAATGGCCACCACACACTAAAAAAATTCACGCACAGGCATCTTCCACCCTTCAACATGTAGTTTGGGACCAGAAATATTTAGATCCTTCATTGAAACACCTGTGAACTCATCCCTTTTCAGCATGGAAGCAAGTCATCCTCGATACGAGGAACCGCTGAAGAAGAAGAATGTAAATTCTGATCGATATAATGTCACCTGGTATTTCATAGTCTAATTTTGACATATAGTTGGTATGGGAACTTTCCATTTTCTAATATAGTAACGACATGTAGAGACAGAGAGAGAAAGAATGCATCTCATATTCCTGGTATCCTATTAGTGATCCATGAACAGATTGGTGATAGTTTTCACCTTCACAACTGGCGGAATGGATCGCCTGCCTCTTATAGAGCCCGGCTGATTTTCATTTCCATTATATAACAGGCAGATGAAGGTGAAAGTTACCCCCATTGTACCCCATGAACAGACTGTAGTGACTTTGAAACTGAAGCATTGGAGAATACCTGAAACAGCATCTTTTATGGGGATGTCACTAAATGAATGGGGCATTGCATCAGAACATGCTTGTATAACAAGGGTGGTGGAAGCTGATTCAAGAGTAACTTTCAAAAAGGAATTGGATGTATACTTGAAGGGGAGAAAATTGCAGGGCTATGGGGAAAGAGCAGGCGGGGGAGGGGGGGGCTAATTGGACAGCTGTTTCAAGGCACAGGCACGATGGGCCGAATGGCCTTCTCCTGTGCTCTAAGATTCTATATTACTGAACAGAAGGAGGCCACTTTGAATGAATGTGGGTGAAAGTGGACATTATTTGAGGAACCTTGCTTTGTTGTATCAGTAAGTTACTGGTAACATAACTGGTGATTTGAAAGTACAGCAATTTAACAAGGACCATGTAATATGTACAAACAGGAATCAGCTCAACCTCAGAAATGATACTGTGGTAACAAGCACCCAGGGGGTAATTCTGACTTTAGGTCACAGTGCAAAACAGGTGATATCGGATCAGCCGCTCATTATCGTCTCTCCCGATTTGCATTTCCATTTGATTCGATATCCCCCATTTTACACTGTTGGCCAAAGTCGAAATGCTGAACAGCTTGGTCTTAACTTGCTGGAAATACACAGCAGGGCAACCAGATTGAAAGACAGATTCGCATTATGAGTGTAACATTGTCGGCAATGGGAAATTGAGAACCGAGGAAACCCTGTACGGCAGACGTGGTGATCTAGCTAGGCAGGTTCGCAGCACGCCAGGGCGCTGTTGATGATTAACTGGCCAGCGTGGTTAATTAATGGATTCTGGATGGGTAGACCTGTCAGCACAGGCTGGGATTCTTCCTACTCAAATCCAGATAAGCTGTAAGCCAATGTCCTAATGGGTGGATTGGTCCTAATCACACACGTTGGGGAAGCTGCCCAGTGCCTGGTGCTGATGAGCATAGTAGTGCGGCTTTAGCTGGTTAATCTCCAGCAGCATCCCTATACACACTTGGGAGGCTCCTACGGCTTGGTTCTTGGCAACTTGCACATAAATTCTCTGCCTAGCTTAAGTGAGATGTGTCCTGATGGGGAGAGAATGTGGATTCTGCATCGGGCAGACAGTGTGGATTGGTGATTCTTAAACACAATGATATTCTTCCAAACACAGGTGTGTTAAGACACATAGCTGATCTTAGAGGGGCAGGCATGTCTTACTTGCTTCAGTAGTTTTTACTCATTACTCTTTTGAAGGGCATTATATCTCAACAACAAGTTGGACTATAAATATTCTCTTATTCCCTTCAGGTCTGGCCCCGCACCTCCGCTGCCAGCCCCCCGAGTCAAAAAGCCCGGTAAGTGAATAGAGGCCCTCATCTCCTCTCTTTTTCTTTGTATGATCACAAGCAGATAGTAAAAGTGCTCAGGAAATTGATGTTCAGGTCTTGATGACAGCATGAATCTGAGGAAGGACATTCTTGCTATTGAGGGAGTGCAGCGAAGGTTCACCAGACTGATTCCCGGGATGGTAGGACTGACATATGAAGAAAGACTGAATCGACTATATTCACTGGAATTTAGAAGAATGAGAGGAGATCTCATAGAAACATATAAAATTCTGATGGGATTGGACAGGTTAGATGCAGGAAGAATGTTCCTGATGTTGGGGAAGTCCAGAACCAGGGGTCACAGTCTAAGGATAAGGGGTAAGCCATTGAGGAACGAGATGAGAAGAAACCTCTTCACTCAGAGAATTGTGAACCTGTGGAATTCTCTACCACAGAAAGTTGTTGAGGCCAGTTCGTTAGATATATTCAAAAGGGAGTTAGATGTGGCCCTAATGGCTAAAGGGATCAAGGGGTATGGAGAGAAAGCAGGAATGGGGTACTGAAGTTGCACGATCAGCCATGATCATATTGGATGGTGGTGCAGACACGAAGGGCCGAATGGCCTACTCCTGCACCTATTTTCTATGTTTCTATGTTTCTATGAGGAAAATGAGAGCAGTAACGGCCACGGTGATAGCGATAGACTAGTGTCTGCAATCTCCTGGGCTATAGCACTGCAATTCATTTGGGGCGGTAGGCTCCTCCTTTGCTATCCTGGATATTGCCTATCTGAGGCTCTGTGTTCTAAGAATATAAAGCGTGGAAGGAGAAAAGGCCATTTGCCTAACTGCTTCTTCTGCAGATCCTGACAGATGCTCAAGGTGGGCAAACAAGAGTGGAGCAGCCAGGGTTGTTATATAAGATTCATGCCCATTAAAACAAATCATCAGCAAATATTACTGCGGCGCTGTGAATGTGCCCTTAGAGATAGGATCTCCTCGGGAATCTGTGCTCATTGTCGCCTGGAATTTCCCCCCCCCCCCCCCAGAAGTATTTCTGGCAAAAGATCGACGGAAGCCCCCAGAGAAATGGCATGAACAGCTAAAGTCGGTTGTTACCACCATTTTGCCAGGGGTATGTTCAAAATCATGAAGGGTTTTAATAGAGTGAATAAGGGAAAACTGTTTCCAATGGCAGAACGGTCAGTAATCAGAGGACAGACAATTAAAGTGATTGGCAGAAAAATCCAGAGGCGACATGAGGAAACACAGCTAGTTGTTGTGATCTGGAATGCACTGCCTGAGAGCGTTGTGGAAGCAGATTCAACAGTAACTTTCAAAAGGGAATTGTATGAATATTTGAAGTGGAGAAATTTGCAGAGCCACGGGGAAAGAGGAGAGTTGGGCTAATTGGACAGCTCTTTCAAAAAGTCGGCATGGGCATGATGGGCCGAATGGCCTCCTAAAGTGCTGTATCATTCTGATTCTGCTGATCTTCCACCGAAGAGATGGTGAGAGACCGGGAGACCCTGCGGAAATCCTACCCCTGTGCTTTAGCCAATAGTGGACGAGATTTGGCACACTACCCTTCTGACATCGGTAGTGGGGAAAATGTTGGACTCAATTATTAAAGATGTAATAGCAGCGCATTTGGTGGGCAGTGACAGGATCGATCCAAGTCAACATGGATTTATGAAAGGGAAATCATGCTTGACAAATCTTCTAGAATTTTTTGAGGATGTGACTAGTAGAGTGGACAAGGGGGAACCAGTGGATGTGGTGTAATTGGACTTTCAAAAGGCTTTTGACAAGGTCCCACACAAGAGATTAGTGGGCAAAATTAAAGCACATGGTATTGGGGGTAATGTATTGACGTGGATAGAGAACTGGTTGGCAGACAGGAAGCAGGAATAAACGGGTCCTTTTCAGAATGGCAGACAGTGACTAGTGGGGTACCACAAGGTTCAGTGCTGGGACCCCAGCTATTTACAATATACATTAATGATTTGGACGAAGGAATTGAATGTAATATCTCCAAGATTGCAGATGACATTAAGCTGGGTGGCAGTGTGAGCTGTGAGGAGGACGCTAAGAGGCTGCAGGGTGACTTGGACAGGTTCGGTGAGTGGGCAAATACATGGCAGATGCAGTATAATGTGGATAAATGTGAGGTTATCCACTTTGGTGACAAAAACAGGAAGGCAGAATATTATCTGATTGGCTGCCGTAACTTCGACGGTGTAATGTATATAGCTCCACACTGTGCAGCTAGTGCTGTTTAATAAAGAGCAGGTCACCTGACCAGCAGGTCAGAAGTTTCCGGAACCTGCAGCCATCTTACAGGTTGTGTGTTGTGTGCTCTCTGAAGATAGTACATTTGGTGATGAGAATGGGATGTACCGTATATACTCGCGTATCCTACGATCTCACGTATCATGCGACCCCTAAATTTTCGTCCCCAAAACATGATTTTATCATATATCTCATGTATCATGCGAGTCACTTTTTTGAGATACCAGATGCCACTAGGCTAGGCTTTCAAACAAGTTTAACAAGTACCCAACACGTAACAAGTACCCTAACACATAACAACGATCGAATACAGACCTTAACAACCGAATCATGAAACATCGAGTGGATTCTGTTGTGAAAGCTGTTCGCGAATCGAACACTGATATAGCAATCATTCCAGCTGGCTTGACTAGCGTCGTTCAGCCACAGCCTCTACTGTGTTTGCGGGTAAAAGAAGCATGGGCTGAGATAGATGGAGCCTCTAATAATGCAGCAAACTTCAGAGGGAGTTGTGGGTGGCGATCTCTAGACCACAGCAAAGATACAGTACAAGTGACAATAGAGGCTGCAATCCAGCCCAGGAGATAACTGCCGAGATTCAGCGTGGATACGGTCTGCTTAACAGCCTAACAGCCTAATCTTGGCCAGCACTTCACACCCGCAAATTTTGTTTCTCGCGTATCATGCGACCCCCCCCAAATTTAGGTTACAATTTAGGTCTTCAAAAGTCGCATGATACGCGAGTAATATACGGTAATCGGATAATACAAAGCTGAAATTTTTGTTGGTGAAGGATTCAGCCAGCCGACATAGAGGCTTTGAGAGCTTCTCTGTTTTTGGAAACAGCTACAAATCCGAGGTAAATTACACACTTGGTTAAACTGCCGGAGTCAAAATGGCTGCCCCTATGGGAGTTATAGGGCATTTGGGTGCATTTCAACTCGACCGTGAAAGTTTCAGAGCATATGTGGATCGGCTAGAAATGTTTTTCACTGCAAATAATATCATTTGAAATCCCCGGTAATGAAGACAATAACCGGGCGGTGTTGGACTGAAAAAGAGCTGTATTCTTAACTGAGGCTGGGCCCGAGTTGTATGAAACGCTGATAAATTTGCTTTGGCCTGATAAGTCAAAGGATTACAACGCTGAAACAGACAACATTACAGCCCCGTTCCGTCAGAAATTGCTGAAAGTTATCGTTTTGGAATATGAAATCAGAAGGCCGAAGAAAATATCCATATGTGAAGGCAGAGTGAGTACATTATAGCATTAAAAAAGCTATCTATTCACTGTAATTTCGGAGACTTTCAGAACTGAGCATTGTGAGACCGCCTTGTTTGTGGGATGAAAAATGATGTGATCAGAAGAAAGTTATTGACGATGCTTAACTTGACTTTTGATTTAGCTTGTCAGACAGCTAGGTCGACGAGCATGGCTGACCAATATTCCCAAGAATTTCATACTAATTTCAGTCATCAGTCAGCCGAGGTAAATCGCCCGCAGGTTCAAAGTAAAAGATGGTGGGGCCCCAAAGTCTCAGAAACTGGAAATGGGAACAGAGCATTAATGTCCTGCTATTGGTGCCTGGGACAACACATTGCTCAAAGTTGTCCATATGTGAAGGCAGAGTGTTTCTTCTGCAGGAAAACTGGGCATCTTGCGAAGGCTTGCCAACTGAAGGGTAAACCAGCTTTCAAAGCTATGAGTAGAAATCCCCAGAGACTACATAGCATGGAAGAACAACAGGACGAGGAGATGTTAGAGTTAAACGTCATCAGGAGCACGAGGTTAACGAACGGCGATTCGAAAAGTATCATAATCCAATAGATGTTGCAGGATTCAAGATACCCATGGAATCGACACTGGTGCATCCGTGAGTGTAGTACCGGAGTCGCTATATCTCGACAAATTACGGGATTTCCCATTGGAGAAAGCCAAGATAGAGCTGCGAGGCTACTCGGGAGAGAACATTCCGGTGGTAGGTCTTATCACCATACCGGTGAAATACAAGGATCAAGTTCAGAGCTTGCCTCTAATAGTAGTGGCAGGGGACAAGCCTGCCTTACTGGAAAGAAATTGGTTGGGATCACTGATGCTGGATTGGAGTGAGATTTTTCATGTCGAAACGAGATTTGTGTCAAAGGATGATGTCATCAAGAATTATCTGAAGGTGTTCTGCGAAACAGACAGTCCGATCCAAGGCTTCAAGGCGAGTGTTAGGGTACAGAAGGACGCTATATCAGTTTACTACAAGCCACGTTCCATACCATATGCACTCAAGGAGAAAGTTGCGCAAGATCTCAAAAGAGTACAGACTGAGAACATTATTTCTAAGACAGATCGATGTAATTGGGCTATACCCACGGTTGCTGTATCTAAGTCTGATGGTAAGGTAAGATTGTGTGGTGATTATAAGGTTCTAGAGAGTAATGTCCCCAATACATTGCCAAATACAGAAGATTTGTTTACTGAAGAGGAGGAGTTAGATGAGGAGTCCAAGTCATGCTTGACTATAAATACCCATCTAGGCCTATATCAATTTAATAGGCTACCATTTGGAGTGTCTTCTGCCCCTGCCATATTCCAAGGGGTAATGAACCAGATTTTGCAAGGTATTGAAGGGGTAGTATGTTATTTAGATGACATACTAATTTCAGCACCAAATAGATAAATTCATAATAACATATTGAATGAAGTCCTCAAATGGCTAGAGAAGCACAGAGTACGCATGTCTGCTTGCAAGTGTGAGTTATTTCAAAACTCGGTGGAGTACTTAGGATACAGAGTAGACAAAGATGGTTTACATCCAACCAAGGGAAAGCTGGATGCAATCCGAAATGCACCCACTTCCAGGAATGTCACTGAACTGCGATAATTTTTGGGTCTCTTGAACTATCATGGGAAGTTCCTACCAAATTTGGCTACAGTATTTCATCCACTGAATGACCTATTGAAAAAACAGGTCCATTGGAAGTGGTCAAAAGAATGCGATACAGCATTCAAGGAGTGTAAAAGCAACTTGGTAGAGAGCACCATGTTAGTTCACTCTGACATAGCTCAGGAGATCAAGCTAGCATGTGATGCCTCTCCATATGGAGTTGGCCAGTAATCTCTCATGTATTACGTAGTGGGGAGGAGAGACCAATTGCTTTTGCTTCACGCACTCTCAGTGCCAGTGAGCGTAATTATGTGCAAATCGAAAGGGAAGCTTTGGCATTAATTTTTGGGGTCAAGATGTTTCACAAATACTTGTATGATCGTAAGTTTACCATCGTTATGGATCATAAGCCCCTGACAGCAATCCTCCATCCAAAGTCCCCAGTTCCAACATTAGCTGCAGCCCGAATGCAGAGATGGGCTTTGATTTTGTCAGCATATACATACGATATTGAATACAGACTATCAGCTGATCACAGTAATGCTGATGCTATGTCTAGATTGCCTTCCCCATCACAAGTTACACCCGATAGGGAAGAGGTGTTCTATTTTTCATACTTTGATGAACTGCCAATCACAGCTGAAGAGATTGGTAGAGCAACCAAACGTGACCCAGTTATGTCAAAGGTGTATGATTATATTGCAAATGGATGGCCAAACCAGGTAACAGACAAAGATAGTCATCCATTCTTCATTCGTAGGAATGAATTATCAGTTGATAAAGATTGTATCATGTGGGGTGCAAGAGTGGTTATACCAAATAAATTCAAGTCCAAATTATTAGGAGACCTCCATGACCAGCACCTGGGAATGTGCTTGACCAAGAGTTTTGCACGCAGTTACTTATGGTGACCATGTCTTGATAAAGATATAGAGTACGTCGTAAGTCAGTGTACGACATGTCAATCGGTAAGCAAGCAACCACCATCAGTACCATTACAGCCATGGAAATAGCCTCCCAGGGTGTGGCAAAGGCTACATATTGATTTTGCTGAGCTAGAAGGACAACAATTGTTCATTGTGATTGATAGCCATTCGAAGTGGGTCGAGGTGTATCTAATGTGAAAAATAACAAGTAAAACATTAGACATTTTCTTCATTTGGCCTCCCAGAATAAATTATTTCGGATAATGGGCCACAATTTCGTTCATAAGAATTTTCACAGTTTACGAGCAAAAATGGTGTGAAACATATCAAGGTTCCACCGTACCACCCTGCTTCGAATGGTGCAGCAGAGCGCACTGTACAAATTGTACAGCGTGCCCTCATCAAACAAATGTTGGATCCAAATCCAAAGAAATGACAGTGGTAATTGGACCACAAATTGGCTAATTTTCTAATAACATATCATAATACTCCTCACACAACTACTGGTAGAACACCAGCAGAGTTGTTTCTCAAACAACAGCGACGAACCAGATTCTCGTTGTTAAAACCAAACTTGGCACAGTCCGTAGAAGAGACACAATTAGACAGAAAGAGAATCATGATAGAGGTAGAGTAACAGAGAGAAGTATGAAATTAAATCAGAAGGTGAGGGTGAAGAACCATTACCATAAATGGGTAAAGTGATTACCAGGAAGAGTGGTGAAGATATGTGGTCCTCGCACATATTTGGTCAAGATGTTTGATAATGGACAGGTTAGGTTTGTTCACATTGATCGTATTTTATCCACAGACATGGAAGTAGTTGAGAGTGGGAGTGATTCAATTATTTCTGACTCATCAGATAATTTTGATACACCAGCAGCATATCCTACATCCAATGTACTGGAACCAAATCCAAGAGAAAGGCAGAATTTAAGTCTGAGTCCGAGTCAGGAAAACAAACAGTCTGAAGTTAGAGAGAGTTCAAATGAAAATCAAGGGCATCCCTTGGAGGAAAACTTCCCTCAGGATCAGCCTCGAATGAGTTTAAATTCGACACCATGTTTGGAAGGTTCTGTTCGAGAGCGAAGGTATCCTCTTCGAAACAGAAAACAAGTGGTTAAGCTTGATTTGTAAATATGGCAAAATAAGTCCATATCCTTTGTTATGTATAACCATGCAAGTTATGTATGATGATTGTTATAATAACTTCTTCATTAAGGAGGGAGAAGTGTAATGTCTGCAGCTCCACACTGTGGACGCCTGTGTTACTGCAGCTAGTGCTGTTTAATAAAGAGCATGTCACCTGACCAGCAGGTCAGAAGTTTCCGGAAGCTGCAACTATCTTACAGGTCGTGTGTTGTGTGCTCTCTTACAGGCGGAAACCCCGTTTATGTGGTTTATCCAGGGGTTTCCACCGATATTCGGCTGAAGTCACATTTGTTTTCTGGTGTCTTTAAAGTGATGTACAAAGCAGTGTATTCTCGTTTCTAATCTTATGCCACTTTGAGTCACATGAATTTATCCTCTATTGACCAACTTCTTCCACACCAAAATTCTTCCTCAAACCAGGAAGATGCAGTAAGTCTGAGCTAGTCAGACCCTGGATCAGAAGGTTTTAGCTCCATACCATGTTTGAACAGGGGTCACTGGATACTAATTAGATGTGGGAACCCTTGGCTGATATTCCCCTCCCTGACCTAGGGGTGCTGAGGCCAACTGTAGCTCCCTTGGTAAAACGAGTTAGCAGACTGGGATCAAACCTAGGATCTTCCTGGTCTGTATGGTTGGGCACTGCACATGGGCAGCTGTCCGGGCAGCTATGTGTGTATTATAAATAGTAACAAATGCAGAGTGCCTTTCAAAAAGCAACACTGGGCTTTAATATCTGTTCTCCAGTGTTGTGTCTTGGATCAAGAGTCAGACTAGATACTGCAAGCACAAAGTAAGTGTGACCGTAGTCCTTTATTGCAGATCTCAGAGTACCTCTCCAGCCTGTGAGGCCTCCTTATATACAAGTGCTCCCAAGGGATTGTGGGATCCCTTGGGATTCAAGGGGATAAGCCCTCTGGTGGTTAGACATGGTAATTACAGGTTTACATACATAACATCCTGTGTTATTGCTGTACCTCCAGCGTGATCCCACCACCAATCACACCTTCTCCTCCCCTCCCCTTTTAGCATTCCGGAGGGACCACGCCCTCTGCAGCACCCACGTCCATTCCTCAATCAACCCCACAGACCCTCCCCTTCTATATTGAAATCCCTGTTGATTATAGTAGGTGTCTCAGTGATGTGAAGGCTATTGTTGGATAAAATCAGAATAGTGCCACACAGAAGAAGGCCATTCAGCCCATCAAGTCTGCGCCAGCTCTTTCAAAGAGGGATCCAGTTAGTACCACTTCCTCGCTCTTTCCCCATAGCCCTTCAATTTTTTCTCTTTTAAGTATTTATCCGATTCCCTTTTGAAGGCTACTATTGAATCTGTACCCACCACCCTATCAGGTAGTACATTCCAAATCCTAACCACTTGTTGTGTAAAAACGTTTTTCCTGGTCGCCTCTGGGTTTTTTGCCAATCACCTTAAATCTGTTTCCTTTCGTTACGGACACAGCGTCCATTGGAAACAGTTTCATTTTATTTACTCTATCGAAATTGAAAGAAGTATAAGTAAATCGCTGTTTCACCTGGAAGGAGCGTTTGGGGCCCTGGATAGTGGGAAGGGGGAGGTAAAAGGGAAGGTGTTGCATCTCCTGCGCTAGCACGAGAAGGTGCCTTGGGAAGGGGAGGGTCTGTTGGGTTGATTGAGGGTCATCCACCTTGGGAAAAAAAACAGTAAAAGGGAATATTATTTGAATGGGGAGAAATTACAACATGCTGCGGTGCAGAGGGACCTGGGGGTCCTTGTGCATGATTCCCAAAAGGTTAGTTTGCAGGTGCAGCAGGTAATCAGGAAGGCGAATGGAATGTTGGCCTTCATTGCGAGAGGGATGGAGTACAAAAGCAGGGAGGTCCTGCTGCAACTGTACAGGGTATTGGTAAGGCCGCACCTGGAGTACTGTGTGCAGTTTTGGTCACCTTACTTAAGGAAGGATATACTGGCTTTGGAGGGGGTACAGTGACGATTCACTAGACTGATTCCGGAGATGAGGGGGTTACCTTATGATGATAGATTGAGTAGACTGGGTCTTTACTCGTTGGAGTTCAGAAGGATGAGGGGTGATGTTATAGAAACAGTTAAAATAATGAAAGGGATAGACAAGATAGAGGCAGAGAGGTTGTTTCCACTGGTCGGGGAGACTAGAACTAGGGGGCACAGCCTCAAAATACAGGGGAGCCAATTTAAAACCGAGTTGAGAAGGAATTTCTTCTCCCAGAGGGTTGTGAATCTGTGGAATTCTCTGCCCAAGGAAGCAGTTGAGGCTAACTCATTGAATGTATTCAAGTCACAGATAGATAGATTTTTAACCAATAAGGGAATTAAGGGTTACGGGGAGCGGGCGGGTAAGTAGAGCTGAGTCCACGGCCAGATCAGCCATGATCTTATTGAATGGTGGAGCAGGCTCGAGGGGCTAGATGGCCTACTCCTGTTTCTAATTCTTATGTTCTTATGTTCTTATGTAGGAGTGGACCGGGGTGTTGCGGAGGGAGCGGTCCCTTTGGACTGCTGAAAGGGGAGGGGAAGAGGAGGTGTGATTGGTGGTGGGATCATGCTGGAGGTGGCGGAAATGGCAGAGAATTATCCGTTGAAGGCTGGTGGGGTGAAAGGTGAGAACAAGGAGAACCCTGTTATGGTTGTGGGAGGGTGGGAAAGGGGTGAGACAGAAGTGCGGGAAATAGAACGGACACGGTCAACCACAATAGAAGGGAATCCTCGGTTGAGAAAAAAGGAAGACATATGGTAAGCATTAGTATGGGAGGTGGCGTTGTCAGAACAGATGTAATGGAGATGGAGAAACTTGGAGAATGAAATGGAGTCCTTACAGGAAGCGGGGTGGGAGGAAGTGTATTCCAGGTACCTGTAGGAGTCAGTGGGATTACAGTGAATATTTGTTAATAACCTATCCCCAAAAATGGAGACAGAGAAGTCGCGGAAGGGAAGGGAAGAGTCAGAGATGGACCATGTGAAGGCGAGGGAAGGGTGGAAATTGGAAGCAAATTGAAGGACATTTTCTAGTTCCGGATGAGAGCAGGAAATGGCTCTGATACAGTCGTCAATGTACTGGAAAAAGAGGCGAGGGAGGGCATCTGAGTAGGACTGGAACAAAGAATGTTCCACACATCCCACGAAAAGGCAGGCATAGCTAGTACCCAAGCAGGTTCTGATAGCAACACCTTTAATTTGGAGAAAGTGAGTGGCGTCAAAGGAGAAGTTGTTCAATGTGAGAACAAGTTCAGCCAGGCGGAGGAGAGTAGTGATGGATGGGGACTGGTTGGGCCCTTATTCAAGGAAGAAGTGGAGTGTCCTGGTGGGGGAAGGAGGTGTAGAGGGATTGGATGCCCATAGTGAAAAGGGAGATGGTTGTGGCCAGAAAACTGGTAACTGTTAGTGGCGGAGTGCATCAGAAAAGTCGCGATTGGAGGTGGGAAGAGACTGGACAAGGGGAGAAAAAATAGAATCGAGATAGGAAGGGATAAGTTCCGAGGGGCAAGAACAGGCTGAAATGATGGGTCTAACAGGGCAGTCCTGTTGGGGGTTCTTGAGAAGGAGGTAGAAGCGGGCTGTGCGAGTTTGGGCAACTATGAGGTTGGTGGCCGTGGCGGGAAGATCTCCAGAGGAGATGAGGTCAGTGACAGTCTTGGAAATGATGGCTTGATGTTCAGTGGTGGGGTCATAGTCCAAGGGGAGGTAAGAGGAGGTGTCAGAGAGTTGCCGATCAGCCTCCGCAAGGTAGAGGTCGCTTCGCCAAACAACAATAGCGCCACCCTTGTAGCATGTTCAATGACAATGTTGGGGTTGGATCTGAGGATGGAGTGCTGCAAGTTCAGAGGGAAGTAGGTTGGAATGAGTGAGGGGAGCAGAGAAATTGAGATGGCCGATGTCACAGCAGTTCGCAATGAAAAGATCAAGAGAGGATAAGAGGCCAGAGGGAGGGGTCCAGGTAGAACGAGAGTTCTGAAAACGGGAAAAAGAGTCAACTGTGCGGGGGGAGGGGGGGGGGAAACTCCTGGCCAAAGAAGTGGGCAGGGAGGTGAAAGCGATGAAAAGAGAGCTCAACGTTATGCCGAGCTCGAAATACATTGAAGTGGGGGCGTAAGGGGATGAAGCTCAGGCCTTTGCTGAGGACTGATCGTTCGGGGTCAAAGAGAGGAAGGTCAGAGGGGATTGGAAGGAGGGAAGTGAAGGTTTCAGAGGGATGTTGGTGTCCAAGAGTTCTTCTGTACCCTCTCCAAAGCCTTCAAGGTCTTCCTAAAGTGTGGAGCCCAGAATTGGACACAATACTCCAGCTGGGGCCAAAATAATATTTTTTGAGGTTTAGTATAACATGTTGTTTCACTGAAGTTGCATGTTCTAATCGTTAATAACTAGGGCAGGTATTTGTATCATGATGATACCGTTTGTACATGTCCAGAGTAGACTCAGCCTGAAGCCAGGAGGCAATCAGTGGGCCTGCACTCCACCCAGTTATACTGTCACCGTGATCACTTTCCCATTAGAATAATTCATAAAAACAAATTCTGCCAACCTGGCGTTGGGGTCTGCAGAATATTTAGCCTCTGACCTGCATCTTGTCTCCCTCCTTCAGGCTGTAGTTTTCCTTCTCGGCCACGATCTCCACGGCCAACTCCCCCTTCAGCTCCTGGATGCTGGTGTTGCCAAGATCATCGCTCACAAAGTTCTCCAGGTGAAGCCCTTCAAGTACAGAGATTTAGGGTGGAATTTTAACAGCAAAGAGTGAGTGGGTATGGGAGTCGTCTTCTTCATCTTAGGCAGTCCCCTGGAGTCGAGGAAGACTTGCTTCCACATTAACATGAGTTCTCAGGTGACTGATGAGACCAATGGGGGATCTACAGTCTCTATCACAGGTGGGGCAGACGGTGGTTGGAGGAAAGGGTGGGTGGGGTGTTGATATGTCATACGTTCTTTCCGCTGTTTGTACTTGGCTCCCGCGTGCTCCCGGCGAAGAGACTCGATGTGTTCAGCGCCTTCTCAGATGCTTCTCCTCCATTTTGAGCAGTCTTGGGCCAGGGATTCCCAAGAGTCGGTGGGGATGTACATTTTTTTCAAGGAGGCTTTGAGAGTGTCTTTGAAGTGTTTCCTCTGCCCACCGGGGACTCGCTTGCCGTGTCAGAGCTCGGAGTAGAGCGCTTGTTTCGGGAGTCTAGTATCGGGCAAGCGGACAATGTGGCCCGTCCATTGGAGCTGATCGAGTGTGGTCAATGCCTCGATGCTGGGGATGTTGGCCTGAGAGAGAACGCTGACGTTGGTGTGCCTATCCTGCCAATGAATTTGCAGGATCTTGCGGAGACAGCGTTGGTGGCAGGTGGGTGGTTAAATGCACTGAAATTGACAGCTCGTCGGGAAGCCGGTTCCAACCGACCAGCTTCAATGGGAGTTTGCTGTTTCACAGCACTTTTTAGTTCCTTCTTTAATGTCTAACGTATTTCATTTTGATAACAGATCACCAAGATGAGAAACCGTGGTCTGAGATTGAGCTAGTAAGTACTCAGAGTTAAATCTCCTCTACTGGGAAAAATACAAAACGGTGTTTTAACAGAATAAATCTATAAATGTATTCCATACTTTCATGTGTATCTCCCTCCCTGTCTCTCTCCCAAACCCTTGCCCCCTCAACAGTCTCTTGCTATATGCATCTCTGGAAGAAATGTTCCCTTTCATTTTTTTTTGGGTGCAGCCCGTTCAAAATAACACACGTGACATAGACATAGACATAGAAATTTACAGCGCAGAAGGAGGCCATTTTGGTCCATTGTGGTCGCTCGGCCGACAAAGAGCCGCACGGCCCTCGGTCAGCAGCCCTGAAGGTTACATATAAACCTTCGAATAATGAACAATGGCGGAAAGGTAAAGAGCACCCAGCCCAACCAGTCCGCCCCACACAACTGTGACACCCCTTATACTGAAACATTCTACACTCCACCCCAACTGGATCCATGTGTTGTCCTGGGAGAGGCAAAAACCAGATAAAAACCCAGGCTGATTGGGGAAAAAAATCTGGGAAAATTCCTCTCCATGTGTGGTTTTTCCTATTTAAAAGCTGGTGAGCCGGCTGCATGGGGAGTTGCTGAACTATGAATGGCTGTGCAGCTTAAAGGGAACATTGCTCTGATTCATTTCAGTAAGAGAAAAAAAAAAGAAAAAATTAGTATTCACATAGCGCCTCTCACTGTCCCAGGACATCCCAAAGCGTTTCAGAGCCAATGAAGTACTTTTGACGTGTAGTCACTGTTGTAATGTAGGAAATGTTATGTCCTTAGATGCTCTAACAATGACTCCACGAAGCAGTGTGTTGTACTTGAACTGTAGTGACCTTAGTCCTTTATTAGTTAACTCCAGAGTGAGGATCACACCTGGTGGCCTGCCTTTTATACTAGGCCAGGCACACCTGTACAGGTAACCTATGAGTCTCCCACTGCTGTGCCCTCTGGTGGCACACCTTGTGATAGTACCAACAGTGGCCATGTAAGATACATGACATCACTCCCCCCTGAACCCTCAGTGCAAATCGCCTCTGCACTAACTCTGGGCTCTGGGCTTAGCTCAATATGGGTTCTGTCCAGTAGACCTCTGGCGGGCCAGCTCAACATTGGGTGGGTAGTTGGTGGAGTAGCATGCTGGTGGTTGCTGTTTGTGTGTGTGCGTATTCCTGACCACTCCACTCTCTCCCCCCCCCCCCCCCTCCCACGTTGGTGTGGTGGGGGCGCCTGACATTCATGTACATACAAGTTCAGGTAAGTGGGTTTTGCATTTTTTTTCGTGTGTGTGGTTCCATGGTGCGACAAGAGCGTTAAATGCCTTGTCGATGCGATGACCGGTGCGTAAGATCAAGCTAGTCCCGGAGCTGCTGGGTGGTGTCCCTGCAGTCTGGTGGCAGTTCAGTGCCCGGTGCTGGCAGTGGGAAGCCGGTTGGCTCGCGTAGCCTGCTCTCGGGGCTGTTGCCGTGGTCCCTAGCGGCAGGCAGGTTGACAGATGTCTGTGACCCCCCCCCCCCCCGCCGTCCTTTCTTTATGCCCTGGGTCTCAGCTGCTCCCTGAGGAGCTGTCGTCTAGCAGTGCACAGGGAACTGCTGACTGGCTGGCCTGAGCGTCACTTGGTTTGAGATCCTGGCTGGTGCTTGATTTCTCTGGGTGACCCTACATCTAGGGGTATGGCCTTAGTGCAGTCTGCTCCTTCAGGCTCGTGGCAGTTGGTGCCATTGGTTGCCTGAGAGATGGAGCCAACCCAGGGCATGGTATCACCACCGGTGTCTTTGCTCTGCTGAGATCGCTTGCTTCGCAGCTCGTTTATGTTGGCTGCTTGTGGCCACACTCCATGGTGCATGACTCTGGTCCCTGGGACGCAGGCTACAGCATTGGGTAGCTTGCTGGACCTATGTGCACCCGAGGGGTGTCTGCCCGCTGCATTGGCTGCGTGCAGTGGGAATCCTGCATCGCACAGCCTTTGCTTACTTATGATGGACACTCTAGGGGCCCGATCACGATCGCACGACTTTTCCTCGCTGGTTGCATATGCACAGTTCAAATCATCAATTACACATTGTACATAATCACGCGACTTTTCCTCACTGGTTGCATGTATACAATTCCGATTATCAGTTATACATTTTACATGGTCAGTTACACACTTTACATAATCCGTTACACCTTTAGGGCCCAAGTTTCGGGCCGCGCTTGAACGGCGCAGCCCCGACCTGGACGCCCGTTTTTCGCGCCACAAAGTGCGCCTAAAAAAAACGTACAGATTCTCCGGCTCCCTGCTGGTCCTCTGGAGTCGGGCGCGGCGCAGCATGATCTGTAGGGGGCAGAGCCAGGTCCCTGTGCTGAAAACAGTGCCGGGACCTCTGCACATGCGCGCTACAGTTGGCGCGCATGTGCAGTAGCTCCAGGCGCCCAAAACGGTGTGGGAGGGGCCCGAAGCACGCAGCCCCTAGCCCTGGCCGAATGGCCTCACTGGGGCTGCGTGAATAAGGCTGCCTCCCACACCCAGCCCCTGCTTCCTCCCGACCCAACTCGACTACCGCTCCCCCTTCGCCCCCGGATCAGACCCGACCCCGACACCGACCCGACTCCCGCTTCCACCGCCCCCCCCCCTGCCCCCGGACCGGATCGGACCCGACCCGCGCTTCCCCCCACCCCGACCCGAACCGAACCGACCCGACCCGACCCACGCTCCCTCCCTCCCCCCCCCCACCTGAACCAACCCGACCTCCCTACCCCCCCCCCCCACCGACCGACCCGACCTCCCTCTGCCCCCCCGACCCGACCCGCGCTCCCGACCCCGACCCGCGCTCCCCCGACCCGACCCGCGCTCCCGACCCCGGACCCGACCCGACCCAACGCCACCTACCTGTAAATCTGGTGCTGGGGATGGGCCCTGCCCGAAGTCTTGGGCCCGGCCCATTCAGCCTCCCCCCCGCCCTTCTCCTTCCCCCGCCTTCTCCTTTCCCCTCCCCCCTTCTCCTTTCCCCTCCCCCCTTCTCCTTTCCCCTCCCCTTCTCCTTTCCCCCCTTCTCCTTTCCCCCCTTCTCCTTCCCCCCCTTCTCCTTCCCCCCTTCTCCTTCCCCCCCTTCTCCTTCCCCCCTTCTCCTTCACTCCCTTCTCCTTCACTCCATTCTCCTGCCCCCCCTTCTCCTTTCCCCCTTCTCCTTTTCCCACCCCTTCTCCTTTTCCCCCCCTTCTCCTCCCCCCTCTCCTTCCCCTTCTCCCCCCTTCTCTTTCCCCTTCTCCTCTCCCCCCTTTCCCCTTCTCCTCTCCCCCCCTTTCCCCTTCTCCTCTCCCCCCCTTTCCCCTTCTCCCCTTCCCCCTTCTCCTCCCCCCTTTCCCCTTCTCCTCCCCCTTCCCCTGCTCCCCCCCTTCCCCTGCTCCCTCCTTCCCCTTCTCCTCACCCCTTCCCCTTCTCCTCCTCCCTTCCCCTTCTCCTCCCCTTCTCTCTCCCCCTCCCCCTTCTCCCCCATCCCTCCCCCTTCCCTCCCTCCCCCTCTGCCTCCCTCCCTCCCTTCCCCCTGCCCCCCCCTCTCCCTCTACCCCACTCCTCCCCCTCCCCTCGCTGTCAGAAACACAGACACTGACAGACAGAGAGTGAGAGACACACACACACACAGACAGACAGAGAGATAGAGACACTGACAGAGACACACTGGGGGAGGGGGGGGGGGGGGGGGCATCCCAGCATGCTGTTGGAGGGCTCCCGGTGCTGCAGTCGGTAAGTAGAAATTTTTTTATTTATTGATTTAAAAATTTTTTTATTTCTTATTAATTTTTTTTGATTGATTTATTGGTTGATTTATTGATGTTTTTATCATTTATTATTGATGATGGCTCTTTATTTGTAAAACTGAAGTGTTTAATGTTTGTAAACTTTCCTTTAAACCCCCCCCCCCTCCCTACGCCTGATTTGTAACCTACGCCTGATTTTCTAAAGTGTAGACAAGATTTTTTCGAGGGTACAAAAATCTTCACTTACTCCATTCTAAGTTAGTTTGGAGTAAGTTTTCACTGCCGAAACTTTGAAAACAGGCGTAAGTGGCTGGACACGCCCCCTTTTGAAAAAAAAATTCTGTTCCAAAGTGAAACTGTTCTAACTGATTAGAACTGGAGCATACTAAATGCCGAGAATTTGAATTTCTAAGATACTCCGTTCTACACCAGTTGCTCCAAAAAATCAGGAGCAACTGAGGCCGAAACTTGGGCCCTTAGTCTCTAACTTACAATTCTTGTTATTGTGTTCCTAACACAGATGAGACTGCACACAGGGAGGTTAAAGTAACAGTGACCTCAGTCTTTATTAAGACACTCCAGAGTGAGGAACAGGCCTTAGGGGCCGGCTTATGTACAGTGCTCCCAAGGGATGCTGGGATCCCTTGGGACTTCAGGGAATGCGCTCCCTGGTGGCGGAATATGGGAGTGCATGCTTTACAGATACACAACATCACTGTCCCCCAAAGTCAAAGTGAAAACTATTTACAAGGTGAGGCGGTCGGGAGCCTTTCTTTCCCTGGTGGACCGCCTCGGTACAAATGTCTGTCCTGGTGTGTTGGCTGTGCCCTCGCTGGGCTGACGTGTTGTTGGCCCTGCAGGGCTGCTAGGTGAGCCTGGCCTTGCTGGGCTGTTGGGCGTGATGGGTTCGATTTCCTGGTCCGTGGTGGTGTCGTTGATCCTTTGGGTGTGTGTTGTGGGCTCGAAAAAGGCAGTGTCTGCTGTGGGTTGTTCAGGGCAGTCTGTGAACCGCAGCCTCGGTTGGTCCAGGTGCTTTCTGCAAATTTGTCCACTGTCTAGTTTGATTATAAACACCTTACTCCCTTCTTTAGCTATCACCGTGCCTGCGATCCACTTGGGACCATGTCCATAGTTCAGCACATACACAGGGTCATTCAGATCAATTTCCCGTGACACAGTGGCGCGACCATCATTTACATTTTGTTGCTGCCGCCTGCTCTCTACCTGATCATGCAGGTTGGGGTGAACCAACGAGAGTCTGGTTTTAAGTGTCCTTTTCATGAGTAGCTCAGCCGGGGGAACCCCTGTGAGCGAGTGGGGTCTTGTGCGGTGGCTGAGCAGTACTCGGGACAGGCGGGTTTGGAGTGAGCCTTCTGTGACTCGTTTAAGGCTCTGTTTGATGGTTTGTACTGCCCGCTCTGCCTGTCCATTAGAGGCTGGTTTAAATGGGGCCGAGGTGACATGTTTGATCCCATTGCGGGGCATGAATTCTTTAAATTCGGCACTGGTGAAACATGGCCCGTTGTCACTGACCAGTATGTCAGGCAGGCCGTGGGTGGCAAACATGGCCCTCAGGCTTTCAATGGTGGTGGTGGCGGTGCTTCCCGACATTATTTCACATTCAATCCATTTTGAAAAAGCATCCACCACCACCAGGAACATTTTACCGAGAAACGGGCCCGCATAGTCGACATGGATCCTTGACCATGGTCTGGAGGGCCAGGACCACAAACATATGGTGCCTCTCTGGGCACGTTGCTCAACTGAGCACATACGCTGCATTGCCGTACACAGGACTCGTAAGTCGGAGTCGATACCGGGTCACCACATGTGGGATCTGGCTATCGCTTTCATCATTACTATACCCGGGTGTGTGCTGTGGAGATCCGAGATGAACGTCTCCCTGCCCTTTTTTGGTAGCACTACGCGGTTACCCCACAACAGGCAGTCTGCCTGAATGGACAGCTCGTCCTTTCGCTGCTGGAACGGCTTGATTAGCTCTTGCATTTCAACAGGGATGCTGGCCCAGCTCCCATGCAGTACACAGTTTTTTACTCGGGACAGCAGGGGATCTTGGCTGGTCCAAGTCCTAATCTGGCGGGCCGTGACAGGTGATTTATTATTTTCAAACACTTCCATGACCATCCACAAGTCTGCGGGCTGCGCCACCGTCAACAAGTTTGCAGGCTGCGCCATTTCCACCCCCGTGGTGGGCAATGGTAGCCGACTGAGAGCATCCGCACAGTTCTCGGTGACTGGCCTGTGGTGGATGGTATAGTTATACACTTATAGCGCGAGTGCCCACCTTTGTATGCGGGCTGAGGCATTAGTATTTATCCCTTGTTTTCAGCGGACAGTGATATGAGGGTCTTGTGATCGGTTTCCAGCTCAAATTTGAGGCCAAACAGGTACTGATGCATTTTCTTTACCCCGAACACCCGCGCTAATGCTTCTTTCTAAATCATGCTGTAGGCCCTCTCGGCCTTAGACAAGCTCCTGGAGGCATAGGCGACAGGTTGCAACTTCCCCGCAACATTAGCTTGTTGTAATACTCCGTACAACGACACATCACATGCTAGCACAAGTCTTTTACACGGGTTATACAATACAAGCAGCTTGTTGGAGCATAAAATGTTTCTAGCTTTCTTAAAAGCAATTACTTGTTTTTTTCCCCATACCCAGTTCTCACCTTTAGGCAATAACATATGTAGGGGCTCTAAGAGGGTGCTTAACCCCGGTAGGAAGTTACCAAAATAGTTGAGGAGTCCCAGGAACGACCACTGCTCCGTGACGTTGTGTGGCCTGGGCGTGTTCCTGATAGCCTCTGTCTTGGCTTCTGTGGGCTGAATGCCGTCCGCCGCGATCTTTCTCCCCAAAAACTTGACTTCTGTTGCCATGAAGACGCATTTCTTCAGTCGCAGCCCTACACGATCCAGTCGCTGGAAGACCTCCTCCAGGTTTTGTAGGTGCTCGACGGTGTCCCGACCCGTGACCAATATGTCATCCTGAAAAACCACAGTGCGTGGTACTGACTTGAGTAGGCTTTTCATGTTTCTCTGGAGGATCGCTGCAGCCGACCGAATTCCAAACGGGCATCTGTTGTTGATGAACAGTCCCTTGTGCGTGTTAATGCAGGTGAGGCCCTTTGAAGACTCCTCCAGCTCCTGCGTCATGTAGGCCGAAGTCAGGTCGAGCTTGGTGAATGTCTTGCCTACTGCCAGCATCGCAAATAGGTCGTCTGCCTTAGGTAGCGGGTATTGGTCCTGTAGCGAGAAACGATTAATAGTTACTTTATAATCGCTGCAAATCCTGACCGTGCCATCACTTTTGAGTACTGGAACAATCAGGCTGGCCCGCTCATTGAATTCAACTGGGGAGATGATGCCCTCACGTTGCAGCCTGTCCAGCTCGATTTCCACTCGCTCCCTCATCATGTGAGGTCCCGCTCGCGCCTTGTGGTGAATGGGTTGTGAGTCTGGGACCAAGTGGATCCGCACCTTCGCCCTGGAAAAGTTTCCAATGCCTGGCTCAAAAAGGAAAGGAAATTTGTTAAGAACTTGGGTACATGAGGCCTCATCGACATGTGATAGCACTCGGGATGTCATCCCAGTTCCAGCGGATTTTGCCCAGCCAGCTCCTTCCAAGCAGTGTGGGGCCATCGCCCGGGACAATCCAGAGTGGTAGTTCATGCACCGTGCCCTCGTAGATGACCTTGACCATGGCGCTGCCCAGGACAGTGATAAGCTTTTTGGTGTATGTTCTCAGTTTCGTGTGGATGGGGCTCAGGACTGGTCTGAGTGCCTTGTTGCACCACAGTCTCTCAAACATCTTTTTATTCATGATGGATTGGCTAGCGCCAGTGTCCAGTTCCATGACTAGGGGTAAGCTATTCAATTTTACATTTAGCATTATAGACAGACTTTTCGTCGAAAATGTGTGCACCCCATATACTTCAGCATCTGCCTCCTCTCTCTGAGGCTCAAAATTGCTTTGGTCCACCATGTACCGATCTTCCTCTGCCACGTGGTGGTTTGCAGGTTTTGCAGAGCTTGCAGCTCATCTGTTGGAGGTGCCCTATTGTTCCACAGCTCTTGCAAACATACCCTTTGAAGCGGCATGAATGGGCTGAATGAAGCCTCCACAACGTCAACAAGGTGTGAATTGCCTTGCATTCATCCTTTGGTGCGGATTCTGAGTCATCTGGGTCACCTGAGGCCTGCTGGCAGTTGCAGACTTATAGTTTCTGCCCTGTACATTTCTGCTCGCAAATACAGTTCCAGTTAATTTATGAACATTGCTAGCACTTGTCTGCTGAGAGATTTGTTTGGTGTTATTACTGGTGGACATAAACGCCTGTGCTATCGCAATGGCCTTACTGAGGGTCAGTGTCTCTACAGTCAAAAGTTTTCGTAGGATGGTCTCATGGCCAATACCCAGTACAAAAAAGTCTCTGAGCATTTGCTCCAGGTAGCCATCAAACTCACATTGTCCTGCAAGTCGCCTTAGCTCGGCGACGTAGCTCGCCATTTCCTGACCTTCAGATGGCTGGCACGTGTAGAACCGATACCTCGCCATCAGCAAGCTCTCCCTCGGGTTAAGGTGCTCCCGAACCAGTGTACACAGCTCCTCATACGACTTATCTGTGGGTTTCACCGGAGCCAGAAGATTCTTCATGAGGCTGTAGGTCGGTGCCCCGCAGACCATGAGGAGGACCGCTCTCCTTTTTGCAACACTTCCTTTTTCATCCAGCTCGTTGGCTACAAAGTACTGGTCTAGCCGTTCAACATAGGCTTCCCAGTCCTCACCCTCCGAGAACTTCTCCAGGATGCACACAGTTTGCTGCATCTTTGCGTTGGATTCGTATACTCGTCGCCAGTTATTGTGTTCCTATCACAGATGAGACTGCATACACACAGGTTAAAGTAACAATGACCTCAGTCTTTTTTAAGACACTCCAGAGTGAGGAACAGGCCTTAGGGGTCGGCTTATATACTGTGCTCCCAAGGGATGCTGGGATTCCTTGGGACTTCAGGGGATGCATTCCCTGGTGGCGGAACATGGGAGTGCATGCTTTACAGATACACAACACTTGTTATATTGCTTAATTGTATGGAACTGTCACTTTAATTGTCATGGGTTGCCGTCCTCCTTTAAGAGAGCCTTGCTTGTTTTACCCCAATCCGCTTCTCCGTTTGGTGCCACGTGTTGCTCCATCAGCACTGCACCTCGTGGTCTGGCCGCGGCCATCTTTGTCTTCAGCGCACCGCCTCGTGGTTCGGGTGCCATCTTTTCTTCGTCCACGATGTCGACTGTGGTGATCCTCTTCTCCCCGAGTTCTGCCTCCGCAGTTGGGAAGTTGCCTCCGGTTCCAATTTTCTTCCTCCGGAGTCCTGCCACTGGAGCCTGGAGGGTGCGTTCGGGTCGTCTCAGCTGGATCATCTCCATGCAGTCGTGCTGAGCGGTCTGTGTCTCAGGTGCCATGCTGGTCAGCTCATCGGTGCCGGGTCCACCCTCAGGTGAGGGCTTGCTTTGTCTCTGAGCGCAGAGTGCTTCGATCGCTGGAGGGGTGAAATCTTCCCACTTCCACTGGATCTTCTCCATCCACCTTCTGCCGAGCAGCGTTGGTCCATCACCTGCAACAATCCACAGAGGTAATTTGTGCACCGCGCCATCATGGAGTACCTTTACATTCGCACTACCAACGACTGAGATGATTTCATTGGTGTAGGTGCGCAGCTTTGCCTGAACCGGGGCCAACTCGGGTCATTCAGCCGGATTAACCTCTCAAAGGCTCCTTTATTCATCACTAACTGGCTCGTCCCCGTGTCCACTTCCATGAAGACTGGACTTCCCTCTATCTTGACTTTCATCTTCAGCGGGGAGCACTCGTTGGTGCAGGTAAACATGCTATGTACCTCCCCGTGGGACTGGGCTGCCTCTCTGTCTACCAATTCATAATCCACGCTGGATTCGTGGCCATCTGCGGACTCCTCATCGACACAGTGAGTCCTATTTCTCTTACACATTCACTGGAGGTGGCCTTTTGTGCCGCAGCCTGTGCAAACATAGTCTTTAAAATGGCACTGGTGAGCCCTGTGATTCCCTCCGCAATGCCAGTATGGTGCTACTCGAGTATCCCCCTCGGCGGTCTCTGAGTTAAGGGTCTCGGGGGCTTGTTCTCTCTTCCCTGAGAGGGTTCGTGCTCTACAGTCCAGCCTCTAAACGGCGCCACTCTGTGCACAGTACCTACCGGGTTTGAGTCCTGAGGGTGAGTCATCTGCCTAGAACCGCAGGTCGAGGTCATGAATGCCTGGCTCACAGAGATGGCCTTCTGCAGTGTGACTGTGGTATCCACCGACAGTAGCTTGTGAAGAAGGCCCTCATGGCCAATTTCAATGACAAAAATGTCCCGCAGTGCTTCGTTGAGGTGGGTGCCGAACTCGCAAGGTGCCACCAGCCTCCTGAGGTCTGCGGTGTATTTCGCGACTTCCTGGCCTTCGGGCCATCGGTGGGTATAGAACCAGTGTCTGGCTGTGAGGATGCTCTCCTTGGGCTTGAGTTGCTCATGAATCAGGGTTACAAGCTCCTTGCACGACTTGGTCGTTGTCTTCGCTGGTGCCAGCAAGTCCCTGACGAGGCCCATCGATGTTGGGCCCACAACTGATTAGCAGGATAGCGCGGCGCTTATCAGCCAGTGCGGCCGGGTCGTCTCCTGCCAGGTCATTTGCTGTGAAAAAGTGTTCTAGCCTCTCCACAAAGATGTCCCAATTATCACCATCGGCGAACTGTTGCAATGTACCAAGGGTAGCCATTTTCGTGTGAAAGTTCGTATTCTCGTCGTCAGTTGTTATGTCCTTAGATGCTCTAACAATGACTCCACGAGGCAGTGCGTTATACTTGAACTGTAGTGACCTTAGTCCTTTATTAGTTAACTCCAGAGTTACACCTGGTGGCCTGCCTTTTATACTAGGCCAGGCACACCTGTACAGATAGCCTACGAGTCTCCCACTGCTGTGCCCTCTGGTGGCACATCTTGATGTAGTACCAACAGTGGCCATGTAAGATACATGACAGGAAATATGGCAGCCAATTTGCGCACAGCAGGGTACCACAAACAGTAATATGATAATGACCAGATAATTTGTTTTAGTGATGTTGGTTGAGGGATAACTGTTGGCCAGGACACTGGAAAATCTCCCTAGCTCTTCTTTCTATAGTGCAATAGGATCTTTTACATCCACCGGAGAGGGCAGATGGAGCCTCGGTTTAACGCAACACTCCCTCAGTACTGAACTTAAGTGTCAGCTAGATTATATGATCTAGTCTCTAGAGCTGGGTTTGAACCACATCTATCTAACTCAGAGGTGAAAGTGTGACCCCTGGGCCAAGCCTGAAAAGTAGCTACGAATATAAGAAGCTAAAATGGTGTTCAACCCGTTCCTTCCACCACCCATGTAGAATTCACACACAAGGGAGAGAAACATAGGGGCAGAGACATGGTAAAGCGGAGAGAAAGGTAGGACATGGACTCCCCAGAGTCAACGTCGGCTCAGTGGGTGGTACACTCATCTCTGAGTCAGAAGGTTGTGGGTTCAAGCCCCACTCCAGATACTTGTGCATATAATCTAGACTGACACTCTCGTGCAGCGCTGAGGGAGTGCTGCAGTGTTGGAGGTGCTGTCGTTTGGATGAGATGTTACACCTCTCCGGTAGATGTAAAGGATCCCACGGCACTATCTGAAGAAGCGCAGGGCAGTTCTCCCGGTATCTTGGCCAACAGTTATCCTTTAACCAACATCTAAAATCTATGATCTGGTCATTTATTTCATAGCTGTTTGTGGGACCTTGCTGTGCACAAATAGGCTGTTACATTTCTTACATTACAAGAGTGACCATACTTCAGAAGTAGTTCATTGGCTGTTAAGTACTTTGGGATGTCCTGAAATGTACTATATAAAAGTTATTTCTTTGCATTCCGCGTATTTAATCTCTCTGCAGTATATCTCCCTGACCCTCTTCTAAAGGCAATTGAGAAAAACTCAGGAATATTATGTAAACTTATAATTCGACTGTTCACTTCTGGCCATGTGCATGACACAGTTGACAATCCTAGAACCTAAAAGCACAGAAACCTTGGGTATTTGATTATCTATTCCATTCTTAACTTTCAATCTTGAGTCTGCACAAATATTCATCCAGCTCTCTGATCTTAGAGGAGTTAATTTTTAGTGTTAATCGACACATTACGAAAGGATATACTTGCTTTGGAGGCCGTTCAGAGAAGGTTCACAAGGTTGATCCTGGGGATGAGAGGGTTGACTTATGAGGAAAGGTTGAGTAGGTTGGGCTTCTACTCATTGGAATTCAGAAGAATGAGAGGTGATCTTATCGAAACATATAAGATTATGAGAGGCTTGACAAGGTGCATGCAGAGAGGATGTTTCCACTGATGGGGGAGACTAGAACTAGAGGGCATGACCTTAGAATAAAGGGCCGCCCATTTAAAACAGAGATGAGGAGAAATTTCTTCTCTCAGAGGGTTGTAAATCTGTGGAATTTGCTGCCTCAGAGAGCTGTGGAAGCTAGGACATTGAATAAATTTAAGATAGAAATAGACAGTTTTTTAAATGATAAGGGGATAAGGTGTTAGGGGAGCGGGCGGGGAAGTGGAGCTGAGTCCATGATCAAATCAGCCATGATCTTATTGAATGGCGGAACAGGCTCGAGGGGCCGTAAGGCCTACTCCTGTTCCTATTTCTTATGTTCTTATTAACTGATGTATTGAGGAGCCCAGATTCATCAGATCATTCAGTTCATTCTGCCTAAATTGCTAATGGCTTTTTACTAATTAAAGGAACACTGGCCCTAGCCCTCGAGGAAATAAGCATTAGCTGTCAGGTATTAAGGTCCGTGTTCTAGTCGCTGCTAAAAATTTGCCTATTTCTAATGAGCTTTCTTTACTTTTTAACTAAATTTGAATAAACACTCTTATGCAATAGAAATTATGCAGCACCCAAGATGCAAATTACCTGGGGAAGAGAGATTTGGCTATTTTTGCAGTACAATGAACAAATGGCGTTTGGATGTGGAGCTGATTGAACAAGACAATATGCAAATTCCCAGTTGCTGCAGCAGACTTGACATTGCAGTTGATGGAATGGTGTCACTTTTAAAGCACTGGCTCAGACATAGAGCCATAATAAAGGTTGTGTCCATGCCACCAGAGACGGGGAACAACAGCTTGTGATGTGGTTTTGTTTTCACTGTTAGCAGAGGCAGAGTATCACCCACTGACAGGCTGCCATTTTATTCTGGCTGCTGGTGGACTAAACACTCAGCCTGCCCCTAAAGGTCAATAAAGTGGTTTGGGATTTGCTGACCTTTGACCTCAATTTTGGGAATAGTCATTGGCCAGAATGGTTTGTAGCAAATTGCAGATTGTATGATCATTGGGTGTTAACATGGTCTCCCAATTTGCCCCGCCTAAACGGGAAAGGGTACAATAGGGACCAAAGAAAAAAGTTGCTCAAAACAAACAAGGTACAACTGGCTTTGAATTTTCTGACAGAAAATACAGAGAAGTGGGCCTTTTTTGCTATTTGTTTATAATTGTTGGCAAGTGATGCTTTCCATTTTACACATTTGTTCGTCGATCTCCCATGGTGCGACACAGCGAGAGTGAAGACCAAGGACTTTTCAGGTTAAGTAGAATTTAGAGGACAGGGAGATAACTGAACCAAGCTGGGAAGAGGAAGCAATTAGGAGAGGGAGAGAGAACAGGGCTGATTGGAGAAGGTGAGGCGTGATCAGGGGAATATGGATGCATAGGAGGAGGTGAGGAGGAGGGGAAAGGGTGAGGATGGAGGTGGGGGACTGTGGAAGTGTTGTAGAGGAGGGGAGAGGAGATAAGAGGAGGAGAGCAGAGAGTCAGATACGAGGGGAGAGGAAGGCAGGAGAATTATAAGGGGGAGGGACGGAGGGTGTGAGGACAAACAGGAGAGGGAGAGGGGAAGGGGTGAGGGAGAGAGAGAAGAAAATGAGGGCAGGAGAGGAGGATGGTGGCGAGAGAAGGATGGGTGAGGGGACGGGAAGGAGCAGAGGAAGAGAGAGGAGGGGGAGACGTTGGGAGACGAGAGAGGAGGAGGTGGGGGCAAGGTGAGATCTCTTCAGTGGGGGAGGGTCTGAGCTACAAATCTTCCTTTGGTCAGGGCACCAGGGAGTTAATAATGTCTTGGTGGGTGCTGGCTGCTGATACCCATTTTTAGCTCCGAGGGGGAGCAGATTTCTGTCCCCGCTGGGAGGGTGGAGGGTTGAAAATGTGGGATTGGCCTCTGTTGGATTTTTTTGTCTCAGTGTGCGGAGGGTGGGTGTGGTGTTTGATAGATCTTTCTTATCCCACTGAACGTTTCTGATGATTGCGACCAGGAGTCCCCTTCTGTCACTTTACCATTGCTTTTTGGGGTGGGGATGTGGGTGGTGGGATGGGTGAGTATGTGGGGGATGGGTGGGGATGTGGGGGGTGGGGTGCGGTGGGGTCAGTCATATACACCGTTGGATGCTGTTTCATGATTTGCTGCCTGTTATGGATCTGTGATAATTTAGTTATCCTCTCCATGGCTCAGTGATAACATGATCGCCTCTGAGTTAGAAGGCTGGGGGTTCAAACCCCTCTTCAGAGACTTGAGCACATAATCTAGGCTCGCACTACGTGCAATACTGAGGGAGTGCTGCACTGATGGAGGGGTCGTCTTTCAGATGAGATATTAAATCGAGAGCCCTTTTGCTGTTGTGTAAGAACTGTTGCTGTGATTAAATGGAAAGGGAAATTAATGAGGGCTGTGTTGTACTTCATTACAGGAGGATGGATCTGACGATGGAGATACCTATGAACCCCCCCCAATTGAACGACCCCCGAGAACTGTTACCACAATGGAATCTATCAGTTACGATGATTACATAGGTAAAGCTGAAGAACTGCATCTCACTGTGGTACAGTTTGAGTATCAATGAGCCAGTCACTCAATGGCCCCAATATTTATTGGGGCGCGATTTCCAAGTAGGGGAGACAAGTTCTGGTCGGAAAACCCAGAAGTAACGCTGCGGCGTTTAACTCCACAGTGGTGCATGTTTTGCCTAGCAGATTTCCCACCTGGAAGCCGGCATGATTGCGAGGTTTGGCTACCTGTTGGGCGGGGAAATCGCTGCAAAAGTGGCCACAGCCCAAGAGCAGGTAGGTTTCCGAGATGGGATTGCGAGAGGGGGGTGGATACAATGGGGTTTTGAGGATCAGGGGATAATCCCGGAGGGTCGGAGAGAGATGGAGGGATGGAGGATCTGGGTGGGGGGAGGTCAATGAACACGGGGGTTGGGGGGGGGGGGGTGGTCTAATCATGGAGAGCGGATCCGATCACATTGGGGGGGGGAGTCCGATTGCAAGGAGGGAAGCAGGTTAGCTTGGAGGTCTGGGAGGAAGCAATCCTGCTCCTCCAGGCCCACAAGCAATGCTGGAAAAGCACTTACTTTTTCCATGCAGAAGTCCTCGCCTCCCTTTAGATGCCAGGTTTCCCGAGGCCCGGGTTTGCTGCCGGGTTTCCCAAAGCTCAGGAAACCCAACCAGCCGGAAGAGAGATAGAATCTGAGGCACGCAGCTTCATTAAAATATTTAAATGAGCGCCCCGCCTCATGGGAGCGGGTTGGTCGTCAGCACCCTCCATGCTGCCTCCGTTTCCATTAATACTGGAAGTGGGCGGGTTCGAGGCGGGTTGGATTCGGGTTTAAAGTCCGAACCGGTCAAAACACGTTTGTTTTGGAGGGGTTAAAATTACCCCCATTATTTCTAACACCACCACCAGCTGCTTTGGTTTGAAGGCCAGGCTGTAAATGGTTAATGTTGACTAGATTACAGCACAAATCACACTGGTTAATGATTGAAATTCAAATCTCACGCTTGGTAAAGATTAACCAAGCTGCAGTTGTTTCTCACAGTTATCTTCTTATTTGTAGTGAACCAAATGTCCCCAGATGGCTCCGTTGCCAAAGGGAAGTGATTAATTGAACCACTGGATCAGATCAAAAGGTCCTGGCTATACCTCCGGTCTGTACTGAGTAAAGCTGATCTCAGCCAGGGCAGCTGGGAGAGAGTGAGGCAAATCAGCAAAGGTTCCAGCTGATATTGGGAGAAGATTTTAACCAACAAGGGAATTAAGGGTTATGGGGAGCGGGCGGGTAAGTGGAGCTGAGTCCACGGCCAGATCAGCCATGATCTTGTTGGGTGGTGGAGCAGGCTCGAGGGGCTAGATGGCCTACTCCTGTTCCTAATTCTTATGTTTTTATGTTCTTATTAATGTTGGGGAAGTCCAGAACCAGGGGTCACAGTCTAAGGATAAGGGGTAAGCCATTTAGGACCGAGATGAGGAGAAACTTCTTCACCCAGAGAGTGGTGAACCTGTGGAATTCTCTACCACAGAAAGTTGTTGAGGCCAATTCACTAAATATATTCAAAAAGGAGTTAGATGTAGTCCTTACTACTAGGGGGATCAAGGGGTATGGCGAGAAAGCAGGAATGGGGTACTGAAGTTGCATATTCAGCCATGAACTCATTGAATGGTGGTGCAGGCTCGAATGGCCGAATGGCCTACTCCTGCACCTATTTTCTATGTTTCTGTGTTTCTATATAAGATAGAACTGTGCTTGACTCTGATGATTGAATAACCAGATAACACTTGCTGTCTTTTAAAAAATTAATTCTCGGGTTGTGGGCGTCGCTGCCAAGGCCGGCATTTATTGCCCACCTCTTGTTGCCCTTGAGAAGGTGGTGGTGGACCACTGAAGTCTTGAATCGTTGCAGTCCATGTGGTGAAGGTACTGTTAGTTCGGGAGCTCCAGGACTTTGACCCTAGGTCTAAATATGTAGAATGGGCACGAGGGTGAGGTACTGGAGAGCAACTGATGCTGGTGTAACTGTATCCAAACTAAGTCAGAACCTTCAGGATAGGAGAAGGGAAGAAAGTCAGCAAAAATATCCAATCAAGGCTTACTGTCCCAAACATTCCTAGGACTCCATCTATCTGCATAGGTGGAGCAGAGCAGAACCACCACCCAAGAAGAGACCCCGTCCCAAATGCCAAAGGTGGGGTCACTTACATAGTGGGCGTGTCAGCAGTACCTGCAAGGGCACATTGGTGACGCCCATCCCAGCCTGACCTAATCCACCGTTGGCGCTCCACCTAAGGTCTTCCTGAGGCCCGAATGGGTACATACCTTTTAGGGACCAACTACCTAACTTTACTAAAGGATTGGGGCCTTCAGAAAGCCACAAAGAGACACACATCAAGTCTCGTATAGCGTGAGTTCCACTAAGGCCTTCCTAAGGCATAAAGGGAGGAAGTCCCTGAGGAACACTGGGAATTCCCCATAACACATCTCCTTGAGATGGGGGAAAGCAGAAAGTCCACCCATGGCCCATTTCTCTCCCTGCAGCTGGAACTTAAAGGTCTGGTTTAAACAAAGCAGAATCCTGTCGGAGCCAGGTTCCAGCCCATATTCTGGGTCCCCCTGGTTGGGAATGGGACATCCACCCTCTCCAACCCCAGGACTTTCAGGGTCTGAGAACTTTCATTATCATTGTTCAGAAATCCATTTGATTTTATAAATACTTAGCTTTATTTACTTTATGCAGTAGCGCAAGTTGTTTTTCTTGAATGAGTTACAAGGGTGGCCAGCCCTACCTGATTATTTTAACCAGGTAGGCAATGGGTAATGTGATGCAGGGGGGGCACCCTGTGAAGCACTGTACACTTGCTCTGATCATTCCAGGCTGCCATAGTTTCATCATCATAGGCAGTCCCTCGGAATCGAGGAAGACTTGCATCCACTCCCAAAGTGAGTTCTTTGATGGCTGAACAGTCCAATACGAGAGCCACAGACCCTGTTACAGGTGGGACAGACATTCGCCGAGGGAAGGGGTGGGTGGGGCTGGTTTGCCGTGCGCTCCTTCCGCTGCCTGTGCTTGACTTCTTCACGCTCTTTGCGTTGAGACTCGAAGAGCTCAACGCCCTCCCGGATGCACTTTCTCCACCTCGGGCGGTCTTCGGCCAGGGTCTCCCAGGTGTCAGTGGTGATGTTGCACTTTACCAGGGAGGCTTTGAGGGGTGTCCTTGTAATGTTTCCACTGTCCGCCTTTGGCTCGCTTACCATGAAGGAGCTCCACATAAAGCACTTGCTTGGGGAGTCTCGTATCTGGCATGTGAACTATGTGGCCTGCCTAACGAAGGTAATCGAGTGTGGTCAGTGCTTCAATACTGGGATGTTAGCCTGGGCGAGGACACTGATGTTGGTGCGCCTGTCCTCCCAGGGGATTTGCAGGATCTTGCGGACACCGACACTAGAGCTACATGATGGTTGATGCACATTAGCAGCCGCCAAAGGGGAATTAATACCAGGGGAATCAGCTACTAGCACTGCAATCAAACTTTAAAACCTATTTTAATTAAAAAGAAATTATGTTTTGACAACATTTTCTCCCATGCTCATATTCTTGAAAATCACCAATTATCTCAAAGACGAACAAAAGGATGATTTACCGCCTCCAATCATTGTAAAATTCTTCTCGTTTTAGAAAGACCATGCTTAGTCAAGCCACCAGCATCTTTGCCCAAGACTGGACCTAAACCAACTGTGGATCTCCCAAAGGTACTTTGGAACAATCAAAATGTGACTTTGAATTTCTGGAGCCTGTGGATTCCTGTTAACCCAGTAACTTGGTATTTGTTGACAAAGGGTGTCGCAGTGAAATGCTGGTTCAGGGCGCGGGCTGGTTTTGGTGTGCGTACTCTTCACTTTCCTGGTCCTGAATCAAGTGACTCCTATTAGAAAGTTTGCGCGGCTGCTTGACTGTGATACCCCCAACCTCACCCTCCCTATGGTTCAATAGCATGCTACCACTCTCTAGGCTCATGGGTAAAGAATGGTCTCTGGTCTGTTTTCCCCTCTAAATCTCCGACCAATTTACCTTAAATCTATATCCCCTGGTTGTTGACCCCTCTGCCAAGGGAAATAGGTCCTTCCTATCCACTTGTTATGTTATATGAATGCAATTGTTGCTGTAAATTATATATTACGTCTCAGTTACTGGTAATATTAGCTTACAAGCAGTCTTGAACTTCAATTTTTTAAATTTTCTTGAAGGTCCAGAACATTGTGCCAGCCAGAATGTATGATCGAAACATTGGCTCCAACATTGCCCAAGGTAACTATATATATATATAGAGAGAGAGAGAGAGAGAGAGAAAGCAGCACAAGGGCAAAACCCTCATCGATCCAGGCCACCACCAAGGTTGAAAAGAATAGGAATGAAAGATGAGATAAATCAAGAAATAGTGATTAGTTGAAGCCAAGCTTAGAATTTAATAGCCCATTGATTGTGGGAGGAAAGAGAGACTGGAACGTGTTATGTATTGTCCAGGTACATTAAATGTATAAGTACAATGGTGCGCCACAGAGGGCGCTGTGGTGGGAGACCTGAAAGTACCTGCTAGACAGAGTATAAAAGGCTGCCCACCATACCTGAGAGGCACTCTGGAGTCAGACAATAAAGGACTAAGGTCACAGCAGTTACTACAACACCAGACCGTGTGGAGTCAGTGATTTGAGTGCTACATACATACATCACAGGGTGGGAGAGGAGTTCCATAGGTTTGAGGTCCTGGGAAAGATTCACGCACTCTTAGGACAGCCACCCCGCCCACTGGGAATGCGTGGAGTCGTACAGTTAAAATCATCTCTGAAAACTTATCGCCCTCTCCCGGCTCACTACCACTTTAACTGGGCCCTTGTCATAGGTGGCCAAGGCACTTGCCTGACTCTGGCAAGAGCCTCATTAATTCATGCAAATCGGGGCCCAATGGTGTCATTAGTAGCTCAAAGGCATTTTAAATGACCACTGGGTGGGGCACCCACCACACTCGGTAAAGTCTGTCGGGGGAAAAAGCGGAAGCCCTAAAAGGTATCTGTGATGGACAAGGAGGAGTAGGAGTTCTCCTCTGGGCCCCACGACAAAAGTCTGGGTCTCTACTGCCTCAGGCTGCCCCTTTCCCACTTGCCGGACCCTGCCAAAACCCAACCCAGGATTTACCCGTGAGCGGCCTCCAGGGCTGCCTAATCTTTTGGGTACAAAGTTGACCGGTGGGATGTTAATAAGACCTGGGTGTTAAAGTAGCCCAGGTCCCAAATTGATACCATCGGGGGGCTTGACACTCACCCCTCACCTGGGATTATTCCCAAATAAGAAATGGTGTCAATCTTTCCAACAATGTGCCACAGTTGTGGATGGCATCGCAACTGAGCCTGATTCATTGTCGTCAACAATTGCACATTTACGCTTTCCACTGATCAGGAACAAGAACCTTGGCTAATCGTGTCAGCCGTGGCTCAGTGGGCAGCACCCTTGCCTCTGAGTCAGAAGGTTGTGGGTTCAAGTCCCACTCCAAAGACTTGAGCATAAAAATTTAGGCTGACACTCCAGTGCAGTGCTGAGGGAACACTGCACTGTCAGAGGTGCCGTCTTTCTGATGAGGCGGTAAACTGAGGCCCCGTCTGCTCTCTCAGGTGGATGTCAAAGATCCCGTGATGCTATTACCCCCGTGTCCTGACTAATATTTATCCCTCAATCAACATTGCTAAAAACAGATTACCTGGTCATTATCACATTACTGTTTGTGGGAGCTTGCTTTGTGTAAATTGGCTGTTGTGTTTCCTATATTACAACAGTGACTACACTTCAATAAAAAATGGACTTCACTGGCTGTAAAGCGCTTTGGGACTCTGGTAGTCGTAAAAGGCGCAATATAAATATAAGTCTTTCTGTTTCTTTTAATTGTTCCCCTCCTTAATCCAAGGGTGCTGAGACCAATTGCTGTGTTCCACTGCTGTCTCAGCTGAAGTGAACCACATCATGTAGACTGAGGACTGATCATGAACCTCTGTGTGACTCAGTTACTTACTGAAGTACTCGCCAAGGCATCGGGGAAGCCCATTTAAGTTGAACATATTTTGGTTCTGGAAAAGCCTGGAAGAGACTGTAGAAAATTGGAACCATTATTTTTGACATTTTCACTTCTCTCAGGTACTCTGATGAACAAAGTCTTTTATGATACCCCACCAATCCTTCCTCCACCAGGCCGCAGGCAATCTCAGCTACCCATTCCAGTGGAGGTACACTCATTTTTTTTCTCTGAAGTTTAATCTGAATGGTGGCTCAATGTATGTAGTCTTAGCTGTTACAGTGTGTTCTGCATTCCGCACAGGATGACGATGATGCTGATTACTTGGAGTTCGACTCTGCAGAAAGTGAGTACACTTCATTCCACCTGATCACTAAACTTTCTTAAACAACTGTGTTTAAGGAGTAGGAAAGTCAACTTCTTCGAGCTGTCTCCCCCATAATAAAAATAACATCGGTTATAAAGATAACCATTGACGTGGGTGTTTTTAAAAAACAGCTGGTAGCGTGTTTCCCAGGGATCAGAAAGTTTAAAACTGGGATAATTGAGGTAGGGGCATTCGAAGGTTAGGGGTGGGTGCGGGGGGTGGGGGGGCGAGGTCTGTTTGTGTCAACCGGGCACTGCTATCCAGCGACCCCTACTGGAAAGTGAGAATCTGTGAATTTAGCGTGAGAACAGGATTTGGTTGTGATGCCTCTCCCCATAGTCATGTGACGTCTACAATGGCTACGATTGAATGTCAATGAATAGATCTGTTAGGGACTCACCTGGGATCCCGAGTTAGTGTCTGCCAATTCTTACTAAGAATAACCACTTGGGCACATTGCTGTAGGATAGCTGGTGCCAGTGGAATCATACCCAAGAAAAGAATCAGTCCCTTCAAGAAAGGAGGGGAGAAAAATTGGGGAAAAATGTATTCAACACATTTTATGCTCTTTGGCTGCTTATTGGATAGGATAACAGTTCTTCCTAGCCGTGCTGAGAGAGGAACTCTGTCATGTCATGTCATTCATGTATTGCACATCTCACCTATCCTCCCTTCTTCACAGGCAGAGGAATTAAAAGTTTACCAGACCCCAGACCACAAATGCCAATTCCTCCACGAGGAGTAAATTTGCCAACTCCAGGGTAAGTGAAATCTGCCTGAATCAAAGAAAGAAGGACTTGCATTTATATAGCCCTTTCCACGACCTCGGGTGATCCCAAAGTGCTTTGCAGCCAATGAAGCACTTTTGAAGTGTAGTCACTGTTGTAATGTAGAAAATATGGCAGCCAAATTGTGCGCTGCAAGTTTCCACAAACAGCAAGGAAATAAATGACCAGATTATTTGTTTGTGATGTTGGCTGAGGGATAAATTTTGGCCAGGACTCCCATGCTCCTCTTTGAAATAGTGCTTTGGGATCTTTTACGTCCACCAGAGAGGGCAGACAGGGGCATTGGTTTAATGTCTCATCCAAAAGAAGGCACCTCTGACAGTGCAGTACTCCCTCGGTACTGTACTGGAGTGTCAGCCGAGATTTCATGCTCAAGATTCTGGTGCACATGTCGGATTTGAATATCCATACCTGATTTTCAATGTTTGTGTTTCTCCTGGACTATTGGATCCTAAATAAAAGATGTATTTTGTTGCAGGGCAAAGCCGCCTATTCCTATTGGGAAACCAGTGAGTATTGTTTCTGGATTGTGCATGATTAACAATTCAATAAAGATTACAACTGAGGTTGAATGTAGTTGCAGCAGAATGTGGCGACAACCCTTGTCCTAAAATGTACAGCTGCACCTACGCGACCAGCTAACAGCTACATTGAGAGTTTGGTGTGACTAAAATCGAGGACCCATCAAGTTGCTGCCAGGGATCAGGCAGAGTGTTGGAAAGAGCAGCATGATTGGACAAGTGCACATCATTTGGCAGCACAGATCCCAAGTGACAGGAAAAAAATGGGGGAAATGCTGGAAATGCAAAGCAGATCGCAGCATCTGAAAGAAAAAAGGAAGCTTCATGTTTTGGGTAAAATCACTGAGGGTCTTGCCCAAAACATTAACCTCTCTCTCCCTGTCAGATGCAGGTGGCTCTGTTGTGCACTTGCAGCATTTTCTGTTTTGATTTTAGAATTCCAGCCTATATTATTCACACCACAGTCTGCACTCATTACCTGCGGAGTTGGCCACAGCTGTCATCGCCCAAATTCCAACCACGCACCATTTCCGCCAGTGCTAACTTGATATTAATTTGAAGCAGCAACTATGGCTGATGGTTCCTGCACTAACCAAATGACGTTGAGCAATTTAATTGCTGCCTTTCCTGACTCAGCATAAATCAGAGACTGAGCCTGAGACATTCTGGCTCAGTACCACAACAGATCATCACTGGACTGGGACCGGGACTGTTTCTGACAGTCGGTACCGCTATAATCTTTGTTGTTGTTTATAGGGCTGTGCAGATCTGATGTGAATAATGCAACATCCATCAGTTTGCTGCAAACCTAGTGGCTAGGTTTTGCTTTCTGGTGACTGAATACATGAAGACTTCATGTGGGGAAAAAAAAGTTCTACTGTTTAAATTTAGTATCTCTGCAATTTCTTTTTCAGCTTCCTCACAAACCTCCATTATCATCAGAAGGTAGGTGCTTGCATTTCAATTCTTTTAGAATTTCAGTCTTCAATCTCAAAATGATGGCACCCTTTCCACTATCGAAGACTGCAGTTTGTGGACACTGTGACAGACCGACTCTTAACTTTTTATCATTTTTAGATTATCTTTTAAATTTGGTCATCAAAGAACTGTAATCGTTTTAATGTCAGTTAAAGATGCACAGGACAGACCAAGTTTATTTCAAAACTAACTCCCATGGAAATCATAACTCAAATTCATTCAACTTTTGAAGAGTGTTTATTAATTAATCTCAGTGTAGTACAATCTGCAAACCAATAACAAACTTGCTAAAATCAACCCACCTCTCCCTGGGGTCCAGGAATGCCACAACGTGAGATGTGTGTCCAAAAGCATACTCCTCAATGCTTTACAAGACGTGTACTCTGGCAATATCAGGAACTGTGGGAACACTTGGATATGAATTCAATCTGTGTGGCCACCACAGCAGGATATAAAATGCATATGGTGGGTCCTTGGTAATACAAAGCTCTCCATCACATAAACCTATTCCTGTCCTCTACTGTAATTGGACTGAGTATTGTGCTCCACATGAGTTTGGTGGGTTTTAACTATAGTACTTCCAATAGCAGAAAAGACAGTCTACTTTTATTCAGGATAAAAACACAAAACTCTTGTCTGTAAAGGATCTAATTGCATTTTCTGTACTTCAGCCAGTCAAAGTAAATTCGGTGTTCTTGTGCCAACTCCATTCATCCAGCGGTAAGTGAACATATCTTGGGTCAAATCACTCCAATTCTGGAGAAACGTTCTCTATTTATTTTACTGGTTGGAAAGAAAATCTGGTATTGAAACATCCTGGGTAGCCTCAGGGCAAGAAGAGGTGCATGGCCCAAATGCTAGACCCACTGTTCATCAGCAATTGATCTGTGCCATGAAGAACCTTTGCCCAGGGTTGAGTGGCAGGCTGTCATTGAAAGTTGGCATGCAGGTACAGCAGGCGGTGAAGGCGGCAAATGGCATGTTGGCCTTCATAGCAGGAGGATTTGAGTATAGGAGCAGGGTGGTCTTACTGCAGTTGTACAGGGCCTTGGTGAGGCCACACCTTGAATATTGTGTTCAGTTTTGGTCTCCTAATCTGAGGAAGGACATTCTTGCTATTGAGGGAGTGCAGCGAAGGTTCACCAGACTGATTCTCGGGATGGCAGGACTGACATATGAAGAAAGACGGGATCGACTAGAATTCACTGGAATTTAGAAGAATGAAAGGGAATCTCATAGAAACATATAAAATTCTGACGGGATTGGACAGGTTAGATGCAGGAAGAATGTTCCCGATGTTGGACAAGTCCAGAACCAGGGGTCACAGTCTAAGGATAAGGGGTAAGCCATTTAGGACCGAGATGATGAGAAGCTTCTTCACTCAGAGAATTGTGAACCTGTGGAATTCTCTATGACAGAAAGTTGTTGAGGCCAGTTCGTTAGATATATTCAAAAGGGAGTTAGATATGGCCCTTACGGCTAAAGGGATCAAGGGGTATGGAGAGAAAGCAGGAATGGGGTACTGAAGTTGCATGATCAGCCATGATCATATTGAATGGTGGTGCAGGCTCAAAGGGCCGAATGGCCTACTCCTGCACCTATTTTCTATGTTTCTATGCTCTCTCCATGTCTGACTGGTGTCCTCTGTATTGCTGTAAGCTCTTTCATTATCGATTAAGAGTTTGGACGGGATGGAGCAGTCTGGCTCTTTGGGGATGAGTCTGAGCTGTATCACTGGGGACTTGTTGAAGAAAACCCAGGGGTCAAAATTGGTTAGCGCCGTTTTTGAAGCGTTGTCACCGCCTGAGTGCTGATTTTACAGCCAAAAGTTAGGCGCGGCCTCAAAATGCCAAATTCAGGTTTTACGCCCAAAGGTGAGCTAAAAGTGGCGTTGCGCACTCATACGGGGGCGGGAGCTCAGGAGGCCGACTGAATTTCGTGACTGGAGGCTGCCGGCATGTGAGTTGGAAAAACGGGGAGAGAAAAAAAACACGCAAACTTCTCTGACCCACACACACACTTCCCCACTGGTACAACCAGTAAATAAAAACTGAAATAAAGAAAGAAAATAAACCCACCTTGATCTCTGGCCGATTCTGCACGAGATCCGCTATGTTGGCACCACTTTTGCTGGCTGTACGGATGCCCAGCCGTTAGGCCGCTGTACAAACCAAATATCACGGGAGCGGCGCTGGATGACATAACCACGTGGGTGGCGTTAGAGGGCATGGCATTACCTCTTGGTGCCTCCACCAACGACGAACTCAATTTGTAGGGAGGAGTGGATGCCACTCACAGCCGACAGTAGGCCCTTGCTGCCCGTTAGTTGCCCCTCGCTGGCGTTATCACGGGAATTTCGGACCCCTAGTCTTTTCATCCCACCCATGCCGTAAAAACATAAGAAATAAGAGCAGGAGTAGTCCATACGGCCCCTCCAGCACACACGCCATTTAATACGACCATGGCTGATGCGATCATGGACTCAGGCCCACTTCCCTGCCCACTCCCCCTGTGGAACAAAATTGGAAAGAAAAAAACTGAAAACCTAATACCACTGATATTTAAAAAAGTCTGGGATTTAGAAATTGGCCTTTCTGGAGAAAGTTCGTATTAGCAGAGATTGCTGCTGTTACTGGCTAAATGGGGAATCCTCTCTAATTTCTGAGCTCTCAACAGAATTCTGTGATCTTGTTGCTGTTTACCTTTTTCAGTTAATCCTATCTATTTCTGTTTGCAGTATTTCCTTCCCAAGAAAGCAGGAGGGTCCCCTGGGTAAGTGTGATTAGATTGCATAAATGTCCTAAAGATATATATATGAGGAGGGGGAGGGAACAGAGAATCTGACTAGCTATGATTGGATCTAGGCTAGATTTTGTCTCACTTGGTTAACTTCAGTTCATTGAATGCTACTCCTACCTGTTACAGGTATGTGGAGTAATGGCAGTACCTGATGTTAACTGTAAAACTTCTAGCTCCCATAAACCAGTATGTAAAGCCACTCTTATAACACTGCTGTGAAGCGCCTTGGAACGTTTTACTGCGTTAAAGGCGCTATATAAATAAAAGTTGTTGTTGTTGCCGCCGAGTGCAGCACTAAGTCAAACAGACCAGAAGGTCCTAGGTTCAATCCCAGTTCTGTGTTGAATTAGCTGAGCTTAGCTGGATGCAGCGATTGTCCTTGGCGCCCTGGTCTGGAAGAACACAGCCAGGGTTCCTGCTCCTGATCGCTATCCAGTGGCACTTATTGGAATATGCATATATGTGAATATTGGAATAGGGATCAAATATGATGTGTTCACCATGATTAAATATCAAGTTGATACTTACTGTCTAGACATGAAGAAGGACTCTTTGGACGAGGTATCAGAGAGCTGCTGATGCCTGTGGAACAAAACTGGGAAGAAAAAAAACTGAAAACCTAATACCACTGATATAAAAAAAATCTGGGGTTTAGAAATTGGCCTTTCTGGAGAAAGTTCAGATTGGAAAACACTGAGCTACTGAAGCTTGGCCATGGGTGCGTAATACAACCCAGAGCTGCAGGGCTGATGGCAGCTTTGTGAGTAAACTCAACCCAGCTGTCCTTTTTAACCGTTTTCTTGTTTGCCTTTATTCATTTAACAAAAATAACTTTTCCATCAAGTCCTAATTCCACTAAGCAGCTGGCATAGAATGAAGCACATGTGACATCAGGAGCACAAATAGAGAGCATTTTAGAGCAGACAATTTCAGGTGATTAAGTAATTGAGTATGTTACTCTTCTTCAATCTGTTTTATCTTCATTATCAGGTAATACAAGCAGTGGTCTGATATCTTCACCGAGTATTGTTGCAGAGGTGGGTGTCTATCATTGCACCATTGAAGTGCTGTTCAGTTATGTTGCCCCTAATCTCTTTTCTCATTCCCAGTACATCCCACCAGTGTAAGCTGTTGGTGTTCCTCTTCCATTACCAAATCCAGGATACGTTTCTCTGAGGTCCAGTCGTAAGGCCCTCTTGAAAGCAATGTTGAACATGTACAAATTTTGGACCGCTCATGTTGTAAGATATCTCCAGTGCGATCCAGGAATGCAATTCTCTGCTTGGGTTGTTCCCCTCAAGCCGATTTATATTCAGATGGTGTTTGCATATTGGTTATTAGTGACATCCAAAAATATTCCCTTGTGGTTGGTATACTCTATGGTTTTGCATCTTTTTTTTACACAGAGGGTTCTGAGGCTGTGGAATGCACTGCCAGTTAGTGATTGAAGCAGAGATCAAGTCAACATTTAAGAATAGGTTACATAGGTGGTTGAATGAAAGAGAGTTGAAGGGATATGTGACCAACAACACCATGCACTTATATAGTGACTTACAAATTGTCCCAAGGCACTTGATGGGAGTGTAATTAGACAAGAATTGGCACCGAGCCAAAGAAGGAGACATTCGGACAGATGACCAAATGCTTGGTCAAAGAAGTAGGTTTTAAGCAGCTTCTTAGAGAGAAAGGTGGAGAATTGAAGAAATTTGGGGAGGGAATTCCAGAGCTTACTGCCTAGACAGCTGAAGGCACAGATGGCAAATGGTGGGGCACGCCACAAGATGCATAAGACGCCAGAGTCGGAGGAATGCAGAGTTCTCCAAGAGTTGTAGGGCTGGAGGCGGTTACAGATATAGGGTGGGGCAAGGCCATCGAGGGGTTTGAACACGAGTTTGAGAACTTTAAAATTGAGGCGTTTGTGGACCAGGAGCCAATGTCGGTCAGTACTCCTAGTGGTGATGGGTGAACGGGACTTGGTGCGAGTTAGGATACCGGAAGCAGAGTTGTGGAAAAGCTCAAGTTTATGGAGGGTAGAAGATGGGAAGCCGGCCAGGAGAGCATTGGAATAGTCAAACCTGGAGTTAGCAAAAGCATGGAACAGGACGGGCACGTGGGATTAAGACAACTACTTGTATGGAGGATAAACACTGATTGGGCCAAACTACCCGTTTCTGTGTAGTAATTTTTATGTAATCTTCTCTCTGGTACATTACATTTTCCTCCTGAAGCACAAATGTGACTGCTGCAGCTGTGAATTTATCTAGCCGGCATAAAAATTACAGACAATAGGGCCCATAGTTTTTCATTTTGTCATTGATTTTGATGTCTGCCTATCTTCCTTCTCAGGAGCGTGTATTGATTCAGCTTGTGGTAATTTCCTTGAATACCATCAATCTAATCATTTCCTATCTACCCAGTTAAAAAAAAACAAGTGAACTATGAAGTTAAAGAATCCTTCCCAGGCAGTCTTTGCACCTCCCCCCTTCTGTAAGGTTATGACTGACATTTGAAGTCATGGTGTCTGTTGCCTCTGAAGTGGCTCTGTGCTTTAATCCACGAGTAGCTGAGCCTTTCAATGAGAAAGAGCCCAGTTTGAGTTCCCAGTCTGTGCTGAGATTGCAGTATGGGCTCTAGAATTGGCGTCAGTATCTCTAGGAGGGGCGGGAGGCTGAAATTCAGCCAGGGCTTCTGTTTCTGGTTGATAGCTAGCGAATCCTCCCAGGAGGCATGTGTGTGTATGACCACTGGGTGTGGACAGGAGCAGGCTCCTCTGTAGTACCCCACATAGTTGAATTGCCTGCCCATATACACTGTCTAGGTTTGCAAATGAATAATGGCCACATGGGTGAGGTACCAGAAGGCACAGGTATCTGAAAAATCAACACCTTGATGGGAGAAAATCAGTGATATAAAAGCGTTTCCCAGCAAAATCCAACATTCTGACATTGTAGAGACCAGGCCAATGATTAGATAATCCATTCCATATTCTTATCTCCTGTTCTTTCCTATGACCAATGGCCCCTATAAGCCACATTCCCGATTAGCTCTGTCTTGCAGGCACTGGGGAGTGTTCCCCAGAAAAGGACCAACATTGTTGAGTTTAAAACTGTATCTCCATCATTAATCCTTTCAGAATTAAGGTTTCTTAAAGATACAGGCAACTCTCGATTATCCGGGTCCCTCGGGGATTGGGCTAAGCCGGGTAAACGATTTCTCCATTAGAACGATTTGAGATTACAGTTAATGCTTACAGTACTGCAGGTTTGCTCTAACCAATAGCTGTAGTATATCTTCTAATCCTTGAATTCTAGTTCTCTGGATCTAAAGACCATTAGGCTTGCTGATTACTTCCTGTAACTGTTCGTGGCATTGTACTGAATTATGAGAGGCAGCGGACCTGTGTGCGAGCAGTAGTGGAAGCTGAGGCAAGGCAGAGCGCTTAAAAGCAGGGCTCAGCAGGCAACATTCGAAAGGAACATCAGAGTTTCAAAGTGACGTCACACACACGGAATTTTAAATGCCGTCACAACGGTTTCCCGTTGCATCCGTGTGCGGATAATCGAGAGTTGCCTGTATAAGCATACTTTTCATGAAAAATGTTTGAATATTTCTGAAATACATAAATATATAATTAGAGCTGAAAATCCTTTTCACTGCCAGAGATAAGGCATCTCTCTGTATTCAGAGGGTGTGAAAGATTTGGAGTTTAGTTCCTTCACTGAGCATGCTTTTATACTTTATTTGCCTGTTCATGTATTCTCCTCATCCTCTGTTCCCCAAAGGAAGATGTAGTGACATTTATAGAAGTAGTTAGATTAGGTTATTTTAATATGTTCCAATAATATTCCTGCAGGATTAATCTCCATCACAATCTTTCTTGCCTCTCTATTTTATAGCTGCTACAATGATCAGTGCTTCTCTGAACCACCTCTTTTGTTCTTCCTCAGCTCTAAATGCACCATCCTACACGCCCTTTCTCCTCCCTACTCATCACAAGCTCCTATTCAAATTCACTCTGTTCCAGGACCCCTCAACTGTGGAACACAGTACCTTCTACGGTCATTACTTCTATAATCTTGGCATCGCCTAATTGTTGATTTATTTCATCTACTGTCCCCTGCTTTTCAACTTTGCTAGCATCATGTACTATAGACTGTTCCCCTTCAACTAAGCTTCTCAATACAAAAAAAATAGGCAATAACATAGGAACATTACATAAGAACGTAAGAAATAGGAGCAGGAGTAGGCCATTTGGCCCCTCGACCTGCTCCGCCATTCAATAACTTCATGGCTGATCTGATCTTGGCCTCAACTCCACTTCCCTGCCCGCTCCCCATAACCCTTGACTCCCTTATCGTTCAGAAATCTGTCTATCTCCACCTTAAATATATTCAATGACCCAGCCTCCACAGCTCTCTGGGGTAGAGAATTCCAAAGATTCATGACCCTCTGAGAGAAGAAATTCCTTCTCATTTCCGTTTTAACTGGGCGACCCCTTATCCTGAAACTATGCCCCCTAGTTCTGGATTCCCCCACAAGTGGAAACATCCTCTCTGCATCTACCCTGTCAAGCCCCCTCAGAATCTTATACGTTTCAATACGATCACCTCTAATTCTTCTAAACTCCAATGAGTATAGGCCCAACTCTAATAGCGGTGTCTTCTTCCAAATACCAAGCGTCAGGTGATGGTGAAAAGCTGTGCATTAAAACTCCTGCGACCTCGTATGTTAGTTAAATTTGATTCTAAACTTGTCTGGTCTTTCCACCTGCTCCGTTTTAAACACAATGGCCGGAACTTTCAACATCAGCGGGGACCTAAAACTAGCAATATCGGATCCTCCGCCCATGGTACACAGATTGATTGGCTGATTTTCCTTTCCGTTGACTTCATCAGGCGGTGTGTATAACAGGCGGATAATCTGATCCCGCCAGTTTTATGCTCCTGCCGAAGTTGAAAGTTCTGCGCAATAAATAGGAGCATTTGTTTTTTGTTTCCACAGAATACCAATTTTCCAAGCAAACCCTGGTACGCAAGCAAGTGTGATCGGAAGATAGCAGAAGCTATATTACGTGAAAATGGCAAGGTAGGCACCAGATTTTCATGGCTCTGGGATTCTGTTCTTAGCTTTCTGCCTCTAAAACTTCCATTGGAGATGGGGTTGCACATTTTGCAAATATGGGACAACGTTTCTGAGCCCTGGTGTAATGTGCCACAGAATGGCCAGAACTTGTCATTCTTCACACAGTAAGTTATGGGCCAAAACAACATTACTGCATACCATGTTGGTTTGTTTCCAATCTAGTTGGACCTCCCTCAGACTTCCTCATGATGACCGTAGCATTTTACAGATTACGTCCCCAATCTTACTTAACAGCTTTTGGTATATAGTATTGTTCTTGGGGATTTATTGGTTTTGGGCCTTCCTCTCTGTATCCTCAGTGTACTTGAATTAAGATTCATCACACCATTTCCTAATTTAATGGCGATTCTATGACCAAAGACAATGACTTCGGTCCTCCTAATATTTAGTTAGAGGAAATATTTTTGCAGGGCTACAGAGAAAGGGATTGGGACTAGCAGAGAGCCAGCACGAATGATGGACTGAATGACCCCCTTCTGTGCTGTAACCATTCTATGATTAACTCATTCATCCTTCAAACTGTGGAGCGCCTTACCTCCCTAAGTCTTTCTTTCCTTCTACAATCTACAGGTTTTTAATGCAAAACTTGGCATCACCTTATTACTATTTCCTGATTTGCTTCATCTTCTTATCTACTCTTTCCAGGTTTGGTGATGTTCTGCACTCTGGGCCTAAGCCCTTCACCTCGTTCTCTCAATTGAAATAGAATTGGATCAGTGCAAATCAACTGAGGAAAGCGAATGTGCACCTTGAAATGAATAATGCGTGTCTTCTCTAAACCTTAGGATGGGGCTTTCCTAGTGCGGCCCAGTTCGTTACGTGGCAGGAAACAGCCTTACACTCTGGCAGTGTTCTCCAGGAGTAAAGTTTACAACATTCCCATTCGCTTTAATGAAGGCAGCAACCAGTATGTCCTCGGCAAGGAGAAAACAGGAAAGATGGTGGGTAGAAGCTCATCACTGTTCACTTTGTCTCTACATATATAGAAAGCAGGCCTGTTAACTGGGAGTATTATCAGAACTGTTTCCATAGCAATGAAAAATCTAGCAATAATTGGCGATTGCTCAGTGTAATGGGAGTTTTTGATTGCATTGATCTGAGGTGTCCTCGAATCACAAGGTCCATTCAGCTCATTACTGTGCCTTAAAATATCATTCACATTTGGCACAGCATTGCTCACTGTGCTCACACTCCAGTAGTGACACGTGATGTAGACATTTACAGAAGAAAAGTCTGACAGAACGTTTCACTCAAAATATAATTGAGTTCTGGAAAAGCTTACTGAAATGGACAGCATAAATGGTTTCAAGAGACAAATAGATGTGTTTCTGGAGAAAAGGGAATGAGAAATATGCTGGGGACCTAATGGCCTTTTCCTGCTCCTAATAATCCTCACGTTCTTACCAACTGACAAAATAAGAGCCTTTACTGAGCACTCTCACTGCTTGGTTCTGTGCTTTCTATTCCTCTGGTTTAACATGGCTTCTTCCAATTTTTCCCCTTTTTTTGTTTCAGTGGTTTAACAGTGTTCCAGGAATGATTGAATATTATCAACAGAATTCATTGATCCTGATTGACCAGCAGAACAACACTAAAGACACAGCTTTGCTGCTTTACCCAGTCCAATTGTGAGCAATTAGCAATCTCGCCAACAGGAGTTCTGACCTGCCTTGGTTAAAATTCAGCATTGCCAGCTCAATCCTGCAGGAGCAAGGAATGGACCACAGATCTTCCAACAATCAATCCCATGTTAGGTGAATTCCATGGCCCTGTGGAAAATAAATCTCTGTCTATACAGAATCAACCCCTTTTACAGGCATTTGAATACTTATTGCATGAATATTGGTACAGCCCTTCAGGTTAATGCAGATCATGTTATTCATTGGTCTGGTAGCCTTTTCTTAAAGAAAATCTTTGTTCATCTTTCTACACCAGTTCTTTATGTGTGAGCCTAGACAGTGTGTGTCAGCCTGCGCCCAAATCTATCCTCATCCAATGTCCACACCAGCAGGTAACTGGATAGTGATCAAAAGAGGGAACCCTGGCTTGTATTCCATTCCATAACCCAGGGGAGCTGAGGCCAACTGTCATGCTCCTACTGTCAGCTGCGGCTCTGTGGGCAGCACACTCGGAGTCAGAAGGTTGTGGGTTCAAGTCCCACTCCAGGGACTCGAGCACATAAATCTAGGCTGACACTCCCAGTGCAGTGCTGAGGGAGCGCCGCACTGTCGGAGGTGCCGTCTTCTGGATGAGACGTTAAACCGAGGCCCCGTCTGCCCTCTCAGGTGGACGTAAAAGATCCCATGGCAAAATTTTGAAGAAGAGCAGGGAGTTATCCCCGGTGTCCTGGGGCCAATATTTATCCCTCAATCAACATAACAAAAACAGATTATCTGGTCATTATCACATTGCTGTTTGTGGGAGCTTGCTGTGCACAAATTGGCTGCCGCGTTTCCCACATTACAACAGTGACTACACTCCAAAAGTACTTTATTGGCTGTAAAGCGCTTTGGGACGTCCGGTAGTCATGAAAGGCGCTATGTGAATGTAAGTCTTTCTTTCCTACCACAGTTCCCGCTGAGATCAGCTAACTCCAGTACTGGATGAGCAGAAATTTTCTCCAATCCAATATTGGGAAGACTGTAGCCATTATCTTTGGTCCCCGCCACAGACTGCGTTCCTTCCCACTGACTCCATCCCTCTCCCTAGCATCAATCTGAGGGTGAACAAGACTGTTCGCAATTTAGGTGTCATATTTGACCCTGAAATGAGTTTCCAGCCGCATATCTGCGGCCTAACTAAAACCACCTTTTTCCACCTCTGTAACATTGTCTGCCTCCGCTCCTCCTCAGCTCTTCTGCGGCTGAAATCCTCATTCATGCTTTTGTAACCTCTAGACTTGACTACTCCAACTCACTCCTGGCTGGCCTTCCACATTTCACACAACATAAACTTGAAGTCATCCAAAACTCAGCAGCCCATGTACTAACCCGCACCAAGTTAAGATCACCCATCACCCCTGTGCTTTCTGACCTATTTCAAAATTCTCATCCTTGTTTACAAATCACTCCATGGACTTGCCGCTCCCTGTCTCTGTAATCTTTTTCAACCTCACAATCCCACAAGATGTCTGCGCTCAAATTCTGGCCTCCTGAACATCCCTCATTATAACTGCTCAACCATTGGCGGACGTGCCTTCAGCTGCCTGGGCCCTCTGGAATTCCCTCCCTAAACCTCTGCACCTCTCTACCTCTCTTTCCTCCTTTAAGACACTCGTTAAAACCTACCTCTTTAAACAAGCTTTTGATCATTTGCCTTAATTTCATGTTGCTCGTTGTCAAATTTATCTGTTTGTCTGTAACACTGTTGTGAAGCACCTTGGGACATTTTACTACACTAAAGGCGCTATATAAATAAAAGTTATTATTATTATTATTATTATGAGAGTGTCTGGAATTGTCCTTCTTGCGTTGACTCTCCCATTTATGAAATAGATGAATATCCCATCGGTAACTCAGCCTGATAGCTGTAGCTGCTGCCAGTCAGTCAAATTGTGGCATCATGGGAAATTACAAAAATCTACATTGACTGCTGAATATTACTGGATAGAAAGATTGGCAGCATTACTTTATTGACAGCAGATTGTGAATAAACTAGTGAAGTTTAACATCTTAAAAAAACATTTGGTTCACTTTTGTGTGCTCCCCAAAGGTTTACTGAATGATCAGATTTGTAACCCCTCGGCCCCAGAATACTCTAAGCCAACATGAAGACAGGAACAGAAAGATGACACTTTACCTGGTGATCAGGAGAACAGCGCTGCAGTCAGCCCCCGACCTTCATTACTGTTACCGTTCTAGTGTGCGGCCAGTCCCCAGTGAAGGGCAAATAGGAAGGAGGCTGGATTCTGTGCTCATTGTGTCAACTGCTCTGAGGAGAGACAAAACCGTTGGCTCCTGAGCACATGGTGCTCGCTCCTTTAAGGTGGCGGCTTCGGCTCAGTGGTAGCACTCTCACCTCTGTAGTCATAAGGTTCAAGACCCATTCCAGAGACTTGAGCATAAAATCCAGGGTGACACGTCAATGCAGTACTGAGGGAGTTTTTCAGATGAGACATTAAATCGAAGCCCCGTCTGCCCTTTCAGATGGACTATTCGAAGGAGAGCAGGGGAGTTCTCCCAGTGTCCTGGCTAATATTTACCCCTCAACCAACATCGCTTAAAAAAAGATTATCTGGTAATTTATCACATTGCTGATTGTGGGACCTTGCTGTGTGCAAATTGGTTGCCACTTTTCTTATATTACAACAATATATAACATAAGGCCCACATTCTGTACTATTAATTCCACAGAGTGAGTGATCCTGTGGGAAGGAGGACAGTAGGAGTATGTTTGAGTCTGTGTGTATGTATTGGCACATGCGGCCGAACCTGGTCTCCAGTCGTCTTGGATCCCCTTGCCACTGGACCAAGACCTTGCTCCGTCAAGCCCGTGTGGTGGCTGGTGTGCAATGTCCACCACACGTTAAAACAATTCCCGCACAGGCATCTTCCACCAGTTAAAATGAGTTCATCAGTCAGCTGGGAACTCATTTTTAGTGTGGAAGCAAGTTATCCTCGACCCCGAGGGACTGCCTATGATGATGATGATTACAATGACTACACTTCAAAAGTACTTAATTGTCTGTGAAAGGTTTTGGGACGTTTTCAGGTGAAAGGCGATGCAAGTCACTCTTTTTTCACACCTATTACTGCCAGTTACATGTAGATTACCAGTGAGTTATTATATTACCGTTGGTTATGACTGGAATCTGAATGTTACCAGTACTGCTATTTGTGATTGCTGCATTTTCAGTGAGTTGCCATTAGTTACTGGTGGAATCAAAGTTCCTCCCACCTCTGGTTTACCCTGCATGTATCCTTCCCCATCTTTGGTTTCTCCTCTGCAAATAAAAGTTGAATTACCTCTGAGGGCGGATTTTTCAGGTTTTTATTTTCCTTACGTTTTTATGAAGGAGTTCCTCCAATGGCAGTGTGCAGTTTTGAGCCATGCAGATCAGTAAAGTCCCATTTTCCACTACCAGTCTGTGGAGAGTTGCTGATCAAGGTTGGAATGGCAGTGAGATACAGTGCAATTATCCTCAGCACTGCCAGCCGTTAGGGAGGGAGAAAATCAACCAATATTCCTGCTCCTCATCACTGCCCATTACTCTGCTGTATGGATGTTGGGTGAAGACAGATCAGACTTGGCTGCACTATCCTCCAAGTTTATTCAGTGTCTGGGCTCATATATATGAAGAGTAGATACTGGATGAAGTACCAGGGAGCAATCAATGCCTGTTGGGGCCATACGCCAGTAACACATCACCAGGAGAAGAGGAAGAAAATTAAAAACAAAAAAATGTTTTCAAGATTCTAAGCTCATGGGTGAGTTGAGTCTACATCAGAATTTGGTGTTACTGCTCTCAAGTGACGAGTCTTACTGCAGAATGAACCAGCTGTATTCTCCCTCTCTTCACAGTGAGATCCTTCACCTGCGAGTTAAGTTAAAACTGTCTAAGTGTACTCAGAGTTGTGCCAGGGCAGACTGAGTTACTGGTGATCGGTACCTTGGAGCCTAATACACCCCACCCTAATAATGAGCCACTGCCTCTCTTATATACCTCACCTTTATTACCAGGCTCTCTGTTATAACATTCTCTCTGTTACACCACAACAACATTACAAGACTTTTAATTATAACATTCACTCAACGGCATGCTAGAATATCGATGTGTGTTATAGATTAGTGGGACCTTGTTCAACTGCTCCGTTCCAATAGGTTCCTGAGATCAGCTATGCTGTTTTGGGAAAGGTGAAGGACAATTGGAGAGTGGCTACGGGGCTCATACCTCGCACGTCCCAACGCCAGGGGATGAGCAGGATCACCAGAAGCAGGTCACATAGTATTCGGAACTGAATGGCCCAGTGAGACCAAGAAGAATTGGAGCAAAGAAGAAGGATTTATAACCTATAAAAAAGACTATTATTGGATACCAACTGTGTTTAAAGTGCCCACCATTGGGTGCCTGGCAGTCACACTGCATCGATTTTGTTCATACAAACATTCTGAAAACCGAGATACTGCTCATTTCAGTCTTATAAATGAATAAAGATGTGGCAGGTCTATGAAAACTCTCCTTTCTTGAGTCGGAGCTCAGGGCGTGGTTTAGCAATGTTGGTGCAAAGCTGAGTTTAGGACGATGTGCCCTGTGAGAAATGTCCCAAGCACAGTCTGCTGTCCTTTGTGTGACCTCTCGGTTTGGTTCAAGTGCCGGATGGTTTTAATGTGTGAAGTCCAAGTACAAATCAGCTCTAGCTGGGGTTCCCAGTTTAGAGTTGCCATGGAGTTGGAGTCCAAAGAAATAAGGAGAGAGATGGGGGGGGGGGGGGGGGGCTGAAATTCAGGTACGCCAGAAAGCTGGTGCACCTGTGAGTTTCCGACCTGCTTTTACCACTGGGATCCATGAGGCAGCCGGATGATCAATTTTCAGGACTTTAAGTCCCACCGGTCATAGTGGGGGCAGGAGATCGACAGGAAGACAGGCTGAGGGGCTGAATTTGGGTCGGGACCGGGACTCCGCCGCTGACAATCAGCGGTGGAGTGGTGCTGAAGTCACAGCGCGTGTGCATCACCACGTTCTCTCCCCTCCGTTAAAGAGGAGAGAATCTGTCATTTATTATCTTCGACCACTGGGCCACCAGGGGGGATTTCGGTGGGGCCAGCGGCCTGGCACCCAAGAGGCGGTGTCAGGCCGCCCGTTGGTGCCCCGGCCGAACCAGTGGATCGGGAAGTCGGCCAGCAAAAATAAACACATGGTGGTCGCGGCAAGTGGGCCCTCCCTTGAAGGGCCGCCGCGCTGCTGGGCCACACACATTCCAGGTAAGGTGCACCGACAGAAACATAGAAAATAGGTGCAGGAGTAGGCCATTCGGCCCTTCGAGCCTGCACCTCCATTCCATAAGATCATGGCTGATCATTCACCTCAGTACCCCTTTCCTGCTTTCTCTCCATACCCCTTGATCCCTATCTAACTCCATATCTAACTCCCTCTTGAATATATCCAATGAACTGGCATCAACAAAAAGCTGTCGGGGCCACCGCGAGGTGGGGGATCGATTTTTTGGGGGTGAATTTCGGACGGTTTATTTTGCAGGTGAGGGAGAGCAGCAGTGCATGTTCTGATGACACGCTTGCGGTGGTCATCAGCATCGCGGCAGAATCGGGTTCAGGCCGAAAAATCCCTGACCTAAATTTATGTATGTAACCATGTAATACTTGCCACCAGAGGGCGCGACTGTTGGAGTCCTAAGGTCACCTGCACACACGTGCAGGGCCAGTATAAAAGGTTGGCTGCCATGTTGTTTAGGCAGTCTGGAGTTGTAATAAAGAAGACTAAGGTCACACTAAGTTTAGCTCACAGTACTCAGCCTCGTCGAGTTCTTCTATATACCACAGGTTCAGGGCGGCCATTTGATCACAAAGTGGCCGCCACGGGATTCCGCCGCAAACGGGCAGTAACGGGTCTCTCTGAGACCCTGAATTTCGGCCCCTCGGCCTCTTAAAAGCAGCATCAACTGGAAAGCCTGGCCACACCGAATGCAGTGCAGAGGGATTCTGGTTGTAGTTTCAGGGTGAGTATCAGTGGATTATAGGATTACTACAGGCAGGATATCGGGGCTTTACTACTAGATGTAATAAGTAGTAACTAATAAGTGCAAGAGAAGTTTTTGCAGACTAAATGGCAACAGGAAAAACAGGCCTTTTCGAAAGGTTAAGCATCAGTAATTTTTGTTGATGTTGAAAATTGAACTTACGAACCTTTACCCTACTAAAAATACTGCACAGGAAACACACCCTGATCTAATAATTATGGTAAATGTGCTATGTGGGCCACCGTCAGTAGCTGCTTTGCCCAGGCTGCTGCTGACAAGTTATGGTCACATGATCAGTTGGAATTGCAATTTGTTCACTCATTTGAGACAGACGCCCTGCTTTGCCTTTGAACTTTAGCCGGTAGAACCAGTTTAATTTTCTGGATAGATTTTTTTTTAAGATTAATGAATTTGAATAAGAATGTCAAAATCACTCACAGTGAAACCTGACCTGACCACATCGTGTCCTCAGTAAATAGCTTATCTGAAGGAAGAGCTACCTAAACAATTCAGTTCCCAAAGATACTCGAACCCAGAGAAACGAGCAGCACAGCCTCCGCTCAAGATGGTGTCACCTATCTCTATGGTAGGTACAAGACGAAACATAAATCATTTCTTTTCATTTCCCTTAACCAGTATCATGGGTGCTGTTGAATTTGAATTTTCCACTTCAGTGCATATTTGCACAAACGTATCCTGAGCTCTGTTGGTCTAAAGCAAAATGGCTTTGTTCTTTAGTCCTCTTTCTCTCGTTAGTGAATAAGTTGTCCTGTACGAGGGTTAGTGCACAGGTACAATGTATCAATGTGTGAGTGTTAGGGGACTTGTTTTAAGATATATTGCCTGTGAGTGTGTAGTGTGTGCACCTGAGTGTATAGTATCTGTGAAAGTGTAAGTGCACAGTGTGTGTATTTAAGGTGACATTTTCTGAGAACAGATGTTCCATTTGGACACATAGGGCTAGAAATTCAACTCATTTGCGCTTCTGTTAGTGCTCCCATGGGGTGCTAACAGGGTGCTAATGAGTTACCGACCGGGCACTGTTAACGACATACTGGGTGGGAGTTTAGCGGTGGCGCTACATCTTTGCACCCCGATCTCCTGCGCCCGGACGTCATCGCCACGCACATCGCCCCGGTCCCAAAAATTCACTTCTGCCCCCTGCAGCAGCGCCGGGTGAAAACACTTGGGCAGCCGGCCGCTACCAGGGGTGGAAATTAAAGGCGAGGTGTCCGAGGGAAAGTCCAGATAAAAACTTACCTTAGGTTTCCCGCCGCTGCCCCCGTTTTCTTTGCGGGGTCCTGGCTGCGATCGCTCAGCCCGGCGCTCTGCTTGAGTGTCGGCCCAATCGCGTGGCAACCCTGCTCCATTAGTGCCCCAGGAAGGAACTAAAGTACCTGCGTTAACACTCCACTCCCTTCTGGGGGCCGTAACCCGAATTTCTGGAGAGGGGCGAGACTGCAGAGCCTGGCGCTAAATGGGGCGGTACTGAATTTCTACCCGAAATTCATGGGCAGCGCACCAACAATTTCCCGATTGATTGCCCGCTGTGTGTGAGGTCCCTTAGTGATGTGGGGTAATAGTGCTAGCACCAACCACGGGGATTGCTGATCTGTGTTGGCGGTGGGGAGGGTACAGGGAAGGCAAAAACAACGGCGAGAAGAAAATCCATGTCCAATTTCAGGCAAAACTGGGAAATTCCTCCTCGACTCCCTAAAGCATCAAGCAAGCTACCCGTGATGCATTATTGGACATATTTTTATTTGATAGTCCTCTATAAAATGTTCCCAATGCCCATAGGAACATGGGATTGTGCAGGATCAGAAAATATAATTTCTATTGATCGTGCACAGACTTCATATCCCACTTTATCTCCCATGCCCATCCCAGAATTAATGACAAGCCGTTACGATCCTGCACTGCATTTTTGGGGATTAAACTGTATTTTCAGGAGTTTCTATTGAGCTATCTATTATGAAGTGAAGGCATGGAAAACAGAAAGCATGCCTCCAATATTCCTAACTTGCTGACCCATGAATATATCCTTATGCTGGAGAGTAACTTCTTGTCAATGTTAATTGTCTAGTATTTGTACAACAGAAAGCTGAATGTTATAGGACATTGTAAAAAATAAGCTGAGAATGAGCAATGTTTCCTTCAGCTTCTGTTTGAAAGCTATACACAGTATTCTTCCACGCTCACTGTCTATCTTTATACATGAAGAATGGCCACTTGGGTGAGCTGCTGGTTAGCTGCTGGCATCTGTTGAATCAAGCAGGAGCCTGCTCTGTCATCGCATGAAGTGAGAAACTTGCAAAAACACAGTGTACAAAATGGAAGTATGGAAGTCCAGAAGGGGAAATATAAAATCGTTTATTTTAATGAGGAACCTCGATGGGGCAAAACACAGGACACTGCTAAAATTACAATGTGTAGAAAAGGAAACAAAATTAATCTGGAAGTAGCAATTGGACAACACAAAGCTTCGGCTTAAAGCAATTGTAAGAGGAAAAGAAGATCGAGGAAGCTGAGTTTTGAGGTTAACAGTAATTTCAATTTATATTGCACCCTTAATGTAGTACAATGTCCCAAGCTTTTTTCACAAACAGGGACCAGGCACCAAGTAGAGGTAACAAAAGGCACAGTTGAAGGAGTAAGGTTTTCAGAACATTTTTGAAAGTGGGGAGAGATATGATAGAAACATAGAAAATAGGAGCAGTAGTGGGACATTCGGCCCTTCGAGTCTGCACCGCCATTCAATATGATTATGGCTGATTCTCCATCTCAACACCATATTCCGTTTTTTCCCCATACCCCTTGATGCCTTTTGTGTCTCGAAATCTATCTACTACTTAAATATATTCAGTGACTCGGCCTCCACAGCCTTCTGTGGTCGAGAATTCCACAGGTTCAGCACCTTCTGAGCGAAGACATTTCTCTCATCTTGGCCCTAAATTTCCTACCCCGTATCCTGAGACTGTGACCCCTTGTTCTAGACTTGCCAGCCAGGGGGAAATATCCTCCCCGAAACCAGTATGTCCAACCCCGTCAGAATTTTGTACGGGATGGTAGGGAAGAGAGCTCTGGAAATAGGGTTCCAGAGTGGTGGGCCGGAATCTTCCCAGCCCTGCGAGTGCAGGTTTGGAGGTGGGCCCGCTGTCAAAATGGCTCTGATTGACAGCGAAAGTCCGCTCTGAATCCGCCTCCGTGTCAGTTTCTCAACTGTCGGGTTTGGCTGTGTATTGCAGACCTGATACCAAGTGGCAGGTCAGCTAATTAAGGTCGTTAATAGGTAGTTGAATGCTAAGAGGATTAAAAGCAGGCACATACAATTTTGCCAACCTTTTGACAGGTTTGCCGTCCCTCGGGGAACACGTCAGCCGATTGGAGTAGGGTTCTCAATGACTCTCCAATACTTTGGCTAGTTGACAGCTGCAAAAGTGGTATAAAAGCTACCATTTCACAGCTGTTCACTGTCCAATGTCAGAAGCTGAAGCCTTTAGGATTCAGAAAAACATTTTGGGCTGCATGTAGCTGGACGTGTTTGCAGTGAACTCTCTATCCACTGACAGATCGCTTCTGTCATCTCAACCTCACCTGCCAACTATTTCAGCAGCATCGGTGCCTTTGAAAAAATCTCTCCTTGGTCCTCAGAATCCCACCACCATCTGCCCAACACCAGCATCACTAAACGCACCAGCAACACCAAGAATAACACCAACCTTCTCCGCAATCTCCTGATGCTGCACAGGACACATTGCTGCCTGGGATGCCAGGGATGGCCTCACCATGGCCAGATTTACTTCACTTGACACTGTACACCTTGGCTGCCACATAATGTGCCAGGTTGGCACCACCCCACACCAGCTCCATAAAGCATCCCTGCAATGCCATTCCTTTCACACTCTTGGGGGGTAACCTTATGTCTCACCATTCACTACTACTCATAAAAAGTGCCCACAAATCTGTCCAAGAACACAAAGTGTTAAAAATAAAGATTTCAATGTTTGACAACACATCAACATAAACTCTACATGAACATTGGCTAAAGGAGCCAAGTACCTACCCTTATGTGTTGTTAGTTGGTATGATTGGACAAGGATAAAGGTGACTGTGAGGGGTGGCTACTGAGATGGGGATGTGATAATGTAGAGAGAGAGAGGGATGGGTGGAGGTGCAAGGTAAGTTGGTATGAGTAAGGATGTGCAGGAGTAGGGTAGGAAAGCATGATGGGGATGTGATGAGTGGCACAGCAGGATGAGGTTGAGTGTAGCTTTGCAATGACGTTGCAATAACAATGAGATCATTGAAAGGGTTGCGCAACTACAGCCAGATCCTCCTGACCACATCCCTGCTTATGCCCTCCTTTGCAATGTGCAACAAGACTGCGTTGTTGTCCTGGGGAGATCTCGTCCGCCCATTGGAAGGGAAGAGAACCTCCCTGCGTGCTGTGACTTCTTCCATAAGCATCTTGAGGGAGTGATGGGAGGGCCTGGGTGCAGCAGTGCCCCTCTGTGCAGAGATTGTCGCATTTGCAGCAGCTCAATGCTGCAGAACACTGACAGAAGAACTGTCAAAATCAATGTGGGCATGATCCCTTTAAGGAAACTGGCTGATAATGACATAATCAGAACTGCTTCCTGTTAATTGACTGGGAACCTCACAGGGCGGGCTTAGCAAGCCCCATCTAGGCTCTTTCCCCTCTGTTAAAGGGGAGAGAATTGGGAATTTTCAATCTTCAGCCACTGGGCCACCAGGGAGGGTTTCGGCTGGGCCAGCCCGGTGGTGGCCCGGCCGAACCAATGGACACTACCTTGCCAGCTGATCGGGAAGTCGACCGGCAAAAATAAATGCATGGCAGCAGCGGCAGTGGGCCCTCCCCTTGAAGGGCCACTGAGCTGCTGGGCCACACAGTCAGCAAGAGGTGCACCGACAGAGAAAGCTGTCAGGGCACCGTGCAGCGGGGCTATGATTTTTCGACCTGAATTTCCGTCGGTGCATTTGTAGGGTGAGGGGAAGTGGCCGTGTGCATTCTGATGGCGCGCTTGCGGCGGTCACCGGGGTCGGGTGGAGTCGGGACCAGGCCGAAAAATCCCCGAACTGAATTTAGGTCGGGTCGGCCATTTGATGGCAAAGGTGGCGACCACAGGATTCCGCCGCGTGGCTGCCGCAAACGACAGTCTCTCTGAGACCCTGAATGTCGATCCCCATATCTTGGAGGTACTTCGGTTTCTTGGAGTTAAGAATTGTTCAAGTAAAAGATGGGTTTGGAACTAAAGAGAATCCTGAGATTCTTGGAGGCAGCTTTAGCAGTGGATGAGGATTGGGAACTCCATTTGGGGAGACAATAAGGCCAAGGATGTCAATAGATAAAGGACTAATGTTGGAGCCACCAAGGGCAAGAGGTGGTTGTTGGATAGACTTACAGTAGCAGAAATGTAGATGAGGATAATAAAAAAGATTTGGATTTATTTAGCGCCTTTCATGACCACTGGACGTCTCAAAGCGCTTTACAGCCAATGAAATACTTTTGGAGTGTAGTCACTGTTGTAACGTGGGAAACGCGGCAGCCAATATTCGCACAGCAAGCTCCCACAAACAGCAATGTGATAATGACCAGATAATCATTTTTTTTGTTATGTTGATTGAGGGATAAATATTGGCCCCAGGACACAGTCTAAGGATAAGGGGTAAGCCATTTAGGACCGAGATGAGGAGAAACTTCTTCACCCAGAGAGTGGTGAACCTGTGGAATTCTCTACCACAGAAAGTTGTTGAGGCCAATTCACTAAATATATTCAAAAAGGAGTTAGATGTAGTCCTTACTACTAGGGGGATCAAGGGGTATGGTGAGAAAGCAGGAATGGGGTACTGAAGTTGCATGTTCAGCCATGAACTCATTGAATGGCGGTGCAGGCTCGAAGGGCCGAATGGCCGAATGGCCTACTCCTGCACCTATTTTCTATGTTTCTATGTTACCGGGGATAACTCCCCTGCTCTTCTTCAAAATAATGCCGCGGGATCTTTTACATCCACCTGAGAGAGCAGACGGGGCCTCGATTTAACGTCTCATCCGAAAGACGGTACCTCCGACAGCACAGCGCTCACTCAGCACTGCACTGGGAGTGTCAACCTAGATTTATGTGCTAAAAACCCTGGAGTGGGACTTGAACCCACAACCTTCTGACAGAGTCGAGTGTGCTACCCACTGAGCCACAGCTGACACTGGACGGAGAGTGCAGGGTAGGGGAACAAAAGAGCAGCCACACAACAAGTCAGGGAAGGAAAGGATATACCAGGGTATGAGAAGGAATCAACCGCCATTTAAGAGGGTAAGAGAATGGGAGAGAGGATATATCATGGGTTGGGAAAGGAAAAATTAAGAAAATGGCAGGCTTGGGGGTTCTCTGGAGTAAGTTATGGAAGTCTGAATAAGTTTGACTCTGAAATATTAAGAACCTAAGTAGACATGAACATGAGTGGCAATAGTTCAGAGGATCATCTGAGGATATGGGAAGGACTCATTACATTGTAGATAGTCAATGGCTGTTTTTTTATTTGTATGCAGGTTGGCAATGAGTTGGCAAGATTGGTGCCTTTCTTCGTAACTGTCTTCATCTACATGATCGTCAGTCTTGTATCCTCTGTGCCATTTTGGCTGAAAGCACTATCCAAAATCTTGCCAATCATCTATTTGTGCATTTTCGTTCTGTACAATGGAAAAAAGTTCATATGCAGTAACCACAGTGTTCTGAAACTGTTTGTGGGCCTCATCCTTTCAGCAGTTGGTGATGTGCTTCTTCTCAAGGACGATAAAAAGATTTTCATTGTAGGTAAGTAAATATTCTGAAATTAGATTCTGGCCAGATTGGGGATAGAATTGGAAAAAGGACGCAATAAGGTGGTTTTATGCATAGAGTAGTTATGTGCTTGCCTCCTAGCTAGCAGCAGTTGTTGAGTTGGAGTCCAAGGCAACCTGTCCCACGCTCACTTGGCTATCTTCAGATCATGGTCAGGTTCTTGATGGAGCACCATAACTTTAGGTGGGGCCATGTTTGCTTTTGCCCATTGTCTCTACATGTGGGCCTTTGGGTTCAAGACTCTGAATCTCTGAGCTTATTTCATCTCGGAGCAAAGAAATTGGCACTATCCCTACTCATCCAGAAAGGGCTGGAGCACCTGCTTGCTGACAGTATCCAGAGACTGCACAGCTGCTGGGCTGTACGGGGAGATGCCGCAATTACCAATGTAGAACGTAGAGGAAAACTATAAATAATCAAAGAGTGGCCTACTCAGACCAGTCACCTTGGAACAAGACCGCTGAGCTCATACACCCAATTTAAACTACGCTATTGAGCTGTGTCTTAACCAAATATTTGTGGCAGATCCTGACAAATCTGGAATGGTTATTTTTCTTCATTTTTTTTGCAAATCTTCTCCCCTTGGTTGAAGGTGCTCGGTGTTTCTGGGTGCAATTTAATCGGAGTAAGGTGTAGTCCAATACCGCACCCAAGTGGCCATTTTTCATGTGGGAGCCTAGGCAGGGTATTTGAATGTTGGAGGTTATCACCCATGAGTCTGATCCAACAACACCCAAACAAGCAGCATGGGCTCCAGGATCAGGAGCAGCAACCCTGGCCCATTCTTCTGCCCTTACCCAGGGCACTGAGCCCAATTGTAGCAGTCCTACTGCTGCCCTGGCTTCAATCTTTCTGGTTTAAACAGTTTCTTTTTAAGCAAATAAGCCACGGGAGGAGTCTGGATAGATCCTTTTTTCAACAACCAAAACTTGCATTTGTATAGCATCTTTAATATAAAGGAATAGTTTCAAGGGCAGTCTTACATTACACTGTTTATGAGCAAGTGGGGCATCAGAGTTACTAACTTTGTCTCCTTTTAACTTTAGGTGGGGCCATGTTTGCTGTTGCCCATTGTTTCTACACGTGGGCCTTTGGGTTCAAGACTCTGAATGTCCGAGCAGCAAGTTTAATCGCTGTTGTCGACCTGCTGGGTTTTACCTTTCTCAGCATGTGTTTGAAGACGTCAGAGGCACTGCTGCTGTTCTGTTACTGCATCCTGATTGGGGTCATGTCCTGGAGAGCCAATGCTGAGGTGCTGTTCAATAACCAACGGCTAGCAACAAAGATGATTGGTGGAATTGGAGCTGCGTTTTTTATGGTGTCTGACTTTGCTTTGGCTACAAATCTGTTATGTTTTCCTGTGCCATATCAGTGGGTAATTGTCATGACCACCTACTATATGGCACAAATGTTTATTACCCTAAGTATTGTAGAACAGAACAAAAAGAAGAATGACTAGACTGGCCTCATTTAACTGTTCTTATGCAGATTGTTTTATGTTGAAATCCACAGTGAAGCTTTCAATGTTTTTCATTAAACAGCAATGGTTTTGGATGTATCCTATCAATGCAATTTTACAATTGTAACTTGTGTTCCATGGCAATCTCATCTATTTTTGCCTATATTTACTTAATATAATAGTTTGTCTGTGTTCTCGCCCCTTGCATTCATGGAACTTCAGAGGGGAGATGTATGGGGGTTTGTACTATCAATGTACTGGAGATTTGCACTCAAGGCAGTGCTCAGTCATCAATGTCCCTCAGTTAATTTACCAGAAGTGACATTTAAGCAGCACTGCACTGAGATTGGGAATTTGGAAGCCCAAGTGTAAAAACTTTCAACTTTGTACTCCTAATTGGAAGCCGTTTGTTCTTTTTTTCCTCAGTTAGCCTGGACTCCTGTAAGGTGGTGACCCAGGGATTACTCCCGTTGTTTTACTGTTTACTCTATGGGGTGCTCTAAGTGGTACTCTGTAGCAGTGGTCTAACAACTGGCCTATGGCAACATGCAGCCCCTTGGCAAACCAACCTCCGAAGCCCAGACAACTCAGTCCTATTTTGTTTGCGTATTTAGAAACATAGAAAATAGGTGCAGGAGTAGGCCATTCGAGCCTGCACCACCATTCAATATGATCATGGCTGATCATTTTTGCAACTTTAGTACCCCATTCCTGCTTTCTCTTCATACCCCTTGATCCCTTTAGCCGTAAGGGCCATATCTAACTCCCTTTTGAATATATCTAACGAACTGGCCTCAACAACTTTCTGTGGTAGAGAATTCCACAGGTTCACAATTCTCTGAGTGAAGAAGTTTCTCCTCATCTCGGTCCTAAATCCTTACCCCTTATTCTTAGACTGTGACCCCTGGTTCTGGATTTCCCCAACATCGGGAACATTCTTCCTGAATCTAACCTGTTCAATCCCGTCTGAATTTTATATGTTTCTATGAGATCCCCTCTCATTCTTTTAAATTCCACTGAATATAAGCCTAGTCGATCCAGTCTTTCTTCATATGTCAGTCCTGCCATCCCGGGAATCAGTTTGGTGAACCTTTCTTATTCTATAATTCGTCGTGTTTGAATGTGGTGGTCCTGGATGTTGGAGAAGGGCTGCTTTTTTCCCACTGCTGTTCTAAATCAGAACACCAACTTGGAATACATATAAATTCATGGGACAATATAAATTAAGTTTTGTATGTGGCTCCTGAGACCCTGCAGTCCATGACGACTAAACTTGGACATTCCTGCTCTGAGGTATTCCAAGGGTTTTCGCCTCTTGCCCAGTCCAACACCAGACAGGAGCACTGCTTAGGCATGGAACTAATTTGTATTTGCTGATAAATCTCAACCCTTCCTTGGAGTTAATCTTTTAATATACTTTTTAAAAAACAAAATGAAGTTCCCACATCTCACCTTTAGTAAGGCCTGAAGCTCTGGTTTTCCAATAGTTTGAATTCATGGGGCTGGATTTTTGGCTTGAGATTTCGGGCCGGTAATGGCGGCGGGGCGGTCCTCATACTGCCTGGAAAAAGTTTGCGCCCTCGTTCTGCAAAATTCGGCAAAAAATGAGGTTCCATGATTGGGGGCATAAAATCAGATGTTACACAAGGAAGTTTTTGCGCCCCAGCCAAAAATTGCGGCGTTAAATAAATCAGAATAATGTGCAGAGCAAAGTTGTGCAGATGCCCTTATTTTTGTTGATTACGCTTGTAAATAGTTTCTTTGATTTGATGCACTTCATTGTTGTTTCGTGCCCTGCTACATAACGTTGCCTATTGTATGGTTTTCTTTTGGTGGGGGGAGTTTTTGTTACTTTGTTGCAGTAAAATGTCTGTTTGTTCCTTTGCCATTGGTGTCTTGTGTATCATTCCAACATTCACCAGCGATGTGCCTTTATGGGGGCACATAGCGTGTCCAGTATTAGCTCCATCCCTCAGTTTCCCCCCTTTAGGAGCCGGTCCATTATGAGCTGGCGACGTGCGATTCTTGGCCCGGCAGCATCTCCAATGGGGGCCTCACCAGGGTCCTCTTCGTCGTCCTCCTCCTGCTGAGGTGGGCCTGCAATCCCCGCTGACATGATGGCCAAGTTGTGCAACATGCAGCACACAACAATGAATTCGGAAACCTGTTGATGGGAGTATTGAAGGCTGCCTCCAGAGCGGTCCAGGTATCGGTCTGCCTGTAGGAGATGGCATATCTTTGTCAGCACTTCCTTTCGGAAGGGCAGCCTTCTCACAAAGTGCTCTTCAGAGAGCTGGAGGTATGGGGTTTCTGCCTGTAAACCCGTGGCAGGTAAGCCCATTTCCCCAGACGTCTTTGGCCTCTCCTCATCCATGGGCTGACATGGCCAAGAGCCCTTCTTCTAGCTTGACGCCGCTGGGCAATGGCATGCAGCATGATACGCTGGTGAACGAGTAATGCTCCCATTAAATTCTCTTACTGACATTGTAAGGACCCTGTAATGGCAGATAAAACTACCGTTTTCAAGTCAGAGATTCACGCGGCATGATGTGCTCAACCGTTGCAGTCAATGTGACCTGTGATGTAGGATCCTCCTCCTTCCATTTAAATGCGCCACCAATACCGTCTGCTGCACCCTGGGAACGCCTGATTTTTCAGATGTTTCCTGGGGGCGAGCATTGAATGAGGCATTAGGGTCGAATTTTGCATTCGGGGCGCTAGCGGAACGTTGCACGGTGATTGACATCATGATCTCAGTGAAACTAGAGGGCGGGCGGTTAGCTTTAACACCGCCGCAAACCATGAGCCGAATTTGCCGGCTGGGTGGTAAAAAATGGACGCCCGCAGTGATGCTTAGAAACATCCTTTACCGCTCCTCTGGGGCGCTAACTGAGGTGCAAGTGAGCCGAAAAACCAGCCCACATATTCTGTGTATGGTGAACACAGTTATTAGGTAGTAAATAGCTTTCTTTATGATTAACTTGTGGTAAATAATAATGTATCTATCTATCAATATTGCTGAAAATTTTGAATTTGTTTCCTTCTTCTAGCCATATGGTTGGCCTATTCAGTCTGTGTCAATTTCTGACAATCTGATTGGTCCAAGGTCATCACGTGATCATGCTTCCATTATCTCCAGCGATTAGATTGGTGTGCAGGAATCACGCAAAGGTGGGAACGCAATGGATTCCTTTTCTTCCAGTAATGCCGGCTGCTCTTGCACCTCCTCTTTTTACAGCCCTGCCCCCGACTCAACCTCAAAGGACTTGAGTCATAGAAACATAGAAAATAGGTGCAGGAGTAGGCCATTCGGCCCTTCGAGCCTGCACCACCATTCAATAAGATAATTCACCTCAGTACCCCTTTCCTGCTTTCTCTCCATGCCCCTTGATCCCTTTAGCCATAAGGGCCATATCTAACTCCCTTTTGAATATATCCAATGAACTGACATCAACAACTCTCTGTGGTAGGGAATTCCACAGGTTAACAACTCTCTGAGTGAAGAAGTTTCTCCTCATCTCAGTCCTAAATGGCTTACCCCTTATCCTTAGACTATGTCTCCTGGTTCTTCCTGCATCTAATCTGTCCAGTCCCGTCAGAATTTTATATGTTTCTATGAGATCCCTCTCATCCTTCTAAACTCCAGTGAATACAGGCCCAGTTGATGCAGTCTCTCCTCATATGTCAGTCCTGCCATCCTGGGAATCAGTCTGGTGAACCTTCACTGCACTCCCTCAATAGCAAGAATGTCCTTCCTCAGATTAGGAGACCAAAACTGAACACAATATTCCAGGTGAGGCCTCACTAAGACCCTGTACAACTGCAGTAAGACCTCCCTGCTCCTATACTCAAATCCTCTCGCTATGAAGGCCAACATACCATTTGCCTTCTTCACCACCTGCTGTACCTGCATGTCAACCTTCAATGACTGATGTACCATGACACCCAGGTCTCGTTGCACCTCCCCTTTTCCTAATCTGCCGCCATTCAGATAATATTCTGCCTTCCTGTTTTTGCCACCAAAGTGGATAACCTCACATTTATCCACATTATACTGCATCTGCCATGCGTTTGCCCACTCACCTAACCTGTCCAAGTCACCCTGCAGCCTCTTAGCATTCTCCTCACAGCTCACACTGCCACCCAGCTTAGTGTCATCTGCAAACTTGGAGATATTACACTCAATTCCTTCATCTAAATCATTAATGTATATTATAAACAACTCTGAGCCCTGCGGCACCCCACTAGTCACTGCCTGCCATTCTGAAAAGGGCTCGTTTATCCCGACTCTCTGCTTCCTGTCTGCCAACCAGTTCTCTATCCACGTCAGTACATTACCCCCAATACCATGTGCTTTAATTTTGCACACCAATCTCTTGTGTGGGACCTTATCAAAAGCCTTTTGAAAGTCCAAATACACCACATCCACTGGTTCTTCCTTGTCCACTCTACCAGTTACATCCCTCAAAAAATTCCAAAAGATTTGTCAAGCATGATTTCCCTTTCATAAATCCATGCTGACTTGGACCGATCCTGTCACTGCTTTCCAAATGCGCTGCTATTTCATCTTTAATAATTGATTCCAACATTTTCCCCACTGCTGATGTCAGGCTAACTGGTCTATAATTACCCGTTTTCTCTCTTCCTCCTTTCTTAAAAAGTGGTGTTACATTAGCTACCCTCCAGTCCAAAGGAACTGATCCAGAGTCGATAGACTGTTAGAAAATGATCACCAATGCATCCACTATTTCTAGGGCCACTTCCTTAAGTACTCTGGGATGCAGACCATCAGACTCCGGGGATTTGTCGGCCTTCAATCCCATCAATTTCCTTAACACAATTTCCCGCCAAATAAGGATTTCCTTCAGTTCCTCCTTCTCACTAGACCCTCGGTCCCCTAGTATTTCCGGAAGGTTATTTGTGTCTTCCTTCGTGAAGACAGAACCAAAGTATTTGTTTAACTGGTCCGCCATTTCTTTGTTCCCCATTATAAATTCTGCCCTATTTGTCCTCTCCAAGCTGCAGGAATTCAGCACATCTGGTTCTCCGGTCTGTCCCCAATCACTGACAAGCTCTCTCCCAGCCCAGTCTCCCCACTTGATTCCTCCCTCCCAGCAGTGTCTACAAATCTTAGATTCTCCCTCGCCTTGCTCAGGCAGGTTCGGGTCAAGCACTTGAGTTTGTCCCTCCAGTGAAGTAGGAAAGAGCACGGATTGGGCACAACTGGGGTGGGAGTGAAGGCTCAGCACTCGAAGCTGACCTGTCTAAATGAGGAGAGCTAACTGGAGGTCATGGCTTGATCACAATACCTCACCTTTTGAAATTAGCTTCCAGCCATATATCCGCGGCATAACTAAAACCGCCTATTTCCACCCCCGTAACATTGCCCGTCTCCGCCCGTGCCTCAGCTCATCTGCTACTGAAACCCTCATTCATGCCTTTGTTACCTCTAGACTCGATTACTCCAATGCGCTCCTGGCTGGCCTCCCACATTCTACCCTATGTAAACTTGAGGTCATCCAAAACTCAGCAGCCCATGTCCTAACTCGCACCGAGTCCCATTCCCCCATCATCCCCTGTGCTCGCTGCCCCGTGTCCTAACTCGCACCAAGTCCCGCTCACCCATCACCCCCTGTGCTCGCTGCCCTGTGTCCTAACTTGCACCGAGTCCCGCTCACCCATCACCCCCTGTGCTCGCTGTCCTGTGTCCTAACTTGCACTGAGTCCCGCTCACCCATCACCCCCTGTGCTCGCTGTTCTGTGTCCTAACTTGCACCGAGTCCTGCTCACCCATCACCCCCTGTGCTTGCTGCCCGTGTCCTAACTCGCACCAAGTCCCGTTCACCCATCACCCCTTGTGCTCGCTGACCGACATTGGCTCACGGTTAAGCAACGCCTCGATTTCAAAATTCTCATCCTTGTTACAAATCCCTCCGTGGCCTCGCCCCTCCCTATCTCTAATCTCCTCAGCCTCACAACCCTGCCACTCACCCCGCCCCCCCGCCCCCCCCACCCCACCCCACCGAGATATCTGCGCTCCTCAAATTCTGCCCTCTTGAGCATCCCTGATTATAATCGCTCAATCATTGGTGGCCGTGCCTTCAGCTGTTTGGGCCCCAAGCTCTGAAACTCCCTCCCTAGACTTCCCCTCCTTTCTACCTCTATTTTCTCCTTTAAGACGCTCCTTAAAACCTACCTCCCTCATCTGCCGTAATTTCTTCTTATGCAGCTAAGTGTCAAATGTATTTATTTTGTCTCATAACAGTCCTGTGAAGCGCCTTGGGATGTTGCACTACGTTAAAGGTGCTATATAAATACAAGTTGTTGTTGTTTTCTTATTAGAAATCTCTAATGGTGTAGTGAAACAGCTCAAGCAGCCTTAGATCCGGAAAGCCAATTCAAGATTTAATGCATTCAACAAAAAAGTGTGCCTATTACGCCCGATATTTTAAATGTTACTGCAGAGAGATAGGGGTGAACCACAGACATGAAAGGTTGGAATCATTGTTCTCAGCTCTCTTTATTAGGTACTTGCACAGATTTATTTATGCAACTGCAGTACATGTGGGCCTATATCTCTTTATTTATCTCTCTACTTGATTAATTTTTAAATATTATTAGTGAGCAACAACACTGGAGGTCCAACAGTAAAGTATAAATTATAAATTCCAATTTAACTACTGATATTCTGGATTTTTCATGCCGATGGACAGAAACGACAGAAAAGATTAATTTATGCAGCATGTAAAATGGGTGAGTGAAAGTAACAATCTCTTAGAAATCTTGGCAGTACCCCAGAGAATAAGGAGAGTTATTCCTAAACCGTTTATAGCTCTCCCAAGTATCAACATAACTTTACCTACAATAATCCAGATTTATTTTTCAAAGATACATTATTGAATTGGAGCTAGCCGGATGAAATATGTACAAAACTCCATTTTCATATCTGAATATCCAGCTGCAGGTGGAAGTGATGTGGTAAATATACAAACAGGGGGTCTGTTATATTGAGCCTGTTCAGGGTTCAGGGGAAGAATCGCATGTCGGGGGAGGTGGGTAAGGTGAGCAACCCACAATTCAGGGAGGGGGAGGGAAGACAGCATTGCAAGTATGGGGGCTGTTGGGTAAATCTCAGAATACATTGCAGGGAGAGTTAAGAAGGAATTGGAAGGCGGGGGGGGGGGGTGCAACTTGGTGAGCGACTAGTCGAGAACTCAGGAGGAGAAACGAGCAGGACCTGGGAGTGGGGCGAAGGAAATCAGCACTGAGTGGGAGGAACAGCAGCACGAGAATCAGAAGGGGCAAACAGTCCAGGGCTTGTAGGGAGAGAAGCAGCATGGATGGGAGGGTGGAGGAAGAAACACGAGGTTGATCAGGGGAGGTGGAAATGAACCCTTGGACATTGTCCCAGACCATTCTGGTCCACTTTAACCCACGGGGAAGCGGTGCCAATGCTGATGTGAGCCAGTGTTTGGGGAAGTACGAGAGAAACGCGAGGGTATAGCTCCCTCCAGTCAGCTCCTCCCGCTAAAGCATCTGCCCCTGTGTATTAGGTCTGCTTCACGTTGAATGCATTTACATTAAATAAAGGAGTAGCATTTGGTTGTTTGAAGACGCAGCATGGAGGATTTGTAATCAGTATCATAACCACTGCCTTCTGTTTATTACTGAGACGCTGCCAGCTGGAAAGAGTTGGAGAAAATAAATATCTTGCATTCTGATACTCAGCAGGTTCCAGCTTCATGGGAGAAAGATTACAATTTAGATTGGGAGGAGGTATAGATACAGACATGGCTGGATTTTCGTGCCTTCTCTGCTCAGTTTCTCGCCCTGGAACGGCGGCAAAATGGTGGTGGAGAGGTGTTCTGTCCGGGCGGTCAGCCTCCAGCGCCCCGCGGCGATCCTCGGGTCGGGTTTAGCGGCGGCACGGAGCAACACTGCCCTGAAGTGCAACGCCCCTGGTGGCAATGCCAGCGCGAGTTTGAACTCCTGCCTGACCCGTGTGCCCCGAAGCGCTCCCCGCACTGACCGCCTGGGAAATCGGGGCGGCCCAACTATCCCGACAGCGGAGAGATAGGTAATGGACTCCTAAGGTAAGTGTGATTGTTTTTTTCTTTTAATTCTTTTGCAATTTGTGTTGTGGTGGCACGGGCAATGTTTTGGGAGTGTTTTTGTGGGAGTTTTTTTGGGTTTCTTTTCCCCTGTGAAAGTGGACCCCAGTGTATGTCTGCACCTTCAGGAGAACAGGGAATAAAAGGGGAGAAAATAAAAAGACTTGCATTTATATAGCGCCTTTCACAATTGCTGGATGTCTCAAAGTGCTTTACAGCCAATGAAGTCCTTTTGGAGTGTAGTCACTGTTGTAATGTGTGATAGGACACAAAAAACAATCTACTTATAAGCAGCAGTGGCTCCAGGGTGCGCTGGGGCAGTCATGCAACTGGATGAGACAGCTCTCTGCTTCGGTCTAATACAGTCTGGCTGCTTGCCAGATGATACCTTCATTCCCCAGATCCAATTGTCTTGTGTACCCCTTTACACTGCTTCAATGGCCTTCCCTGGTGAACAACATTTGGTCTGTCTTCCCTTTCCTTGTGTCCTCATGGTCTTGTACAACAGAAGAAACCACAAATGTGACATTTTTGACTGAAGTCTTTTCAAACATTTTCTCACTGTGTTGGAAGTTTGACCCGCCCTTCCTTCAAGCATGTTGCTGCATTAAGCACTGCATCATGTGACAGGAACGTTATCTTTTTCACAAGCTTCCATGCTTAGTCAACATTGCAATGACATCAGCTGACAGGAAGAGACTGTTTATTTATTGAACAAAATACACTCTGTTTACTGGCTTTTATTGCTCTAAAATCACTCAGGAAGCAGCTGCCTATGTTGCACCTCCATCCCAGAGCTCGTCAGAGTTTTCCAGAGCTGGCTGCACAGATACCATCCCTGCCAGTAATCCAAAAAAGAATCGGCTCAGTCTGCTCTGGAGCCGGGGTGGTTCTCTAAAAGGCTAAGCTGGGTCATGTGACGAGTGAAAATATCACACACCTGCTGAGAGAATTGGTGTTAGCTTGTTGGGTGAACCAGCATTCCACCCTGTGGAGGAGGGCCCAGTCAAACCTGTTTATACCTGACTAATAAACTTTCAGTGGCGAGGTACAAGACAACCTGTGGAACAGACAAAAAGGTGCAAGAGAAGCATAGTGCAGCCACACTCGTATCCACGATGAACTTTGCTACGTTACCGGTAAGTCCTTTTTAAGTTAAAAACATTTCACTCACCCTTTCACTTCCAGCGGTCATCACTGAGGAAATGTCTGGATGGAGATTTGTAATCAGCAGCAGTAACAATAGACTGCAAACTCACTGAAACACATGGAGCTGCTGTGACACACATCAATATAGGTCCCATTTTTAAAAGATAAGGGACAAAGGTGCTGGTAAAAGATAGGGCCGGTCTGTGATGCCCTCCATGGTTTAATAGCCTGTCCACATTCACCATAAGGCTCACACATGAAGAATAGTCACTTGGGTGACTACTTTGTGTCTGTATCCCAGTATACATCTGCACGCTCAGGAGGGAAAGCAAGAAAGCTGGACAGTAAGAAATGAGATTCTCAACAGGTCGGTCTGCTTTCACCTACACTTTGTCCTTAAATGCCTAACATTGCAGAAACATTAGCCTGTGACAAATTAGATTCACAAATCCTATGCAGTAAGGCATCTCCTCTTTGGGACTGGATTAGATACACAGTAAGCATCAGAGTACCTTTCTAGTTCTAAAATTGAGTTATAGTGATTTTTAAAAACCAAAAGCTTTCTTTGGTTCTATGTACGTGCTCCTCCCTGCTTTTCTCATTGTATTTTTGTCTCTCAGATTCTTCATTCAATGACACTAATTAAAGCTGTGTAACCCGGTTACAGAAATCAGTGGCAAACATTTACAGACCCTTATCCAGCTGAAATAGTGCCAATAGATCATATACTCCTGCAACAGAGGACAGGAAGACATTAATAGACTTGCAGAATGGGTGTGTAATTGGCAAATGAATTTCAATATAGCGAAGTATGAGGTAGTACATTTTGGTAGCAAGAATAAGGAGGTCACACACGCTCCTTGGAAAATAAATGTCTAAATGGGGTAGAGGAGCAGAGGGATCTTGGGTTACAGATACACAAATCACTAAAGTTAAAGATGCAGGTTAATGTCTTTTTTTTCAAAGCAAAAAAAGCACTGGGGTTCATTTCCAGAAGGACAGAGTTCAAGAGCAGAAAAATGTTAAACTTGCATAGAACTTTGGTGAGACCACACTTGGAGTACGGTGTCATCATCATCATCATAGGCAGTCCCTCGGAATCGAGGAAGACTTGCTTCCACTCTTAGAATGAGTCCTTAGGGGCTGAACAGTCCAATACGAGAGCCACAGTCCCTGTCACAGGTGGGACAGACAGTCGTTGAGGGAAGGGAGGGTGGGACAGGTTTATCACACGTTCTTTCCGCTGCCTGCGTTTGTCTTCTACATGCTCTCGGCGATGAGACTCGAGGCGCTCAGCGCCCTCTCTGATGTACTTCCTCCACTTAGGGCGGTCTTTGGTCAGGGACTCCCAGGTGTCGCTGGGGTTGTTGCACTTTATCAGGGAGGCTTTGAGGGTGTCCTTGTAACGTTTCCTCTGTCTATCTTTGGCTCGTTTGCCGTGAAGGAGTTCCGAGTAGAGCGCTTGCTTTGGGAGTCTCGTGTCTGGCATGCGGACAATGTGGCTTACCCAGCGGAGCTGATCAAGTGTGGTCACTGCTTCAACGTTGGGGATGTTGGCCTGGACGCGGACACTGATGTTGGTGTGTCTATCCTCCCAGAGAATTTGTAGGATCTTGTGGAGACATCGTTGGTGGTATTTCTCCAGCGACTTGAGGTGGCTACTGTACAATTTCCATGTCTCGGAGCCATACAGAAGGGCGGGTATTACTACAACCTTGTAGACCATGAGCTTGGTGGTAGATTTGAGGGCCTGGTCTTCAAACACTCTTTTCCTCAGGTGGCTGAAGGCTGCGCTGGTGCACTGGAGGCGGTGTTGAATCTTCTCATTAATGTCTGCTTTTGTTGAGAAAAGGCTCCCGAGGTATGGGAAATGGTCCACATTGTCCAGGTCCGCTCCCCGCTCCCTGCTAGAGTGGAACTAAACTACAGAACCAGTGGGAAGCTGTTCAAACTTCGCCGCCTCTGGGCCAGGTCCAAGACCACCCCAACCTCTGTCGTCGAGCTACAATACACGGACGACTCCTGCATCTGCGCACATTCAGAGGCTGAACTCCAGGACATAGTCGACGTATTTACTGAGGCGTACGAAAGCATGGGCCTTACGCTAAACATCCGTAAGACAAAGGTCCTCCACCAGCCTATCCTTGCCACACAGCACTGTCCCCCAATCATCAAGTATGGTGTACAGTTCTACTCTCCATATTATAAAAAGGATATAGAGGCACTGGAGAAGGTGCAAAAAAGATTTACTAGAATGATACCAGAACTGAGAGGTTATACCTATCAGGAAAGTTTGACTAGGCTGGGGCTCTAGACAAGAGTAAATTGAAATATGACCTTATCGAGCTCTTTAAATTTATTAAAGGGTTTGATAGGATAGATGTAGAAAAGGTGTTTCCACTTGTGGGGAGACTAGATCTAGGGGCTATAATATATGATAGTCACTAATCAGTCCAATAGGGAATTCAGGAGAAACTGCTTTACCCAGAGAGTGGTTAAAATGTGGAATTCGTTACCACAGGAGTAGTTGAGGTGAATAGAGTAGATGCATTTAAGGGAAAGCTAGATAAACATATGAGGGAGAAAGGAATGGAAAGATATGTTAATGGGCTTAGATGAAGAAGAGTGGGAGGAGGCTCGTATGGAGCATAAAAGGACATGGACCTGTTGGGCCGAAAGGCCTGTTTCTCTGCTGTAAATACTATGTGGTAAAACAGGCCTCAGACCCTCTATAACAGGAATAGTACAACGGAGCCTGATCCTATTCTCAACCAACACAAGCACATTTGCCAGCAGGGGTCACCGTACAGTAACCAAGAGAAAGATCAGTGGCTATTTTTAAACACTTCCTAGCCCAGGGACGCTTTCAGTTTTCAAATAGAGGTAAATTATGGCTAGGATTTTGAGCAATCAAACACAAGTCCTGCATCATGCAACCGCCAAAGATACAAGGGAGTTAAACAAAAATCTTGCTCACAAGCCAAAGCAAAGATGTTGTGATATAGTCATCACCTGGGCCACCTAATGTGCAGAGGGAGAATGTGTCCCATCAGAAATTAAATAATGGATGGAGATAGAAATAGCAGTAAAGAAAGACTTGGATTTATATAACGCCTTTCACGACCACCGGACGTCTCAAAACACTTTGCAGCCAATGAAGTACTTTTGGAGTGTAGTCACTGTTGTAATGTGGGACACGTGGCAGCCGATTTGCGCACAGCAAGCTCCCACAAACAGCAATGTGATAATTGTTGTGTAAGCAATAACTCGATAGACTGAATACTGTAAACTCCGAACAGGTACAAACATGTCTCTACTTTATTCGGGCCCAAAGTGATTACATTACAAGATGGCTGGCCTTTTATACCTGGGCCGCACACATGGGCTCGCAGCCCGATGACCTCCAACAGTGGCGCCACCTGGTGGCTAGTAAACCCAAGCATACATACATGACAATAATGTCCAGATAATCTGTTTGTTTTGTGATGTTGATTGAGGGATAAATATTGGCCTGGACACTGGGGATAACTCCCCTGCTCTTCTTTAAAATAGTGCCTTGGGATCTTTTACGTCCACCTGAGAGAGCAGAAGTGGCTTCAGTTAATGTCTCATCTGAAAGACAGCACCTCCCTCAGCACTGCATTGGCGTGCCAGCCTAGATTTTTTTTTTAAAACTGTGTTTAAGTTCCTGGAGTGGGACTTGAACCCACAACCTTCTGACTCAGAGGCAAGAGTGCTGCCCACTGAGCCACAGCCGACACTAAAACCAACACAAGCACTTTATTTCCATACACTGATGCTTCCCCTTGGTGCACTGTTCCACATTGAAGAACACAAAATGTCTGGTCTTCCCTGTACAGCTGCAATAAAACAAACCAGCAAGACAGATACAGAATGTGGTTCAGTGATAAAAACCTATCCTAGACACTGGGTCGTAGTTTGGCAGATTTCTTCCCTCGCTAACCAAGACGTACTGAGGCCAATTATAATGCCCCACTGCCATTTGGCCTAAGATCAACTAAGTCAGAATAAACTGAAGATTGGGACCTTCCTGCTTCTTGTCTCCCACTAACACACCGCACAATTCAATTAGTTACCGTGGGCAACATGAGGAACCTCTAGCAACTCATAGGGGGAGTTGCCCCACTCAGAAAGGCCTGTTAGCACCTCCGGGTGCTAACGGAGCGGGTTTTCACCCAGGCACGGCGGCCAGAGGCCCCCACCTCGCCCCCCCACCCCCCCGGAGCTCAGCGGGTGAAAAGTGGTTTGTGCTATGCCCCACGATTAGCGCATCGGCGCAGCGCATACACAGCGATGACGGAAATTGCCGCGCGGGACACCATGGCCGGCATCTTTTTCCTGTCAGCTGACTTTTCAGTTGGCCCGGCAATGGTGGCCGCTACTGCGGCCGGGCCTCCAGCATGCAGACTGGCACCCCCTCTTGGGTGCAGGGCAACTGGTCCAGCCTACACCCTCCCTGGTGGCCCACTGGACGTCACTAAAGGGGCTGCAGAGTTCACAACAGCCCTCCCCTTTAAAAGGGGAGGGACGTTGAGGGTCGCGCCTCGCGACAGCCCCACGAACGTCCGGTTACTGCCCCACACATTTTATTGCCTTTAAGAGACCAATTCCGCGCTGGGGACAGCACTTCCTACCCTGGTGCTAAATTTTCATTTAATTCGAAATGCGCGCCCCAAACCCAGCACGGGGCAATTTTGCCCCCATAATCTGTTGGTACAAGCCGTCCCGGAAACATAAATTTGCTGTTGTCAGAGTTTTCACTTTTAACCCTTTGCAGCCCATTACATTTTTGCCGTCTTGCATTTCTCACATATATATTAATATTTGCAGTCCACCCAAGTTGCCAGAACATATTCAGCCTTGTGGAGGCAGCCAATTCTGAAAGAACCAATCCCCGCTTGGGTTCTGTAGTGTCCTCCCACTAAAGCAGGATCATTGTACAAGCAGAAGCTTGTCTGCAGCCAGGAGGAAGCAGGCTGACACTGAAGTCAATTCCACTGTTAACTACCGCGCTGAGAGAGAATCTCATTTCTCTGTGCTCCGTGTTCGAACTTGTAACAAACGTTGTCGAAGGTGGTGCAGTGCAACTGACAGGTGTCAACAGGTGGTGCTGCTGCTTTGGGTGATCCTTTTCCATGCCGTGAGTGACTGATCTGGTTAGGAGACGATCAAACAACGATGGCCCTGAAATGGGAGAGAGTTTGGTTTCAAGTAAGGAATTTATTTAAAACGTGTATCTGGGGATGTTGGTACCACCCATGTAACGTCACTGTCAGGACATTGCGAGCTGTTCTGCTTTCTGTTCAAATGACTCCCAGCTGTGCTTTTCACTTTTTATCGTGCCAGTTCTCGCCCCTCCTTTGCTGAAAGCATCAAGTCCTTGCTAAATATAGTGCCAACAAACTTCTCCTTTGCCAAGAGAGCCTAGGCTATGAGTGTCAGTGTTTAAACACAGGGGGCCTCAAATCCACGCGCAATCCTGCTCTTGTCTAAACATGTACGCGTACATGTGCACTTTGTAATGGGGTCACTGACGAGTCAGGGGCAAGAATCCTGGCTAATTTTTCCCACACCAAACGTAGAGGTGCTGAGGCCAATTCTGCTAAATGTAGAGGCTTGGAATTGAACCTGGGACCTTTGAGTTTGAATGATGTGGCCACTTCACATTCTGGTTTGGGCAACAGACCTGCTCCCAAACTTCTCTTCAAAACTAAATAGGTTAGGGAGGACCAGGTGGTCACAGTCTCAAGTTATGAAAAAAGAAAAAGAAAGGCTTGCATTTCTATGGAGCCTTTCTCAACCTCAGGATGTCCCAAAGTGGTTTACATCCAATGAAGTACTTTTGAAGAGTAGTCACTATTGTAATGTAGGAAACGTGGCAGCCAATTTGCGCACCGCAAGCTCCCACAAGCAGTAATGTGACAATGACTAGATAATCTGTTTCAGTAATGTTGATTGAGGGATAAATATTGGCCAGGATGCCGTGGATAATTTCCCTGTGATCATCTTCGAAATAGTGCCATGGGATCTTTTACGTCCAACTGAGAGAGCAGATGGGGCCTCGGTTTAACATCTCATCTGAAAGACGGCCTTCCGACTATGCAGCGCTTCCTCAGCAGAGCACTGGAGTGTCAGCCTGGATTTTTGTGCTCAAGTATCTGTAAGGCCAGAACTAGATTAGATGTTAGGAAGTTGTTCTTTTCCCAGAGAATAGTGGACCTGTGGAACAGGCTGCCAGCTCATGCGGTGAATGCTGCATTCCTTTTAAGCGAGAGCTGGACCTGTTTCTGGCGGGGCCGGACCAACACCTTGTGTGTAACTTTAATCAGGGTCAGAGTGGTCTCCTGATCTAGTTTTGATCACCCAAGGGGGTCGGAGATGAATTTTCCAGATGTTTTTTTCCCTAATTGGCCTGAGTCTTTTTGTTTTTTTTCTTCTCCCCCTGCCGATCACATGGCTTTTGGGTCTTGAACTGCAACAGTCCATATTGTGTGTCGTAGCGGTTTGGTATAACTGAGTGGCTTGCTTGGCCATTTCAGAGTCAACCACATTGCTGTGTAGTCTGGAGTCACATGTAGGCCAGACTGGGTAAGGACGGTGTAATGTATGCAGCTGTGAGTATGCTCACAGGTTTGTACATCTGTTGTTGCCATCTGGAGGAGACAGGAGTCCCTAATGGAGTGCTCTCTACGCAGGAGTCCTCCCTCTATTTATTGGGGGCTTGGCCTGGAGGGTGTTGCATGGAGCAGTCCCGTGCAATAAGTTTTTAAGTTGGTTCACGGGCTCCCAGGCTGCCTGTAATTTCTGTGGTCTAGAGGAGTCCGTGTTCCACATTTACATCGAATGTGTGAGGTTGCAGCCCCTCTTCCATTATTTGAAGGGGCTGCTCCTCAAATTCTGGCTGCACTTTAGTCCCACACTCCTGATCTTTGGGCACCCTGTGAGGAGGGGAGCGGGTAGGTCGGAAGACCTCCTCGTAGAACTGCTCCTGGGCATGGTCAAGGGAGCCATCAGCCGGTCCAGGCAGCGGGCAGTCGAGGGTGACTGCCTGCCTCTCTTCCGCAGTTACATCCGAGCCAGGGTGTCCCTGGAGATGGAGCACGCGGTGTCCACCGGTACGCTCGCAGCCTTCCACGAGAGGTGGGCGCCGGAGGGACTGGGATGCATCATCGCCCCCGGCAACCAAATTCTAATTTGATTTAAGTTACTGGCAAAAGTTTAATTTGATTGATGTGTCGGTTTTAGTAAACCCCCCCCTTTAATCAGGGGGCACTTGTATAAATGTTTGCCATCTAATTTACCCCTTTAATAAGGGGGCATTTGATTTACAGGTGAAGCTAAAATATTTGTACATCTGTTGTGAGTGACTTAGCAAGTCATGTGATGTTCACAAGACTCAATAAAACCCCAGCCAGTTGGGTTCGGGGATCCACGATGAGGTATGCAGTCCTGGTGGATGAACTGGTAATGTGCGGTGTGATTGTTAAACCTTTTGCTACTAAACCAACTAGTTCTTAATAGCACTGTGTTGCTATGAATTCTTAAGCAAAGAACCCATGAAGCAAATATATTACAGATGGCAGATTTCCTTCCCTAAAAAAGGACATTAGCGAATCAGATGGGATTTTACGACAATCTGGTCGTTACATGGCCACCATTACTGATACTAGCTTTTTATTCCAGAATTAATTGAATTTAAATTCCCCAGCTATCATGGAGGGATTTGAACTTGTGTCTCTCGATGCGATGTGGAATCTCTGCATCAATGTCTGCCTTTGTTGATAAGAGGCTCCCGAGATATGGGAAATGGTCCACGTTGTCGAGGGCCGCGCCGTGAATCTTGATGATTCGAGTCTCAACGCAAAGAGCGTGAAGGGGCCAAGCGCAGGCAGCGGAAGGAGCACGCGGCAAACCAGCCCCACCGACCCCTTCCCTCGACGAATGTCTGTCCCACCTGTAACAGGGATCTGTGGCTCTTGTATCGGACTGTTCAGCCATCAAAGAACTCACTTTGGGAGTGGAAGCAAGTCTTTCTCGATTCCGAGGGACTGCCTATGATGATGATGAGTCTATGCTTCTGGATTAGTCCAGTAACATAACTACAAGCTACCTGGGTTAACACATTCTCTAAATCTGCCTGCGGTTCTACCGGAAAGCACCTTGCTTCTTCTTTAAGCTATGTTTTGTTAGTTTGTTCTGCAGGGTGTGAATCTATGTTTTAGCACTGTGTGGCACAGCACATTAGCAACAAAGCCTGAGTCACCGAACACATTTATCCTTTTTGTTTTAAAAACAATAAGCTCCAGCTTGATGGATTAAATACTCGGCCTAGTTTAGTAGTGAGCCATACAGACCAGCAAAGGGCCAGGTTTGATCCAGGGTCTGTGCGGAGTTAGCTGATTTTAGCGTGTCTGTCAGTCACTCCTGCTGGAAAATGAAATGGTGTGAAAAGCTGGAGTGGATAGGATCAGGCTCGTTGTGATGACCCTGTGGTGGATCACCTTGACGACACTCACTGTCTAAGCTCATGACCACTTAGTTGAGATGGTGGGGAGAGTGGCTGGTACCTGAGGAGCCATAACCCAGTAGGAGGAGTCTGCACCTTGCAAAACAGGCGAGAAAACTCTAGGGGCAAAATACTTCTGATATGAAAAGCAAACAGCTGCAATTCTTATCCTTTGCTGACCCCTAGTTATGCAATTGGTGTAGCAAATATCAGAAACCACCAGAAGAATCATATCTCTCTCCTTTATTCTCTACCTCTATATCTAACAAACTGTTATTTTTTTTCTTACTAAAGGTGCTAAAGGAGCTGTGCAGATTGGTGCCCTTCTTGCTGAGCGTCTGTATTTATTTTGTATTGGCATCGCAATCTTCCTGTCCCTTATGGATGAAGGCCCTCCTCAAATGCTTGCCCATTTTGTTCCTATGTACATACATTTTGACCCATGGAATAAACATGTACACACATTCCAAAGCTCCAAAGCTTCTTGCAGGCCTGTTATTTTCAGCAGCAGGAGATATCTTCCGCACCATATCTACACAACAATACCACCTTCATGGTAAGTGTGTAAAAACTGATGAAAGGTTTGTAGTTTACTTAAATATTGCTGCTGCACATTTAAATATTTTTCTGATGTATTTAATTCAGCAATGTCATACTTTTCGATGCCAGGACTTTACGAAGGATATAATGGCCTTGGAGGGGTGTCCAGTGCCAATTGACCTGGATGATGCTTGGGATGGAAGAATTTAGCTATGAGAAGAGACTGGGCAAACCTGGTTTAGAAGACTAGAACCTCCACTTTTGTGCTTATCGCCCAAAAATGGGCTTTTTTTCCGGCGTGGGCGGTAAAGGGCTTTCAGATACCGGCTTCTCGCCCATTCTCAAAACACCTAGTTCACATTTTTGAAAATGGGCGTTACCGCGAGCGATGGCAAATGGGCGTTAAATTTTTTTGACCTTCTGCCGTAAAGTGTGGCCGTCCTTAGCAACGGCATGGCAACGCTCGATTCCCGCGATGCAGGAGGTCAAGGGTCACCATGACATGCGCAGAAGAGGAGAGAGAGAGAGAGAGAGAGAGGGAGCTGAGAGGGAGCGTGTCAGGGTGTGGCGTGCCTGCTTTAGGAGGAAGGAGGGAGACTTTAGAGCTTTACAGCAAGTAGGCAAATAAAAAGGTGTTACCAGCTACATAGTTGACTGAATTTGCCCTATTACTGGAGGGAGAGAAGGAGGCATCATAGCACGCTGTGGAGACTGACGCTGGAGAGAGTAGTGAGGTGGGAGAGGAGCATATTGGAGACCACAAAAGAGCCAAGACGTTTTCGGCCGAGGCAAATGCCTCCCTCCTGCAGGAGGTCGAGTTAAGCTGGGGTGATTTGACACAGGAGGGCGTGGGAAGCCCACCCCAAAGGCCTACCAGAGGATATGGACCGAGACAGCAGAGAGGGTCTCGTCGGTGACCAACGAGATGCGCGAGGGCAACCAATGCCGCAAACGATGGAATGACCTTGTGGAATCCGCAAGAGTAAGTATTATACTTATGTATTTATATAATTTGATTTCTAACAGTCATGAGTGACTCTCAGCAGATGTGAGGTCTTGTACTTTTACCAGGAATGTTTTACTCAAAGTCTGCGGTACGTCTTTAGGTAAAGAATGATAATAATCATGATAATCATGATTACATCTGTCCGCTATGTGTTGTATCAGTGTCTGTGACAGTACCTAGCAATGATATCACACAATGATCTCATGCCATGTCGTCGTGTCACCTTTTACAGAAGAAGCTATCGACGATGACGTCCGTGCAGAGGTGAACGGGTGGGGGGGGGCTACCAGTCCCCAGCGATATTACAGAGATGGAGGAGCGAGTGCTCGCACTCATGGGGAAGCACCCCCGGACATCCACGGACGCATCTGCAGACCCTGAAGTGATGCCACGTGAGTAAAGCTTACACCATTGCGTAATGTAAAGTCTATAGATGCCACACCAACTCATATCCGAACAATCACATATGATAGATGATTTCTAAAAGTGTCATAGAAATAATGCTGGCCTAATGAAAATCATTGCAGTGCACAATTTGTTGATGGTCATGAAATGTGATGTCTGCGATGATTTTGAGAGCGCTGCTGCTTTTGTCGTGCATATGTTGTGTGTAGCGCTGGATTCACCTTGTCACCCAAGCACCCCCTTCTCCTCTAATAACCTAATTTGTGTTTTGCAGCTCAGCCAGCAGCCCGACCCCAGGCAAGGCCACAGAGGCCAGAAGGTGGGGGCGCAGGGCAGGAGTCAGCGGACAATCCTACTACATCTGGTGCTGAGGAGCTCCGATTGTCGCCCGTCAATCCGCTGGGTCTGTTCTCGACGGATGAGAGTGCGGACTTCGAAGAACCTGCATCGTCACGCTCCAGAAGCTATTCCACCCCAAAGCCATCTAGTGGTCCTCCGGTCATTCCCGCCTCCACTCTGGAGGTGCCGGCCCCAAGCACCTCTCCACAGGGCACCCCATTTGTCCCCAGGACGGCGCCGACCCCGCGGAGGCTTCATGGACACGGCAGATCTGTTCCACGAATGTGACATGAGAGCGGAGAGATGGTACAGTTGTCTAGGAGGACTGTAGACATTGGTGACCAACTCATCGAAGTATTGGGGGCATATCCCGACAGCTGGCCACCATGACCGTGTTCATTCCGCGCATGGCGGAGTCCCTGGATGCGATAGCCAGGAACACTGCTGCCACAGGCCTCAGTGGTCCCCGAGCGCAGCACTCCACCCCTAGGTTCCGCACCACCACTGCGAACGACAGATGAGAGCAAGGACCAAGATCCTGCTTCTGCATCAGACAATGTTGCCCCCTCAGCACCCCCCTGCTCCCGCAACCTGTGCAATGACCGCATCTGCCTTCATTCCCGCCAATAAGGCACCGCCTGAGGAGCTCCTCGGCCAGGCGCCGTGGAGCGAGGAGGGGAAGGGGTAGAGGTGGGGAGAAGGAGAGGGGGTAAGGAAAGTGAGGTGCTTGTGAGCAGGTGATGGCTGTGTTATATCTCTATCTGGGTGGATGCAATTTGTTGCAATGTATGGGGGCTGGGGACCACGCTCCCGCTTTGCCTTTGTATTCTGTGTTGGTGGACATGTTGAACATCTGATTTATGTCAATGGTGGAAAAAGTGGGGTGTGGGCGGGGGTTGGGTGTTATTGGCTGTGATACTTATGACTTCAGACCAATGTTAGTATTGAACTTTTGTTATTGAACATAACCTTGTTGCACATTGTCTCAGATAGCTGGACCGTTACACACTGGTGATTCCTTACCATGAAAGGGTTAAATACAACTTATCAACGTAAACTTTAACTGGCACCAAGGTGATGGGCACCATTGATGTCTGAGCGGCACACACACAGCAGTGTGTCAGCGTTGTCACTCACATCCGCGCTCTTTCAGGCAAATCTTTCCAATATCAGCTCCTCACGTAAGAGTGGGATTTAACAAACACCAGCCACACCGCTGGCGTTCATTCCGGTTAGTTCCACTTTTTGTGGGCGGATTTTTGAGCGAGTGATATTTTGGGTGATGTGTGCGAGGTGGTGAAATTGACAATGGATAATCTCCATGGCCGCTAGTTTGGGTAAATGTGCTCTTTACAGTGGGTGGGCGGTAATATTTTTTCTTGGCGTTAAGCCCATTAGGAAAATAACGCTCGGCGATAAGTCTCCTAAACGAAAAGCCATCAGTTTCCATTTTGTGCCAAAATGGGCGATATATGTCATTTCAGCGGTAAAAGGGGCATTAAGTATGCAAAAAAAGTGGAGGTTCTAGCCCATAGTCCTTAGAGATGAACAGCTTAAGAGTTATCTGGTTTGAGGTATTTAAAATAATGAATGGAATTTAACAAAGGGACATAATCTTAGAATTTAAAACTAAGCCAGATAAAAGCGGATCTAGAAAACATTCTCTACACAAAGGGTTGTGGGACTATGGAATGCACATTAATTAAATATTGGGAAGACTGAAGACATTGTCTTTGGTCCTAACCACAGACTCCATCCCCTTCCCCGACCACTGGCTGAGGCTGAAACAGACTGTTCGTACCCTCGGCACCCTATTTGACTGAGCAGAGATTCCCACGCCATATCCTCTCCATCACCAACTCCATAACATTGCCCGACTCCACCCATGCCTCAGCCCACCTACTGCTGAAATCCTCATCCATCCCACTACTACCTCCAGACTTGACAATTCTAATGCTCCCCTGGGCGGCCTCCTACTTAACACCCTCTATAAACTTGAGCTCATCCAAAACTCTGCTTCCTGTATCTTAAGTCACACTAAGTACCGTTTGTCCATCATCTTTGTGATCACTGACCTACATTGTCTAACAAAGCCTTGATGTTAAAATTCTCATCCTTGTGTTCAAATCCCTCCATGGCCTTGACCCTCCCTTACCCTGGATCCTCCTCCAGCCCTACAACTCTCGAGATCTCTGCGCTGTTCCAATTCTAGTGTCTTCCACCATTGACGGCCATAGCTTTCGCTGCCTAGGCCCTAAGCACTGGAATTCCCTCCCTAAACTTCTTCGCCTCTCTTTTCCTTTAAGTCGCTCCTTAAAACCTACCTCCATCACCAAGATTTGGGTCACCTATCTCTAACAGAAAATGCTGGAAATACTCAGAATGACTCACGCCTCTCCTGGGCACCGGTCACTTCCTTCTACAAACTCTTGCTCCTTCGCCCCTCCTGCTGTGCCTGCTCGCACTGCAATCAGCGACCTGACTTCGCAGCCGTCGCCCTCCTCCAGCGGTATGACGCTGCACGCTGCTCCCTGTGATGGCCCTGGCCTGCTGATGGTCTTGCAGGCCGGGACTGTGCAGCCGCACGCTGCTCCCTCTAATATCTCTACTGTGGCTCGGTGTCAAATTTTGTCTGATAATGCTTCTGTGAAGTGCCTTGTATTAGGCACTTTTGAGAGACTAACACGTGTGTTGCAAAGATTTCCCCAATGGATAAAGATAGCAGCTGGCTTAGCATTAAGTTTAACAAACCAAAAAGCTCGAGGTTTGATAAGCAGTCTGTGCGGAGTTGGTTGATCTCGCTCGAGAAAGCAGTTGGGGTTCAACAAATAGCGTCAGTGCTCGTTGGCCCAAAGAGAGAACAATCAGGTAGGCTTCCCGATCCTGATTACTATCCAATGAATCCAGCTGGAACATATGCCATGTGTGGATGTCGAATGAGGACAGGAACAGACTCTGCTGTGATAGCATTCACTGTCTAGGCTCACATGAAGAACAGCCACCAGGCCACATACCAGTGGGCCTTCAGAATAAATCCATGGCTTTAGCAGAAGAGGCAAGAAAATTGAAAACAAATGGAAAATGCAAAGTTTTATGCAAATTTGTGTACGAGCCACAGATAAATAGTCAGAGTATTAGAGAAGGATGGTGCATAAAGGCATCATATCAATAGGACATAATAAGCAGAAAACGAAGAGAATGGAATGATCAAGTGTGTAGGAAGTCATTGCTTATTCTGCTGTCATTTCAGGTGACTCCATGTTTGGGCTCGCACACGTTTTCTACATCTGGATGTTTGGTGCGAAACCTTTAAACCTGCTGGCAGGCTTTTTCCTGGTGGTTGTTGGTGCCGTGTACATGTTGTTCCTGAACAGATGCCTCTGGGATCAAAAGCCCTTCCAGTGGGCAGCCTACATCTATATCAGCTTAATAGGGACCATGGCCTGGCGTGCTAGCGCCGGCACACTCTTCAATCAGCACTGGTCTTGGGTGAAATTGTTTGCCACTATTGGAGGAATGCTTTTTATCGTATCGGATTTCACCTATGCTGTCAGTGTGTTTTGCTTTCCTGTGTATAACTCCGGAATGAGTGCAGCCACCTATTATACGGCACAGATGCTTATCACACTTTCAGCTGTGAACACTAAGAATACGGTTGTCAAAATCAAAAGATAATGCAGCTTGCCATGGTCTTAACCTATGAGGCGTTGGCTGGTTATGTGTATGTCATTCTGCACCTGATATTGAGGTAATGGTCCATTTGGAAATAAAAGGTCAAATCTATTCAGTGATCCAAAGACGTAAGCCTTATTCTTTTTCTTGCTTCCCCTTCTCTTGGCTCAAACCTGTAAAACGCTAAGAAAAAAAATTATAGAATATTTTCCAATAAAATTTGACTACTTGTGAGTGTCACATCACCTCATCTGTGACTGGAATTCCTGCAGTGCACATGAAGATTTTGCACCAAGCAAGTTTTCAGAATGACATAGAATTTACAGAACAGAAACAGGCCATTTGGCCCAAAAGGTTTATGCCAATGTTTATGTTCCACATGAGACTACTCCTATCTTACTTCATTTAATCCTATTAACATATATTTCTATTCCTTTCTCCCTCTGATACTTATCTAGCTTCCCCTTAAATACACCTATGCTATTCGGCTCAACCACTTCATGTGGTAGCAAATTTCACATTCTCTCCACTCGGAGTAAAGAAGTTTCTCCTGAGCTCTTTATTTGATTCATTAGTGACGATACTTTAGTGATGGCCTCTAGTTTTGGCCTCCCTACAATGCAATAGGATCTTTGAGCAGGTAGACATGGCCTTGGTTCAACATCTCATGCAAAGGTAGGCACCTCCAACAATGCAGCACTCCCACAGCACTGACTGAAGTGTCAAAATAGATTATATATTCAAATCCATAGTGGGACTTGAACCCATAACCTTCTGACTCAGAGGTGAGGACAGTACCAACTGGACCATGCTGACAGAAATAGGAGTTGTGGACTCTGCCATGATTACTCCCAAAATGTACAGGCTACTTAATACACTCCACAATGACTGCATGAACTATTAATGCTGATGTACAAAACTGCATTTTAGGCAAATCCAATGAAGTCCAAATCCCTAGGCTCAACAGTTGAAGGAGCCTCCAAACTGCCCTTGGAGTTTCTTGAGATGTTTAACTAACTAAAATCCACAGATGGCTGAAACCTGACCATTCACCTTCAAAGTCCAAAAATAGTATCAATAGCACTGAAACTTAGGATTGCAAGTAACCCATGATCTTTAACTGTACATAAATGATTTCTAGAAGACAGACAATGGGTCTGTGGGCAAAGGCTAACAGCCATTTATTTCTATCTGTGCATTTTGATTGGAATTCTAAAGTAGAACTCTCCTATGGAGAGACATGAAGGATTGTGCATGTATGCCCATTTGTATTGTGATCTGAGATTTTTACCTCCATGAAAATGATTCGACAGTGGGATGGGGCAATCAAAACCACATCCAATCCTACCCTCCCCTGACAACCTCACATGCACTTGTCAGCAAAGATCACTGGATACTGAATGGGAATTTTGGCTGATATTTCCACTCCCTAGCCCAAAAACGCTTGAGGTGTCCCTGCCACCACCATACCTGGGATTAGTTAGACTATAAACCAGGGCCTTCTGGTTAGTACCGGTCGCCTTGTTTTAGTGGTGTTCCAGTCATTATCGAGGATTTAAGTATTTTGTAGGAACAGTAAAAACTAAACAAAAACAAGGAGCGGTTGCAGATTATGATCTATAGCTCATAAAACCAGCAGGATTTAAATGATCTTTCCTGCAGTAAAATATCTATATTCCAGCTGATAATTATAGATATCCAAGTTCTTATTAAAAAAATTCAAAACTGTTGAAATGTAATTTTAACCACAAGTAGAAAAATGATTGGTTTTGAAAGCATTAGTTTTCAGGATGGGTTCACTGCAGAGGTTCATGTGAACGAGTGGGGAATAGCTACTCATCTACATCCTTCATGTAACAGAATCTAATAAAAGAGAATAACCCAATAACAAGATACTTAAAGTGCTCTGTAAATAATGGGGGAAATAACACACAAGAGGGCAAAACATTTTAGCAAGACAAAAGAAAAAGTGTTAACATCGCCCTCCTCTGCCTTTGCCTCAGCACATCCGCTGCTGAAACCCTCATCCATGCCTTTGTTACCTCTAGACTTGACTATTCCAACGCATTCCTGGCAGACCTCCCACATTCTACCCTACGTAAACTAGAGGTGAGCCAAAACTCGGCTGCTCATGTCCTAACTTGCACCAAGTCCCGCTCACCCATCACCCCCTGTGCTCACTGACCTACATTGGCTTCCGGTTTAGCAATGCCTCGATTTCAAAATTCTCATCCTTATTTTCAAATCCCTCCATGGCCTCGTCCCTCCCTATCTCTAATCTCCTCCAGTCCCACAACCACCCTCCCACCCCTCGAGATGTCTGCGCTCCTCTAATTCTGCCCTCTTGAGCATCCCTGATTATAATCGTTCAACCATTGGTGGTCGTGCCTTCTGTTGCCTGGGCCCCAAGCTCTGGAACTCCCTCCCTAAACTTCTCCGCCTCTTTCCTCCTTCAAGATGCTCCTTAAAACCAACCGCTTTGACCTGTGCTAATTTCTACTTATGTGGCTCAATGTCAAATGTTTTATCTCCTAATACTCCTGTGAAGCGCCTTGGGACATGTCACAGTTAAAGGTGCTATATAAATACAAGTTGATATTAACGTATACTTCAATATATCCAGTCACTTAAAATAATAATACAACATTCACGAATAAGCAACTTCATTCAAATGATTTTAAAGTTTGTTTGCCACTTATAAGCTTGCTGAGCTGGAACCTGACAACAGGAGTCACTGTGCTCCCAACTTTCCCTGTCCCTGTCCAGGGTACTGACAGCCAAGTTTGCGTGAACTTCGAGACTGCATTACTGCCCCAGTGGGTTTCATTACACATCTTTGTGATGTTACTTTGTTGTACTATTTTAACGCAGCTGTGAACCCATTTAAAAAATATATATTTCTGTTAACAAAAGCACAAGAAATGAACTTTAAAAGGCGGTGCTGCAATTGAGAATGCATCCATGACATTCTGGTCAGCTGTGAAATTGGTGCCCGTACTCCCTCAAGTGGCTTATAGGCAGGTACATTCGCAGAGTAAGTCCAATTTATAATAAATATAGAAGCAAGCAATAAAAACAGAAAAGGCTGGAAATCTCAGCGGGTCAGGCAGCATCTGCGGAGAGAGAAACAGAGTTAATAATGTTTCAGGTCGATGACCCTTCTGACAAATTTTGAACAATTCTGACGAAGGGTCATCGACCTGAAACGCTAACTCTGTTTCTCTCTCCACAGATGCTGTCTGACCCGCTGAGATTTCTAGCATTGTCTGTTTTTATTTCAGATTCCAGCGTCCGCAGTATTTTGCTTTTGTATAGAAGCAGGCAAGGCTGGCTGCACAGGAATGCAAATCAAGTGCCTCCCTTCACTGGGGTAACACCGTTCGTATTTCTCACTTTGCACAAGCTGGTACTGACATAGAGAGAGGTGAAACTCATCCTAGGGGGAGTCAATCTGGTGGCCCCTTAATAGGACACCACTAATTTGTATAAGGATGTGTACAACTAAAATGGCTGTGTGGGTCTCACACGGAATAGCCAACATATAAAATTGCTGAATCTCACCCATAAGCACAGGGAGTTTCACTTGCATCCACTACTTCCCGATTTGTGTAGAATCAGGAATTTCCAGACTGCAAGATTTCTATACATTCAGGACTTCTAGATTCATAGACTGAAACTATACATGAGATTTAGAAAAATATGCCCGCTTTATGTTTATTAGTGACTATTTGCTAGACTTTATTGAAAGTTCCAATCATATTTATGACTTAAACGTTTGGTAAATCTTGTCTTTTATAATTCATTATTTTATTAACTTAGTAAATGTTTCTTGTATCTACAACCACTGTCACTTTCAGATCGACCAGTACGGATACACCACCTAAAACATTACATATACAAAAAGGTGTTTACATGGAGCTCTCGCTTCCGTCTCGCCTCCCACGCGCCGCACTTGACGTACACCAATACTACTATACAGACTGAGGCACACAGTTTCATCTTATCACTTTATATTAACAACTAGTCAAAGGCAAAATGGCCGTATATGTTGCTTGTAGTGTCTCTATTGACCTGTGGGCAAATCAAAGAATAGTGAGTACGACAGGCATTAGTTTTTCGGCTCGAAAACCTTAAGCTGGGTTCTATGTTTCCATTGTCCTTTTCCCCTAATATCAATACAGGCGCATGTATCTCCACTAATCATAACCTCGTACGGCCCTATCCACTTCGGAGCGAACCCAGGTTTTCCTGGGAGAACCTTCACCATCACACGCGTTCCGGCTTGAGGTATGTCCGGGAAGGCGGCAGACTCCAGTTTTTTTTTATCGCATTGAGTCTGCCTTTCTCTGGTTTGCTTTCACATTTCCTGGAGACTATTACTCATCTCCAGTATATATATTTATCCGAATTCTATCCCTTAGGGGTCCTACATCCGCTCCTCCAATAAAAATTCCTTCTGGGAGTTGCATCGCCCTTCCCGTCATTAACTCATAAGGGGATAAGCCCGTTGTTCGATTAGGGACCGCCCTTAGTTTCATCCGAATGATGGGTAACACATCAACCCATGTAGTCCCAGTTTCTCGGATTGCCTTTGCGATCATTATCTTAAGGGTTCGATTCATCCGTTCTACCATTCCTGAACTTTGGGGATGGTATGGTATGTGGAATTTCTGTTTTATTCCCATTAGTTGACATACGGCCTTTATTACCTTCCCCATGAAGTGCGTGTCTTGGTCCGAGTCCTTTTGCAACGGCACCCCCCCATCTAGGGATTATTTCTTCCGCCAGAATTCTAGCTACCGCAGTGGACGTACCGTTCCTTGTTGGGTAAGCTTCCACCAATCGGGTAAACTGGCCTATTACCACTAAGCAATATCGTTTTCCCCTGTGAGTCGGGCAGTGGTCCAGTAAAATCTATTTGTATGTTTTCCCATGGCCCTTGGGGCCTTGGTTGGTGCCCCATTCGTATCTTAATTGGTTTACCGGGATTATGTTGCGTACACGTTATACAGCGCTGACAGTGTTTGGCTATATCCCGCCCCTATTCCGGACCACCACCAATCTTCTCATGAGCCACTCCATCATGGGGCCTCTGCTTATATGGGCCACTCCATGGTGTAGTTCCAGTAATGTCTGCTTAATGCAGTTTGGGGCTGTGACTTTTCCATCCTTTCTCCACCCTGGGGCAGTTTCACTGCCCCCAGGAGGCCTTCTGCCGGGTTTTCTCCCATGTCCCTCATGTTCGGGCCCTGGGATGTTAACTGGCGTCATGTCAACGAGGCCCGTGTCCTGCTTTGTTTTTGGCCCATACCGGCTTTAGGGCCTCGCATATCACCCCGTCTACCTCCGACTCTTATCGTTAATCCCAGGCTAGTGGTTTAGCACTGCCCATTTTCGCAATGTTTCGTAAGGGCGCGGAGTACTTGCTTTTACGTCCATCCACTTGCGGCCAAATTATTTTGTTAAGCTCGGCGTCTATTAATAGTTTAAATTCCCTTATTAAGTCTGTTCCTAGAATAATTTTTTCATTATTTGTATCAGGCGAGTATTATTACATGGGCTAGTTCTGTTTTATTTTATTCTGACTATCCCACCATTTCCTTTATCTGTCAGGTGAGTCTTCTTTATTCTATTAAGAAATCCAAATGAATAATGTCCAATATAAAACAGTTGTCAATGGAAAGGGCTAACTTCTTTACAGGTTTGTAAGAAGGCCTGATGTCATTACGTGACTTCACGTAATCATCCGAATTTCGTTTTTTTTTAAGTCTTTGTGCTTTCAAAACTTGCTTAGAAATTAGGAATCTGTTAAAACAGCAGAAATCATTAGTAAAGTCGTCATAATAGAAGTCTTCTCATCAGGACAGACAGCATTTTAGATTAAATTTCAATTTTTTCCTTAACTTCTAATTCAAGTTCTTGCCAAAGATTTTTTTTTTTAAATTGATTTAAAACAATACCACACATTTTTGATAGTTATTTTGTTTACTGAACTTCAATTTTCACACAAGCTGTATACATTCCAACATTTCCAATAGAATTTTAAAATCAGTAAGATTTTCTAATTCCCAATTTTTCTTTCTGTGCTGAGTTCGCATAGTTTAGATCTCTTCTCCTCGTTATTTTCAAAACCCTCCTACTTGTTTCGACTGTTCGGGACTTTTCTTGATAAACACGTCTATTCTGGAAATCTTTTCAAACTGCAATGAAACTTTCTCGTAATTTAAAATCATTTTCAATGGAGTTTCTTTTACCTCTTCCAAAAATCCTTTCAATTAAACCAATATCTTTTTTTTTTCACAGCCAATATCAACTAGTATTTAGTAAGTTATGTCCTCTTTTTTTTGATCTCCTTTCTTCAAATTAGGTTTTGGTATTTTACACAGAGGGCTCATTTCTCGGTAACTTTGTTAATTCAGACAATCGAAGACACTCTTTCTTTCAATTTCATTCAATTTGTTTTCTTTCAAGGCTGCATCTTTATCCTTTTTTTTCATAACTAGAACGAAGTCTAGCATGTAGGCTTTGAGGGCTGCTTTTCGTCCTCTCAAATGTCCCAGTTTTTCTTTCTGTTTCTACATCTCTCTGTTCTTTCACACTTTTTTTTCCCGTCGGGGCCCATTCCTCCTTTCAGTCATGTATAGTCTGGTGAGGGACCCTAGGCGGGGCCCTCTCTGTTTCCTTACCACCCATCGTATTCTCACGTCACGGTCTCACAATTGTCAGAGGTACACCTGGTCTTACTCACTTCTACCAGGCGGACTTGCAATCTTTATCGTCAGAGGTGTCTGATTACACTTGCGATTCTTACCACTCATCGTAGTCTCACTTCACAGTCTTACTACTGTCAGCGGTCCGTTCAGGACTTGCAGTCTCTATCGTCAGAGGTGTTTCAACACACTTGCGATTCGTTAAAAATGGTGCCTCCGCGACCCACTACGATCTTTTCCAGCTGCACCCGCAACTTACTACAACCACATTAATTGTTCTACACACGACCCCCAATGTCCCGACCTGTGTGACTCAAAGTTGCAAGGAGATTAGTCCCTACTTCACTCAATGTTCCACTTTTCCGTCGCCACTTTGTCCTCTCTATGTTCCCTTCGACCTTAATCCTTGGCCTTCACATGGGGCATTCGCCCTCTTAATTCCGGCTCAAGTTAGGTGACTGAGATAGTTTGTGACAATCGAGATGGCAGGGAACACTTGTTTCTTTCACACATCACTCATACCAAGCTAGCTTAGACTCTAACCCGCAGCTCAACTGTGGTTTTTCTCACCATTCACGGATGTTTTGTTCTTTGGTGAATTGGGGCTCAGGGGTCGCCCTGTTCCGGGACCCAATTGACTGGACGGTCAAACCTTGACTACCCGTCCCTCTCCACCGGCTAGGCGACCCGAAGCGACCGTATTCACCCTGCTCGCAGCGCCAAATCTGTAAGGGAAATAAATTCCACACCAAGTCCGAGTACGGTGAAGGAAAATGTCACAGTTTATTCGTACAGAGCGCTCTGGGAGAAGTGGGGAAACTCCGCAGCTTTGCCACACCTTCTCTCCGAGCGAAGTTTCCAAGTTACAATTATACCTTTGGGGGCGGTCCCACCCCCTTACATCATTGTCCAATTATCTAACATTTTTGTAATGTCTTACCCTATATGGTAATGCTATGACAATCTATCTTTACATTGTGGTAAGTCAAAGGTTAACTAGCATACGCACACACAAATGGGGTTATTTTCCTCGCACCAGCAGAAAAACAAGAAACTATCTTCCTGTTATTAATACAAGTGATATACATCTGTTTGCCTTTCTAACGCCCATTATCTTACTTCCCCTATCTCCATGACTACACATACATTTCTTACTTGACCACTCTTCCTGTCCCATAATTCATCAGAGAAAGACAGGGGAGCTGGCTACATATTATAAAAGTTACAAAGGTTATAGGTTAAGAAATTTCTCTCCAACAATCAGAATGCCTGGTGTGACCCTATAATGTAGGCATCATGTTAATAGTTATTATTGAGGTATGTTATCTGGAGAGCCCGCGTGGGTTCGGTCCCCGTTGTCAAAGCCCGTCCCGCGCAGGGCAAAATACAGAAATGGACATTCGATGTTAGTTAGTATTATCTGGTGTGTAGGTTTGAAGCATCTTTTCGAGGCGTGCATAGTTCTGAATTGAACATAGAAAGGACTGTGATAGTTCATGACGGCGCGGACTGCATTTGTACCGACGCTGTTTGAGGCTGTGGCACCAATGTTGATTTTTAGAGGATGAAGATGAGAGTGGGAAGGCGAAGATGAAGCAACGTGATCGCTTACGTGTGTGTCCAGGGCTGTGTGTGGCGCGACGCGTCCCTTTAAATGCAGCTTGCCGAGGCTGTGGGGGGACAGAGTGGGAGCGAGACAAGTGCGACAGAGGCTTGTGGGGCGTTTGTCATCAGTCCAGGCACACGATCCGCGGCTGTGTTCAGAGCCTCCTGTTAATAGAGAGACAGCAGCTGCCGTCTCCTTGAAATGCTCTTCCAGAAAGTAGTTTTGCAGAGTTAGTTACTGCAGCAGAATACATATTGCGATGGACCAGCACAGCAAGAAATATAGTTGGCCATAAGATCCGTGCCATTGTATTCAAGTAGCCGTTGCATGCTGCTCCGGGCGAGCGCAGACTGAGCAGGCGACTGCAGGAAGGGCGATGGCAGCGCCGGATTGTTCGCCGCTCCGGGGCAACGCCAGCTTCCCCTGCAACGTGAGCCAGCAGAATACTTTGGGGGAACGCCTCTCCTCGCTGCCCTACTCGCCCCGGACCACCGCAAGTATCGCCACCGCCATCAGCTTCATCATCGTCTTCACAATTATTGGCAATGTCCTGGTCATCATTGCGGTGCTGACCAGCAGGTCACTGCAAGCGCCCCAGAACCTCTTCCTGGTCTCGCTGGCCGCCGCCGACATCTTGGTGGCCACTTTGGTGATGCCCTTTTCTTTGGCCAACGAGCTGATGGGATACTGGTACTTTAAGAAGATTTGGTGCGAAATTTACCTGGCATTAGATGTCTTGTTTTGCACCTCTTCCATTGTGCACCTCTGCGCCATAAGTCTGGACAGATACTGGTCGGTGACACAAGCCATCCAGTACAACTCCAAGAGGACACCCAGAAGGATCCGGTGTGTGATCCTGACCGTCTGGTTCATCGCTGGGGTCATTTCCTTCCCTCCTCTCATCTCCATGAACAAAAACCTTGGCGCAGACGAAATCCCCGTGTGTCGCCTGAATGACGAGAAATGGTACATCTTATCTTCCTGCATTGGCTCCTTCTTCGCTCCCTGTGTCATCATGATTCTGGTCTACATGAAGATTTACCAGGTGGCCAAGCAGAGGACCAGGCAGTCACCCAGCAACAGGAAAGCAGCTCTGGTCAGCGCCACCATGGCCAAGGACAAGGACCAAGCGTCCTCTGGCCCTAATGGGCCGGAGAAGGAGACCCAAGCCAAGGACAAGGAGCAAGCGGCTGATTCTTCGTCCTCCAGTCAGGAAGAGTGTTCAGGCAAAGAGAAGTCCCACAGAAAGACTGAGGCGCCCGGCTCCCCCAAACTGGCGCAGGGCGAGAATAACTCCAACTCCAAGAGGGAAGAGCATTTTGGGAGGAGAGAGAAGCCTCTGACGCCAAGTGCCATCAGGAGCAAAGCCATCCAGAACAGGGAAAAACGCTTCACTTTTGTTCTGTCTGTAGTCATCGGTGTCTTCATCCTATGCTGGTTCCCCTTTTTCTTCTCCTACAGTCTGACTGCCATCTGCCCAGCGACTTGCTCAGTCCCACCGGTCATCTTCAAATTCTTCTTCTGGATCGGGTACTGCAACAGTTCCCTGAACCCCGTCATCTACACCATCTTCAACCAGGACTTCAGGAGGGCTTTCAAAAAGATCCTTTGCCGAGAACAGAACCGATCTCTCTACAGGGTCTAGTCGGCAGCTTGTCTGTTACACGAGGGGGGGGGGGGGGGGGGGGGTGCACGAAGAGCGAGGAAGTAAACAAAAAGATTTATTTTAAACGAAATAAAGTTTTCCAAATAAATGGCATGCAACTGTACCGCTGTCTTAGTAAAGTGATTTTCTTTTCAATTAACGAAATAAATGAGCTATTGAGGAAAGGAACTGCTACAAAGTGAAATGTCTGTTGGTTAATTACAGAAATGTACGGAGGTCCTCTGTAGATGGAGAGGGAGGGAAATCTGCTGTCGATTCTGTAATGTTGGAATACGGTACAAGCTGGAAGTTCGCACACTGCGGTTACACTATATGACCAATACTCTTTCGCCCAGTCTCTCAGCCGTTGTAAGAAGGCTGACAATTGATCCTCCAGACAAAGGAATACAGAATATTAGCGCCCTCATATAGTGTCTGTACTCCTGTAACATTGCTGACCCATATCTGTTAAAACCACAGTCATTTACACCATCCGTAACACCAGAACTAATTGGGAATAATTTCATTCAGTTTTAAATCAGCAATGCGTACAGAATATTGGCTTCGGGTGGAAGAAGAATATTGGTGCACGAGTCAGGATAACTCACTGACTATAAAGGGACACGGAGTCGCGCACACCTCACCACTTTAAAAAGCAAATATTCAAAATGGGGGATATTTTCATTGGCTATTATTGGTTACTGGACCAGATACGGCTTTAAGAATAAATATGTAGTGATATTTATTTGTTCTCTGAGCCCTGTAATCATGTAGAAAAACATCTATTAAACAGAAGATTGCTTTAAAGCAGAGCATGTTTGGTTAGGTTTTGGTAGGTTATGATAGAGCTAGTGGGAACTTTTAACTGTGGGACTGAAGGAAACTGAAAAATGATTTTTAGACGGTTGATGAGCAGTGAGAGTCAATGACACCAGGGTGACAGAGCAGCTGCCAAGACACAGAGGATGGTTAACATTGTAACCGGATACCAGTGAGTGCTTGAGTCCGGGCCATTGGACCTGTATAGGGTGCACACACCATCCTGTAACTGTGGTGAGCGGGTGAAGTGGCTTTGTTTGGTTGTAGTGTAAAGCCGGAGTCACGGCCTTATCTGATGTCGGGGTGAAAAGGAGTGAGTGCAGATGTCAGTCACACACGCGGTTTCATTTTACACTCGGGTTCAGCCTGGACAACAAATTTAAATTCCACAAGTTCAGGGTTCCTACAAAGCAGGAACAGCTTCATACTGACCCTAACCTGATTGTTACAATCATAGGCACTTCTCTTAGGAGATTTAAACCAAGAATATAATAAATCATATTGTAGACGCATGACAAACTGTTGAAAAGTACAGTATTATTGCTGTATTGTAAAATAACAGTATCCCCTTTCTGCTGCCTATCAGACCATTCGGCCCTTTGTGCTGAGTCCCACATCCCCTGCGTAACCCTGTAAGTTCCTCATCTTCAAATACCCGTCCAACTCCCTTTTCAAATTATTGATGGAATTGGCTTGCACTATCTTGTCAGGTCGAGCGTTCCAGATCCGGACAACTCTTAGTGAAAACATTTCTCCTCATCTCCCATCTAGATCTTTTGCCAATGATTTAAAAACGATGGCCTCTGGTTATTGACCCACTCACTAATCTACTCGATCAAAACCTCTATACGGTGCTGTAATGGGAAGGCGGTGGGGCTTACTATTCTTAAACATGCACATGAAATCAAACTTGGTTATGATGTTCTTTGCACCCTTTTCCTCCACACTGCTGACACCCACTGTCCAGGCTTGCCCATGTGAGGGACACACTGCAGGGCTGTCAATGCTTGTGGATCTGTTCCCCAGGGACGGGTCATCACTTTTAGAAGAGGAGAGAAGGATTCCTACTGACAATTCAAAGTCTAAATTCCTTGCATGCCAGGAGTTCTGATGTCTGAGCTGTTCTGCTGATGAGAGATAGGCAGCAGAGGGGGGATACTGCTACTTTACAATACAGCAATAATACTGAACTTTGCAAGTGTTTGTAATACCTGTACATCTATAATATGATTAATTTTATTATTGGTTTAAATTCCTACTAACATCTTTCTAAAGCTGTAGCCAGCATAAACTCCTGTAGGTTTACTTGAAGCACTGTTGCACTATGAACTTTATGCCACATTCTGTGTTCAATCTGTAATTTAACACTGCTGAATACAGAATATATAAAGCATGTCCAGTGAGACTTCTCTCAGCAGATGATCTGATGCTGTAGTTGGAGCGAGCATAGCGCCCAGAAACCAATGCTTGCCAAGTCTTGATGTAACCATGCACACAGAAACTGCCATCACCCTTGGGCAAATTTAGCCCCCAAAGGACATTACGATTCAGCTTCTGTAGCTAGGGGAAGTGGGAGCTCACTTTGGGCTGGCATCCTCTGAAACTTGCAGCATTACTGCAAATATGTACATCACGTTAAGTGGCATTTAGCTTTACAGGAACGTCATCGCTACAGATAAGTATAAGACTGCAATGCGAATAAGGCAGAGTTAATGCAGCATTACAGGTCATGGGTGACATCACACTAGGAGAAGACATTCCTGAAAGAGACGGGGCTCCTGCTCCAGCAGGTCAGGTGCTTGGGGAAATAGCGCACAGCAGGAGTTTAAACATTTGCCTGACATGCCTTTGTAAATTCTTGATTTGATTTGAAGCCACCATCTACATATTTAAAAAAAAATTTGTTCCTGGGATTTGGGCGTCACTGGCAAGGCCGGCATTTATTGCCCATCCCTAATTGCCCTTGAGAAGGTGGAGGTGAGCCACTTTCTTGAACCGCTGCAGTCCGTGTGGTGAAGGTGCTCCCACAATGCTGTTAGGGAGTGAGTTCCAGGATTTTGACCCAGCGACAATGAAGGAACACAAATATATTTCCAAGTCAGGATAGTGTGTAACTTGAAGGGGAACTTGGAGGTGGTGGTGTTCCTATGCGCCTGTTGCCCTTGTCCTTCTAGGTGGTAGAGGTTGTGGGTTTGGGAGGTGCTGCCAAAGAAGCCTTGGCGAGTTGCTGCAGTGCATCTTGTAAATAGCACATACTGCAGCCACTGTGCGCCAGCAGAGCGAATTTTAATGTGGTGGATGGGGCGCCAATCAAGCGGGCTGCTTTGTCCTGGATGGTGTCGAGCTTCTTGAGTGTGGTGCAGGCTCGAAGGGCCAAATGGCCTACTCCTGCATCTATTTTCTATGTTTCATTTTTTATGTTTGTTGGAGCTGCACTCATCCAGGCAAGTGGAGAGTATTCCATCACACTCCTGACTTGTGCCTTTTAGATGGTGTAAAGACTTTGGGGAGTCAGGAGGTGAGACACTCGCCGCAGAATACCCAGCCTCTGACCCGCTCTTGTCACCACAGTATTTACGTGTCTGGTCCAGTTAAGTTTCTGGTCAATGGTGACCCCCAGGATGTTGATGGTGGGGGATTCAGCGATGGTAATGCCATTGAATATCAAAGAGCAGTGGGACGTGGAGTGAGCATCGGTGAGCAGGCTATTGATGAGTAATTGTCACTTGATAACACTATTGACGACACTTAGAGAGTAGGCTGATGGGGCGGTAATAGGCCGGATTGGATTTATCCTGCTTTTTGTGGACTGGACATAACTGGCCAGTTTTTCACATTGTTGGGTAGATGCTAGTGTTTTAGCACTTGGCTAGAAGCACAGCTAGTTCTGGAGCACAAGTCTTCAGCACGACAGCTGGGGTGTTGTCGGGGCCCATAACCTTTGCTGTATCCAGTGCGCTCAGCCATTTCTTGATAACACGTGGAGTGAATCAAATTGGCTAAAGACTGGCTTCTCTGATGGTGGGGACCTCAGGAGGAGGCTGATATCGATCATCCACTCGGCACTTCTGGCTGAAGATGGTTGCAAACGCTTCAGCCTTGTCTTTTGCACTCACGTGCTGGACTCTTATTGGGAATGGGGATATTCATGGAGCCTCCTCCTCCTGTTAGTTGTTTAATTATCCACCACCATTCACGACTGGATGTAGCAGGACTTTGATCTTATCCATTGATTGTGGGATCGCTCAGATCGGTCTACAGCATACTGCTTCTGCTGTATAGCATGCATGTAGTCCTGTGTTGCAGCTTCCCCAGGTTGGCATATACATGCAAAGTGTTATGATGCCGATACATGCAAACCTGTTTACAACTTATCTCACAGAATGTTTATGTGAGCTGCCACATTGCCATAACATACAACTATCACACTGAACCACTGGTACCTAAATATAAGTTTGTCTCCAGTAACAGTACTGTTAATGCAAACACCAGCTCTGTATCCATGGATGAGAGACTAGAGAAACTGGGGCTCTTTCCATTATAACAAAGAAGATTAAGAAGTGATCTGATAGAAGAGTGAAAATTATCAGGGGTTTTGAAAAGATAAACAGGAAAACAACTTGCATTTATGTAGCACCCAAGGCACTTCACAGGGATGTAATCAGACAAAAAAAATGACACAGAGCCAAAGAAGAGACATTAGGACAGGCGACTAAAAGCTTGGTCAAAGAGGTAGATTTTGAAGAGCGTCTTAAAAGAGGAGAGAGGTGCCAAATTGCTGGTCTGGCATCCAGTCATGGATGAGCTGAAATTTCCTCCAATTAAATATTAGAAAGACTGAAGCCATTGTCTTAATTTCCCATCATAAATTCCGTTCCCTAGCCACCGATTCCATCCCCCCGCCTGACTACTGTCTGTGGCTGAACCAGACTGTTCACAACCATGGCCTCCTATTTGAACCTGAGCTGAGCTTCCGCCTCTATATTCTCCATCTCAAAGATCACATCCGTAATATCACCCATATCTCCCCACCTCATCCCTGCGTTTATTACCTCCAGACTCAAATATTCCAATGCCCTCCTGGATGGCCTCCACTCTCATCGAAAACTCTGCTGCCCGTATCTGAACTCACATCAAGTTCCATCCTCTCACCACCCCTCTGCTCGGTGACCTACTCTGGCTTCCAGTGCAGCAACATCTCAATTTAAAAATTCTCATCCATGTGTTCAAATCCTTCCATGGCCTCGCTTCTCCTGGTCTCTGTAACTTCTTCCACCCCTACAACCTTGTGAGAAATCTGCGTTCCTCCAACTCTTGCCTTTTGTCCTTCGCCCCACCATGAGTGGCCGTGCCTACAGGTGTCTAGACCCTAAGCTCTGGATTTCCATCCTTAAACCTCTCCATCCCGCTCTCCTTGAAAACTGTTTCTAGCGGTTGGTGACCTAGATGCTAGATGCTATAAATTTAAGATCATCACAAAAAGAACAAAGTTTGAGGTTCAGAGAATGTTTTGTAAGCAGAGGGTTGCTAGGAGATGGAATGCCCTAACAGAACATAGGGACAGGAGCAGGTCATTCACCCCTCAATTCAGTTCTGCCAATCTATGACATTATGAATGATCTGTACCTCAACTCCATTTACCTGCCATTATTCCACAATAGCTTTAAAAAGAAAGTGAATAAATATTTAAAAAATAAAAGTTTAAAGGGCTGCTGGGAAAAGGCAGAGTAATGGGCTTAAACGAATTGCTCTCTGAGACCCAGCACAGGTGTGATGGGCTGCAGAAACTCCTTCTGTGCTGTAAAATTCTATGATTCTATCTTCAGATTATAACTCATGGGAACCTATTCAGATTTGTGAAAAATACTGCACCAAACTGGAGTGAATAAAAGTCTGTATGAACAAGGAGGGAGGTTTTAAAATTCCTCCCTTTTCAGTGTATTGCTTAATGTATTTGGATCAAATCCCCATCTGTTGTTTTAATGATGATTAAAATAGCAGACAAAGGAATCTCAAACTCCTTGGGAAGAACTCAGCTGGCAGTCCTTTACACTGTGAATTCACAACTCAATTTGCTTCGGACATGCAACAGTCAAACAGAACCATGCTCTCATTCCAAGTTAGGTTTGAGCTCCCATCACAGAGGTGAAAGGACAATGCCTAAACCACAGCACCACATCGTCCCTATCAGAAAGAAAGGATTTCATTCTCAGCATGATGAAAGGAGTGTGTAATGAAAGGTACTTTTATATTTTCACTTGACAATGCACCCAGTTTCAGCACAGTGATCCCCGATTGTTGTTCTCCTACTGGAGTACTCCACACTGGAGAGGCGGTCACCATGGATGTACTGGGTTCTACTTTTATATGACCACTCCACAAGGAAGAAATACACAGGATCAAACCCCCATATTTGCATAACTTAAACCAGCTCCCTTATCCCGACGGTAAAATCATAGACCCACATTTTCACAGGCATACCATCTCGCTTGGAGTGGGATGCAGACTTATTTACGCAATGTGCCCGAAGTGTACTACATTTCTAAAGTTTAAAAGCATCAGGAGTGAACGCTAGTAATGTTGCTGTGATATTTTGCACTGGGTTTGCTTGGCCTCTGCCACACTTGGCAGCCACACGATTGAAAATACTCTGTGGTATGTGTTGCCAGTTAATGTTAAATTGGGACAGGTTGCAAATTACTGACTGTGCTTAATGTTTCACATTAAAAACCTGGTCAGATACAATGAAAAATAAACAGTTGGCTTTATACTCCCTGCAGTACACCAGAAGCATATCTTCATGATTGAGTTTGTTCTCAGTTTCCTCTTTCTGTCCCCTTTCCTGAATGTTTTGCTGGGGTATGATTTCATGCACACTGACCATTCTCCGATTCCTCACCCAAGTAACCATTTTTCATGTGCTTGTCAGCAGGCTATTCGGCAGTGAAGGGCAGCACAGCCAAGCTACAATCCTGTCCTCACTGGACATCCACAGATTCTCACTTCAAGCAAGGGGAGGTCACTTGAAAATACTCTGTGGTATGTGTGGGCAGTTAATGTTAAATTGGGACAGGTTGCAAATTACTGACTGCGCTTGATTTTTCACATTAAAAACCTGGTCAGATATAAATGAAAAATAAACAGGAGGGGAATCCCTAGCCGGTATTCCTGCCCCTAACCCAGGAGTGCAAAGGCCAATTCTAGGGGTCTAACTCCCGAACTGAGTGAGATTAACCAACTCAGCACAGCATAACGGGTCATACCTGGGACCTTCAGGTCTGTGTGGCTCAGCTACAATCATCAGGAGAATGCAGAGATCTCGCTTTTTATTTGGAACTCAGCCATGTTAAGACGTGGTGCACACTAATCAGGGATCAGAAACAAATGATATAGCATTTACTTATCTGTGGTCCCCGTTGTTTGCCAACTGCTCTCTGATACACAAGTGGCGTTGAGCCAGCACTGAAACAGGCAAATCCTTCAAATAGCTGAACTGTAGATTAATTGGATCATCAGGCATCGAGAGGGAAAATACATAGTAAATGTTCTCCTGATAAACTGTCAGTCTGTGCGTGTGAGTGTGTTCTGCACAGTAGGAGAGGGGACATTCACTCCAGCCTTTTATCAGACAGATGTTTTCCCACGGCTCCTCACAGCTAACTGCTGTAAATATTCGGTTCTTTTTGCAGCAGCCACAAACAAACAGTTCTGCAGATTGCAGATCCACTTTCAACAGAACACTCAGTCACATTTTCTACATTTGGGTTAGGCTAGGTGAGTGGGCAAATGCATGGCAGATGCAGTATAATGTGAGGTTATCCACTTTGGTGGCAAAAACAGGAAGGCAGAATATTATTTGAATGGTGACAGATTAGGAAAAGGGGAGGTGCAACGAGACCTGGGTGTCATGGTACATCAGTCATTGAAAGTTGGCATGCAGGTACAGCAGGCGGTGAAGGCGGCAAATGGCATGTTGGCCTTCATAGTGAGAGGATTTGAGTATAGGAGCAGGGAGGTCTTACTGCAGTTGTACAGGGCCTTGGTGAGGCTACACCTTGAATATTGCGTACAGTTTTGGTCTCCTAATCTGAGGAAGTATATTCTTGCTATTGAGGGAGTGCAGCGAAGGTTCACCAGATTGATTCCCGGGATGGCAGGACTGACATATGAAGAAAGACTGGATCGACTAGGCTTATATTCACTGGAATTTGGAAGAATGAGAGGGGATCTCATACAAACATATAAAATTCTGACGGGATTGGAAAGGTTAGATGCAGGAAGAATGTTCCCGATGTTGGGGAAGTCCAGAACCAGGGGTCACAGTCTAAGGATAAGGGGTAAGCCATTTAGGACCGAGAGAAAAGGCAGGATCAAGGGGTATGGAGAAAAGGCAGGAGTGGCGTAATGAAGTTGCATGATCAGCCATGATCATATTGAATGGTAGTGCAGGCTCGAAGGGCCGAATGGCCTGCTCCTGCACCTATTTTCTATGATTCTACATGTAGAAGGCCAGCAGGGCCCTCCCCTCATTCTGTGCACACATTTCCCGCTATAATTTTTTCTCTATCTCTCCTGAAGCAGCTGACCCGTGTGAGCTACGATTCTACACTCTGATCTATCCCCCACCCCCGGCGGCGACATTCCCCAGGAAAATCTTCGGCCGGCCTGCCTGGCGGTGCCAAAACAAGCTTTTTCCCGATGGTCCAGTGAGGCTGTGGCCTTTTGCAGCGGTGTTGCGGCATCCCTGAAAGGGGAGGGCACACTGCTGCGGCCGCCATATTTTTCTTTTTGTCGGCCGACTGCCAGGGAGGGTTCGGTTGGGCCGCCAACAGGCAGCCTGGCACGCCCTCTTGGGTGTCAGGCTACTTGCCCAGCTGAAACCCTCCCTGGTGGCCCAGTGGGATGAAGTTTAAAAAGGCCGGACACTCTCCCCTTTAAGTGAAGGGGAGAGCCGTGGTGACGCGATGCTGTGATGACGTTATTGCAGCGGTAAATACGCACCGCCCCAACTTCCGCTCTCAGTTACTGTAGCCGCCGCTTTTTTGCCCTTCAGCTGTAGTCATTGCCCCCCATTATGACTGATATCCGGATGAAAACAAAAAAAAACAAAGAGCGGAATTTCCTGAGTCAACCTGAACCGCAGCTGCGGTAAAAAAAACATTGAGATGGGGTGGGTGCGCCCCGTTTCGGACAGGGGCAATTTTTACCCCCAGATGTTTTGCTCCATATTACTCAACACCTCACTGGCTTAAGGGTTTTACCCACTGAACCATTTCCCCACCCCCATTCCAACAGTTTCAGGTAACCTCTTTGCAGGTCTCTTCCTGTTTCACTTTATAACCTGCTGATGATTTCCAAGAGCAGACCTGGATACACTCCCTCTAACCCTTCCTTTCCTGTGGGATTGCGCTGGGTCTCTGCCCCAATGACCCAGTCAAGACTGGGAACACGATATTGGGGAAAATGTCAACACTGAACACCCTTAGAGCAGGTACATAACAGCTAGGTGCAGTAGAATGTGTGTCAGCTTGGACCTTGCTGGACACGGATTGGCTATTATCATTATTCACAAACAACAAGCACCATGCTGCAAAAATAATTCATTGGCTGTGAAGTGCTTTGGGATGAGCTGAGGTCATGAAAGTCACTGTATAAATGCTAATTCTTTCTTACTTGTACAGTGTTATATATGTAAACTTGTATTTACTCTGTACAGCCACCAGAGGGCTCATCCCCTGGAGTCCCAAGGGATCTCATAATCCCTTGGGAGCACAGGTATTTAAGGAGGCCTCACAGGTTGGAGAGGCTCTCTGGAGACCTGCAATAAAAGACTACGGTCACATTTTACTTTGAGCTCACAGTGTTTGGTCTGACTCTTTCTCCATACATAACATACAGTACACAAGATCACTCAGTTATTGAATAATAACACCTAACCATTGACATGCCACGATAGACACAAATGTGCAAGCACAGATTACTGCTAATGTTCCCTCTAATTATTTTTTTGGGTGCACGTCCCCTCTAATGGGCTACACGGCCCATTCAGATTTCCACACATGCAGGGTTTCTCCCATTGTAAAGCCGGCAAGCAGCCTGCGCGGGACCTGCAGACCACCATGCGGCCACGCAGCTTAACTGGAACACTGGTAACTGCCCCCCTGCTCTTCACATACCTGACCTCAAATGGATGGTCAGGGTGAAAGAGACACTTCTGCAGGCTGAGAGAGAAAACGAGTTGCTCCAAGGCACATGTTACAGGCTTGGGGTGCAGAATGGACAATGGCAGATATCTGGGAGCTGATTCCCTTGTAGATCAATGAGCAAATCTTAGTGGACAGACTGAATTAATAAATGATTCCATGAATTAAGAAATGTTCGAGACCAGGTCTACAAAGCTCTCTAGTGCCCCAGGGCTACAGCAATGCAAGCGCCAGCCTTTGTTATAATGCCTGCTAGCATTGATGTTGTATTGAGGAAGGTAATATCTGTGAGTATTGGAACAAAGGAATGGAGTGCTGTCAGTGGCCTCCCCATGCTTGTACTCTTCTCAGTCATTAAAAAAGAAATGATGACACAGTTGGGCCATTTGGGTTTATTTGGAATTGTTTCTCCTATTTTTCACAAGCTCTCTTTTCCTTTGTTGCAATATGGCTCCATGGGCAACAGCAGTCACTGGTACCTTGCCAAAGTGACCATTCTTTATGTGGGAACCTAGACAGTTAGGGATCGAAATTCGGTTGTGGACGCAGCTGGTTATTGTGTGCGGGAGGCGGCAAAGGCCTACCTTCGACAGTAAGTGGCGTCGACACCTCGTCCTCCATTCAGTCGGCTCTTTGGCAGAGGCGCCAAGAGGCAACGTCGCGCCGGCTAACGCCACCCGCGTGGGGTGTCAGCCAGCAGACGACGACTCTGTCGTGAGATTTGCTTTGTACTTCTACCGCACAAACAGGCGGCCATACAACCAGGAAAAAGTGGTGGTTAAAGAGCGGATCTCGGGCAGACTCGGCCAGAAAGGAATGTAAGTTTTTCTCGTTATTTATTTCTGCATGTTTTCATTCATTTTAAGAGTGGGGGAGTGTGTGTGTGGATCAGAGAAGTTTTAGTTCGTTGTTTTTCTTCCTGTTTTTTTCTAGCATGGTGGCAGCCTCCCGTTGGGAAATTCAGTCGGCCTCTTGAGCTGCCACCCGAGGAGGAATGTGCAACGCCACTTTTTAGCGCTGTCGCTCATCTTTGGGCGTGGAAACTGAATGTAGGACTTTGAGGCTGTGCCTAACACCTGCCGCTAAAATCAATACTCAGGCGGTGACACCGTCTCAAAAACGGCCATAACAAATTTTGACTCCTCTTTGTCAGCAGGCTATTTACATTGAATATACAGCACAGAAACAATCCATTCAGCCCAACTAGTCCATGCTGACGTTTATGTTCCACTCGGGCTTCCTCCCGTCTTTCCTCATCCCAGCATAACCCTCTATTCCCTTGTCCCTGATATGCCTATCTAGCCTCACCTTAAATGCACCTATATTATTCGCCTCTACTCCCTGTAGTAGCAAGTTCCACATTCTCACCACTCTCTGAATAAAGAAGTTTCTTCTGAATTCCCTATTTGATTTCTTGGTGACTATCTTATATGGATGGCCTCTAGCTTTGCTCTTCCCCACAAGTGGAAACACTCTCTCGGTGTCTACTCTATCAAAATCTTTCATAATTTTTAAAGGACTATTTGATGATGGGGAGCATTATTACTGTGAATGATCCTATCCCCACCAACATGCACATGCCATCAGTAGTCACTGAGGAGCAGGAGCAGCAACCCAGGATGGTATTCACTGAGCTTTTAGAAACTTTGCTGACTGTACACTGGTTGCAGGAACCAAGCACTAGCAGAACAGGACCACCTAGAATCCGAGACTACCGCAGTGACCCGCAGTATTTTGGGGAGCCAGAAGGAGCACTTGAAACAGCTTTGATATTGTTTTTTGAGCGGCCTCCAGCGGTCTCTTTAATGCCCGCTGGTTAGGCTGCCTAAGACCTGATACAACTGGATGGAACGTGCTCTGCGTAAGCTCTGCCCATTTGTAGCTGAATTTTGCATTGGGGTCGTAAAGCAGCTTTACGCTTGTGTCAGACGGACTGATCGCATATGTACAGGCCCACCTGAATATGGCATCAGGCAGGCCTTGGGCAACAATGGGGCCAGTGAGGTGCCCCGTTCAACTCCCCCCCATCCCACTTTTTCAACTCTTGGCTGCCCTTTCTCATCTGCAAAATGGACAGCTACAAGATGAATTTCTTACCCCATTATCTCTGCGAAACGTACAGGATGTGTATATACTGTACATTTGGCAATGGTGGGGTACCAAATGAAACATGCAGTGTTACTGGGACATAAGTCGACTTTTAAATATTCACAGGAGTCATTTTTCATATTTTATATCATGGGGAACAGAGAAGGAGCATCACTGTAAAAAAACATTGGGCTGGATTTTAACTTGCCGACACGCTGGGAGCAGGAGGGGTGTGGGTGTCCAGTAGCACCAGGGAAACCCGGAAGTAAGTGCAGCGCATCTGTCAGTGGCTTTTTACCCCCGCCACTGAATTGCGATATCATTTCTGGGTTGCCTAACCAATTAGGTTAAGCGGGCATGATGACGACTCGCATGAATCAATTTCAACTCCAGTGTTTAAAGGGACACTCCAAACATGAAATGTGATGGATTCTGGAATTGGGAACCGAACACAACGAATTGACAGAACGGAGTGTACACGTTCAAAGGCTGTGCCTCGTTTTAGTGACGCCTCCTTGGATGTAATGCTGGGGGCTCCAATGGCCCGCAGGGATATACTGTCCCTACTGACGGGCGGAAGAAGCCTGCCAGGGAAGGCGTGGCTGGAAATTGCCCATGAGGTCAGCTGCAGGGGTTTGGTGCCACGCTCCTAGATTCAATGCCGAAAGTGGTTAAATGACATAAGCAGGCCAGGAAAGGCGAGTACAGTTTCACATTCAACTACGTCCAGATGTGTGTATCACGCCAACCCCCTCACTCTCCCTACTCCAGCATATCACACCTCACACCAACATACCCTGCAGGTGCACCATCTCTCTCTGTCTCTGCACTTCCTTACATCTCCATTTGTCCATCCACCAGTGACATGCGTCATTATGCAATGCCATGCCTCTCCCTCAGTAACCCTCAACAAGTGCTCTCCATCCATCGTTCAGCAGACCCCTGGAAGGAGCCAGAGGCAAAGAAGTTGAGGGTGGCGGTGACTTTGGCAGCCACTGGTCAAACGTGAGTACCAAGTCCACTTGGCAGCAGGTCTTGTTATAGCAGCCTGCAAATGTCTGCCACCACCTGACGTGAGACCCTGAGCCTCCTGAGACTGGTGTTCCGACAAGTCGAAGAAGCTTATCCTCTGCATTGTGATCCTCATCTGAGGTCCAAAGTATAACAACATAAGCAGCACCCATGCTGTACAAACCTCCAAAGTTGTGAAAGTAATCTCTAAAGTTGTGAAAGTAACCTCTCAGCAAATAATCATCGGCAGTCCCTCAAAATCGAGGAAGACTTGCTTCCACTCTAAAAGTGAATTCTTAGGTGACTGAACAGTCCAATACGGGAATTACAGTCTCTGTCACAGGTGGGACAGACAGTGGTTGAAGGAAAGGGTGGGTGGGGAATCTGGTTTGCCGCAAGCTCCTTGCACTGTCTGCGTTTTCTTTCTGCATGCTCTCGGCGACGAGACGAGACTCGAGGTGCTCAGCGCCCTGCTGGGGATGTTGGCACAAGTAGTGTGAACAAAGCCGTTCACAGTATCAGGCAAGAAAGCAGCTGTGAGATTTCAGAACTTATTGGCATATTTCCCTGTCTTGTCTTCAGCCCCCTGAATTGCCGCTGTGTTCTTGCTTTGCTTTCACTAGCGAGTTCCAGGAAGCCCGGGAAACCCATGCCTCCAGTTAAATTCCAAAAGCCATGTTAATATCGCAGATAATGAGCGATTAACATATTGAAATTGACAACCCTCCTCTCCCGAGGGGGTTGCTCACACGCAGCCTAATTCGCAGTAGTTAAATGCAGAAGTCAGTGGGTTGGGGTTGGCTTCAAAATATGGTGTTAATTTCCGTGCTTTTAACCGCCCTACCCGCTCCCAAGCCTATGCGCTCCTGCAGATCAAAATTCATCCCATTGTGAGTGTTTCATTATCAGCTTTACAAGCTCAAATGCATTTATTCCACCTTATCGGTCGTGCTGGATATCGTGGAGTCCAGCCTGTGAACTCACTGTTGCTTCATAGCCTCTTGAAACTGTCTGGTTATTAATAGCATGAAGTGCACATCCATTGATATAATTCTCCCAAAGAAATCAGAGCTACCATGAAGGAAACAGATAATGTGCAATCCGCTCGTTCCTACAGAAAACTCCCCTGCGACATGCCAACCAATGTTCCCTTTAAGCTGCGCAGCACTCTAGGGGGCCAAGATTGCCCTCCGGCCCGTTTGGGACAGATAATTATAATTTTGTGGTGAATTATGGGGCAGGGAATAGAGGGAAATTGCCCTCTTCTTTGGGGCGGAAGCGAGTCGGGAGCGGGGCGGTGTCATCAGCGCCACGCTGAGCATGTCAGCGTGATGCGGACGTGCCGCGTCACGCTGACACTTAGCAAAGACACTGCGAGGCCTACATGGCGCCCACTGGGCCATCAGGGAGGGCTTCGGCCAGGCCAGTGGCCCGGCATCCAAGAGGGAGTGCCGGGGTGCCTGTAGGCGGCCCGGCCGAACCCGTGGCTGCTATGGTCAGGCCGACTGCAAGGTGGGCCGACAATTAAAATAAAATGGCGGCTACGGCAGTGTGCCCTCCTCCTTAAGGGTGGATGCGCCACCCAGCCACTGGCAGCTTCCCGCCGCACAAAGCTGTCGGGGGCACCAACAAGCAGACTGCTGAGGGTAATGTCGCTTCTGGGGCGGGGACCAGGTAGTGCGCGCTCTAATAATGTCATTAGCGCAGTTCGCACAGGAGCGGGGCGGATATCTTCCCCGCCTCAAAAAATCACGTGGGCAATGTCGCGATCACCGGGGAGTCTGCCTCAACTGGGCGGAAACTCATTTCCACCCTGTTATTGCCTCTTTGAGATGGTACCTACTCTTAAAAAAAGGGGGCAATTTCGGCCCCTGGGTGTCCTGCGCAGCCGGTGAGCCAGCTTTTAAATTGAATAAAATGCACACGCACGGAATTTTGAATGGGCCGTACAGAAGGGGCCGCGTGGCCCAAAGATTTCTTACATTGATGCCAACCAATGAATCTCACGCAAATATTGATCATTTTAGAGAATTCCATGTTAGAATCATAGAACAGCAGGATGCCATTCAGCCCATTGAGTGTGTGCCGGCTCGTTCAAAGAGCAAACGAGTTAATCTCACTCCCCCGCTCATTCCCCATATCCCTGCAATTTTTTCCCTTTAAAGTTTTTATTCAATTCCCTGCTGAAGGCTGCAATTAAATCTGTTTCCACCACCCTATCAGGCAGTGCATACCAAATCCTAACCACTCGGTGCGTAAAAATGTTGTTTCTCATGTCGCCTCTGGTTCTTTTGCCAATCACCTTAAATCTGTACCCTTTGGTTATTGACCCTTCAGCCATTGGAAATGGTTTCTCTTCATTTACTCTATTTAAACCCGTCATGATTTTAAACACCTCTATCAAATCTGCTCCAAGGAGAACAACCCCAGCTTCTCCAGTCTATCCACGTAACTGTAATCCCTCATCCCTGGAATCATTCTAGTAAATCTCTTCTGTACCCTTTCCAACACCTTCACATCCTTCCCCAGAATTGGACACAATACTCAAGTTGGGGTAAAACTAGTGTTTTATACAGGTTTAGCATAACTTCCGAGCTTTTGCACTCTGTGCCTCTATTTATAAAGCCCAGGATCCCATATGCTTTATCACCTGGTTTGATAACCTGTCCTGCCATCTTCAAAGATTTGTGCACAAACACCCCCAGGTCTTTCTCTTCTTGCACCCCCTTTAAAATTGTACGATCTAGCATGTATTGTCTCTCCTCATTCTTCTTAGCAAAAATGGGTCACCTCACACTTTTCTGTGTTGAATTTCATCTGCCATGTGTTCACCTATTCCACCAGCCTGTCCAGGTCCTCTTTAAATATATCATAAGAACATAAGAACATAAGAATTAGGAACAGGAGTAGGCCATCTAGCCCCTCGAGCCTGCTCCGCCATTCAATAAGATCATGGCTGATCTGGTCGTGGACTCAGCTCTACTTACCCGCCCTCTCCCCGTAACCCTTAATTCCCTTATTGCTTAAAAATCTATCTATCTTTGACTTGAAAACATTCAATGAGCCAGCCTCAACTGCTTCCTTGGGCAGAGAATTCCACAGATTCACAACCCTCTGGGAGAAGAAATTATTTCTCAACTCGGTTTTAAATTGGCTCCTCCGTATTTTGAGGCTGTGCCCCCTAGTTCTAGTCTCCTCCACCAATGGAAACAACCTCTCTGCCTCTATCTTGCCTATCCCTTTCATGATTTTAAATGTTTCTATAAGATCACCCCTCATCCTTCTGAACTCCAACGAGTAAAGACCCAGTCTACTCAATCTATCATCATAAGGTAACCCCCTCATTTCTCGAATCAGCCTAGTGAATCGTCTCTGTACCCCTGCCAAAGCTAGTATATCCTTCCTTAAGTAAGGTGACCAAAACTGCACGCAGTACTCCAGGTGCGGCCTTACCAATACCTTATACAGTTACAGCAACACCTCCCTGCTTTTATACTCCATCCCTTTCGCAATGAAGGCCAACATTCCATTTGCCTTCCTGATTACCTGCTGCACCTGCAAACTAACCTTTTGGGATTCATGCACAAGGACCCCAGGTCCCTCTGCACCACAGCATGTTGTAATTTCTCCCCATTCAAATAATATTCTATTTTACTGTTTTTTTCCCCCAAGGTGGATGACCTCACACTTTCCGACATTGGATTCCATCTGCCAAACCTTAGCCCATTCGCTTAACCTATCCAAATCTCCTTGCAGCCTCTCTGAGTCCTCTACACAACCCGCTTTCCCACTAATCTTAGTGTCATCTGCAAATTTTGTTGCACTACATTCTGTCCCCTCCTCTAGGTCATCTATGTATATTGTAAACAGTTGTGGTCCCAGCACTGATCCCTGTGGCACACCACTAACCACTGATTTCCAACCGGAAAAGGACCCATTTATCCCGACTCTCTGCTTTCTGTTCGCCAGCCAATTCTCTATCCATGCTAATACATTTCCTCTGACTCCGCGTACCTTTATCTTCTGCAGTAACCTTTTGTGTGGCACCTTATCGAATGCCTTTTGGAAATCTAAATACACCACATCCATCGGTACACCTCTAGCCACCATGCTCGTTATATCCTCAAAGAATTCCAGTAAGTTAGTTAAACATGATTTCCCTTTCATGAATCCATGCTGCGTCTGCTTGATTGCACTATTCCTATCCAGATGTCCCGCTATTTCTTCCTTAATGATAGTTTCAAGCATTTTCCCCACTACAGATGTCAAACTAACCGTCCTATAGTTACCTGCCTTTTGCCTGCCCCCTTTTTTAAACAGAGGCGTTACATTAGCTGCTTTCCAATCCGCTGGTACCTCCCCAGAGTCCAGAGAATTTTGGTAGATTATAACAAATGCATCTGCTATAACTTCCGCCATCTCTTTTAATACCCTGGGATGCATTTCATCAGGACCAGGGGACTTGTCTACCTTCAGTCCCATTAGTCTGTCCAGCACTACCTCCCTAGTGATAGTGATCATCTCAAGGTCCTCCCTTCCCACATTCCTATGACCAGCAATTTTTGGCATGCTTTTTGTGTCTTCCACTGTGAAGACGGAAGCAAAATAATTGTTTAAGGTCTCAGCCATTTCCACATTTCCCATTATTAAATCCCCCTTTTCATCTTCTAAGGGACCAACATTTACTTTAGTCACTCTTTTCTGTTTTATATATCTGTAAAAGCTTTTACTATCTGTTTTTATGTTTTGCGCAAGTTTACCTTCGTAATCTATCTTCCCTTTCTTTATTGCTTTTTTAGTCATTCTTTGCTGTTGCTTAAAATCTTCCCAATCCTCTAGTTTCCCACTAACCTTGGCCACCTTATACGCATTGATCTTTGATTTGATACTTTCCTTTATTTCCTTGGTTATCCACGGCTGGTTATCTCTTCTCTTGCCGCCCTTCTTTTTCACTGGAATATATTTTTGTTGCGCATTATGAAAGAGCTCCTTAAAAGTCCTCCACTGTTCCTCAATTGTGCCACCGTTTAGTCCTTGTTTCCAGTCTACTTTAGCCAACTCTGCCCTCATCCCACTGTAGTCCCCTTTGTTTAAGCATAGTACGGTCGTTTTTGACACAACTTCCTCATCCTCAATCTGTATTACAAATTCAACCATATTGTGATCACTCATTCCGAGAGGATCTTTTACGAGGAGATCGTTTATTTTTCCTGTCTCGTTACACAGGACCAGATCCAAAATGGCTTGCTCCCTTGTAGGCTCTGTTACATACTGTTCTAAGAAACAATCCTGTATGCATTCTATGAATTCCTCCTCCAGGCTACCCCCTGCGATTTGATTTGACCAATCGATATGTAGGTTAAAATCCTCCATAACTACTGCCGTTCCTTTTTCATATCACTATCTTCTCACTGTTTACTACACTTCCAAGATTGGTGTCATCTGCAAATTTCAAAATTGTGTCATGTACCCACAAGTGCAAATCATTAATGTACATCAAAAACAGCAGTGGTCCTAGTCCTGAACCCCACTGCATACCACCGTCCAGTCCAAAAAACAGATATTCACTGCAACTATATGTTTTCTATCCCGTAGCCAATTTTGTATCCATGCTGCTACTGTTCCTTTTATCCCATTGGCTTCAATTTTACTAACAAGCCGAATATGTGGTACTTTATCAAATGCCTTTTGAAAGTCCATATACACAACAGCAACTGCACTGCCCTCATCCACCCTCTCCATTACCTAATTAAAAACTCAAACCAAATTGGATGGTGTGGAATCTGTATGGGTGGAGCTGCGGAATACCAATGGGCAGAAAACGGAGTTGTGTACAGACCACCAAACAGTAGTAGTGAGGTTGGGGACAGCATCAAACAAGAAATTAGGGATGCGTGCAATAAAGGTACAGCAGTTATCATGGGTGACTTTAATCTACATATAAATTGGGCTAACCAAACTGGTAGCAATACGGTGGAGGAGGATTTCCTGGAGTGTATTAGGGATGGTTTTCTGGACCAATATGTCGAGGAACCAACTAGAGGGCTGGCCATCCTAGACTGGGTGATGTGTAATGAGAAAGGACTAATTAGCAATCTTGTTGTGCGAGGCCCCTTGGGGAAGAGTGACCATAATATGGTAGAATTCTTTATTAAGATGGAGAGTGACACAGTTTATTCAGAGATTAGGGTCCTGAACTTAAGGAAAGGCAACTTCGATGGTATAAGACATGAATTGGCTAGAATAGACTGGCAAATGATATTTAAAAGGGTTGACGGTGGATAGGCAATGGCAAACATTTAAAGATAACATGGATGAACTTCAACAATTGTACATTCCTGTCTGGAGTAAAAATAAAACGGGGAAGGTGGCTCAACCGTGACTAACAAGGGAAATTAAGGATAGTGTTAAATCCAAGGAAGAGGCATATAAATTGGCCAGAAAAAGCAACACCCCTGAGGACTGGGAGAAATTTAGAATTCAGCAGAGGAGGACAAAGGGTTTAATTAGGAGGAGGAAAATAGAATATGAGAGGAAACTTGCCGGGAACATAAAAACTGACTGCAAAAGCTTCTATAGATATGTGAAGAGAAAAAGATTAGTGAAGACAAACGTAGGACCCTTGCAGTCAGATTCAGGTGAATTTATTATATTCAAAAGGGAGTTAGATGAAGTCCTTACTACTCGGGGGATCAAGGGGTATGGCGAGAAAGCAGGAAGGGGGTACTGAAGTTTCATGTTCAGCCATGAACTCATTGAATGGCGGTGCAAGCTAGAAGGGCTGAATGGCCTGCTCCTGCACCTATTTTCTATGTTTCTATGTTTCTATGAACAAAGAAATGGCAGACCAATTGAACAAATACTTTGGTTCTGACTTCACGAAGGAAGACACAAATAACCTTCCGGAAGTACTAGGGGATTGAGGGTCTAGAAGGAGGAACTGAAGGATATCCTTATTAGGCGGGAAATTGTGTTAGGGAAATTGATGGGATTGAAGGCCGATAAATCCCCGGGGCTGGATAGTCGGCATCCCAGAGTACTTAAGGAAGTGGCCCTAGAAATAGTGGATGCATTGGTGATCATTTTCCAACAGTCTATTGACTCTGGATCAGTTCCTATGGACTGGAGGGTAGCTAATGTAACGCCACTTTTTAAAAAAGGGAGGGAGAGAAAACGGGTAATTATAGATCGGACATCAGTAGTGGGGAAAATATTGGAATCAATTATTAAAGATGAAATAATAGCGCATTTGGAAAGCAGTGACAGGATCGGTCCAAGTCAACTTGGATTTATGAAAGGGAAATCATGCTTGACAAATCTTTTGGAATTTTTTGAGGATGTAACTGGTAGAGTGGACAAGGGAGAAGCAGTGATTGTAGGCTTTTGACAAGGTCCCGCACAAGAGATTGGTGTGCAAAATTAAAGCACATGCTATTGGGGTAATGTACTGACGTGGATAGAGAATTGGTTGGCAGACTGGAAGCAGAGAGTCGTGATAAATGGGTCCTTTTCAGAATGGCAGGCAGTGACTAGTGGGGTGCCGCAGGGCTCAGTGCTGGGACCCCAGCTATTTACAATATACATTAATGATTTTGATGAAGGAATTGAGTGTAATATCTCCAAGTTTGCAGATGACACTAAACAGGGTGGCGGTGTGAGCTGTGAGGAGGACGCTAAGAGGATGCAGGGTGACTTGGACAGGTTAGGTGAGTGGGCAAATGCATGGCAGATGCACTATAATGTGGATAAATGTGAGCTTATTCACTTTGGGGGCAAAACACGAAGGCAGAATGTTATCTGAATGGCGGCAGATTAGGAAAAGGGGAGGTGCAACGAGACCTGGATGTCATGGTACATCAGTCATTGAAAGTTGGCATGCAGGTACAGCAGGCAGTGAAGAAGGCAAATGGTATGTTGACCTTCATAGCTAGGGTTTTTGAGTATAGGAGCGGGGAGTTCTTACTGCAGTTGTACAGGGCCTTGGTGAGGCCACACCTTGAATACTGTGTTCAGTTTTGGTCTCCTAATCTGAGGAAGGACGTCCTTGCTATGGAGGGAGTGCAGCGAATCAGCAAACTGATTCCCGGGATGGCAGGACTGACATATGAGGAGAGACTGGATCGACTGGGCCTTTATTCACTGGAGTTTAGAAGGATGAGAGGGGATCTCATAGAAACATATAAAATTCTGACGGGACTGGACAGGTTAGATGCAGGAAGAATGTTCCCGATGTTGGGGAAGTCCAGAACCAGGGGACACAGTTTAAGGATAAGGGGTAAGCCATTTAGGACTGAGATAAGGAGAAACTTCTTCACTCAGAGAGTCGTTAACCTGTGGAATTCCTTACCGCAGAGAGTTGTTGATGCCAGTTCGTTGGATATATTCAAGAGGGAGTTAGATATGGCCCTTATGGCTAAAGGGATCAAGGGGTATGGAGAGAAAGCAGGAAAGGGGTACTGAGGTGAATGATCAGCCATGATCTTATTGAATGGTGGTGCAAGCTTGAAGGGCCGAATGGCCTACTCCTGTACCTATTTTCTATGTTTCTAGTCAAACACGATTTTCCCTTAACAAATCCATGCTGGCTCTACTTTATCAGTCCATACTTGTCCAAGTGGCTGTTAATTTTCTCCCAGATTATTATTTCTAAAAGCTTTCCCACCACCTACGTTAAACGAATTGGCCTGTAATTGCCAGGGTTATCGTTCTTCCCTTATACAACGGTGTCACATTTGTAATTCTCCAGTCCTCTGGCACCACCCCTGTATCTAAAGAAGATTGGAAGATTGTGGCCAGCACCTCCAGAATTTCTACCATTACGTCGCTCAGCAACATAGGATGCATCTATTCCAGACCGGGTAACTTATCCACTTTAAGTACCATCAGCCAATGCACCACAGGTGAAAGCAATGCAAGTTCTTAACTGAAATCGTAACTGGTCATTTTCTTTTATGGAATCTATCAGACCGGTTGTATATTTCCAGCATTTCTATATTGGGCATTGACAGTTTTATTTTACATAAGCTGAGCTGTTATTCATTAACACCCCTGGTTAATGCGTGCCAGTACGTCGCACATCAACACTTACTGCCATCAACATTATTCTTTTATTTAACACTTTTCACTATTTCGTGAACCTGATAGGATCAAATTATAAACATTATAAACATTTAAACTTTTATTTTTGCACATTTTTCTCCCCATTCCTCTGCTGAATGCATTGGGGCCAGTTCACACATGCTGGTTGCCCTTCAGTGACTAGTTTCCAGTGAATAACATTAGGCTATTCTACTATGGAGTATATCACAGTCCAGCCAAATCCTATGGTTCTCCAATATCACAGCCATATATTTTCCAGCAGGAGACAATGATTGGGTTAACCTCTGAGGATAGATTGAGTAGATTGGGTCTTTACTCTCTAGAGTTTAGAAGAATGAGAGGTGATCTCATTGTAACATATAAGATTCTGAGAGGGCTCGAGAGAGTAGATGCTGAGAGGATGTTTCCCCTGGCTGGAGTCTAGGACTTGGAGGCATAGTCTCAGGATAAGGCGTCAGTCATTTAACACTGAGATGAGGAGGAATTTCTTTATTCAGAGTCGTGAATCTTTGGAATTCTCTACCCCAAAAGGCTGTGGCTGCTGAATCGTGGCGTATATTGAAGGTTGAGATCGATAGATTTTTGGACTCTCGGGGAATCAAGGCAGGAAAGTGTTGAGGTCGAAGATCAGCCATGGACTTATTGAGTGGCGGAGTAGGTTCAAGGCCATATGGCCTACTTCTGCTCCTAATTCTTATGTTTAGCAATCAGGCATGAGGACCCCGGTTTATTTTATGCCCTCCTTAGCCTTAGGGATACTGAGGCCAACTTTTTCTCAACCCTGGCTGAAATCAGCTAATTTAGCATAGACTAGGACTTGAAACTGGTGTATGTGGCTTAACTTATGCACAATTTTATCAACTGAGCCACTGGACGAGCCAACTTTAATTTAATTCTTATCTATTTGCTAAAATGAGACGGAAATGAATAAACTTCTGGAGGGATTCATCTCCTGCTGTGAGCCAGTTCCAGTGAATTTCTCGCTACAGTGTCTGTTTTGGTTTGCATTAAATTCAAACTGATAGGATCACACGTAATTTCTGTTTCATACCTTTATCACAATGCAGTATAAATTTTTTCCGTAAATTATGTTTTGCATCGCAGCAAAGGAAGAAACGGTGATTGTATTATTTCTGAAGTAGCTCCAGTGCGGACAATTCCTGTTGCAGTGTAATTCTGAAACTGCGACAATGCCAAAGCAGCCAGATTTTTATTTTCGATTTAGTTACAAAAGTTTTTTTCCAATAAAAGCCAGAATACAATAGCATTCCCTTGGGTTGTTTAAAAAAAAAAGAGAAATTTCCATAAATGAATATGGATTTCTTCACAAAAATACCTACTGCTTGAACTGCAGGTTATTGGTTCTGTGAGACTAGATGTATAACACAGCAAAACACTTTTTAGATTTTAAATGACATGAACTCCTATTTCATGTTGGTTTAGCATGTTTGTGTTTTTCAGTGGAAGGGCTTGTACAAATAGAGGACTGCATCTCCTGAACAAGCTTCGTGTTCTGTTGTCAGTGAGTGAGTTGTGTCCAGTGAACACAAGTTTAAAAATATTTGGAAAGTAGGAGCAAAAAGGGAAGTCAGATGGATCTTTGTCACCCAAAGGGGAAAGAGTTATAGAATAAGTTACCAGGGAAGGCTGTTGAAGCAGACAGTACAAATGGGCTCAAAGGATAATTGGATGAGTTTCTGGTGGCTTCAAGGGATATGGTGAGAAGATCGGTCGGTGGGTTATATGACAAACAGATGGGCTTGGTTTTACCAAGCCGTGGTTCATTTGTTAATGAAGGTTCGATGGGTTCCCATTTCTCCAAATATGTTGTACACACTACACTTTACATAGAGCAGTTTTTGCAACTAGAAAGAATCTTGAACAGCAACTCACAAACCTGCGATTTCCACCACCTATAAAGGGACAAAGGCAGCAGCCTCATGGGAAGTTCCCTGCAAGTTCCCCTCCCAGTCACACACCATCCTGATTTGACAATGTATCAGCCGTTCCTTCATAGTCGCTGGGTCAAAATCCTCGCACTCCCTCCCGAACAGCACTGGGAGCACCTTCACCCACATGGACTGCAGCGGTTCAAGAAGGCATCATCATCTTCTCAAGGGCAAATAGGGATGGGCAATAAATGCTTGCCTTGTCCACATCAGATGCACAAATTAAAAATAATCTGCTCGTGCACTGCCTTTGCAGCCTGTCCATTATCCTGATTTTTCTCCCAATAAGGCTGGTCTAAGATGGCAAATTCATATATTTGTGCAGTGGACTCAAGATGACCAAACAGTGTATAAAAATTCTGTTCTGCTAGATCTAAAACATTATATGAACATTTACTCATTACCTGACCTGTGTTTGGTACCACTCACCTAAACTGTTTGGTACCACTCACCGTTTGTCAAATCTGAACTCCAATCAGTAAAGCTGGATTCTGAAAAAGAATAAAACACAATGTTGGTGTCAGTGGGAGGTTTGGGGGAGGGCAGCTTGTAACAGATGAGAGGCACATAGAAAGAGAGAAGAAATCAAGGATTAATAAGGGAGGAAGATATGTGTTATTAACTTAGAACCCAACAAATTGTTTTGTCTACATATCTATCAAAGCCTTAAAGTCATGGAATATGGATCCAAGTACAGAATTTCAGTATCCTTAACCACTTCGCATTCGACACAACTTCCAATCCATGCAGTGTACAGAATATTAAGTGACACAGGATATATTTTGTTCTCATTGATATTCGTGGTACTCTGAATATTATCTATTCATGGTCAAATGACTAATTTTACTGTAAATTGCTAGTTTAATTTAACCAGTTATATTAATAAATAGATCCAAAATGGCTTTTTTGCGCTATTTTTATGAACAATTGCTTGAATTACTTTCATATGATCCCTGTGTAGAAATAATGCTGAAGTGTGCTGCTCGCAGCCCAGATACTGTGCATTTGCCATTATTTTACATATAGAGTCGACAGGAATGCTCAGCCACGCATAAAATGTATTAACAAAATATTCATGCGTTTATCAGCATTCAGCTTCACTTTGGCAGAACAGTAAATAGGTACAAATATTGCATTAATATTCTGTATTAGATGTCATTTTTCAAAATTAGCCAGCAGACACATTTGAAATGTCTGATGCTTTTGAGACAATTTAATTTTACTGGACATATATGAATATGGTCTCTGCAGTTTGCATATAAAAGTTGGCACATTATCAATATTTAAAGTAGAACAGAACTATCCCTGCTGCAAATTAATTCATTTCAACTATGTAGTTGCGGTTAGAGAGACTTGCAGTACATTCAAGCGATGTAGCCTATCATGTGGTGTCGATGCAGTGGATGCAAGACAATGATGGCAATGAACTTGCATCTTTCTCAAATTCATACTTTGTTGTATAAAGATGAATTTGAAAAACGTGCAAGTGAATACATTTCTTGCTTTAAAAACTTTTTCCAGCCATACAGACAGGAAGGTCTCAGGTTCGACCGCTGGGCTGTGCTGTTTTGGTTGATCTCAGTTCAACCAAAACAGCACAGCCCAGTTGGGGCACTACAACTGGCCTCAATTCCTTAGCACTAGAGAGAAGAACCCCCAAACCTGCGATCTTTACCACCTAGAAAGACAAGGACAGCAGGGCAATGGGAACACCATTACCTGCAAGTTCGCCTCCAAGTCACACACCATCCTGACTTGGAAATATATCGGTCATTCCTTCATCATCGCTGGGTCAAAATCCCGGAACTCGCTCCTAACAGCACTGTGGGAATACCTTCACCACACGGACTGCAGCGGTTCAAGAAGGTGGTAAGGGATGGGCAATAAATGCTAGCCTTGCCAGCGATGCCCACATCCCATAATGACCACTTCGGTAAAGCACTAGAGGGCCAACGGCAACTATGCAATCATACCCAACAAGAGTCAGTACTTTCAGAAGAAGTGGGGAAAATATTAAAGGAAAAGATTTATAGGTGAAGGCATTGCAATCAGGTTCTCCGGTTAGGCAGCATTCTCACCCTTGTCAAGGTATGAACAGTAGACAGAATAACTTGGGATCATGGACATGAATCTGCATTGTACCATTCCATGTGCTAGATGACAGTGTTCCAGACATGGCCGGTAGACTGACTCCACCCTGCGAGCTTCTTCCACCCAGCCTGCAAACTCCCCAGGATTCAAAGATCTGCTTCCAGACTGGTGCATTGAGACAATGACAAGGCAGCAATCAGGAAACAGCTTCCAGGCCTAGGAAATTTAAAGCAGCTGAAAGAGCTTCAACTTTATGAACTGTAACCTTATGGCCTGACATATCCCTCACCATCATTCCCATCAAGCCAGGTGACCAACCCTGGTTCAATGAGAAGTGTAGAAAAGCATGCCGGGAGAAGCACCAGGCATACCTCAAAATGAGGTGCCAACCTGGGAAAGTGACAACACAGGACTACATCCATACTAAACAGCGGAAGCAGCATGCTATAGACAGAGCTAGGTGATCCCACAACCTACAGGTCAGATCAATGCTCTGCAGGCCTGCCATATCCAGTCATGAATGCTGGTAGACAATTAAACAACAATATCAGGAGGAGAAAGCTCCATGAAACATCCCCATCCTCAACAATGGCACAGTCCAGCACGCAAGTCCAGAAGGCTAAAATATTCGCAACCACCTTCAGCCAGAAGTGCTGAGTGAATGATCCATCTGGGCCTTCTCCTGAGGTCCCAATTATCACAGAAGCCAGTCTTCAGCCAATTCAATTCACTCCACGATATCAATAAACGGCTGAGCGCATTGTATAGCGTAAGGGCTATGGGTCCCAACAATGTCCCGACTGAGGTGCTGAAGACCTGTACTCCAGAACTAGCCCTGCCTCTAGCCAAGCTGTTCCAGTACAGCTACAACACTGCCATCTACCTGACAAAGTGGAAAATTACCCAGGTGTGTTCTGTCCACAAAAAGCAGGACTAGTCCAATCCGGCCAATTAATGCCCCATCAGTCTATTCTCAATCATAAGTAAAGTGGTGGAAGGTGTCGCACTTACTCACCAATAATCTGCTCACCAATTCTCAGTTTGGGTTCCACCAGGACCACTCAGCTCCAGACCTCATTAAAGCCTGGGTTCAAACATGGATTAAAGAGCTGAATTCCAGAGGTGAGGTGAGAGTGACTGCCTTTAACATCAAGGCAACATTTGACAGAGTATGGCACTGAACAGCCCAAGTAAAACTGAAGTCAATGGGGATCAAGGGGAAACCTTTCCTCTGGCTGGAGTCTTACCTGCACAAAGGAAGATGGTTGTGGTTGTTGGAGGTTAATCATTTCAGCCACAAGACATTGCAGCAGGAGTTCCTCAGGGCAATGTCCTGGGCCCAACCATTTTCAGCTGCTTCATCAAATATCTTGTTTCTATGATAAAGTCAGAAATGAAGATGTTTTCTGATGATTGCACAGTATTCAGTTCCATTTGCAGCTCCTCAGATAATGAAGCAGTCCATGCCCGCATGCGGCAAGACTTAGACAGCATCCAGGCTTGGGCTGATAAGTGGCAAGTAACATTCGTTCCACACAAGTGCCAGGCAATGACCATCTCCAACAAAAGAGAGTCTAGCCACCTCCCCATGACATTCAATGGCATTACTATTGTTGAATTTCCCTTAGTAAGACTGAAGCCACTTTGTTTTGCCCTGCCAGAAACTCCGCACTTTAGCCTGATCCCAGTCTCGTGCCCCCTCAAACTCAACTTGATGATGCGTAACCTTGGTGTTCTGCTTGATCCTTTACAAACCCTAAATCAAGTCCGGCACCAAGACCACATTGTTTGACTTCCGAAATATCACCATCGCTGTTCCTACCTTGCCCCATTGCTGCTGGAATCTCATTGTGTCTTGTCACGTCCAGCTTCAACTTTTCCAATGCCCTCCTTGCTGGCTCCAACCTAGATAAACTCTAATTCAGCAATGGCCAGGGTAGTGGGGAGAGCGTTACAGTTTGGCATCTCCTGTTCAATATGGCTCAGTATTTCATCATGAGGTGCACATACTCATTGAGTTATTGTGGGAGTGAGATGTATATATTCTAAAACATAAGTTATGTCTGGGAGTACACTCAGTTTTCCAATGGCCCAGTGATTTTTGTTTTTATAGTAAATTGTCATTTAAATCCCAGGACCAAATTCCAGCCTTATTAACATGCTCTCAGCTATCATCTGTTGTCTCAGTTAGAGATTCAATCTAACATATTTGTTGCCCCATTGAACCAAAAATCAGCACAAATACTAATTAGACAGCTTAGTAATTGACAACACTGCTGCTTTATTTGCAATTAAGACACCTGAACAAACTTAAGGAAAGAATATGTAATGTTCCAATGAGAAAGAACTGTAGAACTGGTGCAAATAATGCTCTGTTTATATTGCAGATAGCTGCTTCTAAAATGGCTAGTGAAGAGTTATACTGCTCTGCTGGTACGGATGTCTCATCAGAGGAGAGCATCTGTGCATGATTCCATCAGGAGGAATGAATATCTGGGGAAGTACTTTGTATTCAAAGCAATTTCTCATTATATACTGAAATAAGGTACACTCTCAAAATTGTTGGTTTACATTTTTCAAAACATCAATTTTCTGAGTCGGATCCTCCCTGCTCCATGACTTTACCCATGGTGCAGTTGGTGGCACTCTTGCCTCTGAGTCAGAAGGTTGTGGGTTCAAGTCCCACTCCAGATACTAGATCACAAAAATCTAGGCAGACACTCCAGTGCAGTACTGAGGGAGTGCTACACTGTAGGAGGTACTGTCTTTCAGATGCGACGTTTAAACCGAGGCTCCGTCTGCTCTCTCAGGTGGACATAAAAGATCCCGTGGCACTGTTTTGAAGAGGAGCAGGGGAGTTATCCCTGGAAGCCTGGCCAATATTTATCCCTCAATCAACATCACGAATACAGATTATCTTAGTTATTATCAAATTGCTGTGTGCAAATTAGCTGCCACGTTACCTACATTACAACAGTGGCTACACTTCAAAAACAATGTACTTCATTGGCTGTAAAATGCGTTGGGACATCCGATGGTAGTGAAAGGTGCTATATAAATGCACCTTTCTTTTTTTTATGCGTAGCCACTCCGTGACGTCCCAGTCACCATTTCTGACCAGCCTGTGAGCCAAACCAGAGCTGGCTAAACCCCTAGATGGAACTGTGTTCTCCCAGGTCAGCTGCCTCCAAATCAGGTCTCAGGCCAGTCAAATGGATTCATTAAGTTTAATTCAGTTACTTCAGAACACATATGCTGGCTGCCCTTGGTAATATTATGGAGCAGCACATCAGGGAGGGAGAATTGACCGACTGGCATCCTTGCAGTTCAGAAAGTTTATATTTAAAAAATATATATATATTTTAGTCAATGTAGAATGCTGGAGTACTTGGCTCAAAATGTACTCCCTTGTAGTTTATTTCCCCTTCAAATGCCTGCGTAGAATTCTGTTCATCCACTGGTGACAATTTTCCCAGTAGAAGAATGGACGGAGCTGTTTTCCAATGTTGGTAAATGAAATTAAAAGTTGTCTCTGCCCTAGTTGTAGTTATACTTCAACCATGTGCAAAACTGTCGAGCTCCTCATAATGGTCTCACAGTGAATGCCAAATCTCAGGCCAGCATAACTACCCTGAGAGAACAACCAAGAGATTAGTATTTGGAAAGATAAATGTGGGGGACATAGTCTGCTGCACATGTGTGTGTGCAACATGGAGAGCAGCATTGCATTCCAAAATTAGAAAGGCTCTCGTACACTATGCAAAACAGAGGGAGTGGAAAGGGTTTGTTTAATAACAATCTTTGATAATGAAATGGTAAGCAGAGTCTGCGGGAGCTAACAATGCAATCCCAAATTCAGTCGCTCTCACAGGAAACAAACCCCCTGAAAGGTCAGCTCAGTTAATGAGCTATCCGAGCAGTTTGTGGGAGCTTTAATAAAGTCAGTGGCATGCTGCAGAGGCGGCTGTCACGTATTTTCCCAGTAACAAAGCAGTGTCACTTCTACCGCCCTGGCATCTCATTCCTCTTGATTAACTATGTCCTGTGCCAGAACACTGATGCAGCTCTGTGTGGGTGATGGTAGTTTTCCTCTGCTTAGCAGTGTGAAATGAATGAGCAGAAACCAGTGCTCTCAGGTTTGGGTGAGTGGGCACAGCTCGTTGTTGCTATCACTAGAAGATTAAATATAGCTCAGAGTAAATCCCTTTAAAATGGAAATTTATAAAAATTTATTCTGAATCGATCCATGTTCACTCTTATCGTGCTGAATATACACAAAATTCACAGAGCTACGCAGCAAAGAAAATGCTGAATAGCCAGGAGCCCTATGTAGTTACATAACGCATGCACAGGGTAGGTACACAGCATAGCACAATAAGCAAAATGTGGGCACACCTATTCCCCCAATTCACTAGAGATTGTATATGCACCTGGGAAGTCCAGAACTAGGGGTCACAGTCTAAGGATAAGGGGTTAGCCATTTAGGACCGAGATGAGGAGAAACTTCTTCACTCAGAGTTGTGGGCATGTGGAATTTTCTACCCCTGAAAGTTGCTGGGGCCAGTTCGTTAGATATATTCAAAAGGGAGTTAGATGTGGCCCTCACGGCTAAAGGGATCAAGGGGTATGGAGAGAAAGCAGGAATGGGGTACTGAAATGCATGATCAGCCATGATCATATTGAATGGTGGTGCAGGCTCGAAGGACCAAATCAAACCAGTTAGATTGCCAAAACAAAAACACCACTCTACTGTCAAGGACCGGATCACTCTAGATACGACATGTATTGACTTGGAGAACCTGGACTGTATGGAGCATAACCACCAGTAGGCCATCAGAGACCACTATGACAATAAGCAAGGGAGTGCCTAGACGAGACACATACTGTTACTAAATCTTTGGAAATGGATGCCCTCCTTCCAATTACACTACCAGTTATCAAAGTCTGTTGCTGAGGCTGTCTATTGTTGCTCTTCTGCAGTATTTACACTTTGGAAGTAATCTTAACCTAAAACGCCTTGCAGGAAAGTGGCAGGATCGAGGTCGAACACTGGTTTTACACCCCACCCAATTTTATACCATCAAAGTCGGTGCAGAGTAAAAAAAATCGGCATTCTGCCCGATGCTGTCAGTTTCCTTCCAGTCGAATTAAAATGACCTCCTTTGTTTCAAAAACAACCACAATGCATACGGAGGTTTCTGCAAAAGTTATAGTGAAACACATTAGTTTTGAGAAAGGCACAATGTAAATGATGTTTCACCCAACACAGGTACTCTTTTTTTTGGGTATTTGATCTGCATGGAACTTCATCCACATGGTGGAGTCTCCAAGCCAAGCTACTAAGAAATCCATACAGCCAGACTTTCTGCTTAACACGGAGTGCACAATCTCTGCCTGTAGGGACAAACCCCACGTCCAAGTCTAGTGAGTATAGATGCACATTGGCAAGGCTGAAGTGTAGGAACCCAGATACTGCTGGAGCTTAACCAGTTAAAACCACATGGGTTACTAGCACAGGCCACTGGTAAGCTTATCCATCAAGAACTAGTTTACTTATCAGGCATTGGCTTGACAATTTATTTGGAGCCATATGGGAAGAACTCCTACCCTCACTGAAAGATCTAACCCTCCAAGTATTAGTGAATCATGCTGGCTGGCCAACAGTGCCCTGGAGTATTACAGATCAGCCTGGTTCAAGTATCAAATTACCAAGGGTGCCACAGACTGACTTGCTCGGCTTGTCATTTTGGAGCCACCTCGGTCCCTTAAAAACCCAGCTTAACTTCTGCCTGAGAAGTATTACCAGTTGGTCATTAAGCAACTGACAATTAGATGGATAGCAGGCACTGGGAACTCCTCAAGAGTGGCATGGTGAGCAGCAGAACTCACCAAGGAATGTGCGAGTTGTCACCATCCTCCTGACCACCGCATGGACACACATTATACTCCACCGAATAGCAGTTCTATCAGTTGAAGATGCAAAGCTTCAGCAACATCTGCTTGCCTCCTTGCAACTCAATCATGAGGTCACCGAGCCCTGGATAAATAAATTCAGATTCTTACACGTGACATCTAGATAATGTCTTTCAGCAGCCGTCATCCCAAGTCTCAGAGTTCCCACATTAGTTACACAATGAACATCTGCCTTCAGTGTGATAGCAGCTTGTGACGTGCCAGTTACCTTCAAGTTGCCAACATAGGCTTACTCATTACCAACTACCGAACTACTGAAGAGTTTGGTAAAGAGCTCTGCCAAATTCAAGATGATTTCTATTGTGATTCTATATTACAGGGATTAATGAAAGCTTTCTACTTATTGTTCTGGAGTGAAGCTGGAACACTTGAAATTTGTGCAGAATGTGACGTCTCATTGCTGATAACATGATGACAGTACTGTACAAGAGAGTTGCCAATCTTCCTGTGCAAAACCAACACTTTTTCATAATCAGTTGTAAACAGCAAGCTAATCACAGTGCAACAGGACTCCCAGTAAAGTAACTGTCAAGCCCCCGTAATTTACGAAAATTCCCTGGATTCTGGGGAGGTCCCAGCAGATTGGAAAACAGCAAATGTAATGCCCCTGTTTAAAAAAGGAGGCAGACAAAAAGCAGGAAACTATAGACCAGTAAGCCTAACATTTGTGGTTGGGAAAATGTTGGAGTCCATTATTAAAGAAGCAGTAGCAGGACATTTGGAAAAGCAAAATTTGGTCAGGTAGAGTCAGCATGGATTTATGAAGGGGAAATCATGTTTGACAAAGTTGCTAGAATTCTTTGAGGATGTAACGAACAGGGCGGATAAAGGGATGTAGTGTATTTGGACTTCCAGAAATCATTTGACAAGGTGCCACAAAAAGGTTACTGCACAAGATAAAAGATCACGGGGTGGGGAGTAATATATTAGCATGGATAGAGGATTGGCTAACTAACAGAAAATAGAGAGTAGGGATAAATGGTTCATTCTTGGGTTGGCAACTAGTGGGGTACCGCAGGGATCAGTGCTGGGACCCCAACTATTTACAATCTATATTAATGACTTGGAAGAAGGGACTGAGTGTAACGTAGCCAAGTTTGCCGACGATACAAAGATGGGAGGAAAAACAATGTGTGAGGAGGACACACAAAATCTGCAAAAGGACAAAGACAGACTAGGTGAGTGGGCAAAAAATTTGGCAGATGGAGTATAATGTTGGAAAGTGTGAGGTCATGCACTTTGGCAGAAAAAATCAAAGAGCAAGTTATTATTTAAATGGAGAAAGATTGCAAAGTACAGCGGGACCTGGGGATCCTTGTGCATGAAACACAAAAGGTTAGTATGCAGGTACAGCAAGTGATCAGGAAGGCTAATGGAATCTTGGCCTTTATTGCAAAGGGGATGGAGTATAAAAGCAGGGAAGTCTTGCTACAGTTGTACAGGGTATTGGTGAGGCCACACCTGGAATACTGCGTGCAGCTTTGGTTTCCATATTTACGAAAGGATATACTTGCTTTGGAGGCAGTTCAGAGAAGGTTCACAAGGTTGATTCCGGAGATGAGGAGGTTGACTTATGAGGAAAGGTTGAGTAGGTTGGGCCTCTACTCATTGGAATTCAGAAGAATGAGAGGTGATCTTATCGAAACATATAAGATTATGAGGGGCTTGACAAGGTGGATGCAGAGAGGATGTTTCCGCTCATGGGGGAGACTAGAACTAGAGGGCATGATCTTAGAATAAGAGGTCACCCATTTAAAACTGAGATGAGGAGAAATTTCTTCTCTCAGAGGGTTGTGGATCTGTGGAATTCGCTGCCTCAGAGAGCTATGGAAGCTGGAACATTGAATAAATTTAAGACAGAAATAGACAGTTTCTTAAACGATAAGGGAATAAGGGGTTATGGAGAGCGGGCAGGAAAGTGGACCTGAGTCCATGATCAGATCAGCCATGATCGTATTAAATGGCGGAGCAGGCTCGAGGGGCCGTATGTCCTTCTCCTGCTCCTATTTCTTATGTTCTTATGTTCTAATCCAATCTGTGTACATCGTAAAATGGTGAGTTCTCAATCTCAGCTCTTTGCAGATGTCTGGGATCAGGACAAGGTGATTAACATGGGATAGGCCTTTGGAAGCACGCAAGAAAATACCTTGCATCATGAAGGATGAGTCTCTTCTCTGATTGCTCAAGAATAACCTCTTACACATTATCCAAGTAGATGTCGGGCGACTAAACCATTCTGTCTTCTTGATTGAGAAGGATAGCATGAGTGCTCCTCTTAGTAAATGAAAATATTCAATTTGAAATTTGTTTTCATATAATCAAAATGAATTAGTGTCAGGAAATAGAGAATGCTATACATTTAATGGTAATTGTCTGAAGTTGAGAGGCTTAATTTAAAGAGGCAACATCAGCTCCCCGATTGTTTTGTGCACATGTGTGGGGCATGGACAAAGATCCGCCAGGGCTCGTGCTCCTGATCACCATCCAATGATGCCCTGCTGATGCTTGAGTGTGGGACGTGAGGTGAGGGCACGATTGGCTGTGATGCCCTCCCAAGGTTGAATAACTTGCTTGAATTCACTGTCTGAACATGAACCGGGAACAATGCTGATCATGGGAATGCAGCAAGGAGTCAAAGTGTTGAGGAAGGGAGAGAATAAAATGGGAAGGAAAAAATGTCACCATGTTAGGAATTTCTGAAGATGATTTGTTGGTGAAATAGTATTCTCCGAACCCTCCCTGTCGAACAGTTGTGCCAGACACTGCAGGATGTACCACACCTGCTGCATTCCCTAGTGCCGTCTGATATTTTTTCCATCCTCTATACATCAACAAGTACTTTATGAGGGAAACCTCATGATGACAATAATTTCCATTCTTGGACGGGGCAGTAGTGAGACGTGCATTCAAGCTCTCTCACAAACCAGGCCACACTGAGTCAGTATGTAGGTCAAAGAGTTATGAGTCAGTACATGAGAAAAGCAGCTGGAAAATCTGCTAAGTGGTGTTGGGACAGCAGCAGAAGTAAATTGGGACTGAATACATTTTTGTTTGGGACAGAGTCCAACTATAAAAAAAAAATCTCAATTTTATCCCAGACTATTTTGGGGAAATTCTGCCTGGGGACTAACAGTTGACACGTGGGTCATTCTGTAATTCATTCTTCCAATGCAACAGTACACTCATGACATATCACCAAGGCCTCTACACAGATCATTCTATTTATTTAAACAATCTATTAATATAGATTGAATTTTCAATCTATGAACATCTAAATCCTTCACTTGTTTTTCTAAACTCAATGTGAAGCTGGTTTTGGATGTGCCCCAGTGGAAATATAATTACCTACATTTAGCAAAATTAATCACTACAGATTTCAAATGTCATGGGTGTAATGAATTAATGCAACACTGACTGTGGTGCATCATCTTTCCTTACCCTCCTCGAACTTTCTGCTCCCTTTGACATGGTCGATTACACCTCCCTCTTCCAATACCTCTGCTCTGTTCTCCAGCTCAGTGGAACTGCCTTAGCTTAATTTCACTCTTACCTATCCGATCATAGCCAGATCAACTCTAGCAATCGCTTTTCGTCCTGCACCCGTACTATTACCTCTGGAGTCCCCCAAGGATCTATCCTTAGCCCCGCTACCTACTCATCTACATGGGGCCAGCTTCCAAATGTACACTCATGTGAGCTCTACCTCTCCAACACTTTCCTTGGATCCTACACTGCCTCTGTGAATGTCAACATCCAGTCCTGGACGAGACGCAGTTTTCTTCAGTTAAACACTGGGGACACTGAATACAGTGTCGTCCAACCGCACAACAAATCCGAATCTTCACCACTAATTCCAAACCCCTCCCAGACCATTGTCTCAGGCTAAACCAGACTGTTCACAACTTGTTCGATCTTGTGCTGAACTTTCAACTCCATATTCTCTCCGTCACAAATATCGCCTACTTCCATCTCCGTAACATCGCTGCCTCCACTCCCATCTCAGCCCATCGGCTGCTGCAACCCTCATCCACGCATTTGTCACCTCTGGACTCAGCTATCCTGGCCAGCCTCCCATCTCTGTAAACTTCAGCTTATTCAAAACTCTTCCGGCCAAAGCCTATCCTACACCATGTCCCATCACCTTTGTCCTTGCTGATCTACATTAGTTCCCGGTCCTCCAATGCCTCCAATTTAAAATTCTTACCCTTGATTTTAAATCATTCATGTTCTTGTCCCTCCCTATCGCTGTAACCTCCTCTAGCCCTACAACTCCTCCACCCCCCTACCCCCGCCCCCAAACTCTGTTCCTTTGACTCTGGCCTCTTGTGGATCACAATCGGCAGGTGTGCGTTCAGCGTCCTAGGCTTCACACTCTGGAAATTCATATCCAAATCCCTCCTCCTCTTCATCTTCCTCTCCTCCTTTAAGACCCTCCTTAAAGCCCACTTCTGTGATCAAGCTTTTGGTCACTCCTAATTGCTGCTTCTTTGTGTTGGCATCCATTTGTTCTTTACAGCTCTTTTAAGCACTTTTTTGTTATGGCAAAAATCCTCTATAAATACAAGTTGTTACATGCCATATCTGGATTGAAAGTGTTATGTTCAGAATAACTCCACAAGACTGTATACTGTAAGCGCAAACTGTTGTGACCTTGGTCTCTTTAATGTAACTCCAGAGTGAGAAAGCAGCATAGTAGACTGCCTTTTATACCTGCTTGCCCAGGGTGTGCAGGCGACCCTTGGGTCTCCAACAGGTGCGCCCCCTGGTGGCAAGTCTTACACACTAGTAAAGTTTACATACATAACATCACTCCCCCCAAAGTCTTAGATACAAGTTATTTACAAGTTGAGGCGATCCGGGGCTCTACATTCCTGGGTTGATCACCTGAGTTGAAGTCCTGGCATGGGTGAGTGGGTCGGATCATTGATGCACTGCAGCGCGGCTGGTCTGATTGGACTGTCGGGTATGGTGGGTTCATCCTCGTGGTTGACAGCGAGGTTGGTTGCTGGTTGGGTGTGTGTTGGTGGATCAATAATGGTGAAGTCCTCTTCAAACTGTTCTTGGTTGTCAGTGAATCGCATTTTGGTCTGATCCAAATGCATTCTACACGTTTGTCTATTCAAAAGTTTGACAACAAACACTCTATTCCCCTCCTTGGCTAAACCAATGCCCGCAACTCATTTGGGACCATGACCATAATTAAGAACAAACACAAGGTCATTAACCTCAATGTCACGTGATACAGCTGCGCGATCGTGGTTTCTACATGATCATTGAGATCTGGGTGGACTAAGGAGAACCTGATTTTGAGTGCTCTCTTCATTAGCAATTCTGCAGGGGGAACACCAGTAAGGGAGTGGGGTCGCGTTCATTAGCTGAGCAGGACCCGAGATAACCGGGTCTGCAGGGAACCGTCCGTCACGCATTTCAAGCTCTGCTTCATAGTTTGGACTGTCTGTTCCACTTGACCATTGGATGCGGGCTTAAATGGGGCAGACCTGACATGTTTGATGCCATTGCAGGTCATGAATTCGTTGAATTCTGAGCTGGTGAAACATGGTCCAGTGTCACTAACAAGGAGGTCGGGCAAACCATGGGTGGCGAACATGGCCCGGAGGCTTTCAATGGTGGCAGTGGACGTACATGATGACATTATTATACATTCAATCCATTTAGAGTAAGCGTCCACTGCTACAAAGAACAGCTTTCCTAGAAAAGGGCCAGCGAAATCTACGTGGACCTTGGACCACGGTTTGGAAGGCCATGATCACAGAATCAGTGGGGCCTCCCTTGGTGCATTGATCAACTGTGAGCAAGTGTTACATTGGTGTACGCATGACTCCAATTCCGAGTCAATGCCGGGTCACCAAACGTGCGACCTAGCGATAGCCTTCATCATGACTATGCCTGGGTGGGTACAGTGTAGGTCGCGTATAAACGTTTCCCTGCCTTTTTGTGGCAAAACCACGCGATTCCCCCACAGGAGACAATCCGAACGGATAGATATTTCATCCTTGCATTGGTAAAACTGTTGTGTATCTGTAAAGCATGCACTCCCATGTTCTGCCATCAGGGAGCGCATCCCCTGAAGTCCCAAGCGATCCCAGCATCCCTTGGGAGCTGTATATCTGTATATCTCCTCACTCTGGAGTGTCTTAATAAAGATTGAGGTCACTGTTACTTTAACCTCCCAGTGTGCAGTCTCATCTGTGTTAGGAACACAATAACTGGCGACGAGTATACGAATCCAATGCAAAGATGCAGCAAACTGTGGGCATCCTGAAGAAGTTCTCGGAGGGTGAGGAAATGGGAAGCCTATGTCGAACGGCTAGATTAGTACTTTGTAGCCAACGAGTTGGATGGAGAAGGAAGCGCTGCAAAAAGAAGAGCGGTCCTCCTCACGGTCTGCGGGGCACTGACCTACAGCCTCATGAAGAATCTTCTGGCTCCAGTGAAACCCACAGATAAGTCGTATGAGGAACTGTGTACACTGGTTCGGGAGCACCTTAACCCGAGGGAGAGCGTGCTGATGGCGAGGTATCGGTTCTACACGTGTCAGCGATCTGAAGGTCAGGAAATGGCGAGCTATGTCGCCGAGCTAAGGCGACTTGCAGGACAATGTGAGTTTGATGGCTACCTGGAGCAAATGCTCAGAGACTTTTTTGTACTGGGCATTGACCACGAGACCATCCGACGAAAACTTTTGATTGTAGAGGCACCGACCCTCAGTAAGGCCATTGCGATAGCACAGGCGTTTATGTCCACCAGTGAAAACACCAAACAAATCTCTCAGCAGACAAGTGCTAGCAATGTTCATAAATTAACAGAATTGTGTTTGCGAGCAGAAATGTACAGAGCAGAAACCACGAGTGTGCAACTGCCAGCAGGCCTCAGATGACCCAGAGTCCGCAACAAAGGATGAATGCAAGGCAATTCACACCTTGTTCAACCTATTCATGCCGCTTCAAAGGGTATGTTTGCAAGAGCTGTGGAACAATGGGGCACCTCCAACGAGCTTGCAGACGAGTTGCAAGCTCTGCAAAACCTGCTAACCACCACGTGGCAGAGGAAGATCAGTCCATGGTGGATCAAAGCAATTTCGAGCCTCAGAGCGAGGAGGCAGATGCTGAAGTACACGGGGTGCACACATTTTCGACGAAATGTCCACCTATAATGCTAAACATAAAATTGAATGGCTTACCCGTAGCCATGGAACTGGACACTGGTGCTAGCCAATCCATCATGAGTAAAAAGATGTTTGAGAGACTGTGCTGCAACAAGGCACTCAGACCAGCCCTGAGCCCCATCCACACGAAACTGAGAACGTACACCAAAGAGTTCATCACTGTCCTGGGCAGCGCCATGGTCAAGATCACCTACGAGGTCACGGTGCACGAACCCTGGATTGTCCCGGGCGATAGCACCACACTGCTTGGAAGGAGCTGGCTGAGCAAAATCCGCTGGAACTGGGATGACATCCGAGCGCTATCACATGTCGATGAGGCCTCTTGTACCCAGGTTCTAAACAAATTTCCTTCCTTTTTTGAGCCAGGCATTGAAAACTTTTCCAGGGCGAAGGTGCGGATCCACTTGGTCCCAGAGGCACGACCCATTCACCACAAGCCGTAAGCGATACCTCACATGATGATGGAGAGAGTGGAAATCGAGCTGGACAGGCTGCAACGCGAGGGCATCATCTCCCCAGTGGAATTCAGCGAGTGGGCCAGCCCGATTGTTCCAGTACTCAAAAGTGATGGCACGGTCAGGATTTGCAGCGATTATAAAGTAACTATTAATCGTTTCTCGCTACAGGACCAATACCCGCTACCTAAGGCAGACGACCTATTTGCGACACTGGCAGGAGGCAAGACGTTCACCAAGCTCGACCTGACTTCGGCCTACATGACGCAGGAGCTAGAGGAGTCTTCGAAGGGCCTCACCTGCATTAACATGCACAAGGGACTGTTCATCTACAACAGATGCCCGTTTGGAATTTGGTCGGCTGCAGCGATCCTCCAGAGAAACATGGAAAGCCTACTCAAGTCAGTACCACGCACTGTGGTTTTTCAGGATGACATATTGGTCACGGGTCGGGACACCGTCGAGCACCTACAAAACCTGGAGGAGGTCTTCCAGCGACTGGATCGCGTAGGGCTGCGACTGAAGAAATGCGTCTTCATGGCAACAGAAGTCGAGTTTTTGGGGAGAAAGATCGCGGAGGACGGCATTCGGCCCACAGATGTCAAGACAGAGGCTATCAGGAACGCGCCCAGGCCACACAATGTCACGAAGCTGTGGACGTTCCTGGGACTCCTCAACTATTTTGGTAACTTCCTACCGGGGTTAAGCACCTTTTTAGAGCATGTGTTATTGTGTAAAGGTGAGAACTGGGTCTGGGGAAAAAAACCAAGCAATTGCTTTTGGGAAAGCCAGAAACATGTTATGCTCCAACAAGCTGCTTGTATTGTATAACCCGTGTAAAAGACTTGTGCTAGCATGTGATGCGTCGTCGTACGGAGTCGGGTGTGTATTACAACAAGCTAACTTTGCCAGGAAGTTGCAACCTGTCGCCTATGCCTCCAGGAGCTTGTCTAAGGCCGAGAGGTCCTACCGCACAATTGAGAAAGAGGCATTAGCGTGTGTGTTCGGGGTAAAGAAAATGCATCAGTACCTGTTTGGCCTCAAATTTGAGCTGGAAACCGATTACAAGCTCCACATATTCCTGTTCGTTGAAAACAAGGGCATAAGTACTAATGCCTCAGCCCGCATACAAAGGTGGGCACTCACGCTATCAGTGTATAACTATACCATCCACCACAGGCCAGGCACCGAGAACTGTGCGGATGCTCTCAGTCGGCTACCATTGCCCACCACGGGGGTGGAAATGGCGCAGCCTGCAAACTTGTTGATGGTGGCGCAGCCCGCAGACTTGTTGATGATCATGGAAGCGTTTGAAAATGATAAATCAGCTGTCACGGCCCACCAGATTAGGACTTAGACCAGCCAAGATCCTCTGCTGGCCCTAGTAAAAAACTGTGTACTGCATGGGAACTGGCCCAGCATCCCCATTGAAATGCAAGAGCTAATCAAGCTGTTCCAGCGGCAAAAGGACGAGCTGTCCATTCAGGCAGACTGCCTGTTGTGGGGTAACCGCATAGTGCTACCCAACAAGGGCAGGGAGACGTTCATCTCGGATCTCCACAGCACACACCAGGGTATAGTAATGATGAAAGCGATAGCCAGATCCCACGTGTGGTGGCCCGGTATCGACTCTGACTTAGAGTCCTGTGTACGGCAATGCAGCGTGTGTGCTCAGTTGAGTAACGTGCTCAGAGAGGCACCACTAAGTTTGTGGTCCTGGCCTTCCAGACCATGGTCGAGGATCCATGTCGACTATGCGGGCCCGTTTCTCGGTAAAATGTTCCTGGTGGTGGTGGATGCTTTTTCAAAATGGATTGAATGTGAAATAATATTGGGAAGCACCGCCACCACCACCATTGAAAGCCTGAGGGCCATGTTTGCCACCCACGGCCTGCCTGACATACTGGTCAGTGACAACGGGTCATGTTTCACCAGTGCCGAATTTAAAGAATTCATGACCCGCAATGGGATCAAACATGTCACCTCGGCCCCATTTAAACCAGCCTCCAATGGGCAGGCAGAGCTGGCAGTACAAACAATCAAACAGAGCCTCAAACGAGTCACAGAAGGCTCACTCTAAACCCGCCTGTCCCGAGTACTGCTCAGCTACAGCACGAGACCCCACTCGCTCACAGGGTGCCCCCGGCTGAGCTACTCATGAAAAGAACACTTAAAACCAGACTCTTGCTGGTCCACCCCAACCTGCATGATCAGGTAGAGAGCAGGCGGCAGCAACAAAATGTAAACTATGGTCGCGCCACTGTGTCATGGGAAATTGATCTGAATGACCCTGTGTATGTGCTAAACTATGGACAAGTTCCCAAGTGGATCGCGGGCACGGTGATAGCTAAAGAAGGAAGTAGGGTGTTTGTAGTCAAACTAGACAATGGACAAATTTGCAGAAAGCACCTGGATCAAACGATGCTGCGGTTCACAGACTGTCCTGAACAACCCACAGCAGACACCACCTTTTTTGAGCCCACAACACACACACCCAAAGGATCAACGACATCATGCAGGACCAGGAAATCGAACACATCACGCCCAACAGCCCAGCAAGACCAGGCTCACCCAGCAGCCCTGCAGGGCCAACAACATGCCAGCCCAGCGAGGGCACAGCCAACACACCAGAACAGACATTTGTACCGAGGCGGTCCACCAGGGAAAGAAAGGCTTCCGACCGCCTCACCTTGTAAATAGTTTTCACTTTGACTTTGCGGGGGAGTGATGTTGTGTATCTGTAAAGCATGCACTCCCATGTTCCGCCACCAGGGAGCTCATCCCCTGAAGTCCCAAGGGATCCCAGCATCCCTTCGGAGCACTGTACATAAGCCGGCCCCTAAGGCCTGTTCCTCACTCTGGAGTGTCTTAATAAAGACTGAGGTCACTGTTACTTTAACCTCCCTCTGTGCAGTCTCATCTGTGTTAGGAACACAATAAAAACGGCTTAATTTTATCTTGCATTTCCCCGGGAACAGCCGACCAGCTTCCATTAAGGACACAGCTTTTTACTAGTAATAGCACAGAGTCCTGGCTAGTCCAGGTCCTGATCTGGCGAGCCATGACGGGTGACCCCTTGCTCTCAAAAGCATCCATTACAAGAATCAAGTCTGCGGGTTGCTCCATTTCCACCCCGGTGGTGGGCAATGGTAGCCGACTGATGGCATCTGCACAGTTCTCAGTGCCTAGTCTGTGGCGGATTACATAGTCATAAGCAGATAATGTTAGTGCCCATATTTGGATGCGGGACGAAGCATTGGTGTTAATACCTTTGCTTTCTGAGAACAGTGAAATGAGTGGTTTGTGGTCGGTTTCTAGCTCGAACTGGAGTCCAAATAGGTATTGGTGCATTTTCTTAACCCCGTATACGCATGCTAATGCTTCTTTCTCAACCATACTGTCGGCTCTTTCATCCTTAGATAAACTTCTGGACGCATATGCAACCGGTTGCAGTTTGCCTGACACATTGGCTTGCTGTAACACACAACTGACCCCGTATGAAGATGCATCACAAGCTAGTACTAAACGTTTACACGGGTCATACAAGTAACTTGTTATAACATAGCAGGTTTCTAGCCTTATTAAAGGCTGTCTCTTGAGATTTACCCCAAACCCAGTCGTCACCTTTGCATAGCAATAAATGCAAAGGTTCCAGCAAAGTGCTCAACCCTAGTAGAAAGTTACCAAAATAGTTGAGGAGTCCCAGGAATGAATGCAGCTCCGTCACATTCTGGTCTGGATGCATTCTTGATGGCCTCCGTCTTGGAGTCCGTGGGTCTGATGCCGTCCGCCACAATCTTTCTCCCCAAAAATTCGACCTCTGGCGCCAGGAAAACACACTTGGAGCATTTCAGCCTGAGTCCCACTCGGTCCAGTCGCTTTAGAACCTCTTCCAGGTTGTGCAAGTGTTCGGTGGTGTTGCGACCAGTGATCAGGATGTCATCTTGAAACACCATGGTGCGTGGAACCGATTTCAGAAGACTCTCCATGTTCCTCTGGAAGATGGCCGCAGCCAAGCGAATCCCAAAGGGGCATCTGTGGTTATATGAACAGTCCTTTGTGCATGTTGATGCACGTCAATTTTTTCGAAGGTTCAGCCAGCTCCTGTGTCATGTAAGCAGAGGTTAGATCCACCTTGGTGAACGACTTCCTCCCTGCTAGCGTTGCGAACAGGTCATCCGCTTTGGGTAGTGGGTACTGGTCCTGTAACGAGACTCGGTTGATCGTTACCTTGTAGTCCCCGCAGATTCTGACCGTCTCATCGCTTTTCAACACTGGAACAATTCGACTGGCCCATTCGTTGAACTCGACTGGCGATATGATTCCCTCTCGTTGAAGTCTGTCCAGCTCGATCTCGACTTTTTCTCGCATCATATATGGAACTGCTTGGGCCTTGTGATGAACATGCCGTGTATCAGGGACTAGATGGATCTGCACTTTAGCGTCTGTGAAGTTGCCGATGTCTGGCTCAAATAATGACGGGAATTTGTTCAGCACTTCGGCGCACGAGGCGTCATCCACTGAAGACAGCGCTTTGATGTCGTCCCAGTTCCATTGGATCTTTCCTGGCCAGCTTCTGCCGAACAGCGTTGGGCCATCGCCTGATACAATCCATTGTGATAAATCATGCACAGTTCCATCGTACAATACCTTCACTGCCGCACTGCCAATGACTAGTATGAGCTCTTTGGTGTAAGTGCGCAACTTTGTGTGAATCGGGCTTAGTTTTGGCCTTTGTGCCTTGTTGCCCCACAGTTTCTCAAAAGCCTTCTGGCTCATAATTGACTGACTCGCCCCTGTGTCCAATTCCATGGAAACTGGAATGCCATTTAATTTGACTTTCAACATTATCGGAGGGCTTTTGGTGGTGAAGGTGTGTACCCCATACACTTCCTCTTCAGCCTCGGGTTGAATTGTCTCTCTTACTCGTTCAGCGTGATCCACGCCAGATCGGTCATCTTCTGCCAACTCTGTCACGTGGTGAGTCGCAGTGCGTTTGCACATTCGCTGGAGGTGCCCCATTGTTCCACAGCCCTTGCCAACGTAGTGCTTGAATCGGCATTGATGGGCCCAATGATTACCCTTGCAGCGCCAACATGGTGTTAATGGATTAGCATTCACGCACCACAGCGGTCTCTGAGTCATCCTGGGTCTGGCCTCTGCAGGCGTGTAGGCCCTGCCATGTACAGTTCTGCCTGCTGAAGGCGTTATTTTATGCACAGTACTTGCCAGTGAGCTTCGATGCTGCAAAGATATCTGTTTAGTGTTATCGTTCATGGACATAAAAGCCTGGGCTATTGTGATGGCCTTGCTCAGATCTAGGGATTCGGCAGACAGCAGTTTGCGTAGAATGACCTCGTAGCTGATTCCAAGCACGAAAAAGTCTCGCAACATTTCCCCCAAAAATCCAGCAAATACGCACGGTCCCGCAAGGCGTCTTAGGTCAGCGACATAGCTCGCCATGTTCTGGCACTCGGAGCGATGGTGCATGTAAAAGCGATACCTGGCTTTTAAGATGCTCTCCTTCGTCTTGAGATGTTCCCGAACCTGCGTGCACAACTCTGTATATGTCTTCTCTGTTGGTTTCGTCGGCGTGAGCAGATTTTTGATGAGGCCATATATCGTGGACCCACAAACGGTGAGGAGAATCACCCTGCGCTTGACCGCGATATCTTCCGCATCCAGCTCGTTGGCCACGAAGTACTGGTCAAGACGCTCAACGAAGGCTTCCCAATCATCACCCTCAACAAATCTCTCAAGAATACCAAAGGCAGCCATTACTGCGTGAAAGTTCGTGATCTGTTACTCGTCGCCAATTGTTATGTTCAGAATAACTCCACAAGAATGTATACTGTAAGCTCAAACTGTTGTGACCTTGGTCTCTTTAATGTAACTTCAGAGTGAGGAAGCCCATGGTAGATTGCCTTTTATACTTGCTTGCCCGGGGTGTGCAGGTGACACTTGGATCTCCAACAGGTCTTACAAACTAGTAAAGTTTACATACATATCAGAAAGGACAATGTCACCTGGATAAAGTGTCTAGTAAAGTCTGCAACAAGCCCCATTCATCCATCACCCCTGTGCTCATTGACCTATATTAACTCTGGGATGTGGCCCAAGGCTTCATTGTGAGGACTGGAAGAGCACTCCTGCCCTTCTGGCCCACTTGGGTAACTGAAGTAAAACTTTTACACTTACTTTCTGAGCTTCTTCCGGCTCCTGACAGATTTGCCTTACACAGCTGACTGCAGATCGCAGATGGCATCATAGGACCCGATCTGCATACTTAAAGTAGGACCGTGCTTCCTTCCTGTAGGTGTCCTGCTCATCCACTCAGAGGAGCAGGTTAATACCGGGACACAGCAGAAAGGAAGTTGGATCAATAGCGACAAGTGACTCACCTTATTTCTAACTGCCCCCTGCCCAGTTTCTGCTCGGCGGGGGCAGTTCGAATCGGGGCCAATGAATCCCAGAGGCCAGCAGGTGTATGGTAGTCCTGTTGAGTAGCTCATCGTTACTCTTTGGTTTATAAGAATGGATGAATCTGGATGACTTGTGGATTTTCTGGATGTAAACACCAGTGCCTACAAAATCTCAAGACGGATACAGCTGAGGCAGTTTGTTCAGTCTATTATAATTAATTCCTCCAGGACAAATCTCCAGTTCCACCATCACAACATCTGCTTATTAATTTAATCCACGGATTTTACCTCCACTTACATACCCAAAAGGTCACTCCACATGTGAGAAGAACTTCTGCCATAATCCTAAATGTTTCATGTTAGTTTTAAACTATCTTTGTCATGGTTTGACTTGAAGTACTGTTCCACGTACAGTTTACTATCATGTATACTTTTATCAGTTCCACTCTCCATCACTTCCTTCCAAACTAAAAAGTTCAGGTTTCTCCAATCTATCCTAATAAATGAATCCTGATATTAGGGATCTGTCTTGTGGTTCTGCACCACCCCCAGAGCTTGTGTCTTGGTTACCAAATTTGTACACAGGATTCAAGGTACAGTTGGAGCAGAGGATTGTACATTCTACCATGCCTTGGCTCAGTGGGTAGCACTCTCACCTCTGAGTCAAAAGGTTGTGGGTTCAAGTCCCACTCCAGAGACTTGAGCACAAAAATCTAGGCTGACACTCCCAGTGCAGTGCTGAGGGAGCGCTGTTCTGATGGAGATGCCGTCTTTCGGATGAGAAGTTAAACCGAGGCCCCATCTGCTCCCTCAGGGGGTGGATGTAAAAAATCCCACGTCACTGTTTAAAGAAGAGCAGGGGAGTTCTCCCGGTGACCTGGACAACATTTATCCCTCACCTAAAACAGATTATCTGCTCATTTATTTCATGTAGGAGCTTGTTTTGTGCAAATTGGGTGCTGCATTTCCTACATTACAATATTGACTACAGCCCAATAGTATCTAATTGGCTGTAAAGCCCTTTGGAACGGCCTGAGGTCATGAAAGGCGCTCTATGACATCCTTCAACTTGTACTTTGCTGATTTGACTCTATAGTTCACCACTCAATTTGTCCATTGATTGCCTCTCTGCTATGATCTGCTAACAGCTGCTGGTAACATAATTGTACATAAGTACAAGGCACCGTGGCAACACCCTCGCTCCAAGCACTGGCACCTGTTTGACTATGTCATTGTTCGAACGAGGGATCGCAAGGACATGCGCATCACGTACGCCATGACAGGAACCGACGACTGCTGGATGGACAACCGCCTAGGTAGACAAGTCCCCTGGTCCTGATGAAATGCATCCCAGGGTATTGAAAGAGATGGCAGAAGTTATAGCAGATGCATTGGTTATAATCTACCAAAATTCTCTGGACTCTGGGGAGGTACCAGTGGATTGGAAAGCAGCTAATGTAACGCCTCTGTTTAAAAAAGGGGGCAGACAAAAGGCAGGTAACTATAGGCCGGTTAGTTTAACATCTGTAGTGGGGAAACTGCTTGAAGCTATCATTAAGGAAGAAATAGCGGGACATCTAGATAGGAATAGTGCAATCAAGCAGACGCAACATGGATTCATGAAGGGGAAATCATGTTTAACTAATTTACTGGAATTCTTTGAAGATATAACGAGCATGGTGGATGGAGGTGTACCGATGGATGTGGTGTATTTAGATTTCCAAAAGGCATTCGATAAGGTGCCACACAAAAGGTACTGCAGAAGATAAAGGTACGCGGAGTCAGAGGAAATGTATTAGCATGGATAGAGAATTGGCTGGCGAACAGAAAGCAGAGAGTCGGGATAAATGGGTCCTTTTCAGGTTGGAAATCGGTGGTTAGTGGTGTGCCACAGGGATCGGTGCTGGGATCACAACTGTTTACAATATACATAGATGACCTGGAGGAGGGGACAGAGTGTAGTGTAACAAAATTTGCAGATGACACAAAGATTAGTGGGGAAGCGGGTTGTGTAGAGGACACAGAGAGGCTGCAAAGAGATTTAGATAGGTTAAGTGAATGGGCTAAGGTTTGGCAGATGGAATACAATGTCGGAAAATGTGAGGTCATCCACCTTGGAAAAAAAAACAGTAAAAGGGAATATTATTTGAATGGGGAGAAATTACAACATGCTGCGGTGCAGAGGGACCTGAGTGTCCTTATGCATGAATCCCAAAAAGTTAGTTTGCAGGTACAGCAGGTAATCAGGAAGGCGAATGGAATGTTGGCCTTCATTTCAAGAGGGATGGAGTACAAAAGCAGGGAGGTCCTGCTGCAACTGTATAGGGTATTGGTGAGGCCGTACCTGGAGTACTGCGTGCAGTTTTGGTCACCTTACTTAAGGAAGGATATACTAGCTTTGGAGGGGGTACAGAGACGATTCACTAGGCTGATTCCGGAGATGAGGGGCTTACCTTATGATGATAGATTGAGTAGACTGGGTCTTTACTTGTTGGAGTTCAGAAGGATGAGGGGTGATCTTATAGAAACATTTAAAATAATGAAAGGGATAGACAAGATAGAGGCAGAGAGGTTGTTTCCACTAGTCAGGGAGACTAGAACTAGGGGGCACAGCCTCAAAATATGGGGGAGCCAATTTAAAACCGAGTTGAGAAGGAATTTCTTCTCCCAGAGGGTTGTGAATCTGTGGAATTCTCTGCCCAGGGAAGCAGTTGAGGGTAGCTCATTGAATGTATTCAAATCACAGATAGATACATTTTTAACCAATAAGAGAATTAAGGGGTATGGGGAGCGGGCGGGTAAGTGGAGCTGAGTCCACGGCCAGATCAGCCGTGATCTTTTTGAATGGCGGAGCAGGCTCGAGGGGCTAGATAGTCTACTCCTGTTCCTAATTCTTATGTTCTTATGTAATCAACATTAATATAGCCCCAAAGCGACGACGGCAACAGAATCAATGCCGCAGAAAAATCAACGCCAGGGCACTCAAAGATCCAGCTAGGAGAGCCCTATATAGCCAACGCCTCACTGCCAACCTGGTGACCCTCAACGACCCCGAAACGCAGAGTGCCCACAGCACTTGGTCTGCCCTCCAGGCCACCATAACCAGTGCATGCAAATAGACGCTCAGTCACTCAACTAGGAAACACCAGGAATGGTTTGATGAGAATGACCAGGAGAATGACCAGAAATGACCAGAAACTAATAAACCACAGGGCATTTCTGAACCTAAAGCAACAACCCAACTCGGGAGCAGCAAAGCAGTTCTACAGACAGCTGAAGGCAGAGGTGCGACAAAAAACCCGTGAGCTAAAGAATAGATGATGGGTGGAGAAAACACAGGAGATTCAGCAGCTGGCCGACAGCCATGACGTGCAAAGATTCTTCATCGCAGTTAAGTCCAGCTACAGCCCAAGCACCCAAGGCTGCACTCCACTGCTGGCCATGAACAGGGAGACACCCCTCAAGGATACCGAGGCAGTCAGGGCCGGCTGGAAGGAGCACTTCGCCTCTGCTTTTGACACACGTGTCCTCGACTCCATCCTGCAGCATGCTACCCGCCACCATCTCAGCAAAACCCCAGCCCTGCACGAGATAGAAAAGGTCATCCGTCAGCTCAAGAACAACAAGGCAACGGGAGCAGATGGAATCCCTGCTGAGGAACTAAAGTATGGTGGAGAGGCACTATTGGAGTGATTGCATGACCTCATCGCTCTCATCTGGAAGGAGGAGTACATGCCTGGAGATCTCAGAGATGCCTTAATTGTGACCATCTTTAAAAAAGGGGACACGTCCGACTGCGGCAACTACAGAGGAATCTCCCTGTTGTCGGCCACTGGAAAAGTCAATGCTAGAATTCTCCTCAACTGTCTTCTCCCTGTGGCTGAAGAGCTCGTCCCAGAGTCACAACGCGGATTCCGTGCACTACGGGGTATAACGGACATGATCTTCACGGCGCGACAACTGCAAGAGAAATGCAGGGAACAGCACCAATCCTTGTACGTGGCCTTCTTCGACCTCACAAAGGCCTTTGACATTGTTAACCGCGAGGGAATATGGAGTGACCTCCTCCATTTCGGCTACACCCAAAAGTTTGTCGCTATCCTCCGCAACGACATGCAGGCCATGATCCTGACCAACGGATCCACCACAGACCCAATCCATGCCCAGACCGGGGTCAAGCAGGGCTGCGTCATCACGCCAACCCTCTTCTCGATCTTCATCGCTGCAATGCTCCATCTAACACTCAACAAGCTCTCCGCTGGAGTGAAACTAAACTATAGAACCAGTGGGAACCTGTTCAACCTTCATTGCCTCCAGGCTAGATCCAAGACCGTACCATCCTTTGTCATCGAACTACAGTATGCGGACGACACTTGCGTCTGCGCACATTCAGAGGCTGAACTCCAAGCCATCGTCAACATCTTCACCAAGGCGTACGAAAGCATTGGCCTTACACTAAACATCCATAAGACAAAGGTCCTCCACCACCTGACCCGGCTCACAGCACTGCCCCATGGACATTAAAATCCACGGCGCGGCCTTGGACAATGTGGACCACTTTTCATAACTCGGGAGCCTACTCTCAGCAAAGGCAGACATTGACAACGAGGTCCAACACCGCCTCCAGTGTGCCAGCGCAGCCTTCGGTCGCCTGAGGAAGACAGTGTTCGAAGACCAGGACCTCAAATCTGATCTTATGGTCTACAGGGCTGTAGTGATACCCGCCCTCCTATATGGCTCAGAAATGTGGACCATATACAGTAGACACCCCAAATCATTGGAGAAATATCACCAACGCTGTCTCCGCAAGATCCTGCAAATCCCCTGAGAGGACAGACGCACCAACGTCAGTGTTCTCGATCAGGCCAACATCCCCAGCATTAAAGCACTGACCACACTATACCAGCTCTGTTAGGCGGGCCACATCGTCCGCATGCCCGGCACAAGACTCCCAAAGCAAGCGCTCTACTCGGAACTCCAGCACGGCAAGCGATCCCCAGGTGGGCAGAGGAAATGTTTCAAGGGCACCCTCAAACCCCCCTTGATAAAGTGCAACATCCCCACTGACACCTGGGGGTCCCTGGCTAAATACCGCCCTAAGTGGAGGAAGAGCATCCATCCGGGAGGGCGTTGCGCACCTTGAGTCTCGTCATCGAGAGCATGCAGAAAACAAGCACAGGCAGTGGAAGGAGCGTGCGGCAAACCAGTCTCCCCACTCACCTTTTCCGTCAACGACTCTCTGTCCCATCTGTGACAGAGACTGTAATTCCCATATTGGACTGTACAGTCACCTGAGAACTCACTTTTAGAGTGGAAGCAAGTCTTCCTCGATTTCAAGGGACTGCCTATGATGATGATGATGATGAACATAATTTGTGCCAGGGAAGAAAACAGATAGTTACCCAGCTGATGATACTTGTGGCTCAATCAATGTCAGGTAGGTAGCGTTTTGGCCTGCAAGTGTTTTGCAAAAGTTCATTTGTCCTCCTTGACAATCCACTGCTTTGCCTCTGCTGTTGTGAAGCATAACTGGCCAAATTAAGCATTCCATTCACACAGGGCATTTCTGAATGGACAAATATAGTAAGGTAATGGCAGTGTTTGAGTACCTGGAAATAGTTATTTAACATGTTACTGTTATAACAAAGAAGGTGTCTAAATGAGTAAAATACTGTTCTGGCTTAATGGCCATAATCATCCTCTAATAGCTAATTTAATTAGTGTTTTAATTAATGTGCACTGATCTATTACAGCTGGCTTAAAATAAATGTTGGTAATGTAATCTCATAACAATTACTGTAAATGTTCCTTATAGCCCATGGCAACATATGCTCGGCATGCTGTAACTTTATTGTACAAAGGATAATTTTTTCTTTTTTTCTTTTTTTTTAATTGAATTTTTTTCTATTTCTCTCAACTGTCTCCGTGTCATACCTGCCCTGGAAAATTTGGCGATCTGGGGAAGTATTTGATTTCAGGTACAAAGGGACCAGTGTTTAATATCAGATACAGAGGAACCAGTGTTTAATGTTGAGTACAGAGGGTTCCGCATTTAATGTTATGTACAGAGTGACCCGCGTTTAACGTTAAGTACAGAGGGGCCTGCGTTTAATGTCAGGTACAGAGGGATCCGTGTTTAATGTCAGGTATAGAGGGATCTGTGTTTAATGTCAGGTACAGAGGGATCTGTGTTTAATGTCAGGTACAGAGGGATCTGTGTTTAATGTCAGGTACAGATAGACCAGCGTTTAATGTTGAATACAGAGGGACCAGCGTTTAATGTTGAGTACAGAGGGACCAGCGTTTAATGTTGAGTACAGAGGGACCAGCGTTTAATGGGTTGAGTACAGAGGGACCAGCGTTTAATGGGTTGAGTACAGAGGGACCAGCGTTTAATGTTGAGTACAGAGGGACCAGCGTTTAATGGGTTGAGTACAGAGGGACCAGTGTTTAATGGGTTGAGTACAGAGGGACCAGCGTTTAATGTTGAGTACAGAGGGACCAGCGTTTAATGTTGAGTACAGAGGGACCAGCGTTTAATGTTGAGTACAGAGGGACCAGCGTTTAATGTTGAGTACAGAGGGACCAGCGTTTAATGTTGAGTACAGAGGGACCAGCGTTTAATGTTGAGTACAGAGGGACCAGCGTTTAATGGGTTGAGTACAGAGGGACCAGCGTTTAATGGGTTGAGTACAGAGGGACCAGCGTTTAATGTTGAGTACAGAGGGACCAGTGTTTAATGTCAGGTAAAGGAGGGTGGCCCAGAAATTCAAGGTCCGGGAAGGACCGTTACTGCCCGTTTATGGCGGCTATTCATCAGAATCGAATGGCCACCGCTTCGGGCTCAACTGACCGCCCCAACATAGATTCGGCCTGGGAAGTTATGCAGCGTTGTGGGCCACCTCTGCATGTGGCGGTGTGAGGCCTGCGGCAGTAGTGACGCGGTAAAAGTGTGCACCGCTGCCGCTCCGCTCCCGGACCCATTTTCACCGTTAAGAAGCCCGCCCTTTAGCTGAAGGTGCCCCCGCCTGCTTTTAGGGTTGGTGCACAGTGGCAGAGATTTCGAAGCCGCTTTAGCTCGACGACAGCAGCTGAGTCGGCAGCAGAGAAGTCCAGTAAGAGATCACCTGGGGGAGATCAGCGAGCTCCGGACGAGGCAAGATCCCTGAGATAGCTCTGTATTGCTCAACAACAAGTCCAGGAGCCTCTTCACTGGACTGGAGGATTTCAGCACACAATCTGCACTCATGGGGAGGGAGAGGGAGGGGGAGAGAGAGAGAGGGTGAGAGAGAGAGAGAGAGAGAGAGAGAGAGAGAGAGGCTGTGAGAAAGAGAGGGAGGGGGAGAGAGAAAGAGAGGGAAGGGAGCAAAAGAGAAAGGAGAAAGAGATAGGAAAGGGAATGAGAAACAGAAAGAGAAAGTTTGATTGGCAGAGAGAGAAATAGAGAAATAGAAAGAGAGAAAGAGAAAAGGGGAAAAAAAATGAGAGAGAGGGAGAGAAATAGGGATCCCGAGATTCACAGAGAGAAAACTGAAATCTCAATCCAGAGGCTCAGACTGGAATAGTCACCCCAGCTCAGCATTCCGTGTGGTAACAAATGGGAATCTGTTCAATCTCCGCCACCTCCAGCTCGATCCAAGGTCATCCCATCCTCTGTCATCGAACTACAGTATGCAGACGACGCTTGTGTCTGCGCATACTCGAAGGCCAAACTCCAAGTCATCGTCAACACCTTCACTGAGGCATATGAAAGCATGGGCCTTACACTAAACATCCGTAAGACAAAGGTCCTCTACCAACCTGACCCTGCCACACAGCATTGCCCCCCGGTTATCAAAAGCCATGGTGAGGCCTTGGACAACATGGACCATATTCCGTTCCTCGGGACCCTGCTGTCAGCAAGGGCAGACATCGATGAGGAGGTCCAACACCACCTCCAGTGTGCCAGCGCAGCTTTTGGTCGCCTGAGGAAGAGAGTGTTTGAAGACCAGGACCTCAAATCTGGCACCAAGCTTATGGTCTACAGGGCAGTAGTGATACCTGCCCTCCGAGATGGCTCAGAGACGTGGACTATATAGAGCAGACATATCAAAGCACTGGAGAAGTACCACCAACGCTGCCTACAAAAGATCCTGCAAGAGACAGACGCACCAACATCAGTATTCTCGCCCAGGCCACCATCTCCAGCATCGAAGCACTGACTGCGCTCAATCAGCTCCGCTGGGTGGGCTACATTGTCTGCATGCCTGACATGAGACTCCAAAAGCAAGCACTCTTCTCGGAGCCGCGACACAACAAGCGAGCCCCAGGTGGATAGAGGAAACATTTCAAGGACACCCTCAAAGCCTCCTTGATAAAGTGCAACATCCCCACTGGCACCTGGGAATCCCTGGCCCAAGACCACCCAAAGTGGAGGAAGAGCATCCGGGAGGGCGCTGAGCACCTCGAGTCTCGTCGCCGGGAGCATGCAGAAACCAAGCGCAGACAGCGGAAGGAACGTGCGGCAAACCAGACTCCCCACCCACCCTTTCCTTCAACCACTGTTTGCCCCACCTGTGACAGAGACTGTAAGTCTCGCATTGGACTCTTCAGTCACCTGAGAACTCACTTTTAGAGTGGAAGTAAGTCATCCTCGACTATGAGGGATTGCTTATGATGATGATAATGCTCACCTCACATTATACAGCAGCCCAGATATAGGTGCGAAAAATAAAGATTTAATACATAATCAAATTAACTCCAAACAACTACCAGAACAATAAACAGTGCAGAAAAATAACATATAAACATAATTTACCACCTTTGTGCATTTCCTTATTATCCCTCTTACGCGTGCCCAACCTGCGACTTTGCCTCAGTGTCTCCCCTGTGGCTGATTCATGGGTGTGGGAAGGCTGCTGTGTTCCCTGTGTGAAAGCGGCAGATGTTTTTCTAGGATACCCTCAAGCAGCTTTGGGACTGGAAGGGCTGGCTGGAGATTGGTCAGCATCCTCCTGGGAGGGTTCAGTCTGGCTTGGCTCGGGCGAGGCCATGCGTGGAGGCACTGGCGGAGTGACAGGTCTGGGGCCAGGAATGCTGTGAGCCGGAGGGAGCACATCATCCGTATCCTGGCCTGAGGAGCCTGAGTCACTCACCAGGGGCGGCACAATACCACCACCACCAATCTGAGGGAGCTCAGGTCGGTGTTGTGGCACCACACTGGAAGGTGGCCCGTGGTGGAGCCAGCCACGAAAGCAACACTGAGGTCTCGAGGGGCATCCAGCTGAGACTGCATATGAGCAGCCACAATCTGAAAGCCACAAGATGTGACAGCACTTATACACTCCGTCGACTCTTGCAGAGATGCAGCCATCCTCTCCAAAGCAGCACCGAAAAGCTCGCTCCCTCGCAGCTGGCACATCACCCTAAGGGTGAATTTCACCTGGGAATAATGCCCCAATTAAGACTGCAAATTTTCAGGTTTGAAGGGCCAATAAGACTGGAACACTTTTTTGTGGTCAAAAAGCTGAATTTGGATCCAATGGCCGCTGCAAACATTGCGCCGCTAATCGGGGAAAAAAGGCCTCAACACCACCAGCTTTCTGGCGGCACCGAATTTCGGCCCCGGTGTGTTTTATGTCGTGCACAACTAGCCAGTTTTTAGTCTCATTAGACTGAGCTGGTGCTGCAGAGTTGTGTATGCTTACTGATTAACTTTAACTTCAGTTTGAAGAAGCTATTGCAGTCATTCTCCCTTCATGTCAAAGGGTTCGAGTGTCCTTGTATTGCCCTAACAGAAAGGCTATTCCTGGGAGGTTAGCTGGTTAACTGTATAGTGCATTAGATTAAATGTCAATTATCCTCGAAAAGAGCTGTAGCTAAATAAAAACATACATTTGTAGATATAAGTCCGCTGCATTAGGACACAGCCAGTTTGGTCCCTTCTGGCACGTCCTATCTGCTTCCCAGCAGAAATCATGCAGCTGGCTGTGTGAATAGACCCATATCCTCCAGTGCACATAAACTCTGGAAAGCTTGCAAATGACCTACCACTTATAAACACTTCAACTGAATTTCTGAAATATCAGGACACTATCCAGACTATCTCGTCATGTACACATAGAAGAACCCTGTGCTTCTTACTGACTTTCCAATTAACCTTTCCAGAAATTAAACAAATATGTCCACGTTTTTGCCAATTTGTTTAGTCCGTTTGACTTCTCGTTCTGTATTTTTTGTCCACCTGTCTTTCCAGGTTCCTTTGACTACCTGTGTTTCTATAGTTTTGTCTGCTTCACTCCCTTTCTCTCCCTTTGTCTTTCATTTGTGCTACATTTCTGTTGCAAGACTACTTCAAGAAGTGATTCTGCAATATTGCCCGAGAGTCCCAGTGCTATGGATCTGTCCAGTTTATACCACAAGATGGATTCCAAAGCAACAGAAAATAACTAGGAGTCCTCAAGCACTTTTTATATTCAGTCACAATTCATTCTGGGAAAAATGTGCATGCACCAGCAAATGACAAGCCAGATTGCTAGCTTTTCCCTATCCAAAGACTCAACAACAACTTGCATTTATATAGCGCCATTAACGTAGAAAAACACCCCAAGAGGTTTCAGTGAGGCATAATCAGCAAAAATAGATGCTAAGCCAGAGAAGATGTTAGGAGAGGTGACCAAAAGCTTGATCAAAGAGGTAGGTTTTAACGATAGTCTTAATGGAGGAGAGGGAGGCGGAGAGATGAAGGCCGGAATTTTGCCTATCTCGGTGGGTGGTGTCCATGGGGGGTTGATTATGACCACTGTTGAAAATGAACTTACCTTAGTTGGGCCTATTAAGCCCATCCTGCGCGTTACCCAGCCCAATTAGATGGAGTGGTCTGGTGACGTCACTTATATGACTCGTTTTCAGCCGGGATCTTTAAAGGGACCATGGCCACATTATATTTGTGAAGTTTCATATAATAGAGTGCTGTCAGTGTACTACAGCATTGGAGTGATGCCAACACTGACAGTGACTGCACAGAGGCAGAGGGCTGTGCCCAGGTTCTCTGATGACTATCTCCATATGCTTAAGGACGGGGTCAGAGCACACAGGTCCTCCTCCATTCCGATGGGCGGAAGAGATCTCCCCAGGACACTAAAACAGTCTGGTCGCAGATTGCAGAGGAGGTCACAAGCAGGGATGTGTTCAGGAGGACCTGGGTGTAGTTCCGCAAATGTTTCAATTATCTCATTAGATCAGGAAACGTTAGTACAAAGCCACATTCAACCTTATCCTGCTGAGCCTTTCATCATATCCCCATCACTCTGCCTTTCCTACCCTACTCCTGCACATCCTTACACACCAACATACCCTGCATGTTCACCCATCCCTCTCTCTTTAGCTAATTATCACATCCCCATCTCACTAGCCACACCTCACACTCACCCTCATCCTAGTGCAATCATACCAACTAAGAACACACAAATATAGCCACTTGGGTGTTTTATCCAATGTTACATAAGAACATAAGAAATAGGAACAGGAGAAGGCCATACGGCCCATCGAGCCTGCTCCCGCCATTTAATACGATCATGGCTGATCCGATCATAGACTCGGATCCACTTCCCTGCCCACTCTCCATAATCCCTTATCCCCTTATTGTTTAAGAAACTGTCTATTTCTGTCTTAAATGTATTCAATGTCCCAGCTTCCACAGCTCTCTGAGGCAGCGAATTCCACAGATCCACAACCCTCTGAGAGAAGAAATTTCATCTCTGTTTTAAATGGACGGCCCCTTATTCTAAGATCATGCCCCCTAGTTCTAATTTCCCCTATCAGCGGAAACATCCTCTCTGCATCCACCTTGTCATAAATCTTATACGTTTCGATAAGATCACCTCTCATTCTTCTGAATTCCAATGAGTAGAGGCCCAACCTACTCAACCTTTCCTCATAAGTCTGTGGATATCTGAACGGAATATATGGAATTGAGGACAGTAAAGTAAATGGGATATATGAAAATGTATAAGCCATGGAAGAATAGCTGGGAGAATGTCAGATTGCAAATAGTGCAACATCAGCATAGCTAACAGTCTGTCTCAAGGTTTCAAGTCACTAATCCTGCCAATAATATATAATTGTAACATGAAATACATCTGCAGAATTGCAAGGTCTCAGTAAATAGTCACACCATTAGATTGAAACATTTAGAGGCAATACTTGAGCTTTCAAGAAGAACATCTCATATAGATTGACTAATGAGTGGCTGAGTTAGACTGTCAATCCATTTGTATTTTGTTATCTGATTTCAAAACTGTATAACTGTTAATGCTTTACGATGTAACTTCACCTATCCGTAGGGAGTGTTTACGCTCTATCCAGAGAGTATATCTTCTGTCTGATAGGTCTTACTGGCCGGTAATAAAGACTGCTTTGTTCAAAGCACAAGAGGTATTCGACTCAGTAATTTTACTGAACCAGATTGAAGTAAAAGAATCCAGGAATTAACATTTGGTGTCAGAAGTGGGATCTCAACGGACGACTGCCGAAAACTTGCGAATTAAGAGCCAGACTAGCCTTGGACGAGACGAGGGGAAAATGGCCACTGGAGTGAGTATGATTTCAATACTGCTCCAGTTTCCCCCGGTTTCAAAAGTCTGAGGAAAGTTTAGCCACTCGCTGGTTCTCAGGTAGTGTCTGAACGAGATCCAGGACAATCTGGTGAATACCTTTCAAACTTAGAATAGGGATAGAGATAGGGAAATTGCGCGATGACGCAAACCAAGCGGCGACTTGGAAAGGGAAAGATAGTTAGAGCTAGATAGGGATAGATGATCAATCATGGATCAAAAAAAAAAAAAAAAAAATTAATAGGAAAGAAAAGAGACTCTTGTGAATGTCTGTTTAAATGAGAAATGCTTCTGTGACTTTTACTGTAAAAAAAAAGCCGGGGAGTTGTGGTTTGTTTTATCTCAAACAGAATGAAAGTTTGTTTTAACCCTTCGTAGTGTTGTCCTGTATGTGGGAAGTTTAAGAGTGTGAACCTTATTGAATTACGTATATTCGGATGATAAGTTACGGAGCCAGGAAATGCCCAAAGGATAGGTTTGTTGAAAAAAAAAGAAAAAAATTACATGGTCCCGGTGGTTAAAAAAAAGAGAAAAACTTGTTGAAAGCAAACATTCAGAGAAGGCACAGCAAAACAACTGAGATGGATTCAAAAGGATTTAAAAAAAAATTATATTAAATAACACGACCTTGAGGCTGGAACAATTGAGATAACGAAAAGCAGTCCACAGCCTACGTGCCAGACTTCTCTCTAGTTATAAAAAAAAACGTACTAAATAGGTGCTGAAAAAAAAAAATGTTCTGAGATTTTAAATTATGAAAAATATAAAATCACTCCTGTCCAATTGGCAGAAAAACTCCATTAAATTAGGGCTTTCATTGACTGATTGAATTTAAACTGCGCAGTAACGCGAAAGGATAGGGAAATTTGGAGACTAAAAGAAATTAATTGAGGCTCATAAGAAATCAAAATTAGAAAATTAGGCTCACAGGGAATAAAATGGGGATTTAAATAGAAGATAGGTGTTCAACTCAGGTACGACGTCGACCTTGTATATCACTTGGCCCGTCTAGGCTCTGATTGAATTTTAAAAAAAAACCCCGCAGCAACTCTGAAGGTAGGGCCGAAGCGAACGCGCAGTGACGTAAACGCGCAGTGAAGCGAACGCGCAGTGACGTCAACGCGCAGTGACGTAGACGCGCGGTGACGTAAACGCGCAGTGACGCCGACGCGTAGTGACGCAGAGGCGCAGCAACGCGAATCGCGAAAGTCAGTGCTAATGGCAGTAAGTTTGTAAGTTTTAAAGTGTTTAGAGTTTTAAGTAAAGTTTTAAGTATTGAAATCGCACGGCGACGCGAACCGCGCGGCGACGCGGGTAAGTGTTAGAAGTCTTTGTCTATTTTGTAAATCGCGCGGCGACGCGGGTAAGTGTAAGAAGTCCTTGTTTATCTTTTAAAGTTTAAAGTATCTTAACTCGCGCGGCGACGCGAGCCACGGGTCGACGCGGATTGCGCGGCGACGTGAACTGCGAGGCAACGCGGATTGCGCGGCGACGTGAACTGCGAGGCGACGTGGTAGTTTAGTATTGAAATCGCGCGGCGACGCGAACCGCGCGGCGACGCGGGTAAGTGTTAGCATTAGTAAAGTTTGGTTATTTGGAGTTAGTTAAAGTCCGTGTTAGTTCTGTAAAGTCTGTGTCTATTTTTAAGTTTGTTTAAATTGCATGACGACACGAACGCGTAGCGACACAGTAATACGAGGGGCAGTGTGAAAATGGGTAATCAGTTAGATAAAACCACGGATGCGGATAATCCGCTACAAAAGCTATGTGAGGAATTCCCTGAAAGAGCTGAAGACTTTAGAAAATTATCAGGAGCCCTGAACAAATTATTAGGGGATGACCAGTGACCTCTAAGTGACACTAGAAGCGTAGAGGTAAAAAAAAAACACAGGGATTAATTTGGAGAAGGGGACGAGGAAAAGGGGATAAAAAAATTTAATTGCAACCTGGCGACATTATTGTCAGAAATTAAAAGATGCATCACTTCTATCGAGTTGGCAAACAAATGCTATTAAATTAGGACTTGCATTGACAGAGGGAACACATGTTAAAACTGTAGACGTCTTAAAAAAAAAGAATGAATGTGCGCACGAGAAACTTGCTAAGAGATCCTCTGGGACCTCTGAGAAAGGTATTGATCAACTACAAGTTAAAATGGCTGGCTTTGTGTTAACCGAGGCTGATGATGAAATTGATGAGTGGCCACTGACTCAGCGCCCAAAGGCGCCTCCCGCACCCACTGGCCTCTTGCTCCAGTCCTCTTCCCAACACCCTCCACCTAACACTCCGGTAAAAAGAGTTAGGAACAACCACATATCACCAAAGCAACAAACCCAAACTGACTCCTCATCCTCTGATAGTGATTCGGATCCCCAGTTTACAAGCAATATAGCCGAAAGGACCAGATCTCACACTCGAAAGGGCAGAACTATATCTCGACATCACAAACAGTCCCGTAAATCTTCTAGTCAACCTACCAGTCCAAGTTGTGAAAGACATAGCAAACACCCCCGCCGATCGAGACGCAGAACTGTCAAGCAGTCAGACAGCTCTGAAACATCCTCCGGCCTAGAAATGATTTCCAAGATCCCAAAGTCCCGACACCAATTCCCTGTCAGACCAATGCCAAACCCTGATGCACAACAAGCTGCAGACCACCTCTCTATAGATGTCTGTGATCTTCATACAACTATTTGATTGCTCACGCTATCCGGACAGATGGAAAGGGCAGTTAGATATTATTGGCAGAAAAAGAAAGGGGAGGGGGGAGGTGCGCCCCCAACCCGGGTCAAGACTGAATACGTGACTAGAAAGGAAGAGCCATCTCTGGAGGAAGGATCAATAGAACCGTAGTGTGGCATACAGGATTGGATGGATAAGCAAGGATATGGTTATACTAAACAACCAAACGGCCCGAGCCCTGCTAATAAACCTCCCTATTGTCCCCGGCATGGTATGGGAAGAGGCCGGGACTGGGTAAGAGGAATTGACTGTTTTAATTGTGGGCAGGAAGGACATTGGAATAAAAATTGCCCCTACCGTCAGCATGGAAAAGGAAGAGGAGGAAGAGGAGGGGGGCAAGGGGGGAGAGGAGGATCTTACACTAACTTCTCCCAGAACAACCCCTTTGGTCAATTGTCCCCCGATTGACTACGCAGCTTGATTGTGCAGGGATCCTCCCCGGACGACGAACCCATTCTGAATGAGTGGCAACCCTTTTTGATAGATACGGGAGCCTTCATGTCTTCTGTACAATCAAAGCTTAAACTCCCTGCTTCTACTGAAACACAGGAACTTTCAGGATTCCTGGGACAAATCTCGACATTCCCAGTGTCAGAACCGGTTAAAATGGGTTACCAGGAAGAATCGGTGGAACATCGAGTTGTTATCACAACCAATCTGGACTGTAACTTGATGGCTAGAGACCTCCTTTGCAAATTCCAGTTGCATTTGGAGTGTGGAGATAATGGGATTATTGTAAAACAGGAAACCCTTAAGCGGCAGTATTATACCACTAGAACCCCTCAGTGGTGGTCTCTGGACCTGCCGCAGGCACCCTATCACGTGACCCTAGCATACGATCCCAGTGGAAAGAATCAGGACCTGCAGAACTTTTATCAGGATCACGAAGGGGAAGTGAAGGGAATTCTATTAAGGGCTAGAGTGACTGGACTGGAAAGAGAGGCAGATTTTGTGGAAGTGGATAAGAATCTGTGGAAACAGCCCCTAACAATGGCACCGCATATTGCTCGCAAAAGACAGAAAGGAGATGAGGAAAAGTGGAGGGCAGAGAAACCCAAGGCAAAGAACAAAAAGGGCCACTGTACAGCAAAATTCTAAAAGGACAAAGGGTGTTAAAAGAACAAGCCTGAAGGCTTTGTGTCTTAATGCAAGGAGTATCCGCAATAAAGTGGATGAATTAACTGTGCAAATAGATGTTAACAAATATGATGTGATTGGGATTATGGAGACGTGGCTCCAGGATGATCAGGGCTGGGAACTCAACATCCAGGGATATTCAACATTCAGGAAAGATAGAATAAAAGGAAAAGGAGGTGGGGTAGCATTGCTGGTTAAGGAGCAAATTAAGGCAATAGTTCGGAAGGACATTAGCTTGGATGATGTGGAATCTATATGGGTAGAGCTGCAGAATACCAAAGGACAAAAAACGTTAGTGGGAGTTGTGTACAGACCTCCAAACAGTAGTAGTGATGTTGGGGAGGGCATCAAACATGAAATTAGGGGTGCGTGCAATAAAGGTGCAGCAGTTATAATGGGTGACTTTAATATGCACATAGATTGTTAACCAAACTGGAAGCAATACGGTAGAGGAGGATTTCCTGGAGTGCATAAGGGATGGTTTTTTAGACCAATATGTCGAGGAACCAACTAGGGGGGAGGCCATCTTAGACTGGATGTTGTGTAATGAGAGAGGATTAATTAGCAATCTCGTTGTGCGAGGCCCCTTGGGGAAGAGTGACCATAATATGGTGGAATTCTGCATTAGGATGGAGAATGAAACAGTTAATTCAGAGACCATGGTCCAGAACTTAAAGAAGGGTAACTTTGAAGGTATGAGGCATCAATTGGCTAGGATAGATTGGCGAATGATACTGAAGGGGTTGACTGTGGATGGGCAATGGCAGACATTTAGAGACCGCATGGATGAACTACAACAATTGTACATTCCTGTCTGTCGTAAAAATAAAAGAGGGAAGGTGGCTCAACCGTGGCTATCAAGGGAAATCAGGGATAGCATTAAAGCCAAGGAAGTGGCATACAAATTGGCCAGAAATAGCAGAGAACCCGGGGACTGGGAGAAATTTAGAACTCAGCAGAGGAGGACAAAGGGTTTGATTAGGGCAGGGAAAATGGAGTACGAGAAGAAGCTTGCAGGGAACATTAAGACGGATTGCAAAAGTTTCTATAGATATGTAAAGAGAAAAAGGTTAGTAAAGACAAACGTGGGTCCCCTGCAGTCAGAATCAGGGGAAGTCATAACGGGGAACAAAGAAATGGCGGACCAATTGAACAAGTACTTTGGTTCGGTATTCACTGAGGAGGACACAAACAACCTTCCGGATATAAAAGGGGTCGGAGGGTCTAGTAAGGAGGAGGAACTGAGGGAAATCCTTATTAGTCGGGAAATTGTGTTGGGGAAATTGATGGGATTGAAGACCGATAAATCCCCAGGGCCTGATGGACTGCATCCCAGAGTACTTAAGGAGGTGGCCTTGGAAATAGTGGATGCATTGACAGTCATTTTCCAACATTCCATTGACTCTGGATCAGTTCCTATGGAGTGGAGGGTAGCCAATGTAACCCCACTTTTTAAAAAAGGAGGAAGAGAGAAAACAGGGAATTACAGACCGGTCAGCCTGACATCGGTAGTGGGTAAAATGATGGAATCAATTATTAAGGATGTCATAGCAGTGCATTTGGAAAGAGGTAATATGATAGGTCCAAGTCAGCATGGATTTGTGAAAGGGAAATCATGCTTGACAAATCTTCTGGAATTTTTTGAGGATGTTTCCAGTAGAGTGGACAAGGGAGAACCAGTTGATGTGGTATATTTGGACTTTCAGAAGGCTTTCGACAAAGTCCCACACAAGAGATTAATGTGCAAAGTTAAAGCACATGGGATTGGGGGTAGTGTGCTGACATGGATTGAGAACTGGTTGTCAGACAGGAAGCAAAGAGTAGGAGTAAATGGGGACTTTTCAGAATGGCGGGCAGTGACTAGTGGGGTGCCGCAGGGTTCTGTGCTGGGGCCCCAGCTGTTTACACTGTACATTAATGATTTAGACGAGGGGATTAAATGTAGTATCTCCAAATTTGCGGATGACACTAAGTTGGGTGGCAGTGTGAGCTGCAAGGAGGATTCTATGAGGCTGCAGAGCGACTTGGATAGGTTAGGTGAGTGGGCAAATGCATGGCAGATGAAGTATAATGTGGATAAATGTGAGGTTATCCACTTTGGTGGTAAAAACAGAGAGACAGACTATTATCTGAATGGTGACAGATTAGGAAAAGGGCAGGTGCAAAGAGACCTGGGTGTCATGGTACATCAGTCATTGAAGGTTGGCATGCAGGTACAGCAGGCGGTTAAGAAAGCAAATGGCATGTTGGCCTTCACAGCGAGGGGATTTGAGTACAAGGGCAGGGAGGTGTTGCTACAATTGTACAGGGCCTTGGTGAGGCCACACCTGGAGTATTGTGTACAGTTTTGGTCTCCTAACCTGAGGAAGGACATTCTTGCTATTGAGGGAGTGCAGCGAAGGTTCACCAGACTGATTCCCGGGATGGCGGGACTGACCTATCAAGAAAGACTGGATCAACTGGGCTTGTATTCACTGGAGTTCAGAAGAATGAGAGGCGACCTCATAGAAACGTTTAAAATTCTGATGGGGTTAGACAGGTTAGATGCAGGAAGAATGTTCCCAATGTTGGGGAAGTCCAGAACCAGGGGACACAGTCTAAGGATAAGGGGGAAGCCATTTAGGACCGAGATGAGGAGGAATTTCTTCACCCAGAGAGTGGTGAACCTGTGGAATTCTCTACCACAGAAAGTTGTTGAGGCCAATTCATTAAATATATTCAAAAAGAAGTTAGATGAAGTCCTTACTACTAGGGGGATCAAGGGGTATGGTGAGAAAGCAGGAATGGGGTACTGAAGTTGCATGTTCAGCCATGAACTCATTTAATGGCGGTGCAGGCTAGAAGGGCCGAATGGCCTGCTCCTGCACCTATTTTCTATGTTTCTATGTTTCTAAGTATTAGCCCCTCACCATGCTAAAGATTTAGGAGTTATGGTACGCAAGGCCATAGATGAGGCTGACCCTACCAGCCGGGATGTGCAAATTGTAAAACATGGCCGAACAGTCCAATTTAATGGGGACCCCGAGAAAGTATTAACAACTCTACGGCATCATACTGGCTCGGACATACCTGATTATGTGGATCCTCATGTGTGGGCAGAGGACTCTTTCCAAGTGGGTTATACTCCCATTAATTGAGATCCCAGTGCAGGGCAATGTGGACTGGCCCTCTATCCGACAGAACCCACTGAAATCACAGGCAATCCTAAACTGACTTTTCGGCACTGTACTGCAATTAATCCGGCCTGTTTTCTTACTGAGCCACCCCAAGATGAGGAAGAACCCAGTCATGATTGCTTATCTTTAATTTAAGAGGCCACATCAGTCAGGGAAGATTTAGTTGATGGAAGATCCAGACTGTATTCTTACTGAGCCACCCCAAGATGAGGAAGAACCCAGTCATGATTGTTTATGTTTGTTGACGGAAGTACTTCTATTAATCCAGAAGATACACAAATCTCAGGATACGCCATAGTAAACCAGGAGAATCAGGTCTTGGAATCTGCTGCTTTGAAACCGCCTATTCTGCTCAACAAGCTGAACTATTCGCCCTCACCCAAGCCTGTATCTTGGCCAAAGATCTCAAAGTCAATATCTATACCGACTCTAGGTATGCCTTTGGGGTGGCGCATGATTTCGGACAATTATGGAAAAATAGGGGATTCCTAACCTCACAGGGGAATGAGATATCTCAAACAGCTAGTATCTGATTTGTTGCAAGCCCTCATGTTCCCCAAACGCATTGCCATTGTCAAATGTACCGCCCAACCTACCGGAAATTCTCTGGTTGATATAGGGAATCGTTGTCCTGACCAAGAGGCCAAACAGGCCTCTCGTGACCAACAGATGGTAGTGCCCAAAATTATGAGTCAGACTAAAAATCCTGCGAAGGATAAGTTAGCCTCGGAAAAACCAATGCCAACCATCCAAGATGTTATAAAAGCACAGGGGGACGCTCCTGAAAAAGATAAACTGTTGTGGAAATATTATGCATGTACTTATGACAATGTTTCTAAACTCTGGACCACTCCCGCGGAACAGACTTGCATGTCTGACGAGTTGGCCTCATGGGTTATAGAATGTCTGCATTTTGCTACTCATTGTGGACCACGAGTGACACACTTTTGGCTACTTGGTGGCACCCTAAACTCCAGGCGCTCACCCAGAACATCAGTAGTCGTTGCCTGGTTGGCCAGCAACATAATCCAGGGAAGGGAGTCCCCTGTAATTGGGGTAAAACGCCCCTACCGAAGGTCCCTTTGAGACATTTCAGTTGGACTACATTGAGTTGCAAAAAGTTCAGTGTTACAAATATGTGTTAGTAATAGTAGATGTGTTTAGCAGATGGATTGAAGCCTACCCTAACCTGGACAATAAGACTCAGACTGTTGTTAAGGTGTTAATGAGGGAAATTGTTCCTAGATATGAGATCTCAGCTAGACTGATGACCACCTATGTTCTTTCTCTGACTCAGGCTCTGCGACTAGTTCACAACCAGGTTCAAGATGCTCACCTCGACCTCCCAGTTTTACCCGAATTGTCCCTCGTGGCACCAGGGAAGTATGGATTCGGAAGGGATTAGAGCCACAATAGGAGGGGTCTTTTTAGGTGTCACTCACTACCCCCACTGCAGCCAAGGTTGAGGGGAAAAGTGCCTGGGTTCACCTGCACCACTGCAAGCTCATCACCATTTAAACAAATTTTGCTGGTTAGTCTAATTCCTGTTTCTGTTCCAGATCTCCTCCTCCCTATAGCTGAACAAGGCAGTTGAAGGAGGATCAGTTTGAACTCTTACCTGTCAGACAGCCAAATACACTGACGGAGACCTGAAGGGAAATGTGAAAACAGAACTCTTTTTATCAGCTAAATAATTGGACTATTTATAAGATGAGACTGTGTCTGTATGCTACTGTCTGCATAATAGTGTTGATATATGACAGTTTTGGTGCACGGGAAGGAAGACAAAGGCGAGAGCTCCATGTAAACACCTTTATGTATATGTCTTACGTTTATGCGGAAAAAGGGCACTTCACTAGATGCTGGGTGTGTTCACATATCCCTATACATTCCAAAGGGGGAATTCCTTTGCGCACCGTTCCCCTGACCCTAACTGAGACTGTTAGATGGATTCAAAGAAACGGTATTGGAATAGGTAGCTAACCGCACTGCTGAGGCTCTGGAGGGCATCACAGCTGAAATGGTAGCGATAAGGACCGTAGCATTACAAAACCGAATGGCCCTCGATTACCTGTTAGCTGAGAAAGGGGGAACGTGTGCCCTGATAGGATCTGAATGTTGCACTTACATTCCTGATAGTTCAGGAAACATAACCCACCTTGCCGATCACATAAGGAGGGAGGTGAAAAAGTTATCCACACCAGCAAAAGAACTTAGCAGGTTTGATTGGTTTCTGGGTGGATCTTGGAGATCCTATCTAATTGTTCTCCTCATAATAATTACCTGCTGTTTGATTGTTGGTTGCCTTAACCTCTGCTGTAAAGCAATGACAAGGTTAGCAGACCCTCTTGTGGTCAAGGGTTCCCGGGTTATGATCCAACAAACTAGAGAACTACTCAACAATGCAATACTCATAGAATGATCCTAAATGTTATCATAGAATGATAAAAGGGGGGATGTGGATATCTGAACGGAATATATGGAATTGAGGACAGTAAAGTAAATGGGATATATGAAAATGTATAAGCCATGGAAGAATAGCTGGGAGAATGTCAGATTGCAAATAGTGCAACATCAGCATAGCTAACAGTCTGTCTCAAGGTTTTAAGTCACTAATCCTGCCAATAATATATAATTGTAACATGAAATACATCTGCAGAATTGCAAGGTCTCAGTAAATAGTCACACCATTAGATTGAAACATTTAGAGGCAATACTTGAGCTTTCAAGAAGAACATCTCATATAGATTGACTAATGAGTGGCTGAGTTAGACTGTCAATCCATTTGTATTTTGTTATCTGATTTCAAAACTGTATAACTGTTAACGCTTTACGATGTAACTTCACCTATCCGTAGGGAGTGTGTACGCTCTATCCAGAGAGTATATCTTCTGTCTGATAGGTCTTACTGGCCGGTAATAAAGACTGCTTTGTTCAAAGCACAAGAGGTATTCGACTCAGTAATTTTACTGAACCAGATTGAAGTAAAAGAATCCAGGAATTAACAAGTCAACCTCCTCATCTCTGGAATCAACTTTGTGAACTGCCTCCAAAGCAAGTATATCCTTTTGTAAATACGGAAACCAAAACTGCACGCAGTATTCCAGGTGTGGCCTCACCAATACCCTGTACAACTGTAGCAAGACTTTCCTGCTTTTATACTCCATCCCCTTTGCAATAAAGGCCAAGATTCCATTGGCCTTCCTGATCACTTGCTGTACCTGCATACTATCCTTTTGTGTTTCATGCACAAGTACCCCCAGGTCCCGCTGTACTGCAGCACTTTGCAATCTTTCTCCATTTAAATAATAACTTGCTCATGTAAAGTTTCTGTTAATGTGGTGTCAAACATAAAAATCTTTATTTTCAACACTTTCTGTCCTTGGACAGATTTGTGTGCACCTTTGAAAGTAGCTTAGGGAGTTGTAGTGATTGGTGAGACATAATGGTACCCCCCGCAATGGTGGTGAGTGTGAAAGGAATGGCTTGGTCATTGTAGGGATGCTTTATGGTGTTGGTGTGAGGTGGTAACAACCTGGTGCATCATGTGGCAACCATTTGGGTGTACAACGTAAAGTTAACAATATTTGGCCTTGATGAGGCCATCCTTGGCCTCCCAGGCAGCAATGTGCTCGGGTTCTGAGGTGACACTGGGTGGAGACTTTGCTGGAAACACTTGCAGCCTGCAGAATCTGTGCTGGAAATGGACTGAGCAACAGCTTCTGCCTGAGGAAAGTGATCATTTGTCAAAAAGGAGCTTTTACTGTACATTTGATGCTGTCAAGTAATCAGCTGGAGCAATAGCCCAGGAACTCCCACCTTTGGTTGACAGACGTGGTTCCCGAGCTACGTGAATCCCGTGGCCATGCAGGGAAATTTACAAAGTAAAAGGAAAAAGCCTCTAAAGTGCCTGTAAACTACCCGATAATGATTTCAATTGGGTCATTCGCCACTGCCGGTCAGGTCGGCTACGCGATAACAGTCACGCCTGGGGAAAAGGCGCATGGGAGCGAGATGACAGCGAGTTCCCGACCCGCTGTTAAAAATAACAACTTTCCCACCCGACCAACCACTACCACCCCGGAAAATTCTGGCTGAAGCGTTTGAGGGAAAATATTTTTTTAAATCTTACTAGAAAGAATGCGTATGGAAGTCAGATAAGTACAAGAGCGGCTGTGCTGTGATCATCGTCATCATAGGCAGTCCCTCGGAATCGAGGAAGACTTACTTCCACTCTAAAAATGAGTCCTTAAGTGGCTGAACAGTCCAATTCGAGAACCACAGTCCCTGTCACAAGTGGGACAGATAGTCATCGAGGGAAGGGGTGGGTGGAACAGGTTTGTCGCACACTCTTTCCGCTACCTGCGCTTGATTTTTGCATGCTCTCGGCGATGAGACTCGAGGTGCTCAGCGCCCACCCAGATGCACTTCCTGCACTTAGGGCAGTCTTTGGCCAGGGACTCCCAGGTGTAGGTGGGGATGTTGCACTTTATCAGGGAGGCTTTGAGGGTGTCCCTGTAACATTTCCTCTGTCCACCTTTGGCTCGCTTGCCGTGAAGGAGTTTCGAGTAGAGCGCTTGCTTTGGGAAACTCGTGTCTGGCATGCGAAATATGTGGCCCGCCCAGCGGAGCTGACCGAGTATGGTCAGTGCTTCAATGCTGGGGATATTGGCCTGGTCGAGGATGCTAACGTTGGTGTGTCTGTCCTCACGGGATTTGTAGGATCTTGCGGGGACATCGTTGGTGGTATTTCTCCAGCGATTTGAGGTGTCTACTGTACATGGTCCATGTCTCTGAGCCATACAGGAGGGCGGGTATTACTACAGCTCTGTAGACCATGAGCTTGGTGGTGGGTTTGAGGGCCTGGTCTTCAAACACTCTTTTCTTCAGGCGGCCAAAGTTGGCACTGGCGCACTGGAGGTGGTGTTGAAACTCATCGTCAATATCTGCTCTTGTTGATAACAGGCTTCCAAGGTATGGGAAATGGTCCATGTTTTCCAGGGCTGCGCCGTGAATCTTGATGACCGGGGTGGGGAGGGGGGGGCGGGTGGGGGGTAGTGCTGTGCTGCGAGGACAGGCTGGTGGAGGACCTTTGTCTTACGGATGTTTAGCATAAGGCCCATGCTTTCGTACGTCTCAGTAAATACGTTGACTATGACTTCGAGTTCAGCCTCTGTATGTACGCAGACAGAGACATCGTCCGCATACTGTGGCTCAACGACAGACGTTGGGGTGGTCTTGGACCTGGCCTAGAGTTGACGAAGGTTGAACAGGTTCTCACTGGTTCTGTAGTTTAGTTCCACTCCAGCGGGGAGTTTGTTGACTGTGAGGTGGAGCATGGCAGTGAGGAAGATTGAGAAGAGGGTTGGGGCGATGATGCAGTTCTATTTGACCACGGTCTGGACGTGGATTGGGTTTGTAATGGATCCGCTGGTAAGGATTACGGCCTGCATGTGAGGATGTGGAGGATGGTGACGAACTTTTTGGGGCAGCCGAAAGGGAGAAGGACGCTCCATAGGTCCTCGCGGTTGACAGTGTCAAAAGCCTCTGTAAGGTCGAAGAAGGCCATGTATAAGGGCTGGTGCTGTTCCCTGCATTTTTCCTGCAGCTGTCGCGCTGTAAAATCATGTCCGTTGTGCCACGTAAGGGACAAAATCCGCACTGTGACTCCAGGAGGAGTTCCTCAGCCACAGGGAGAAGACGGTTGAGGAAGACTCTAGCACCTACTTTCCCAGTGGCTGATAACAGGGAGATTCCTCTGTAGTTGCCGCAGTCGGACTTGTCCCCTTTTTTAAAGATGGTCACGATCACTGCATCTCTGAGATCTCCCAGCATGCTCTCCTCCGTCCAGATGAGAGAGATGAGGTCACGTATTCGCGCCAACAGCGCCTCTCTGTCATACTTCAGTGTCTCAGCGGGGATTCCATCCGCTCCCGTAGCCTTGTTGTTCTTAAGCTGTCTTATGGCTTTTTCTACCTTGTGCAGTGCTGGGGTTTTACTGAGGTGGTGGCGGGTAGCATGCTGCGGGATGGAGTCGAGAACACTCGAGTCAAAGTCAGAGTCTCGATTGAGGAGATCTTCGAAATGCTCCTTCCAGCGGGCCCTGACTGCCTTGGTGTCCTTGATGAGTGTTTTCCCGTTCTTGGCCAGCAGTGGGATGAAGCATTGGGTGTTTGGACCATAGGTGGCCTTGACTGCAATGAGGAATCCTCGCACACCATGGCTGTCGACCAGTTGTTGTATCTCCTGTGCTTTCTCCATCTACCACCGGTTATGTCCTGGATTTTTTGTTGGACCTCAGCCTTAAGCCATCTGTAATGCTGCCTTGCTGCTCCCTAGTTGGATTGTTAAGGCTCAGAAATGCCCTTCGCTTGCGATCTATTAACTCTTGGATCTCCTGGTCGTTCTCATCAAACCAGTCCTGGTGTTTCCTGGTTAGAAACATAGAAACATAGAAAATAGGTGCAGGAGTAGGCCATTCGGCCCTTCTAGCCTGCACCGCCATTCAATGAGTTCATGGCTGAACATTCAACTTCAGTACCCCATTCCTGCTTTCTCGCCATATCCCTTGATCCCCCTAGCAGTAAGGACCTCATCTAACTCCTTTTTGAATATATTTAGTGAATTGGCCTCAACAACTTTCTGTGGTAGAGAATTCCACAGGTTCACCACTCTCTGGGTGAAGAAGTTCCTCCGCATCTCGGTCCTAAATGGCTTACCCCTTATCCTTAGACTGTGACCCCTGGTTCTGGACTTCCCCAACATTGGGAACATTCTTCCTGCATCTAACCTGTCTAACCCCGTCAGAATTTTATATGTTTCTATGAGGTCCCCTCTCATTCTTCTGAACTCCAGTGAATACAAGCCCAGTTGATCCAGTCTTTCTTGATAGGTCAGTCCCGCCATCCCGGGAATCAGTCTGGTGAACCTTCGCTGCACTCCCTCAATAGCAAGAATGTCCTTCCTCAGGTTAGGAGACCAAAACTGTACACAATACTCCAGGTGTGGCCTCACCAATGCCCTGTACAACTGTAGCAACACCTCCCTGCCCCTGTACTCAAATCCCCTTGCTATGAAAGCCAACATGCCATTTGCTTTCTTAACCGCCTGCTGCACCTGCATGCCAACCTTCAATGACTGATGTACCATGACACCCAGGTCTCTTTGCACCTCCCCTTTTCCTAATCTGTCACCATTCAGATAATAGTCTGTCTCTCTGTTTTTACCACCAAAGTGGATAACCTCACATTTATCCACATTATACTTCATCTGCCATGCATTTGCCCACTCACCTAACCTATCCAAGTCGCTCTGCAGCCTCACAGCATCCTCCTCGCAGCTCACACTGCCACCCAACTTAGTGTCATCCGCAAATTTGGAGATACTACATTTAATCCCCTCATCTAAATCATTAATGTACAGTGTAAACAGCTGGGGCCCCAGCACAGAACCTTGCGGTACCCCACTAGTCACTGCCTGCCATTCTGAAAAGTACCCATTTACTCCTACTCTTTGCTTCCTGTCTGACAACCAGTTCTCAATCCATGTCAGTACACTACCCCCAATCCCATGTGATCTAACTTTGCACATCAATCTCTTGTGTGGGACCTTGTCGAACGCCTTCTGAAAGTCCAAATATACCACATCAACTGGTTCTCCCTTATCCACTCTACTGGAAACATCCTCAAAAAATTCCAGAAGATTTGTCAAGCATGATTTCCCTTTCACAAATCCATGCTGACTTGGACCTATCATGTCACCTCTTTCCAAATGCACTGCTATGACATCCTTAATAATTGATTCCATCATTTTACCCACTACCGATGTCAGGCTGACCGGTCTATAATTCCCTGTTTTCTCTCTCCCTCCTTTTTTAAAAAGTGGGGTTACATTGGCTACCCTCCACTCCATAGGAACTGATCCAGAGTCAATGGAATGTTGGAAAATGACTGTCAACGCATCCACTATTTCCAAGGCCACCTCCTTAAGTACTCTGGGATGCAGTCCATCAGGCCCTGGGGATTTATCGGCCTTCAATCCCATCAATTTCCCCAACACAATTTCCCGGCTAATAAGGATTTCCCTCAGTTCCTCCTCCTTACTAGACCCCCCGACCCCTTTTATAACCGGAAGGTTGTTCGTGTCCTCCTTCGTGAATACCGAACCAAAGTACTTGTTCAATTGGTCCGCCATTTCTTTGTTCCCCGTTATGACTTCCCCTGATTCTGACTGCAGGGGACCTACATTTGTCTTTACTAACCTTTTTCTCTTTACATATCTATAGAAACTTTTGCAATCCGTCTTAATGTTCCCTGCAAGCTTCTTCTCATACTCCATTTTCCCTGCCCTAATCAAACCCTTTGTCCTCCTCTGCTGAGTTCTAAATTTCTCCCAGTCCCCGGGTTCGCTGCTATTTCTGGCCAATTTGTATGCCACTTCCTTGGCTTTAATACTATCCCTGATTTCCCTTGATAGCCACGGTTGAGCCACCTTCCCTTTTTTATTTCTATGCCAGACAGGAATGTACAATTGTTGTAGTTCATCCATGCGGTCTCTAAATGTCTGCCATTGCCCATCCACAGTCAACCCCTTAAGTATCATTCGCCAATCCATCTCAGCCAATTCACGCCTCATACCTTCAAAGTTAGCCTTCTTTAAGTTCTGGACCATGGTCTCTGAATTAACTGTTTCATTCTCCATCCTAATGCAGAATTCCACCATATTATGGTCACTCTTCCCCAAGGGGTCTCGCACAACGAGATTGCTAATTAATCCTTTCTCATTACATAACACCCAGTCTAAGATGGCCTCCCCCCTAGTTGGTTCCTCGACATATTGGTCTAAAAAACCATCCCTTATGCACTCCAGAAAATCCTCCTCCACCGTATTGCTTCCAGTTTGGTTAGCCCAATCTATGTGCATATTAAAGTCACCCATTATAACTGCTGCACCTTTATTGCACGCACCCCTAATTTCCTGTTTGATGCCCTCCCCAACATCACTACTACTGTTTGGAGGTCTGTACACAACTCCCACTAACGTTTTTTGCCCTTTGGTGTTCTGCAGCTCTACCCATATAGATTCCACATCATCCAAGCTAATGTCCTTCCTAACTATTGCATTAATCTCCTCCTTAACCAGCAATGCTACCCCACCTCCTTTTCCTTTTATTCTATCCTTCCTGAATGTTGAATACCCCTGGATGTTGAGTTCCCAGCCCTGCTCATCCTGGAGCCACGTCTCCGTAATCCCAATCACATCATATTTGTTAACATCTATTTGCACAGTTAATTCATCCACCTTATTGCGGATACTCCTTGCATTAAGACACAAAGCCTTTAGGCTTGTTTTTTTAACACCCTCTGTCCTTTTAGAATTTTGCTGTACAATGGCCCTTTTTGTTCTTTGCCTTGGGTTTCTCTGCCCTCCACTTTTCCTCATCTCCTTTCTGTCTTTTGTTTTTGCCTCCTTTTTGTTTCCCTCTATCTCCCTGCATTGGTTCCCATCCCCCTGCCATATTAGTTTAACTCCTCCCCAACAGCACTAGCAAACACTCCCCCGAGGACATTGGTTCCGATTCTGCCCAGGTGCAGACCGTCCGGATTGTACTGGTCCCACCTCCCCCAGAACCGGTTCCAATGCCCCAGGAATTTGAATCCCTCCCTGCTGCACCATTGCTCAAGCCACGTATTCATCTGAGCTATCCTGCGATTCCTACTCTGACTAGCACGTGGCACTGGTAGCAATCCCGAGATTACTACTTTTGAGGTCCTACTTTTTAATTTAGCTCCTAGCTCCTTAAATTCATTTCGTAGGAACTCATCCCTTTTTTTACCTATGTCATTGGTACCAACGTGCACCACGACAACTGGCTGTTCTCCCTCCCTTTTTAGAATGTCCTCCACCCGCTCCGAGACATCCTTGACCCTTGCACCAGGGAGGCAACATACCATCCTGGAGTCTCGGTTGCGGCCGCAGAAACACCTATCTATTCCCCTTACAATTGAATCCCCTATCACTATCGCTCGCCCACTCTTTTTCCTGCCCTCCTGTGCAACAGAGCCAGCCACGGTGCCATGAACTTGGCTGCTGCTGCCCACTCCTGATGAGTCATCCCCCTCAACAGCACTCAAAGCAGTGTATCTGTTTTGCAGTGGGATGACCACAGGGGACCCCTGCACTACCTTCCTTGCACTACTCTTCCTGCTGGTCTTCCATTCCCTATCTGGCTGTGGACCCTTCTCCTGCAGTAAGACCAACTCGCTACACGTGATACTCACGTCATTCTCAGCATCGTGGATGCTCCAGAGTGAATCCACCTTCAGCTCCAACTCCGCAACGCGGACCGTCAGTAGCCGGAGGTGGACACACTTCCCGCACATGTAGTCGTCAGGGACACTGGTGTTGTCCCCGTGTTCCCACATGGTACAGGAGGAGCATATCACGTGACCGAGCTGTCCTGCCATGACTTAACCCTTAGATACACTTAAATTGCCGACAACAATGTTAAAAGTTACTGACTAATAAAGAAAAAGAAAAACTACTCACCAATCAGCAGCCAATCACTTACCACGTTGGCTGTGACGTCACCTTTTGATTTCTTTCTACTTCTTTTTTGCCTTTTTTGCCTTCTCTCAGCTGGAGCTGCACCGGTACGCCTCTCTCGACTCCCGCCTCTCTCGACGCTCCCCGGACTGCTGAGCCTTTTATAGGCCGCTGCCTCTCTCGACTCCCGCCTCTCTCGACGCTCCCCGGACTGCTGAGCCTTTTATAGGCCGCTGCCTCTCTCGACTCCCGCCTCTCTCGACGCTCCCCGGACTGCTGAGCCTTTTATAGGCCGCTGCCTCTCTCGACTCCCGCCTCTCTCGACGCTCCCCGGACTGCTGAGCCTTTTATAGGCCGCTGCCTCTCTCGACTCCCGCCTCTCTCGACGCTCCCCGGACTGCTGAGCCTTTTATAGGCCGCTGCCTCTCTCGACTCCCGCCTCTCTCGACGCTCCCCGGACTGCTGAGCCTTTTATAGGCCGCTGCCTCTCTCGACTCCCGCCTCTCTCGACGCTCCCCGGACTGCTGAGCCTTTTATAGGCCGCTGCCTCTCTCGACTCCCGCCTCTCTCGACGCTCCCCGGACTCCTGAGCCTTTTATAGGCCGCTGCCTCTCTCGACTCCCGCCTCTCTCGACGCTCCCCGGACTGCTGAGCCTTTTATAGGCCGCTGCCTCTCTCGACTCCCGCCTCCCTTGAGTGACCAGGCGTCTCTTCGCAGGCACTGGTTATGGAGACCTGGAGGGCAGACCTAGCGCTGTGGGCATTCTGCGTCTCGGGGTCATCAAGGCACGCCAGGTTAGCTGTAGCTGTGAGACGCTGACTGTATAGAGCTCTGTTAGCTGGGTCTTTAAGTGCCCCGGCATTGACTTTTTCGTGGCACTGCTTCTGCTGCCCCCTCCACTGTGGGGCTATGTTGATATCAATGATGGATCATATTAGCCGGTGGTCCAGCAGTCGTCAGCTCCTGTCATGGCGCAGGTGATGCGCACATCCTTGCGATCCCTGACTCGGACGATGACAGTCGAGCAGGTGCCAGTGTTTGGAGCAAGCGTGTTGCCACGATGCCTTGTATTTGTCCCTAGGGAGCTCCCATGCCAAACACAAAATCTTCTGCTATCCAGCAACTTTCCACCCTCAACATCCCTCTTCTCACTGTCTAAACTCCCCCTAGCCCTAATAGACCCTAATAGGGGCTGTCATGTATTTCACCATCTTGCAATGACAATAGTTATGTAACTGTAACTCATGCTGTACCCTTAAAATGCACACCCTGACCACAGTGGGTGAGCTTGCGGGAGACACTCCTCACCTGGGTTTCCAGGTATAAAAGGGGAGGTCCCACCCAGGATCAGCACTCCTTGGTACTGGGAATAAAGTGAAGGTCACAGAGTGACCGTGTCTGATATATACATGCCTCGTGTGAGTTTGTAACAAGGTGCAGAGACACTTCTTTTGGTGACGAGAAAAGGGAATCGCCGAACCACGAGGATGGCCACCGGTGGCACAGAGGAACGCTACTGTGTGGGTGAGGACTGGGACAACTTTGTGGAAAGACTACAGCAGAGCTTTGTCACAAAGGACTGGCTGGAAGAAACAGCAACTGACAAGCGGAGGGTGCATCTACTGACCAGTTGTGGTCCACAGACGTATGCGCTGATGAAAGACCTGCTCGCGCCCCAAAAGCCAGCGGACAAGTCCTTAGAAGAGCTCAGCCAGCTCAAGCCGGCAAGTAGCGTACACATGGCCTGGCACCAGTTCTATTCTCACCAGCGTCGGGAGGGTCAAAACGTCTCGGACTTCGTGGTGTAACTGCGGCGTTTGGCCAGTCTCTGTAAGTTCTCCGATGTCTGCAGGGGGGAGATGTTAAGGGCCTTTTTCATCGAGGGCATTAATCATGCCGGCATTTACAGGAAGCGCATAAAGACCAAGGACCTGACTTTAGAAGGGGCGGCGTTGATAGCTCAGACCTTTATGGCAGGGGAAGAGGAGACCAAGCTAATTTACGCACGCAGCCCTGGTTTTAACGTTGCAATGAACCAGGGAGTTAATGTTGTAAAAGTGATACAGAACCCCGCAAGCAGGCAAGGGCAATTCGACACTGCTCAGGCAGCAACAAGCTCCAGGGTGGGCCCACAACAGGGACAATGGAAAGGGGATCGGCAATTCCGCCATCACGAGGAACAATGCATCCCGTGATGGGACTAATAACACCCCCCATCAGAGTGCTTAGAAACAGCCAAACGGGCCATCAGAGAGGAATGCCTGGGAATAGTCCTTTTGTTAACAGCAATCTCAGCTCATGCTGGAGGTGTAGGGGTAGACACACTGCCAAAAGCTGCAGGTTCCAGCTTTATACCTGTAGGATTTGTAATGTCAGTGGACACTTGGCCAGGATGTGCAAAAAGGCAGTAGCAAGGCTAGTCTGCGAGACAGAGGAACCAGACAAGGGGTCTGCAATGCAGGATGAGACCTGGGGAGAAACCAAGGATGCTGAAGTTCAGAGAGTTCATGTGGCTGACGTCCACAGCTCATACACTAAAACGTCACCCGTGATGATGAAAGTCTTACTGAATGGAGCTGGATACGGGAGCTAGCCAGTCACTCATGAGCGGCCAACAATTTGAGAGACTATGGCCACACAGAGCTAGCAGGCCCAAACTGGAACGCATTGAGACGCAGCTATGTACGTACACCAATGAGATCATCCCAGTGCTGGGCAGTGCAAACTTGGTGGTAACGCATAATGGATTACAGAACCGGCTGCCACTCTGGATTGTTCCGGGAAATGGCCCCGCACTTTTGGGGAGGAGTTGGCTAGCTGAGATAAATTGGAAATGGGGGGATGTGCACGCCATTTCATCCGTGGAGCGAAGTTCATGTTCGCAGGTATTGCAAAAATTCGAGTCACTCTTTCAACCCGGTGTCGGAACGTTCAAGGGCACTAACGTAGTGATACGCATCACTCTGGACGCCAGACCAGTGCACCACAAAGCCAGAGCGGTGCCGTACGTGATGCGTGAGAAAATTGAAAGTGAACTGGACAGGCTGCTCAGAGAGGGCATAATTTCGGCCGTTGAATTCAGTGACTGGGCAAGTCCCATCGTTCCCGTCCTCAAAGTAGATGGCTCGGTTAGGATTTGTGGCGACTACAAAGCCACCATCAACCAAGTGTCGCTGCAAGACCAATACCCGCTTCCGAGAGCGGATGACCTCTTTTCCACGCTGGCAGGTGGAAAGCTGTTCACGAAGCTGGACCTCACTTCGGCCTACATGACTCAGGAACTGGCTGAAGATTCCAAGCTTCTGACCACCATCACAACGCACAAAGGATTATTTGTCTACAACAGGTGCCCGTTTGGCATTTGTTCGGCATTGGCTATCTTTCAGCGAAACATGGAAAGCTTGCTGAAGTCCATGGAACGGTCGTATTCCCAGACGACATCCTTATAACGGGTCGAGACACCGAGGAGCCTGGAGGAGGTGCTACGCCGATTGGATCGGGTAGGCTTGCGGCTGAAAAAGGCCAAGTGCGTGTTTTTGGCCCCAGAGGTCGAGTTCCAGGGCAGGAGGGTTGCCGCAGACGGGATCCGGCCCACTGAATCAAAAATTGAGGCGATTCGCCGAGCGCCCAGACCTGGCAACACGTCGGAGTTGCGATCATTCCTGGGACTTTTGAACTATTTTGGGAACTTTCTGCCGAACTTAAGCACATTGTTGGATGTGTTACAGATTTTTTTTTTTTTTTTTGAAATTCGTAGCCAATCGTTCCAATTCTTTGTCAAATCACAAACGCCAGAGGTCACCTTGCACACGCGGAGGGTGCATCTACTGACCAGTTGTGGTCCACAGACGTATGCGCTGATGAAAGACCTGCTCGCGCCCCAAAAGCCAGCGGACAAGTCCTTAGAAGAGCTCAGCCAGCTCAAGCCGGCAAGTAGCGTACACATGGCCTGGCACCAGTTCTATTCTCACCAGCGTCGGGAGGGTCAAAACGTCTCGGACTTCGTGGTGTAACTGCGGCGTTTGGCCAGTCTCTGTAAGTTCTCCGATGTCTGCAGGGGGGAGATGTTAAGGGCCTTTTTCATCGAGGGCATTAATCATGCCGGCATTTACAGGAAGCGCATAAAGACCAAGGACCTGACTTTAGAAGGGGCGGCGTTGATAGCTCAGACCTTTATGGCAGGGGAAGAGGAGACCAAGCTAATTTACGCACGCAGCCCTGGTTTTAACGTTGCAATGAACCAGGGAGTTAATGTTGTAAAAGTGATACAGAACCCCGCAAGCAGGCAAGGGCAATTCGACACTGCTCAGGCAGCAACAAGCTCCAGGGTGGGCCCACAACAGGGACAATGGAAAGGGGATCGGCAATTCCGCCATCACGAGGAACAATGCATCCCGTGATGGGACTAATAACACCCCCCATCAGAGTGCTTAGAAACAGCCAAACGGGCCATCAGAGAGGAATGCCTGGGAATAGTCCTTTTGTTAACAGCAATCTCAGCTCATGCTGGAGGTGTAGGGGTAGACACACTGCCAAAAGCTGCAGGTTCCAGCTTTATACCTGTAGGATTTGTAATGTCAGTGGACACTTGGCCAGGATGTGCAAAAAGGCAGTAGCAAGGCTAGTCTGCGAGACAGAGGAACCAGACAAGGGGTCTGCAATGCAGGATGAGACCTGGGGAGAAACCAAGGATGCTGAAGTTCAGAGAGTTCATGTGGCTGACGTCCACAGCTCATACACTAAAACGTCACCCGTGATGATGAAAGTCTTACTGAATGGAGCTGGATACGGGAGCTAGCCAGTCACTCATGAGCGGCCAACAATTTGAGAGACTATGGCCACACAGAGCTAGCAGGCCCAAACTGGAACGCATTGAGACGCAGCTATGTACGTACACCAATGAGATCATCCCAGTGCTGGGCAGTGCAAACTTGGTGGTAACGCATAATGGATTACAGAACCGGCTGCCACTCTGGATTGTTCCGGGAAATGGCCCCGCACTTTTGGGGAGGAGTTGGCTAGCTGAGATAAATTGGAAATGGGGGGATGTGCACGCCATTTCATCCGTGGAGCGAAGTTCATGTTCGCAGGTATTGCAAAAATTCGAGTCACTCTTTCAACCCGGTGTCGGAACGTTCAAGGGCACTAACGTAGTGATACGCATCACTCTGGACGCCAGACCAGTGCACCACAAAGCCAGAGCGGTGCCGTACGTGATGCGTGAGAAAATTGAAAGTGAACTGGACAGGCTGCTCAGAGAGGGCATAATTTCGGCCGTTGAATTCAGTGACTGGGCAAGTCCCATCGTTCCCGTCCTCAAAGTAGATGGCTCGGTTAGGATTTGTGGCGACTACAAAGCCACCATCAACCAAGTGTCGCTGCAAGACCAATACCCGCTTCCGAGAGCGGATGACCTCTTTTCCACGCTGGCAGGTGGAAAGCTGTTCACGAAGCTGGACCTCACTTCGGCCTACATGACTCAGGAACTGGCTGAAGATTCCAAGCTTCTGACCACCATCACAACGCACAAAGGATTATTTGTCTACAACAGGTGCCCGTTTGGCATTTGTTCGGCATTGGCTATCTTTCAGCGAAACATGGAAAGCTTGCTGAAGTCCATGGAACGGTCGTATTCCCAGACGACATCCTTATAACGGGTCGAGACACCGAGGAGCCTGGAGGAGGTGCTACGCCGATTGGATCGGGTAGGCTTGCGGCTGAAAAAGGCCAAGTGCGTGTTTTTGGCCCCAGAGGTCGAGTTCCAGGGCAGGAGGGTTGCCGCAGACGGGATCCGGCCCACTGAATCAAAAATTGAGGCGATTCGCCGAGCGCCCAGACCTGGCAACACGTCGGAGTTGCGATCATTCCTGGGACTTTTGAACTATTTTGGGAACTTTCTGCCGAACTTAAGCACATTGTTGGATGTGTTACAGATTTTTTTTTTTTTTTTTTGAAATTCGTAGCCAATCGTTCCAATTCTTTGTCAAATCACAAACGCCAGAGGTCACCTTGCACACGCCAAGGATCACCCTGCGCCAATGCTCTTAGCCAAAAGGCCTAGAGCCACTGCACCGTTCCTGGAAGTACTGCAATACCAGGTTCGTGCCATGGAGGTGGATGGGTCAGGTCCCCCACACACCTCCGTGGAGGTGGATGGGTCAAGCCACCCCACCCACCTCCTGTTTCCAAAAAAGCAAGCATATACCTTCCTGATCCAGGGAGAACCACCCGGAGGTCATGATGGCTACTCCCCTGTCAGGTCAGTTACGCATGATCTTAGCCAAAAGGCCGTACAGATGCTCCTCTGTAAAGGGTGTGAATGGTTTTGGGGGGATTGTCAAGAACGGGCTTTCAATAAGGCGAGGAACCTGCTGTGTTCCAACAAACTGTTGACTTTGTATGACCCCTGTAAAAAATGGTTTTAACATGCGATGCGTCATCCTACGGGGTTGGGTGTGTGTTGCAGCAGGATAACGATGACGGCCGACTCCAACCGGTGGCTTACGCCTCCAGGTCGCTCTCCCAGGCAGAGCGTGGATATGGCATGGTCGAGAAGGAGGCACTCGTGTGTGTATACAGTGTGAAAAAGGTGCACCAGTACCTTTTCGGTAGACAGTTTGAGCTAGAGATGGACCACAAGCCGGTAACATCCCTGTTGTCCGACAGCAAGGCTGTCAATGCTAACGCGTCAGCTCGCATACAGTGATGGGCCCTCATGCTGGCTGCGTATGACTACACCATACGGCACCGACCAGGCATCAAAAATTGCACTGACGCACTCAGCAGGCTCCCACTGGCCACCACCGAGGGGGCGTCGGAGCAGAGGTCCGAGATGGTCATGGCCGTTGAGGCCTTCGACACTGCGGGCCGACAGATTAAACTCTGGACCAACAGGGACCCCCTCCTATCTATGATAAAGAAATGTGTCCTGACTGGGAATTGGGCACCCGCACACAGGGCGTGACCCGAGGAAGTCAGACAGCTTCAGAGACGGATGGATGAACTCTCCATCCAAGCCGACTGCCTCTTATGGGGCAGCCGGGTAGTCATGCCCCAGAAAGGAAGGGAAGCGTTCATCAGGGAACTCCACAGTGAGCACCCTGGCATCGTGTTAATGAAGACCATTGTCCGGTCACATGTATAGTGGCCGGGGATTGACTCAAACCTGGAACACTGGGTTCGCAGGTGCACGACTTGTGCCCAGCTGGGCATTGCCCCCAGGGAGGCTCCACTCAGCCCGTGGCCCTGGCCCACCAGGCCATGGTCACGCATTCATGTAGACTATGCGGGCCCGTTCATGGGGAAAATGGTCCTGATCATTGTCGATGCATACTCGAAGTGGATTGAGTGCATCATATTGAACTCGTGCACGACATCCATCACTGTGGAGAGTCTGCGTATGGTTTTCGCGACCCACGGCTTGCCGGACATCCTGGTCAGCGACAATGGCCCGTGTTTTACCAGCCATGAATTCCAGGAGTTTATGTCAGACAATGGGATCAAGCACGTCCAGACAGCGCCTTTCAAGCCGGCTTCCAATGGTCAGGTGGAACGGGCGGTCCAAGTCATAAAGCAGGGCATGCTACGCATCCAAGGACCCTCCCTTCAGTACCGCCTATCGCGCCTCCTGCTGGCCTACAGGTCCCGGCCGCACTCGCTCACGGGTGAAACGCACGCTCAAAACGCGGCTGTCCCTCATTCACCCAGACCTGGCAGACATTGTTGAGGGCAAGCGCCAGTCCCAAACCGAGCTCCATGATCGAGGCTCAAGGGGGAGGTGTATAGAAATAGATGACCCGGTATTTGTTTTTAACCATGCTTTGGGACCCAAATGGCTTGAGGGCACTGTAATTGGCAAAGAAGGAAACAGGGTCATGGTGGTCAGACTAAACAATGGGCAGATATGCCGCAAACACTTGGACCAAGTAAAGATAAGGTTCAGCATAGACACGGAGGAACCGGAAGAAGAGCATGATGAGATAGCACCCACACCACTGCCAGCGTACGAGCAATAAAGACAGCCCTCAGCATGCACAGTCCCGGCGGCTAGCCCGGACAGGCCGGAATCACCTCAAGTACAGAGACGCGTGCTGAGGCTCAGCTACCAGAGCCACAACTGCGGCACTCCACGAGAGAGCGTCGACCACCCGATAGACTTAACCTCTGAACTTAAAGACTTAAGGGGGGAGGTGATGTCATGTATTTCACCATCTTGCAATGACAATAGTTATGTAACTGTAACTCATGCATACTGTACCTTAGAAATGCACACCCTGACCACAGCGGGTGAGCTTGCGGGAGACACTCCTAACCTGGGTTTCCAGGTATAAAAGGGGAGGTCCCACCCAGGGTCAGCACTCCTTGGTCCTGGGAATAAAGTGAAGGTCACACAGTGACCATGTCTGATATACACATGCCTCGTGTGAGTTTGTAACAAGGTGCGGAGACACTACAGGGGGTGCATTCACTTAATCCTTAGCTTAAACCCAACCCTGTGAATCCCACAAGTTCGGGCCTACCTCAGGCTTCCCACCACACCACCCATCGACGACCGGACTACCAGCGATGACCGAGCCTCCTGCAGCAGCGACGTTGACCTCTTCTTTCCCCCTTCGGCGACCTCCTCCTCGACGTCGACTCACCTACCTCACCCGATCCTCGACGACGCCTGGCGAGTCAGGTGAGCCTCCGACCAAGCGATCGGGCCTCCACCTTTCCAGCGGCGACTGGGCCCCCTCCAGCGGCGGCTGATGGGTCTCTGTGCTGCGATGCCCTCCTGAAGAATGGTCACTTGGGCGAAGTATTGGAGACCTGTCAATGCTTGTGGAAAGGTATCAGAACTGCTGCTGAAGTCCTAAAGGAGTTGAATTGCATCAATCCGAGATATTATTCACACGATCTTACTGTTACTCCAAAAATGTCCACGTGCTTCCGCACACATGAACACAAACGTTCCACTGCCGAATGCTTTTCTTGGGATGTTGCCTAGTCATGTGACCGGATGGGGACTGTTTTAAGTGGCCAATTTCCAAACGCTGTTAGTCTGTTAGTAAATACACAAAGATTTATGAGATCATTCAGCACACAGCAGTAATCCTGTCATTATAACTTCAGTGTCTGCACTGAATTCTCATTGTAATCCACAAAACACATACACTGCACTGTATTTAGACAGCAGAACTATACTGTTCCCCTGTTGTGCACTCTCTCCCACAGCTGTTTCGTGCAGAGAGTAATACTGGGATTATTTGTAGTTTATAAATATAACAATAACCTACAATTTAGAATCATGTGGGGCATAAAAACCTTTGTTACAATTGTTTAATCCAAAATCACATTTTTTCACCGAATTCAGTTCCGACTCTAACCCTCATTAAAGAAGCAGTAGTAGGACATTTGGAAAAGCATAATTCTGAGGGTAAGTCATGTTTGACACTGATACGACCTTACCAAACAGTATAAATGCACACGAGGCCCATGCTTGAGAGAAGGTCAGTCTGTGACCTGTCCTTTATTCCTTAGCACTCAAGTGATGGAAGTGGGTGGAGCTTCCCCTTTTATACCTGAATGTCCAGGTTAGGAGTGTCTCCTACAAGTTCACCACCTAGTGGTCATTGTTCTCACAGTGTACAACTTAGGTCAGATTATACATGGTTATACATTAATGCTGGTTGAATACATGACAAACACAGTTGCTGGAATTCTTTGAGGATGTAACGAAGAGGGTGGATAAAGGGGAACCAGTGGATGTGGTGTATTTGGACTTCCAGAAGGCATTTGACAAGTTTCAGAGTACCGGTGGGGACGATGGTGGCTCTGGGGATTGCAGCCAGAGCCAAGTCCACACACCACGGGTGGCTCAGCTGCACAGCGGGGGAGGAAGAAGAATGGAAGAGCTATAGTGGTAGGGGATTCAATAGTCAGGGGAGCAGAGAGGCGTTTCTGTGACCACAGACATAACTCCAGGAAGATATGTTGCCTACCTGGTGCCAGGGTCAAGGATGTCACTGAGCGGTTGCAGGGCATTCTGGGGGCGAGGTGAACAGCCAGAGGTCGTGGTCCACATCGGTACCAATGACATAGGTAGGAAGAGGGATGAGGTCCTGCAGGCAGAGTTTAGGGAGCTAGGAGAGAGATTAAAATGCAGGACCTCAAAAGTAGTAATCTCCGGATTACTCTCAGTGCCACGATCTAGTGAGTACAGAAATAGGAGGATAGAGCAGATGAATATGTGGCTGGACAGATGGTGCAGGTGAGAGGGCTTTTGTTTCCTGAGGCTTTGGGACCTGTACAAGCCGGACGGGTTGCACCTCAACAGAGCCGGGACCAATATCCTCGCGGGGGGGTTTGCTAGTGCTGTTGGGGAGGGTTTAAATTAGCTTGGCAGGGGGATGGGAACCTGAAAATAGATTCAGTAGGGAGGGGAGTAAAGCTGGAATTGGAAAGCAAAAATAAAGAAAGTGAGTTTGAAGGAGAGAGGAAACAAGCAGGAAAAAAGGGTTAAAAAAACAAATTAAAGGCACTTTGTCTAAATGCACGTAGCATTTGTAACAAAATAGATGAGTTGACGGCACAAATTGAGACAAATAGGTATGATCTGATAGCCATTACAGAGATCTGGTTACAAGGTGACCAGGACTGGGAATTAAATATTCAGGGACAGAGTGAAAGGAAAAGGAGGTGGGGTAGCTCTATTGATAAAGGATGGAATCACTGTAATAGTAAGAAACAATATTGACTCAAATGATAAGGGTGTTGAAACAGTTTGGGTGGAGATAAGGAACAATAAGGGGAAAAAAACTGCTGGGCATAGTCTATAGGCCCCCTAACAATAGTAACTCTGTTGGTCGGAGCATAAACCAGGAAATAGTGGGGGCTTGTAAAAAGGGAACAGAAATAATCAGGGGTGATTTTAACCTCCATATTGATTGGACAAATCAAATTGGTCAGGGTAGCCTTGAGGAGGAGTTCATGGAGTGCGTAAGGGACGGGTTCCTTGAGCAGTATGTAATGGAATCAACCAGGGGGCAGGCTATCTTAGATCTGGTCCTGTGTAATGAGACAGGATTAATAATCTCTTGAAAAAAGAAGGCTGAGGGGTGACCTAATAGAGGTCTTTAACATTATGAAAGATTTTGATAGAGTAAATACAGAGAGAGTGTTTCCACTTGTGGGGAAGAGCATAACTAGACACCAGATAGTCACCAAAAAATCAAATCGGGAATTCAGAAGAAACTTCTTTACCCAGAGAATGGTTAGAATGTGGAAATCGCTGCCACAGGGAGTGTTTGAAGCGAATAGTAAGGGGAGGCTGGACAAGCATCTGAGGGAGAAGAGAATAGAGGGTTATGGTGATGGGGTTAGATGAGGAAAGACGGGAGGAGGCTCGAGTGGAGCATAAACGCCGACATGGACTGGTTGGACCCAATGGGCTGTTTCTGTGCCGTATATCCGATGTAATCCTATTTTCCAAGACACATTTCTCGAAGGGTAAGGTACATAACTTGCATTCAAACGCAATTGTTACTTCTGTCTTCTTTGTAAAATCACAAAGTCTGGGCATAATTTTTTTGAGGAATTAAAATTGATTATATAAATTGAGAAGAGATGCTGAGCAAGCTAGTGGGAAGGGAAATTTAGTTAAAAATTAAGGGGATAATCACATTTTATTTTTGAACGGTCCAGTCTATTTGGTTCCGTTCAAACTGTGTATTCAGAAAGAAGGTTTTAGAGGGAAACTGTTGTGTTAAAGGTAACCAACATCCTTCATCTAGCAGACTGAAGTACTCTCTGCCTTATTTGGGGGAATAAACGGTCCAAGATGAGGTTCGTTTAAATAAAATTAAACAAACAAAATGGGTTAAAACTTGGACCAAGTGGAAATGTTTGATCTATGTTTTAAAGATATTATGATAATATTGTATTAGACATTAAAGTTCCTCCGGGGCTCATAAATCAAATGATGAATACAATATAAAATTTAATGAGAGGAAGTGAGTGAGGATATGAGATGAAAACAGGACAAAACAGGTGACAGATTAGGAAAAGGGGAGGTGCAACGAGATCTGGGTGTCATGGTACATCAGTCATTGAAGGTTGGCATGCAGGTACAGCAAGCGGTTAAGAAAGCAAATGGCATGTTGGCCTTCATAGCGAGAGGATTTGAGTACAGGGGCAGGGAGGTGTTACTACAGTTGTACAGGGCCTTGGTGAGGCCACACCTGGAGTATTGTGTACAGTTTTGGTCTCCTAACTTGAGGAAGGATATTCTTGCTATTGAAGGAGTGCAGCGAAGGTTCACCAGACTGATTCCCGGGATGGCGGGACTGACACATCAAGAAAGACTGGATCAACTGGGCTTGTATTCACTGGAGTTCAGAAGAATGAGAGGGGATCTCATAGAAACGTTTAAAATTCTGACGGACTTAGACAGGTTAGATACAGGAAGAATGTTCCCAATGTTGGGGAAGTCCAGAACCAGGGGTCACAGTCTAAGGATAAGGGGTAAGCCATTTAGGACCGAGATGAGGAGAAACTTCTTCACCCAGAGAGTGGTGAACCTGTGGAATTCTCTACCACAGAAAGTTGTTGAGGCCAATTCACTAAATATATTCAAAAAGGAGTTAGATGTAGTCCTTAGTACTAGGGGGATCAAGGGTTATGGTGAGAAAGCAGGAATGGGATACTGAAGTTGCATGTTCAGCCATGAACTCATTGAATGGCGGTGCAGGCTCGAAGGGCCGAATGGCCTACTCCTGCACCTATTTTCTATGTTTCTATGTTTCTATAAACAATCTCCTAGTAAAGGATCCCCTCGGAATGAGTGATCATAGCATGATTGAATTTCAAATTCAGATGGTGGGTGAGAAAGTTGGATCTCTAACCAGCGTACTAAGCTTAAATAAAGGAGACTATGAAGGTATGCGGGTAGTGTTGGATAAAGTGGACTGGGAATATAGATTAAAGTGTAGCACGGTTGATGAACAGTGGTGTACGTTTGAGGAGATATTTCACAACTCTCAAGAAAAATATATTCTAGTGAGGAGGAAAGGGTGTAAGAGGAAAGAGAGCCATCCGTGGCTAACTAAAGAAATAAAGGACGGTATCCAATTAAAAACAAGGGCATACAAAATGGCCAAAACTAGTGGGAGGACAGAAGACTAGGAAACTTTTAAAAGCCAGCAAAGAACGACTAAAAAAATGATTAAGAATGGGAAGATAGACTATGAAAGTAAACTAGCACAAAATATATAAAGAGATAGCAAGAGTTTCTATAGTATATAAAAAGGAAAAGAGTGGCTAAAGTAAATGTTGGTCCTTTAGAGGACGAGACAGGAGAATTAGTAATGGGGAACATGGATGGCAGAAACTCTGAACAAATATTTTGTATCAGTCTTTACGGTAGAGGGCACTAACAATATTCCGACAGTGGATAGTCTAGGGGCTATGGGGCGGGGGGGGGAGGAACTTAACACAATCACAATCACTAAGGAGGTGGTACTCAATAATGGTACTAAAGGCAGATAAATTCCCTGGACCTGATAGCTTGCATCCTAGGGTCTTAAGAGAAGTAGCGGCAGGGATTATGGATGCATTGGTTGTAATTTACTCAAATTCCCTGGATTCTGGGAAGGTCCCAGCAGATTGGAAAACTGCAAAATGTAATGCCCCTATTTAAAAAAGGAGGCAGACAAACAGCAGGAAACTATAGACCAGTTAGCCTAACATCTGTGGTTAGGAAAACGTTGGAGTCCATTATTAAAGAAGTAGTAGCAGGACATTTGGAAAAGCAAAATTCGGTCAGGCAGAGTCAGCATGGATTTATGAAGGGGAAGTCATGTTTGACAAATTTGCTGGAGTTCTTTGAGGATGTAACGAACAGGGTGGATAAAGAGGAAGCAGTGGATGTGGTGTATTTGGACTTCCGGAAGGCATTTGACAAGGTGCCACATAAAAGGTTACTGCACAAGATAAAAGTTCACGGGGTTGGGGGTAATATATTAGCATGGATAGAGGATTGGCTAACTAACAGCAAACAGAGAGCTGGGATAAAAAGTTCATTCTCTGGTTGGCAACCAGTAAGTAGTGGGGTGCCGCAGGGATCAGTGCTGGGACCCCAACTATTTACAATCTATATTAATGACTTGGAAGAAGGGACTGAGTGTAATTTAGCCAAGTTTGCTGATGATACAAAGAAGGGAGGAAAAGCAATGTGTGAAGAGGACATAAAAAATCTGCAAAAGGACATAGACAGGCTAAGTGAGTGGGCAAAAATTTGGCAGATGGAGTATAATGTTGGAAAGTGTGAGGTCATGCACTTTGGCAGAAAAAGTCAAAGGGTAAGTTATTATTTAAATGAAGAAAGATTGCAAAGTGCTGCAGTACAGCGGGACCTGGGAACACTTGTGCATGAAACACAAAAGGTTAGTATGCAGGTGCAGCAAGTGATCAGGAAGGCCAATGGAATCTTGGCTTTTATTGCAAAGGTGATGGAGTATAAAAGCAGGGAAGTCTTACTACAGCTATATAAGACATTGGTGAGGCCACACCTGGAATACTGCGTGCAGTTTTGGTTTCCATATTTACGAAAGGATATACTTGCTTTGGAGGCAGTTCAGAGAAGGTTCGCTAGGTTGATTCTGGAGTGAGGGGGTTGACTTATGAGGAAAAGTTGAGTAGGTTGGGCCTCTACTCATTGGAATTCAGAAGAATGAGAGGTGATCTTATCGAAACGTATAAGATTATGATGGGGCTTGACAACGTGGATGCAAAGAGGATGTTTCCATTGATGAGGGAAACTAGAACTAGAGGGCATGATCTTAGAATAAGGGGCTGCCCATTTAAAACAGAGATGAGGGTTGTAAATCTGTAGAATTCCCTGCCTCAGAGAGCTGTGGAAGCTGGACATTGAATAAATTTAAGACAGAGATAGACAGTTTCTTAATCAATAAGGGAATAAGGGATTATGAGGAGCGGGCAGGGAAGTGGACCTGAGTCCATGATCGGATCAGCCAAGATCGTATTAAATGGCGGAGCAGGTTCGAGGGGCCGTATGGCCTACTCCTGCTCCTATTTCTTATGTTCTTATGTTCTTTCATAGAAAGGAAATCTGGTGCAGCTTCATCTGGTGCAAGATAGCAGGGGCCAAATTAGTGATTTATGTCAGAGACTGATCCCATTCTAGCCTGGGTTTGGCCAGAATGATGGTGATTAGTTGGAGGGGTGGTCTGGCTGGAGTAATGATAATGGTGGAAAGGTGGCACCATTGGAGAGATGGTACAGTTGTGGAGAGGTGCATGCACAATGAATGACATGTACGGGTGGACTGAAAGGTCAGTCTGCTTGCAGCTAAATCCAAACGACAAACTTGACGTAAGTGGTCCAAACAGCACTTTTAGTTCGAGTCAATCAGCGAAACACTGACAGGACTGCAAGGTTTGCGGTGCCTCTAACAGTACTGGTGTCAGGCCATTTGCACTTAGCCCGAGTGTTACCAGAGGCAATCCTGTAGTGTAAAACAAGAAGAAAAGTTTGTAAGGAATCTACAGCTGAGGTTCTACTGAAGAAGCTGTCGATGAGTACTCCTAAGTAAATATTGATTCTGTTATGCATGTAAACATTGTAATAGTGTAAGACTTTCCACCAGGGGGCGCACCTGTTGGAGACCCAAGGGTCACCTGCAGACCTCGTGCAAGCAAGTATAAAAGGTTGTCTGCCATTGCTGCTTCTTCACTCTGGAATTTGATTAAAGAGACTAAGGTCACATCAGTTTGAGCTTACAGACAACAGTCTTGTGGAGTTATTCTGAACATAACAATTGGCGAAGAGTAATAGATCACAAACTTTCACACGGTTATGGCTGCCATTGGTATTCTTGAGAGATTTGTTGAGGGTGATGATTGGGAAGCCTTTAATGAGCATCTTGACCAGTACTTCATGGGCAACGAGCTGGATACGGACAGTAATGTGGTCCAAACGCAGGGCGATTCTCCTCACCGTTTGTGGATCCACAATATATGGCCTCATCAAAAATCTGCTAGCACCGATGAATTCAACGGACAAGACATATGCAGAGTTGTGCACACTGGTTTGGGAACATCTCAAGCCGAAGGAGAGCAACTTAATGGCCAGGTATCGCTTTTATACGCACCATCGCTCCGAGGGCCAGTCCTTGGCGAGCTATGTTGCTGACCTAAGACGCCTTGCGGGACCGTGCAAATTTGCCAGATTTTTGGGGGAAATGTTGCGGGACTTTTTCATGCTTGGAATTGGCCACAAGGTCATTCTTCGCAAACTGCTGTCTGCCGAATCCCTAGATCTGAGCAAGGCCATCATGATAGCCCAGGCTTTCATGCCCACGAACGATTACACTAAGCTGGTATCTTCTCAGCATCAAAGCACACCGGCAAGTACTGTGCATAAAATAACGCCTTCAGCAGGCAGAACTGTACATGGCAGGGCCTACACGCCTGCAGAGGCCTGATCTAGCATGACTGGAGCGTGAATGCAAATCCATTAAGACCATGGCGCTGCGGAGGTCATAGAGCCCATCAATGTCGATTCAAGCACTATGTGTGCCAAGGCTGCGGAACAATGGGGCATCTCCAGCGAATGTGCAAGAGTGCTGCGACTCACCACGTGGCAGAGTCGGCAGAAGATGACCGATCCGGCGTGGATCACGCTGAACGAGTAAGAGAGGCAACTCAACCCGAGGCTGAAGAGGAAGTGTATGGGGTACACACCTTCACCACCACAAGCCCTCCGATAATGTTGAAAGTCAAATTAAATTGCATTCCAGTTTCCATGGAATTGGACACGGAGGCGAGTCAGTCAATTATGAGCCAGAAGGCTTTTGAGAAACTGTGGGGCAACAAGGCACAAAGGCCAAAACGAAGCCCGATTCACACAAAGCTGCGCACTTACACCAAAGAGCTCATACCAATCATTGGCAGTGCGGCAGTGAAGGTATCGCACGATGGAGCTGTGCATGATTTATCACTGGATTCTACCAGGCAATGGCCCAATGCTGTTCGGCAGAAGCTGGCTAGGAAAGATCCGATGAACTGGGACGACATCAAAGCGCTGTCTTCGGTGGATGACGCCTCGGGCGCTCAAGTGCTCAACAAATTTCCGTCGCTATTTGAGCCAGACATTGGCAACTTCACAGGTGCCAAAGTGCAGATCCATCTAGTCCCTGATGCACGGCCCGTTCATCACAAGGCCCAAGCGGTTCCATATAAGATGTGGTGAAAGTAGAGATCGAACCAGACAGACTTCAACGAGGGAATTATATCGGCATTTGTGTTCAACAGGTGGGCCAGTCCAATTGTTCCGGTGTTGAAAAGCGATGGGACGGTCAGAATCTACAGAGACTACAAAGTAACGATCAACCGAGACTCGTTACAGGACCAGTACCCACTACTCAAAGTGGAGGACCTGTTCACCTGTTCACCAAGCTGTATCTAACCTCTGCTTACATGACACAGCAGCTGGCTGAATCTTCGAAAAGATTGACATGCATCAACACGCACAAAGAACTGTTCATATACCACAGATGCCCTTTTAGGATTCGCTCGGCTGCTGCCATCTTCCAGAGGAACATGGAGCGTCTGCTGAAATCGGTTCCACGCACCGTTGTGTTCCAAGACAACATCCTGATCACTGATCGTGACACCACTGAACATGTGCACAAACTGGAAGAGGTTCTAAAGCGACTGGACAGAGTGGGACTCAGGCTGAAATGCTCCAAGTGTGTTTTCCTGGCGCCATAGGTTGAATTTTTGAGGAAAAAGATTGCAGCAGACGGCTTCAGACCCACGGACTTTAAGACTGAGGCCATCAAGAATGCACCCAGACCACAGGAGCTGCGTTCGTTCCTGGGACTCCTCAACTATTTTGATAACTTTCTACCCAGGTTAAGCACTTTGCTGGAACCTTTGCATTTATTGCTACGTAAGGGTGACGACTGGGTTTGGGGTATATCTCAAGAGACTGCCTTCGATAAGGCCAGAAACTGCTATGTTCTAACAAGTTACTTGTATTATATGACCCGCGTAAACGTTTAGTACTAGCTTGTGATGCACCTTCGTATGGGGTCAGTTGTGTGTTACAGCCAGCCAATGTGTCAGGCAAACTGCAACCGGTTGCATATGTGTCCAGAAGTTAATCTAAGGCTGAAAGAGCCTATAGGACGGGGTTAAGAAAATGCACCAATACCTATTTGGACTCCGGTTCAAGCTCGAAACCGACCACAAACCGCTCACTTCACTGTTTTCAGAAAGCAAAGGTATTAACACCAATGCTTCGTCCCGCATCCAAAGTTGGGCACTAACATTATCTGCGTATGACTATATAATCCATCACAGACCAGGCACTGAGAACTGTGCTGATGCCCTCAGTGGGCTACCATTGCCCACCACTTGGGTGGAAATGGCGCAACCCGCAGATTTGCTTCTTGAGAGTGAGGGGTCACCCGTCATGGCTCGCCAGATCAGGACCTGGACTAACCAGGACCCTGACTAATCACTAGTAAAAAACTGCGTCCTTATTGGGAGCTGGTCGGCTATTCCCGGGGAAATGCAAGATGAAATTAGGCCGTTTTACCGACGCAAGGTTGAAATGTCCATCCAATCGGATTGTCTCCTATGGGGGAATCGCACGGTTTTGCCAAAAAACGGCAGGGAAATGTTTATACGCGACCTACACAGTACCCACCTAGGCATCGTCATGATGAAGATTATCGTCAGGTCGCACATTTGGTGGCCCGGCATTGACTCATTGGAGTCATGCGTACCCCAATGTAACCCTTGCTCACTGTTGAGCAATGTACCAATGGAGGCCCCACTGAGTCTGTGGTCATGGCCCTTCAAACCGTGGTCCAGGGTCCACGTAGATTGCGCTGGCCCCTTTCTAGGAAAGATGTTCCTAGTAGCAGTGAGCGCTTACTCTAAATGGATTGAATGTGTAATAATGTCATCATGTACGTCCACTGCCACCATTGAAAGCCTCCGGGCCTTGTTCACCACCCATGGTTTGCCCGACGTCCTTGTTAGTGACAATGGACCATGTTTTCACCAGCTCGGAATTCAACGAGTTCATGACCCGCAATGGCATCAAACATGTCAGGTCTGCCCCGTTTAATCTAGCATCCAATGGTCAAGCAGAATGGGCAGTCCAAACCATCAAGCAGAGCTTGAAACGCGTGACGGACGGTTCCCTGCAGACCCGGTTGTTATCTCAGGTTCTGCTCAGCTACCGGACGCGACCCCACTCGCTTACCGGGTTCCCCCGGCAGAATTGTTAATGAAGAGAGCACTCAAAACCAGGTTCTCCTTAGTCCACCTAGATCTCAATGATCATGTAGAAACCCGGCATCACCGGCATAACGTGTACCACGATCGCGCGGCTGTATCACGTGACATTGAGGTTAATGACCCTGTGTTTGTTCTTAATTACGGGCATGGTCCCAAATGGGTTGCTGGCACTGTTTTAGCCAAGGAGGGGAATAGAGTGTTTGTTGTCAAACTTCTGAATGGACAAACGTGCAGAAAGCATTTGGATCAGACCAAACTGCGATTCACTGACAATCAAGAACAGTTTGAAGAGGACATTACCATCAATGATCCACCCACACACACCCAACCAGCAATCGACCTTGCTGTCAATCACGAGGATGAACCCACCATACCCGACAGTCCGATCAGACCAGCCGCGCTGCAGTGCATCAATGATCCGACCAACTCACCCATGCCAGGACTTCAACTCAGGCGATCAACCCGGGAACGTAGAGCCCCCGGCTTGCCTCAACTTGTAAATAACTTGTATCTTCAGCCCGACCTGTACGCCGGAAAGCACGGCTCACACCGACCGCCTGGGAAATCAGGCTGTCCAACAATAGCGACTGCAGAGAGGTAAGTAATGCTGTCCTAAGGTAAGTGTGATTGTTTTTTCTTTTAATTTGTTTTGCGATTTATGTTGTGGTGGTGTGGGCAATGTTTTGGGAATGTTTTTGTGGGGGGTTTTTTTCAGATTTTTTTCTCCCCAGCCGTTGCTCGGGGCGGTCCTAGCCCGGATCTTTAGCTTGGAATTTTCCCATGCTAGCGCTCAAGAGAGGTGTACAACGCCTCCCTTAGTACTGCGCCCCTGACTCAGGGCCCTGCTTCCCAATTTTAGTTACTGAGGCGCAAATTGTTCCCGGGCGCAAATTTTACTGCCCCGTCGTCATTATCGCCCCGAAATCATCAAAGCCGAAAATCCAGCCACTCGTGTTTGCTTTGTGTTGCGTATGCAATAACTGAATAGGCTTAGTACTGTGAACTCAATCAGGTGCGCCCTGACTCTACTTTATTAGCTCTCAAAGTGAGGATTAAACATGGAGGCTTTCTTTATATACAAGGGCTGCACGTGTGTGTCTGTGGCCCAATGACCTCAGACAGTCACTCCCCCTGGTGGAAGGAAATCCCAGGGCATACATACATTACATCATTCCCCCTCCCAAGATCTTGGTATCAGTCCTATTTACAAATTGAGACAGTCCGGGGCTTTCCGCTCCCTAGTTGATCGTCTCAGTTCAATTCCAGATCTGGGTGAGCTCTCTGAGTCATTCATGACTTGAGGCTGGGTAGCCAATCTAATGGGAGTGGCAGTGTCCATGTCGGGGATTGAAGGTCCAGATTCATTGACAACAGCAGGGTCTTCTGATGGTTAAATATGAATCGGTTGGTCATTGATGGTGTCTTCTTCAAGCTGTTCCGGTTCGTCTGTGTGCCGCAATTTCTTCTGATCAATGTGCCTCCTGCATGTTTGCCCATTAGTGAGCCTGACAATAAACACCCTGTTACCCTCCTTGGCCATAACAGTGCCAGTGACCCACTTGGGGCCTTGACCATAATTTAGCACTTACACAGGGTCATTAACAGAGATGTCGCGTGACACGGCAGTGCGATCATGATACCACTGCTGATGTTGACGACTGTTTTCGACGTGATCGTTAAGATCAGGGTGGACAAGGGAGAGCCTGGTCTTGAGACCTCTCTTCATCAACAGTTCAGCAGGGGGAATCCCGGTAAGCATGTAGGGTCTCATCCTGTAACTAAGCAGTATGCGTGACAAGCGAGTCTGCAAAGAACTGTGAGTTACGCATTTCAGGCTCTGCTTGATGGTTTGGACGGCCCGTTCAGTTTGACCATTGGACGCGGGTTTGAATGGTGCTGACCTTACGCGCTTGATACCATTGAGTCTCATAAACTCTTGAAACTTCAAACTCGTGAAGCACGATCCGTTGTCGCTCACAACGATGTCGGGCAGACCATGAGTGGCGAACATGGCACGAAGGCTCTCAATGGTGGTTGTGGATGTGCTGGATGACATGATTACACATTCTATCCACCAAAAACATTTTGCCCAGGAAAGGACCCGCATAGTCGATGTGGATCCTCGACCATGATTTGGGTGGCCACAACCACAGACTTAGTGGAGATTCCATTGCTTAACTGCATGCAAGTGCTGCACTGATGCACACATGACTCCAAATCTGAGTCAATGCCAGGCCACCAAACGTGAGATCTGGCAATGGCCTTCATCATCACAATACCAGGATGGGTACTGTATAAATCCCGTACAAATCTCTCCCTGCCTTTCTTGGGCATGACAACACGATTACCCCATAGCAAACAATCATATTGAATGGATAGTTTGTCTTTGCGACAGTTGTAAGGTTTGGTCTCATCACACACTTCCCTGGGAATGGCTGACCGATCATCACTAAGGACACAACGTTTTACAATCGATAAGATTGGATCCAGGTCCAAACTTGTTGAGCAGTGACAGGCGACCTTTCACTCTTAAAGACATCCATGACCAACAGTAGGTCTATGGGCTGTAGTGTTTCCACCTCCGGCATGGGCAACGGTAAACGGCTCAATGCATCGGCACAATTCTCGGTGCCAGGTCTATGGCAAATGACATAATCATAGGCAGATAATGTCTGCGCCCACCTCTGGATGCAGGATGACGCATTGGTATTGATACCTCGATGCTCTGAAAACAAAGATATGAGCGGCTTGTGATCGGTTTCAAGCTCGAAACGAAGCCCAAACAGATACGGGTTATCTTTTTAACCCCATATATGCAGGCTAAAGCTTCTTTCTCCACCATGCCATTGGCTCTTTCCGCTTTAGACATGCTTCTCGACGCGTACGCAATGGGTTGTAGTTTGCCCGACTCATTGGATTGTTGGAGCACGCAACCAACCCCATGTGATGAAGCGTCACGGGCCAATACTAAATGCTTGTACGGGTCATAATGTACCAGCAATTTGTTGGAACAAAGCAGATTTCTAGCCTTCTTGAAGGCCCTGTCTTGAGATACACCCCAAACCCAGTTGTCACCTTTTCTGAGCAGCATGTGCAGTGGCTCTAATAATGTGTTCAATTTAGGCAAGAAATTACCGAAGTAGTTGAGAAGACCAAGGAACAAATGCAGCTCCGTCACATTCTCAGGTCTGGGTGCATTTTTGATGGCCTCTGTTTTCGAGTCCGTAGGCCTGATGCCATCTGCAGCAATCTTCCTTCCCAGGAATTCAACTTCCAGTGCCATAAAGACGCACTTTGAACATTTCAGCCTGAGTCGCACTTTGTCCAGACAACCTCTTCCAGGTTGTGCAGGTGTTCGGCAGTGTCACGATCTGTGACCAGAATGCCGTCTTGGAACACCACGGTTCTAGGGACGGACTTCAGTAAACTCTCCATGTTTCTCTGAAATATGGCTGCAGCCAAGTGAATTCCAAAAGGACACCTGTTGTAAATGAACAGCCCTTTATGCGTATTGATGCACGTAAGTTTCTTTGACAATTCGACAAGCTCCTGCGTCATATAGGCCGACGCCAGATCCAATTTGGTGAACGACTTTCCCCCAGCTAGTGTTGCAAAAAGGTCATCAGCTTTTGGTAACGGGTACTGATCCTGTTTCGAAACTCGGTTGATCGTAACCTTGTAGTCTCCACAAATCCTGACAGTGCCATCACTCTTCAGCACAGGAACAATGGGACTAGCCCATTCGTTAAATTCGACCGGTGAAATGACCCCTTCGCGTTGGAGTCTGTCCAGTTCGATTTCGACCTTCTCCCTCATCATGTACAGGACCACCCGGGCTTTGTGATGGATGGGTCTTGCATCCGAGTCCAGGTGGATCTGCACCTTGGCTCCTGTGAAGTTGCCGATGCCCAGTTCAAACAGCGAGGGAAATTTGCTCAGCACTTGAGCACACGAAGCATCATCCACCGATGATATCGTTCCAGTTCCACTTTATTTTCTAGAGCCAACTCCTGCCGAACAGCATTGGACCATTGCCTGGAACGATCCACAGCGATAGATCATGAACCGCCCCATCATACAACACCTTGACTGCTGCACTGCCAATCACTAGTATGAGCTCTTTGGTGTAGGTACGCAATTTTGCATTTACTGGACTCAGCTTGGGATTCATGGCCTTGGTGTCCTACAGCTTTTCGAAAGTCATCTGGCTCATAATTGACTGACTCGCACCCGTGTCTAATTCCATAGTTACCATCACGCCTTTCAATTTTACTTCAATCATTATCGGTTGGTTCTAATGTACACTATACACTTCCTCCTCTGGTATCTCGGGTTGCATTGCCGGATCCGCTCCGGATCGGTCATCACCATCCACGTGGTGTGTCGCAGCACGCTTGCTAAAGGTGCCCCATTTTCGCACAGCCTCTACAAAAAACTGTCTGAAACGGCACTGATGAGGCCGATGATTGCCCCCACAATGCCAACAGGGTGAAATCGGATTCATGCCCAATGGTGGACTTCGAGCAGCTACAGGTTTCGCAAACACAGTCGGGTAGGCCCTGCCAGGTGCAGCTCTGCCAGCCGACGACACAATCTGGTGCACAGTACTAGCCATGGAGTTCCGACTCTGCGAGGACATCTGCTTTGTACTATCGACCGTGGTCAGGGAAGCCTGGGCGATCGTGATGGCCCTGCTCAGATCCAGCGTCTCTGCAGCCTGCAGCTTCCGCAGGATCACTTCGTGGTTTATGCCTATTACAAAGACATCACGCAGCATGTCTTCCAACACGGTTCTAAACTTACACGGCCCAGCAAGATGTCTCAGGTTGGTAACAAATTCCACCACGTCCTGGCCCTCAGAACGAACATGCTTGTAAAAGCGATATCTCGAGGTAATGATGCCTTCTTTAGGTTTGAAATAGTCCCGAATCAGAGCACACAATTCCTCATAGGTCTTTATGAGGCCATAGATTTTTGGACCACAAGCTGTGAGGAAAACCGCCCTGCGTCAGCGTCTTCATCCATCTTGTTGGCCGCGAAGTACTGGTTGAGGCGATCTGTAAAATCCTCCCAGTCTTCTCCCTCTACGAATCACAACAGTGCTCATTTTTTTTTTGTGCGTGAAAGTTTGTATTGTGCCTCGTCGCCAAATGTTGCATATGCAATAACTCAATAGGCTTAGTACCGTGAACTCAATCAGCTGCGACCTGACTCTACTTTATTAGCTCTGAATGTGAAGATTAAACATGGAGGCTTTCTTTATATACAAGGGCTGCACGTGTGTGTCTGTGGCCCAATGACCTCTGACGGTCGCTCCCCCTGGTGGCAGGTAAACCCAGGCATACATACTTTGTTGATGATCAAAATTCTTTGAACATTTCAACATAACTAACAAGAACTACAGACCACATCATCAGACACAGAAATGAAAGGAAAAAGAGAGCATAAATTTTAAAACTCTGGATTTTGGGGGGCTAAATTGTGCCAAGTAGCACCTGTTTTTTAGGCCACCTAAGACTTGAAAATGGGATCCAAGATGCGTGTGCACACTTCCAACCTTAGATGCGCAGGACGCCATCTCAGTTAAGTAGTTTGGGCACACACACATGCGCCGACCGTCCGCCGGCAGATCATGACACAGATCAGTGTGCAACACTAATGTGATGCCTCCGCTGTCGTTTTGGAAGTCAACCACAATCACATCTCCCAGCTTATTGTTCAGCTAGAGGCTGTCCATAGATAGCTCTTTGGGCTGGAACATCCCACCTTCCAAAGCACGATGAAAGTTGCGTGTTGGAAGAAGGGGCTAAAGCAGGGAAAATAAGAGCGAATAAAGGAAAAAGGAATTAGGCGAGCAAGAAAAAACAAGAATATAAATGATTCTATGTGCACTATACGTAGCAGGAGGACAAAGAATTATGTAGTCAACAAGTCAAATTTACTTATACATCTCTGTAATTGAAATAGGCCTACTGTGAAATTACATGCAATGACGTGGGCAATTATTTCTGATTGTCTGTAACAACGCACTTCAGTTTCCAGAAGCAACTCTACCTCCCCCACCCCCGCCATTCCGCCCCTATTGCGTGGCTCTGTATAATTAGGAGTTACTGTAAGTACTGAAGTCTTTTTCTGAGAATGAAGTGCTGCCAAATGCAGGAAGGTAATAACTTCCGTATACTCGTGCATGTCTCACGACTAGATGGCTAGTCCTGCATTGTCAATGAACAGAGGAAGTCATCTGTGCTAACTTGCACTGGCTGTGGATTGCGGCAGGAGGAACATCTCCAGATATTATACCAGCCTGAAGAAAAGTCTTCCGGTTACTCCTTACCTCCAGCCTTATTCTCACTGATTTCCCCCTCCCAGCAATATTCCAGTGATTGCAGATGCAGCCTTACATTGCACTGGCACCAGATTTATAAACATTCCCCAAATACTCATCTCTATAAAAGGCAGAGACAATTACACAGTCTTTGCACACAGAAATAACGAGGCAATTGGTTTAAAATGTCAGCAAGTATAAACAATAAGGTTGAATTTCCATAGGGATTCTCCCGATTGTCTGCTGTAACCTTATCCGCAGAAAATCAGCATAAACATCATTTACTGTTTCCACCCTTTCCTTCTGCAGATCTGCCATTGAAGTTATGGCGAAAATTGGAAGAATACCTGTGGAAATTCAACCCCAATGTGATTGTTGAGAGCCTATCTTGTAAAATTGAAAAATTGAATGATAGTTCTACCAGAATGAGATTGGATTAAGATTCCTGAATTGTCATTTTAAAGGGAATTGAATTCACAAAAAGTTGAGTTGATATTTGAAGTGTCATTCTCCATGTGGCCTGAGCCCCCAAAATAGACTGAAAAGGTCATTCTCCTCAAGACCTCAGCCATGATTAAGCTTCCCATCGATTATTGAAGTCCTTGAACATGTTGTCTCTCGTTCATGCTCATCTTTCCTGTAACTCCCTGTTCAAATCTCTCCAGGCCAGTTTCTACCTTTCTCACATCACTGAAATGGCCCCAACCAAAGCTACAAACAACATGCTCTACGATTGTGATTATCCCTCCTCACCCACGTGGCAGCCTTTTACATAGTCAGCCATGCCATCCTCTTTCAATACCTCTTCTCTGTTAGCCAGCTCTGTGGGACTGCTCTGCCATGGTTCTATTCCTGCCTTTTAGAAGGTAGCCAGAGCATTTCCAGCTATGACTTTTTCTGTATTATCATCTCTGGAGTCCTATGAAGGATCCATCCTTGGCCCCCTCCTCTTCATCTTCCACATGCTTCTCCTTGCTGACACCTGCAGACGCAGGGTTATCCCCACCACCCCCCAACCATTCCACTGCTACTATGTTGTCCGACTGTTTATCTGACATCCAGTCGTGAATAAGTAAAACATTCTCCATCTTAACATTGGGAAGACTAAAGCTATCATCTTCAGCTCCATCACAAACTCTGTTCCCTATCCACATTGTATCCCCCTCCTCAGCCATTGGCTCAGGCTGAAGCAGACTATTCACAACTTGTTTGACCTGAGTTGAGGTTCAGACCCCATATACGAACATACGAATAATGACAGACAGGTAAAGACCATCTGGTCCATCAAACCTGTCCCACACAATTGCGATACCTTGTGTATCACAACATATACACTCCACCCCAATCAAAACCATGTGATCTCCTGGGAGAGGCAAAATAACTTTGTAACTTTTTCAAAAAATACAATTAGATTTGTGAGACATGACCTCCTTTTAATGAAGCCATGTTGGGTGTCCCTAATATGTCCCTCCCTATCCATGTATTCATATATTGCATCCCTTATGATTCTTTCAGTATCTTACCTATTACTGATGTTAAACTGATGGGCCTATAGTTATCCGGGTCTGCCTTATCACCTTTTTAAAACATGGGGACTATATTAGCCTTCCAATCTGTAGTAACCATTCCAAAGTGCAGCGAGCTATTAAAAATAATATCCTCTCCATCACTAAGACTGCCTACTTCCACCTCTGCAACATTGCCCACTTTCGCCCCACCTCAGCCCCGGTAATGCTGAAACTTTTATCCATCCCATCGACAAGTGCAGATTCATTTATTCCTTGCTGGTGTCCCAGCCTCCGTGAATCCCAACTTGTTCAAAACTCTGCTACATATGTCCTACCCAAACCAAGTGCATCTCACTCATCACCTCTGCCCCATTATACTGGTTCCCTATCTCCACAAAGCCAACAGTTTAAAATTCTCACCCGGAGGACCTGTGGATGTGGTGTATTTAGACTTTCAAAGGGCTTTTGACAAGGTCCCACACAAGAGATTAGTGTGCAAAATTAAAGCACATGGTATTGGGGGTAATGTATTGACGTGGATATAGAACTGATTGGCAGACAGGAAGCAGAGAGTAGGGATAAACGGGTCCTTTTCAGAATGGCAGGCAGTGACTAGTGGGGTGCCGCAGGGCTCATTGCTGGGAGCCCAGCTATTTACAATATACATCAATGATTTTGATGAAGGAATTGAGTGCAATATCTCAAAGTTTGCAGATGACACTAAGCTGGGTGGCAGTGTGAGCTGCAAGGAGGAAGCTAAGAGGCTGCAGGGTGATTTGGACAGGATAGGTGAGTGGGAAAATGCATGGCAGATGCAGTATAATGCAGATAAATGTGAGGTTATCCACTTTGGTGGCAAAAACACGAGGGCAGAATATTATCTGAATGGCGACAGATTAGGAAAAGGGGAGGTGCAACGAGACCTGGGTATCATTGAAAGTTGGCATGCAGGTACAGCAGACAGTGAAGAAGGCAAATGGCACGTTGGCCTTCATAGCTAGGGGATTTGAGTATAAAAGCAGGGAGGTCATACAGGGATTTTAACCTACATATCGATTGGTCAAATCAAATCGCACGGGGTAGCCTGGAGATGGAATTCATAGAATGCATACGGGATTGTTTCTTAGAACAGTATGTAACAGAACCTACAAGGGAGCAAGCCATCTTAGATCTGGTCCTGTGTAATGAGACAGGAAAAATAAATGATCTCCTAGTAAAAGATCCTCTCGGAATGAGTGATCACAGTATGGTTGAATTTGTAATATAGATTGAGGGTGAGTAAGTTGTGTCAGAAACGAGCGTACTATGCTTAAACAAAGGGGACTACAGTGGGATGAGGGCAGAGTTGGCTAAAGTAGATTGGAAACAAAGACTAAACGGTGGCACAATTGAGGAACAGTGGAGGACCTTTAAGGAGCTCTTTCATAGTGCGCAACAAAAATATATTCCAGTGAAAAAGAAGGGCGGCAAGAGAAGGGATAACCAGCCGTGGATAACCAAGGAAATAAAGGAAAGTATCAAATCAAAGACCAATGCGTATAAGGTGGCCAAGGTTAGTGGGAAACTAGAGGATTGGGAAAATTTTAAGCAACAGCAAAGAATGACTAAAAAAGCAATAAAGAAAGGGAAGATAGATTACGAAGGTAAACTTGCGCAAAACATAAAAACAGATAGTAAAAGCTTTTACAGATATATAAAACGGAAAAGAGTGACTAAAGTAAATGTTGGTCCCTTAGAAGATGAAAAGGGGGATTTAATAATGGGAAATCTGGAAATGGCTGAGACCTTAAACAATTATTTTGCTTCCGTCTTCACAGTGGAAGACACAAAAACCATGCCAAAATTTGCAGGCCACAGGAATGTGGGAAGGGAGGACCTTGAGACAATCACTATCACTAGGGGGGTAGTGCTGGACAGGCTAATGGGACTGAAGGTAGACAAGTCCCCTGGTCCTGATGAAATGCATCCCAGGGTATTAAAAGAGATGGCGGAAGTTATAGCAGATGCATTCGTTATAATCTACCAAAATTCTCTGGACTCTGGGAAGGATACCAGCAGATTGGAAAGCAGCTAATGTAACGCCTCTGTTTAAAAAAGGGGGCAGGCAAAAGGCAGGTAACTATAGGCCGGTTAGTTTAACATCTGTAGTGGGGAAAATGCTTGAAACTATCATTAAGGAAGAAATAGCGGGACATCTAGATAGGAATAGTGCAATCAAGCAGACGCAGCATGGATTCATGATGGGGAAATCATGTTTAACTAACTTACTGAAATTCTTTGAGGATATAACGAGCATGGTGGATAGAGGTGTACCGATGGATGTGGTGTATTTAGATTTCCAAAAGGTATTCGATAAGGTGCCACACAAAAGGTTACTGCAGAAGATAAAGGTACGCGAAGTCAGAGGAAATGTATTAGCATGGATAGAGAGTTGGCTGGCGAACAGAAAGCAGAGAGTCGGGATAAATGGGTCCTTTTCCGGTTGGAAATCAGTGGTTAGTGGTGTGCCACAGGGATCAGTGCTGGGACCACAACTGTTTACAATATACATAGATGACCTAGAAGAGGGGACAGAGTGTAGTGCAACAAAATTTGCAGATGAAACTAAGATTAGTGGGAAAGCGGGTTGTGTGGAGGACTCAGAAAGGCTGCAAAGAGATTTGGATAGGTTAAGCGAATGGGCTAAGGTTTGGCAGATGGAATACAATGTCGGAAAGTGTGAGGTCATCCACCTTGGGGGAAAAAATACAGTAAAAGGGAATATTATTTGAATGGGGAGAAATTACAACATGCTGCGATGCAGAGGGACCTGGGAGTCCTTGTGCATGAATCCCAAAAGGTTAGTTTGCAGGTGCAGCAGGTAATCAGGAAGGCGAATGGAATGTTGGCCTTCATTGCGAGAGGGATGGAGTACAAAAGCAGGGAGGTCTTGCTGCAACTGTATAAGGTATTGGTAAGGCCGCACCTGGAGTACTGCTTGCAGTTTTGGTCACCTTACTTAAGGAAGGATATACTAGCTTTGGAAGGGGTACAGAGACGATTCACTAGGCTGATTCCAGAAATGAGGGGCTTACCTTATGATGATAGATTGAGTAGACTGGGTCTTTACTCGTTGGAGTTCAGAAGGATGAGGGGTGATCTTATAGAAACATTTAAAATCATGAAAGGGATAGACAAGATCGAGGCAGAGAGGTTGTTTCCACTGGTAGGGGAGACTAGAACTAGGGGGCATAGCCTCAAAATACGGAGGAGCCAATTTAAAACCGAATTGAGAAGGAATTTCTTCTCCCAGAGGGATGTGAATCTGTGGAATTCTCTGCCCAAGGAAGCAGTTGAGGCTAGCTCATTGAATGTTTTCAAGTCAAAGATAGATAGATTTTTAATCAATAAGGGAATTAAGAGTTACGGGGAGAGGGCGGGTAATTGGAGCTGAGTCCACGACCAGATCAGCCATGATCTTATTGAATGGCGGAGCAGGCTCGAGGGGCTAGATGGCCTACTCCTGTTCCTAATTCTTATGTTCTTATGTTCTTATACTTGGTGAGGCCTTGGTGAGGCCTCTCCTGGAATATTGTGTTCAGTTTCGGTCTCCTAATCTGAGGAAGGACATTCTTGCTATTGAGGGAGTGCAGCGAAGGTTCACCAGACTGATTCCCGGGATGGCAGAATGACATATGAGGAGAGACTGGATCGACTGAGCCTGTATTCACTGGAGTTTAGAAGAATGAGAAGGGATCTCACAGAAACATATAAAATATGGACGGGACGGGACAGGTTTGATGCAGGAAGAATGTTCCCGATGTTGGGGGAGTCCAGAATCAGGGGACATAGTCTAAGGATAAAGGGTAAGCTATTTAGGACTGAGATGAGGAGAAACTTCTTCACTCAGAGAGCTGTTAACCTGTGGAATTCTCTACCGCAGAGAGTTGTTGATGCCAGTTCGTTGAATATATTCAAGAGGGAGTTAGATATGGCCCTTACAGCTAAAGGGTCAAGGGGTATGGGGAGAAAGCAGGAAAGGGGTACTGAGGTGATGATCAGCCATGATCTTATTGAATGGTGCTGCAGGCTCGAAGGGCCGAATGGCCTATTCCTGCACCTATTTTCTATGTTTCTATGTAACTTAAAATCTCCACATCACTATCTCCACAACCATTTCCCTTCCTCTGAACACTCAGATCCTCTGTCTCAAGCCTCTTGCGTACCCACCCCCACCCCAATTTCTCCTTACCATTGTTAGAAAGGGCTTCAACCCTTTGATGCGCCTTGGGTCGTTTTACCACGTTAAAGGCGCTATATAAATACAAGTTTTTGTTGTTGAATCCTTGGAACTGGCAGATTGGGTTTTGTTTGAACATGTCAAAGGAAGTTTAACATCTTGAACAAGTCAGCATTCCATGAAAGTGCTGTAACACAGAAAGTGCTGAAAGTTATAATCAATGTCATGTTAACAACAACAACAACTTGCATTTATCTAGCACCTTTAACATAGTAAAACATCCGAAGGCGCTTCTCAGGAGTGTTATCAAACAAAATTTGACACCGTAATCATTTCTGCAATTCTACTTAAAGATATTCTGGATTAGAAATTTACACAGGATTACTTTGCAGATCTAATCTAATTTAAAATAAGAACATCATTTGAATGCATATGGAACAGCTATCCTCCCAGGGTTAGTAATTAATTCCTGCTTAAAGCATCTTTTTTGTATTACAAAACCCGAGCCAATTTGGTGGAAATAATCTCTTCTTGAACGAAGCATAAAAAGCACAGAAGCGCATCCAAAACAGATTAATTATTAAATTAGTGTGAGATCGGTTCGATAACCCAGGCTAATTAATTCACAAATTGTTGCTCCTTAATAGATTTGTGTAACTTAATAAATTTAGACCATACATTTAAATAATAATAAGTCGATTGACCTCAATACCAACAATGGCAAATACAGAGATAAAAAGAAACTGTAAATGCCAAAACACTGAAATAAAACAGAAAATGCTGGAAAGAAACAACAGTTCAGCCAGCATCAGAATGAGAAAGATTGGTTTACAGCCAAAACATTAACTTATCCGTTTTAAGATAATAATTGACCCGGTGTACTTCCAGCATTTTTCTAATACAAAGCCGGTGTTCCTAAAAGGACGGTTCTCCGTATTTGTAGAGCTTGGTCTTTAAATTGTGAGTGAGATTTAGGGACTGTCATTTCCACATCAAATAGTTGTGAGTTTGTCTTCCTGTGAACTTCAGCACATGACTTTCCAGGCTAACACATCAGGGCTGCCTTGTTGAGGGAGTGCTGCATTGTTGGCAGTGTAATCTTTTGGATGTGATGTTAAACAAAAGGTCCTGTCTGCCTGATCAGGTAGATCATAGAATCATAGACGTTTACGGCACAGAAGGAGGCCATTCGGCTCATCGTGTCTGTGCCGGATGAAAAAGAGCTATCCAGCCTAATCTCACTTACCAGCTCTTGGTCCGCTGTCTTGTAGATTACGGCACTTCAAGTGCATATTAAACGTGATGAGGGTCACTGCCTCTACCTCTTTCAGGTAGTGAGTTCCAGACACCCACCACTCTCTGGGTGAAAAAGGTTCTCCTCAACTCCCCTCTAATCCTTCTATCCATTACATTAAATCTGTGCCCCCTGGTTCTTGATCTCTCTGCTAAGGGAAATAGGTCTTTCCTATCCACTCTATCTAGGCCCTTCATAATTTCATACACCTCAATTAAATATCTCCTCCACAGATGTAAAAAGTTCCATGCCATAATTCAAGGAAAAAGCAGGGAGTTCTCACTATTGCCCAATATTCTTTCATCAATCACTCAATCATCATTATCATCACAGGTAGGCGCTCGAAACTAGGATGACTTGCTTCCACGCTGAAAAGGGATGAGTTCACAGGTGTTTCAATGAAGGACCTAATATTCCGGATCCCGAACCACATCTTGAAGGGTGGAAGATGCCTGTGCGTGGATTTTTTTAACGTGTGGTGGCTGTTGCACACCAGCCACCACGCAGCCACTTGACAGAGCTAGGTCTTGGTCCAGGGGCAAGGATTAACCAAGACGACTGGAGACCAGCTCTACTGCACAGACCTAGTGTGCACACTTATCAGTGTGGGCTGGCCCATGCTGTCCCTGGGCCCTCGCCTCTTCTGGGCCCCAGACACACGCCTCTCCTTCGCCCCAACCTCGCCGTTCCTGCTGTTGCCCTCCTGCAGCAGCACGCACTGCTCCCTGAAGTGGCATGCCGCCGCACACTGCTCCCTTTAATGGCCCGGGCCTGTTGATGGTCACTCAATCAACACCTCCAAAAACAGATTATTTGTTCATTCATTAATTTGCTATTTGTAGGACCTGATGTCAGTGCGCCAGTGCAGCCTTCGACCGCCTGAGGAAAAGAGTGTTTGAAGACCAGGTCCTCAAAGCTGCCACCAAGATCATGGTCTGCAGGGCTGTAGTAATACCCACCCTCCTGTATGGATCAGAAACATGTACCATGTACAGTAGACACCTCAAGTCGCTGGAGAAATACCACCAACGATGTCTCCGTAAGATCCTACAAATCCCCTGGGAGGACAGACGCACCAACAGTAGCGTCCTCCACCAGGCCAACATCCCCAGCATTGAAGCACTGACCACACTTGATCAGCTCTGCTGGGCAGGCTACATAGTTCGCATGCCAGACACAAGACTCTCAAAGCAAGCCCTCTACTCGGCAAACGAGCCAAAGGTAGGCAGCGGAAACATGACAAGGGCACCCTCGAAGCCTTCCTGATAAAGTGCAACATCCCCACTGACACCTGGGAGACCCTGGCCAAAGACCGCCCTAAGTGGAGGAAGCGCATCCGGGAGGGCGCTGAGCACCTCGAGTCTCGTCGCCGAGAGCATGCAGAAATCAAGCGCAGGCAGCGGAAAGAGCATGTGGCAAACCAGTCCCACCCACCCCTCCCCTCAATGACTATCTGCCCCACCTGTGACATGGACTGTGGTTCTCGTATTGGACTGTACAGTCACCTAAGAACTCATGTTAAGATTGGAAGCAAGTCTTCCTCAATCCCAAGGGACTGCCTATGATGATTTGTAGGACCCTGCTGTGCATAAATTGGCTACCATATTTACCTATATTAACTACAGTGATCGTACTTCAAAAACAATCAATTGGCTTTAGAAAATCCTGAGGACATGATAAGGAACTATATATAAGTGCAAATTCTTTTGTAATGTCAGAAGGGTGGTCTGACAGCACAGAGATTGCTGGAGGGTTTTGAAAAGTAATGGAGAGGTAGACCTACATTGTCATCAGCATAGGTCCTTCCTATCCACTTTTATCTATGGAAGCTAACCCCATGCCTGCAGATGGTATCACCGAGTAGCAGTATGTAGATTGGGAAGAGACGAGGCCAAGGATAGCTTGGGTGACTCCAGAAGTGAGTATGTGGGAGGGCAGGTAGAGAACGATTAGTGGCGATGTGTTGGCTGCACTGGGATAGGTTGGAGTGGAAGCATGTAAGTGCAGCTCCAAAGAGCTGAACATGGAGGAGGATGGTGTGATCATTGTGATAATGCACTGTAAGAATAACCACAGAGCATGGCATTTGGGACTTTGCCCAGGGTGGTATCAGTACGGTGAGCCGGGCGGAAGCCAAGCTGAAGGGATTTGAACACTGAGTTTTAGAAGATAGGCACGGAACATAGAAAGAGCAGGAGGCCATTAAGCCGCTTGAGCATAGTTCATGGCTGATCTATTCCTCATCCCTATTTGTCTCTCTTTACTCCATAATGCTTGATACCCTTACCCCACAAAAATCTACCAACATCAGTCTTGAAATTTTCAATTGACCCAGCATCCATAGCCTTTTGGGGGAGAGAATGACAGATTTCTACTATCAGTTGTGCAAAGTGGTGCTTCCTGATTTCACTGCTGAGTGGCCTGGCTCTAATTTTAAGATTATGCTCCCTTGATCGGGAAGGCAATAGCACATAATAGAATTTGAGAGGAAAGATGAGTTTAGAGATGGAACTGTATTTGGAGAGAACTATTCGGTCGAGGATAGGCATTTTGAGACGAGGGGTGATGGTGTTAGTTCTGAAAGGGATGGTACTGAGTGCTCGTAGATGCTTCTCTACATGACAGGAACTACACTAATGCAAGTTGTTGTCCTAGTTAGCATCCTGTCAGTGAGACTGCCATTTCAGGTGATTGGTCACAGCGATCAATAAAGCCAATTCTATTATTCTGGGTAAATAATGCAGCTGCATTTTGAATTATATGCATACCGTGCATAAAGCTTTAGGAGGCAGTGCGAACAGTATATTACAACAACAACTTCATTTATATAGTGCCTTTAATGTAGGAAAAACACCCAAAGGCACTTCATAAGAGTGACATCAAACAAAAACACTGAGCCACTTTAGGCGATATTAGGACAGGTGACCAATTGCTTGGTCAAAGTGGTAGGTTATAAGGAACAACTTAAAGGAGGAGAGAGAGGTAGAGAGGTGGAGACATTTATGGAAGAAATTACAGAGCTTAGGGCCTAGGAGGTGAAGGCACAGCTGCCAATGGTGGAACGATATAAAGCAGAGATGCTCAAGAGGCCAGAATTGGAAGAGCGTAGAGATTTCGGAGAGTTGCAGGACTGGAGGAGGTTACAGAGATAGGGAGGGCCAAGGTCATGGAGGGATTTAAACACAAGGATGAAAATTTTAAAGTTGAGATGTTGCCAGACTGAGAGTCAATGTAGGTCAGTGAGCACAGCGGTGCTGGGTGAATGGGACTTGGTGCAAGTTAGATACGGGCAGAAGAGTTTTGGATTCGCTCAAGTTTACAGAGGGTGGAAGGTGAGAGACTAGGCAGGAGAACCTTGGAATAGTTGAGTCTGGAGGTAACAAAGGCACAGATAAGAGTTTTACCAGCAGATGAGCAGAGGCAGGGGCAAAGACAGGTGATATTACAGAGGTGGAAGTAAGTGGTCTTGATGATGGAGAGGATATGGGATCGGAAGCTCAGCCCAGGATCAAATAGGACACCAAGGTTGTGAACAGTCCATTTCTTATGTTTTTATGTTCTTATTTCAGCCTCAGACAATGGCCAGGGAGGGGGATAGAATCAGTGGCTAGGGAACAGAGACTGATGGCAATAGCATTGGTCTTCGCAATATTTAATTGGAGGAAATTTCTGCTCATTCGATACTGAATGCCGAACTGCTTGAAAAATTGTTTCCTATAAAGGGATATCTTTGGGCATTGCCATGGAATGTGCAACAGATTATATTCCTTCTTTCCCACAGCTCCAATGTTTATTAGGCAGGCAACTCATCGCATGGAGTTACTGTGAATGGAGATAAACCAATGAAGAATTCTGAGTGGGATAAGTCACGTCCCAGCATTGCTTCATCCAGCACAGGCATTTATCCAAACTGAATTCCATTTCAAAGAGCTTAGTAGCTGTTTTATGTCAATCAACCACACTCTGCACCTTTACCCTGTTCCCTGTTAAACTATTCCCTGCGTAACCTTGTAATTTATAAGCAATGAGGTTATTAATAAGCTCTAGTCCTGAGGTATAACTACACAATGAATTAAATTAAATTAGCACAGAGAGACTTAGAAAACAACTTGGGTTTAATACTAATCTTGTCACTTTCAGTGTTTAGATGTGGCAAAGCAATTAAAAAAGCAAGCAGAATGCTGGGATCTTTAACCACTCCAGAAACAGAAGTCATACTAAGAATTTAAATGCACTGGTCGGACCACATTTAAAATAGTGTTTAATTCTAGTCACCATGCCACAAAAAGAATGTGTATGCACTGAAGCGGGTACATCAAAGAGCAGTGGTATTGATCTCCTGTGTGAGGGGGATGAGCAATGAGTAAAGATTAGAGAGACTCAAAAAACAATCTGGAGAGAAAGAGGAATTTCATTGAGAAATAGGAAATATTAAATGGTACAGATAAGATATAATTTCAAAGTAAGGCAGGTAAGCCAGACTTGAGGATGGAAATGTAAATTCGTGCAATGGAAATTTAAAACAGAGATTAAGAATAACTGGGTTAAAAGGTCTTGGAGCCACCGACTGATGGCTTTGTTCTGGGTGGACAGAGGATGCGCCCTCAACATGTCAATCATGATCGCAAAGGCTGCTGATCACCTGCTGTATCTGGAGGGCAAGAGAGTGCCAGAACATTAGGAACAGGAGTAAGCCATTGAGCCTCTCATGCCTGCTCTGCCATTATGTTGGATCATGGCTGATCTGTAGCTGAACTCTTTTGTTTCATATTCCTTGATACTTTTAAGAAAAATCTGTCAATCTCAGTCTTGACCCAGCATCCACAATCTTTTGGGGGAAGAGTGTTCTAGATTTCCTAATTTAAAGAATGTGCTCCTTTGTTCTGCATTCCTCCACCAGAGAAAAGAGTTCCCTATTGAATCCTTTTATCATTTTAAATATCTTAATTAGTTTTCCCCTCCATCTTCTAAACTGAAGGGAATACAAACCAAGTCCGCATAATTAAACCTTTTAAGAAAAAAAAGAAAGACTTGGATTTATATAGCGCCTTTCACGACCACCGGACGTCTCAAAGCGCTTTACAGCTGTAATGTATGCACCTGTGAGGATGCTCTCAGGTTTGTAGAGCTGTTGCCCCCAAAAAAACCAAAAAAAAACAAAAATACAAAATAAACAAAGAAAAACACAAAATAAAGGGCCTTGAAAATGTTTGGTGTGTCCCCCAGATCGGGGGGCACGATTTAATGTTTAGTTTTTCTCCCAAAAGAGTTGTAGAGCTGTTGCACACTCCCGTCTGGAGTGGCGGCTGTCCTTCAGGAATCCGTACCTCCACGAGCGCGGTTTTAGGTGGCAGGCGGTCGAGAGAGCTGTGTTTGGCAATGACTCCACTAGGTGTGTCGAGGAGGCTCAAGCACATGGGGAGATCCTGTCCGACCTGACTCCCGTCAGGATGGAATTCCTCATCGGCGCCAAGCCCCGAAACCTCCCTCGGGAGCTGGCACCTCACAACTTGAGCCGCCTCAGGGAAATTGCCTCCGTGCCTTTCAGTTCTGTGCGGAGGGGTTTCCTGTACGGGCTGCTCTTGCACACTCTCCACGTTGCCATCCTCATCTTGCCGTCCGGAGGAGGCGGGGGTCCCCAATGGAGTGCTCTCTATGTGGAGTCTTCCCCTTATTTATTGGGGACTTGGCCTGGAGGGTGTTGCACAGAGTAGTCCCGTTCAATAAGTTTTCAAGTCGGTTCACGGGCTCCCAGGCCGCCTGCAATTTCTGCGGTCTAGAGGAGTCCGTGTTCCATGTTTTTACTGAATGTGCGAGGTTGCAGCCCCTCTTCCAATATTTGAAGGGGCTGCTCCTCAAATTCTGGTTGCACTTCAGTCCCACATCCTGATCTCTGGGCACCCTGTGCAGAGGGGAGCAGGCAGGTCGGAAGGCCTCCCCGTAGGACTGCTCCTGGGCATGGCCAAGGGGGCCATCAGCCAGTCCAGGCAGTGGGCGGTCGAGGGGGTCGTTCAACCCGACCGCCTGCTTCTCTTCCGTGGTTACATCCGAGTCAGGGTGTCCCTGGAGATGGAGCACACGGTGTCCACCAGTATGCTCGCGGCCTTCCGCAAGAGTTGGGCGCCAGAGGGGCTGGAGTGCATCATCACCCCCGGCAACCAAATTTTGATTTGAACCATGTCCAAAGTTTAATTTGTTTAAGTTTGTCGGTTTTAGTGCCCACCCCCTCCCCCCTCCCTTTTAGCCAGTGGGCACTTGTATAATTTGTATTCTTAGTGCCCCCGACCCACCCAAAAAACTAAAAAAAACAAGGGGGCACTTGAAAAGGTTTTGAAGTGTGCCCTCCCCTTTAATCAGGGGCACTTGATTAAAGTATACAATTAAAATAGTTGTAGAGCTGTTGCACATTCCCATCTGGAGTGGCGGCTGGCTGTCCTTCAGCAATCCGTACCTCCATGAGCGCAGTCGAGAGGGCTGTGTTTGGTAACGACTCCACTAGGTGTGTTGAGAAGGCTTAAGCACATGGGGCGATCCTGTCCGAATTGACCCTCGTCCGGACGGAATTCCTCATCAGCGTGAAGCCCCGAAACCTCCCTCAGGAACCGGCGCCTCACAACTTGAGCCTCCTCCAGGAAATCCCCTCTGTGCCTTTCAGTTCTGCGCGGAGGGGATTCCTGTATGGGCTGCACTTGCGCATCCTCCATTTTGCTATCCTCGTCTGCCGTCCGGACAAGCCATGACGCACCATCTTGTCGTCTGGAGGAGGCGGGGTCCCCAATGTAGTGCTCTCTACGCGGGAGTCTTCCCTTTATTTATTGGAGACTTGGTCTGGAGGGTTTTGCATGGAGCAGTCCATTATTTGAAGGGGCTGCTCCTCGTTTTCTGGTTGCACTTCAGTCCCACGCTCCTGATCTTTGGGCACCCGGTGCGGGAGGGAGCGGGCAGGTCGGAGGGCCTCCTCATAGGACTGCTCCTGGGCCTGACCAAGGCGGCCATTAACAGGTCCAGTCAGCGGGCGATCGAGGGGGTCATTCAGCCCGACTGCCTGCCTCTCTTCCGCAGTTACACTCGCGCCAGAGTGTCCCTGGAGATGGAGCACGCGGTGTCCACCGGTACGCTCGCGGCCTTCCTCGAGAGGTGGACACTGGAGGGATTGGAGTGCATGATCACCGCCGGTAACCACATTTTAATTTGATTTAAGTTTCCGTTAAAGTTTTATTTGGAAATTAGTGGGTTCTAGTGCCCTTGCCAAAAGGGCGCACTTGATTTAATGTTCTACTTAAAATAGTTGTAGAGCTGTTGCATTGTGAGTGGTTTAGCCAGTCACGTGATGTTCACAAGACTCAATAAAACCCCAGTCAGTTGGGTCTAGATCACCCACAATGAGGCATGCAGTTGTGAGCCGAGTGGATGAACTGGTAATGTGTAGTGTGATTGTTAAACATTTAATAAACCAATTAGTTCTTAAAAATTCATAGTAACATATAGCTATTAAGCAAAGAAGCATGAAGCAAATACATTACAACAGCCAATGAAGTACTTTTGGAGTGTAGTCACTGTTGTAATGTAGGAAACAATGCCCTGGTATCATTATGGTGAATATGCACTGCTCCTCCTCCAGAGCCAATATATTTTTCCTGAGGTACAATGCCCAAATCTGAATGCAATATTGCAGATGTGGTCTGATCAAAGCTCTGCACAATTGAAGCCTCACCTCCTCACTTTTGTATTTTAATCCCCTTTGAGATAAAGATCAACATTCCTGTCATGTATGTACATGCTGTTTATAGCCACCAGATGGTGTCATTGGTGGAGGCCAGTGAGCAGCACGCACATGGTGCTGCTCTGGTATAAAAGGCCAGCCATTTTGTGAGTCAGGCACTTGGAGCCTAAATAAAGTAGAGCCAAGGTTGTACCTTGCTTAGTTAAACAGTACTCAGTTTGAACCTTTATTGCACACTTAACAATTCCATTACCCTTTTGATTAAATTTTGTTCCTGTCCTCTGGCTTTTTAGGATCTTCAGCCCCCACTTCTTTACTCAAAGAGTGAGAAATGTTAAGAATAATTTTCCAGGGTGGGCAGTGAGAGCAACAACATTAGATCGATGATATTCACTGACCGTTTAGCAAAGAAAAGGTGAGGTGATTTGATATTTCTGAACTGTTCATGTCGAAGGATTAGAAAAAAAGAACAGTTAAAAACAAGGGTAGAGTTAGTTTTCTGGATTGATGAGCTTGGATATGCGAAGTTGTCCAATGGGGTTGAAATTGGAGAACTTACCGCCCACTGCTGCCGACATTCCTCAGGTCGAACCGCTCAGTGTCACTTTCGTCGTGGCCTGGAACGGGCAGGTTGGGAGAAACATAGAAAATAGATGCAGGATTAGGCCATTCGGCCCTTAGAGCCTGCACCACCATTCAATAAGATCATGGCTGATCATTCCCTCAGTACCCCTTTCCTGCTTTCTCTCCACACCCTTTGATCCCCTTAGCTGTAAGGGCTATATCTAACTCCCTCTTAAATATATCCAATGAACTGGCATCAACAACTCTCTGCGACAGGGAATTCCACAGGTTAACAACTCTGAGTGAAGAAGTTTCTCCTCATCTCAGTCCTAAATGACCTACCCCTTACCCTAAGACTGTGTCCCCTGGTTCTGGACTTCCCCATCATCGGGAACATTCTACCCGCATCTAACCTGTCCTGTCCCGTCAGAATCTTATATGTTTCTATGAGATCCCCTCTCATTCTTCTAAACTCCAATGTATAAAGGCCCTGTTGATCCAGTCTCTCCTCATATGTTAGTCCTGCCATCCCAGGAATCAGTCTGGTGAACCTTCGCTGCACTCCCTCAATAGCAAGAATGCCTTTTCTCAGATTAGGAGACCAAAACTGAACACAATATTCCAGCTGAGGCCTCACCAAGGCCCTGTACAACTGCAGTAAGACTTCCCTGCTCCTATACTCAAATCCCCTAGCTATGAAGGCTAACATACCATTTACCTTCTTCACCGCCTGCTGTACCTGTATGCCAACTTTCAATGACTGATGAACCATGACATCCAGGTCCCGTTGCACCTCCCCTTTTCTTAATCTGTCAGCATTCAGATAATATTCTGTCTTCGCGTTTTTGCCCCCAAAGTGGATAACCTCACGTTTATCCACATTATACTGCATCTGCCAATCATTTGCCCACTCACCTAAACTGTCCAAGTCACCCTGCAGCCTCCTAGCATCCCCCTCACAGCTCACACCGCCACCCAGTTTAGTGTCATCTGCAAACTTGGAGATGTTACACTCAATTCCTTCATCAAAATCATTGATGTATATTGTAAAGAGCTGGGGTCCCAGCACTGAGCCCTGCGGCACTCCACTAGTCACTGCCTGCCATTCTGAAAAGGATCCGTTTATCCCGACTCTCTGCTTCCTGTCTGCCAACCAGTTCTCTATCCACGTCAGTATATTACCCCCAATACCATGTGCTTTGATTTTGCACACCAATCTCTTGTGTGGGACCTTGTCAAAAGCCTTTTGAAAGTCCAAATACACCACATCCACTGGTTCTCCCTTGTCCACTCTATTAGTTACATCCTCAAAAAATTCCAAAAGATTTGTCAAGCATGATTTCCCTTCATAAATCCATGCTGACTTGGATCGATCCTGTCACTGCTTTCCAAATGCACTGCTATTTCATCCTTAATAATTGATTCCAACAATTTCCCCACTACTGATGTCAGGCTAACCGGTCTATAATTACCTGCTTTCTCTCTCCCTCTCTTTTTAAAATGTGGTGTTACATTAGCTACCCTCCAGTCCATAGGAACTGATCCAGAGTCAATAGACTGTTGGAAAATGATCACCAATGCATCCACTATTTCTAGGGCCACTTCTTTAAGTACTCTGGGATGCAGACTATCAGGCCCCGACGATTTATCGGCCTTGAATCCCATCAATTTCCCTAACACAATTTCCCGCCTAATAAGGATATCCTTCAGTTCCTCCTTCTCACTAGACCCTCGGTCCCCTAGTACTTCCAGAAGGTTATTTGTGTCTTCCTTCGTGAAGACAGAACCAAAGTATTTGTTCAATTGGTCTGCCATTTCTTTGTTCCCCTTTATAAATTCACCTGAATCCGACTGCAAGGGACCTACGTTTGTCTTCACTAATCTTTTTCTCTTCACATATCTATAGAAGCTTTGGCAGTCAGTTTTTATGTTCCAAGCAAGCTTCTTCTCGTACTCTATTTTTCCCCTCTTAATTAAACTCTTTGTCCTCCTCTGCTGAATTCTAAATTTCTCCCAGTCCTCAGGATTGTCGCTTTTTCTGGCCAATTTATATGCCTCTTATATGCCTCTTCCTTGGATTTAACACTATCCTTAATTTCCCTTGTTAGCCACGGTTGAGCCACCTTCCCCGTTTTATTTTAATTTTTACTCCGTCCGTCGACGTCAGCGGGTGGCCGATGCGCGTAAGTACACTCCCGCCCGCCGAGATGCCATATTCATGTGGGCGAGAGCCGGCTGGAGTTGGCGGTGGACCACAGAGTGCAGGCAGCTCTATCCTCAACGGTAAGTATGAAGCTGCTGTAAAAAAGGTTTGTGAAGTTTATTTAAATTATTTCTTTACAGGTACTTACCTGGATGGGGTCCCCTGAAGGTCGTCAGCTATTTTTTTTTTTTGATGCTTTTTATTTTTAGTTCTTTGACCCTCCCTGGGCCCGACTCCATTCTCGGCAGCACTTGGGCGGGAAGCTCCTTTGCTGCCAAGAATGAGAGCTCCCGCCGGCTGCCGCCAAGATTGGCGATGTACATCACAGATTTGCCGCCCGCCGACCTTCGAGGGACCTGGGTGATGGAAATCCCGCCCAAAGAACCGTCAGGGACTTTGGTGGCCATCAGCGATCCTTTGGGCGGAACTTGGGCGGGCAGAGGCCTTCATCAACTTGGGCCCGTTGTCTTTTTTTGTTTTGTAATAGGCATAATTCTGTGGTCTGATGCTCCCAGCAGAGAGCTGCACTTGCAGGGAGCATATTTGGGAAATCACAGGTGTGCAGCTCCTATCTTTCCATCCTAAATGGACGTAAAATCAGAACTGTGCATCCACAATTCCCCGAGATGCACTCCATGTGAATGCCACTCTTCACTGAGGGCATTGGATTGTGGAATCTCCCCATATATTTCAACACAAACAGTGCCGAGACAAATGTAGACAGCCCTATTTATACCAGGAACCATTTCATTGTTGTATGATCAATGAGCAAGTCCTCATCTATCGGAACTGAAATCCTTTATTCCTGACTGATCTACAACATTTTATAAAAACTAATTTCAGATGGTGGAGTGACAGGTTGCATCACTGACTAAAATAAAAGCCCCCTAAATTATAACAGGTGTCATTATTCCTGTTTAAAATGACTGATCTTAATGAATATTGTCACCTGCTATTCCAGTAATTTTCCAATTAAAAATGTTAGTGCTGAGAATGTTTTCAGTGGTTGTCTGGCAGCAGTAGAATGCAGCAAACCTTGTACATACTATAATCTACACCAAGATTGGGCTAACCAAACTGGTAGCAATACGAGTTTATAAGGGATGGTTTTCTATGTCGAGGAACCAACTAGAGCGCTGACCATCCTCGACAAGGTGTTGTGTAATGAGAGAGGATTAATTAGCAATCTTGAAGTGCGAGGACCCTTGGGGAAGAGTGACCATAATATGGTAGAATTCTTCATTAAGATGGAGAGTGACACAGTTAATACAGAGACTAGAGTCCTGAACTTAAAGAAAGGTAACTTCAACGGTATGAGACGTGAATTGGCTAGGATAGACTGGAGAATGATACTTAAAGGGTTGATGGTGGATAGGCAATGGCAGACATTTAAAGATAACATAGATGAACTTCAACAATTGTACACCCCTGTCTGGTGTAAAAATAAAACGGGGAAGGTGGCTCAACCGTGGCTTACAAGGGAAATTAGGGATAGTGATAAATCCAAGTAAGAGGCATATAAATTGGCTAGAAAAAGCAACAAATCTGAGGACTGGGAGAAATTTAGAATTCAGCAGAGGAGGATAAAGGGTTTAATTAGGAGGGGGGAAATAGAATATGAGAGTATGCTTGCAGCGAACATAAAAACTGACTGCAAAAGCTTCTACAGATGCGTGAAGAGAAAAAGATTAGTGAAGACAAATGTAGGTCTCTTACAGTCAGAAACAGGTGAAGTCATAATGGAGAACAAAGAAATGGCAGACCAATTGAACAAATACTTTGGTTCTGTCTTCACTAAGGAAGACACAAATAACCTTCCAGAAATACTAGGGGAACGAGGGTCTAGTGAGAAGGAGGAACTAAAGGAAATCCTTATTAGTCAGCAAATTGTGTTAGGGAAATTGATGGGATTGAAGACTGATAAATCCCCAGGGCCTGATAAGTACTCTGGGATGTAGCCTAAGGAAATGGCCCTAGAAATAGTGGATGCATTGGTGGTCATTTTCCAACATTCTATAGACTCTGGATCAGTTCCTATAGACTGGAGGGTAGCTAATGTAACCCCACTTTTTAAAAAAGGAGGGAGAGAGAAAACAGGGAATTATAGACCGGTCAGCCTGACATCGGTGGTGGGGAAAATGTTGGAATCAATTACTAAAGTTGTAATAGCAGCGCATTTGAAAAGCAGTGACAGGATCGGTCCAAGTCAGCATGGATTTATGAAAGGGAAATCATGCTTGACAAATCTTCTAGTTACATCCTCAAAAAATTCTAGTAGAGTGGACAAGGGGGAGCCAGTGGATGTGGTGTTTCAAAAGGCTTTTGACAAATCTCACATAAGAGATTAGTCTGCAAAATTAAAGCACATGGTATTGGGGGTAATGTACTGACGTGGATAGAGAACTGATTGGCAGACAGGAAGCAGAGAGTAGGAATAAACGGGTCCTTTTCAGAATGGCAAGCAGTGACTAGTGGGGTACTGCAAGGTTTAGTGCTGGGACCCCAGCTATTTACAATATAAATTAATGATTTAGACAAAGGAATTGAATGTAATATCTCCAAGTTTGCAGATAACACTAGGCTGGGTGGCAGTGGGAGCTGTGAGGAGGATGCTAAGAGGCTGCAGGGTGACTTGGACAGGTTAGGTGAGTGGACAAATACATGGCAGATACGGTATAATATGGATAAATGTGAGGTTATCCACTTTGGTAGTAAAAACAGGAGGGCTGATTATTATCTGAATGGTGACAGATTGGTAAAGGGAGAAGTGCAACAAGACCTAGGTGTCATGGTACATCAGTCATTGAAGGTTAGCATACAGGTGCAGCCAGCGGTGAAGGCGGCAAATGGTATGTTGGCCTTCATAGCGAGAGGATTTGAGTATAGGAGCAGGGAGGTCTTATTACAGTTGTACAGGGCCTTGGTATGGCCACACCTTGAATATTGTGTACAGTTTTGGTCTCCTAATCTGAGGAAGGACATTCTTGCTATTGAGGGAGTGCAGAGAAGGTTCACCAGACTGATTCCTGGGATGACAGGACTGACACATGAAGAAAGACTGGATCGACTAGGCTTGTATTCAATGGAAATTAGAAGAATGAGAGGGGATCTCATAGAAACATATAAAACTTTGACGGGATTGGACAGGTTAGATGCAGGAAGAATGCTCCCAATGTTGGGGAAGTCCAGAACCAGGGGTCACAGTCTAAGAATAAGGGATAAGCCATTTAGGACAGAGATGAGGAGAAACTTCTTCACTCGGAGAGTTGTGGGCATGTGGAATTCTCTACCACAGAAATTTGTTAGGGCCAGTTCGTTAAATATATTCAAAAGGGAGTTAGATGTGGCCCTCATGGCTAAAGGGATCAAGGGGTATGGAGAGAAAGTAGGAATGGGGTACTGAAATGTATGATCAGCCATGACCATATTGGATGATGGTGCAGGCTCGAAGGGACAAATGGCCTACTCCTGCACCTATTTTCTATGTTTCTAGCAGAATCCAGTTGAAGGGGAACTGCTTGTAGTCACTCAGGAACAGCAACATCAAGTCGCGTTTACATAGCGTAGGAATATTTTCTTAAGTGCTTCACAGGAGCATAATCAGACAAAAAAATTGACAATGAGCCAAAGCAGGAGACACTGACCAAAAGCTTGGTCAAAAAGGTAGGTTTTAGGGAGCAATTTAAAGGAGGAGAGGGAGAGGTGGAGAGACCGAGGGTGGGAATTCCAGAGCAGAGGGTCTAGACAGCTGAAGACACGCTCGCCAATGATGGGGAGAAGGAAGTCAGGGATGCACAATAGGCCAGAATTGGAGGAATGCAGAGTTCTTGGAGGGTTGTAGGGCTGGAGGAGGTTACAGAGATAGGGAGGGATTGAGGAATTTGAACACAAGGATGAGAATTTTAAAATCGAGGCTTTGTGGACTGGGAGTCAATGTAAGTCAATCAGCAATGATGGGTGAACGGGACTTGCTGCGAGTTAGGATATGGGCAGCAGAGTTTTGGATGAGCTCAGGTTTATGGTGGATGCAAGGTGGGAAGCCAGCCAGAAGAGCATTGGAATAATCGAGTCTGGAGGTAACAAAAGCACAGATGAGGGTTTCAGCAGCAAATGAGCTGAGGCGGGGACCGATACGGGCGATGTTACATGGGCTTTGTGATGGAGAGTCTTACGTATGTAAACATTATAACTGTGTAAGACTTGGCATCAGAGAGCGCACCTGTTGGAGACCCAAGGGTCACCTGCACACCTCATGCAAGCGAGTATAAAAGGTTGCCTGCCATGCTGCTTTGGCGCTCTGGAGTTTTATGAGAGAGACTAAGGTTACATCAGTTTAAGCTTACAGTACTCAGTCTTGTGGAGTTATTGTAAACATAACAGAGATGATATGGGGTCAGAAGCTCAGCTCAGCGTCAAACAGGACACCAAGGTTGTAAACAGACTGGTTCAGACAGTGGCCAGGAAATGGAGATTGTGGCGGGGGTCGAAAACCATGGCTTTGGTTTTCCTAATGTGTAATTGGAGGAAATTGTGGCTCATCCAGAACTCGATGGCGGACAAGCAATCTGACAACAAAGAGGCATTGGAGTGGCCAAAGAGATGGTGGAGAGGTAGAGCTGGGTGCTGTCAGCGTACATGTGAAACTTGACATCATATCTTTGGATGATGATGTCACCGAGGGGCACCATGTGGATGAGAATTGGAGGAGGGTGCAAGGATAGATCCTTGGGAGAATCCAGAGATAACTGCATGGAGCGAGAAGAGAACTATTCCAGGAGATTCTCTGGCTACGATAGGATAGGTAACAAGGGAACCAGGTAGGAGCAGTCCACTTAGCTGGAGAATGCAGGAGAGGTGTTGGAGGAGGATGGCATGTTCGACCTTGTCAACGGCTACAGAAAGGTCTCGAAAGATGAGGAGGGATAATGCACCACTATCACCGTCACAGAGGATATAATTTATAACTTTTATTCGGGCTGTTTATGTGCTGTTGCAAGGGCGGAAATCTGATTAGAGAGGTTCAAACATAGATTGCAGGAAAGATAGAGACGGATTTGGGTCATCACTTTCAAGGATTTTGGAGCGGAAAGGGAGGTTGGAAATTATGTGGTAGTTTGCAAAGATAGAGGGGTCAGTGGTGGTTTTTTTGAGGAGGGGGGTTAATGACGGTAGATTTGAAAGGGGAACGGGATAGTACCAGAGGAGAGAAAAACGTTTCCAATATCGGCTAGTATGGGGGCCAGGAAGGAAAGTTGAGTGGTCAGCGGTTTAGTGTGAATAGGGTTGAGAGAGCAGGAGGAGGAGATATAGGAGAGAAACTAGAAAAAGATGCAAACAATGGTTAATACTAAATTTTTCAAAACTCAAGCAAGCCATAATGATCACTTTCTTCATATAACTATGTACAACACCACGAAAGATAATGCTGTGTACTATAAGATTGAGTAAGCATATGGATTCTGGCGTTCTAGTGTTCACACTTCAGTATCACAGGACAATGGATCAGGTATACCATTGGAAGACAACATGACTTATGTGATATCTCCATAGAGGCTGTGCATCTGTGATCTCCCAAGATGTGCTGCCTGCTGGGAGAGCTAGATCACAGAATTGCCCCTTGTATAAAAGTTTGAAGAGATCTTCTGTGTGCTGGGTACAGCAAAATTATAGTGTATACAAGTGCGTATATGATTTGTTCAACATAAGTACAAGGACATTCAGCTACGGTTGTTATACACTTGCACATAATTCCCTTTAGAACTTTACATAGCCTGATGCAAACCAGCCATTTTGCTGCACTTTACAGTTCTGAGAGTAGGCGGCAAGAGATATTACACTGAAATCCTACATGAATAGTTATGTTTGCACCAGTTATATTTCTCCAGCTACTTGAATTGTGCTATGATTTTGTATTGAATGCTAATTGTCAGTTCGTGTTTAAGTGAGGATTGTGAAGTGCATGCCACTACAGTTCAGGGTACAGACATAAGCTACTTCAAAGACAACAATTGTTATTTCTATGGGTACAGGGGTTGCTTCACTCCATTGCTTAATAATAGACAACATTCTCAGCACTAACAGTTTTTAATTAGAAAGATACAGGATTAGTAGGTGACAACATTCATTAAGTTCAGTTATTTTAAACGAGAATGATTTCCCCTGTCATAATTTAGTAGACTTTTATTTTAGATAGTGTTGCAAAACACTGAACAATCTGAAATTTGTTTTTGTAAAATGCTGTATATCTATCAAGAATAAATGATTTCAGTTCCGACAAATGAGGACGTGCTCACTGATCATACGACAATTAAATGGTTCCTGATCTCAATGGGGTAGTCTGCTACTGGCATAAACTACATCAAAGACAACAATAGTTATCTCTAAATTCCAAGGGCTAAAAATTGAATAGCTTAGCACCAGACATGAGGGGGCGCTACAGGAGCGCTAAAGGGTTAGCGTCTGTACGCAGCGATATTTGTGCCGCTCGCCAACTTGATTGGGGTTTAGTGGCGGCGCTAATAATTAGCGCCAGGGAACGTTGGGCCCTGATAGCGCTATGGAAGCCAACTTCAATGTTTTCGCCTACTGTGGCGCCTGGCGCTAATCTCGTGCAGAGCTATCCCAGGGCGCTAATGAAAGGGCTTAGTGAACCAGGTAAGTTTTAGTGATTTTACTTCATTTTATTTCCTGTGATATAACTTTATTTGGGGTACTTGATGTTTAAGGTGATTTGTAACGTATTTTAATTTTTTTATTCTTTTGCAGCGATCTTACTCTTTGAGTGGAACACTTCACTTAGTGCTCAACTCCATTCTAAGGGTACGAACAATCAATTTTGCTAATGCCGGTGCTAAAAAACCTCCGGCGCTAAAATTAGCAACCCACCGATATTAGCGCCTTAAGATTGCATTTATTCAATTTTTTCCCCTCAAGGTCAATGGGATCACTAAATAGCTCAGTTTGGCCTGTATTGTATTTCCTTCTATTATCAGCACTAGCATGGGATTTGCACTGTTTTAGAAGGAATGGGAACACCAACAACTTGCTGCTACAGGCAGTACCAATATAATATATTCTGACAAAGGGTCTCAGACCTGAAACGTTAACTGTTTCTCTCACCATGGATGTTGCCTGGCCTGCTGAGTGTTATCAGCATTTTCTGTTTTTGTTTCCAATATACCTGTAATATATCTTTGTTTATTAGCCCTGCGAAGTTGATATTGCAACTCTGGAAGCTGTCGCAGTGCTGCTGTTCTTCAGGAAATTTTTTTAAATATCCCGTGAAAAACTAGCAGAGTTGTGGGCCCAACTGCACAGAGTGGGAAGAGAAACCATGGTTAGAGATGCACTGACAGTGCTGGGTCAAGTGGGAAGAACAGTTGCACAAAGCTGGACAACAGAAGAGAACTAGTGGAGGAAGATGCCATGGTCGATGAATTAGTTATGGAGATGTGCCACTTAGTTTTTAAATGCCCTTGCTGGACCTAGCAACACTGGGAGTCAGTAAAATGCTGCTGTTACTGACTGAAAATTGAAAGCACAATGTCACTCCATCATTATTGCTTTATTTGTATGCACTCGCCCAAATTTGGATCCAACAGAAAATCACAAACTTCATATTATTGTGTAAGAATCAAGCATTATAGGGCTCAATATTTTCTGCCAGCCCCAGTTGCCTCTAAATCGGGTGATAAAGGCTGTAAATAATCTTTCATTTACAGTAGAGATTGCTTCAAGACAAGTGAACAGTGAGTGAAGTGATAGAGGGATGTGGTGAGAAGCTGGTTAGGTAGCGTTGAGCTTTGGAGGTGTCACCGTAGCTCAGTGGGCAGCACTCTTGTCTCTGGGTCAGAAGGGTGTGGGTTCAAGTCCCACTCCAGGAGCTTGAGCACATAATCTATGCTGACAATCCAGTGCAGTACAGAAGGAGTGCTGTGCTGTCAGAGATCCTTTGGATGAGATGTTAAACTGAGGCCCCGTCTGCCCTCTCAGGTGGATGTAGAAGATCTTATAGCACTATTTTGAAGAAGATCATCATCATAGGCGGTCCCTCGTATCGAGGATGACTTGCTTCAAAGAAGAGCAGGGGAGTTAGCCCCGGTGTCCTGGCCAATATTTATCCCTCAATCAACATCACTGGAACAGATTATCTGGTCATAATCACATTGACTGTTTCTGGGACCTAGCCATGCAATACTTTGTTACTGAGTTTCCCACATTACAACAGTGACTACATTTCAAAAGTACTTCATTGGTTGTAAAGTGCTTTGGGACATCCTATGGTTGTGAAAGGCACTATAGAAATGCCAATCCTCCTTTTCGTTTGGAAACGGGACGGACACCGTGAATTCCTCATCTCACCAGGAATACTAGGGACTGGTAGAAAAAGCAGGGGAATCAGATTTTGGAGTGTGACCCATCTGAGCTCTAAACTACTAGTTGCAAAGTGTTACTGCTATAAATTTGAGTGCAGGACAGCTCACTGTCCTTGTAACCCTCCTCATCATCATAGGCAGTCCCTCGAATCGAGGATGACTTGCTTCTACGTCAAAAATCTCACAGGTGTTTCAATGATGGACCTAAAATTCCAGGTCCGAACTAAATCTTGAAGGGTGGAAGATGCCTGTGCTTGGATTTTTTTAACGTGTGGTGACCGTTGCACACCACCCACCACACGGGCTTGACAGAGCTAGGTCTTGGTCCAGTAGCAAGGATTAACCAGGACGACTGGAGACCAGCTCTGCTGCACAGACCTAGTGCGCACACATATCGCAGTGTGGACTGGCCCGTGCTGCCCCTGGGCCCTCGCCTCTTCAGGGCCCTGAACTCACGCCTCACTTGGGCCCCGATCACTTCCCTCGTAACCAGGGAATGCTTGAGTGACCTAAAAACAATTGTTTTCTCATTGAGATATGCATACTTTTGGAAGGAAACAATTGAGAGAGGTTGAATTACTTTATAAACTATCCAAGCCAGCAGACAGCCTGGGATTCATGAATTTTAATGGCAGGACTAAGAGAAAAGTGACCTCAGCATCTCATTGACGCTGGTTTAAAGAGTACACACAGTGTGTGTGCCTTGTTTACAGAGTGTGTTAGTGTACTGGTGTCAAATGAAAGAAGTTAGCAGCCTTGATTTTGATAACGACACCTGCCAATGAACTGCAAGCCTAGGCAGGGTGATGAATAGCCTAGCCTGTAAAAGGTAAAAGGTTAATGGTGAAATGTGTTAAGACGCACAGTGAATATGAAGAGGGAGGAAACAGACCTGAGAGCTTGAGAATGTTTGAAGGTGACAGTAGGCTCCAACGGAAGTCTGCACAGCAAGACCCATGAACAGTGACAGAATTTCAATCAGACTAAAAAACACAAAGTAAGGAAGTAAAAGCGAATAACTTTTACAAGGAATGTGATGGTAGAAGATTATTTTCTGCCCAGAAGATGCCGAGGCTGAAAATCCACAGCCCTGTTAGTGTATTCACACTGTAACTTCACAATCTACGGGGTCTAGAGCTTCCACCAGTCGCAGACAAGGTTTTCGGTGTAAAAGGGGAGTTCCAGCTTTGCCACCCCTCAGAGCGACCTGGCTCTGGATGGTGGAGATACACCACCAGGCATACCTACTCCCTGAATGGAAAAGGTGAGGCCCACTTGCGGGAGTGGGCAAGGATTGTGGTCTGGACCCCCAAACAAGAGGCAGAGAGTTTAAAAATATATATTTAAAAGCAACCCACTTCGAAATGGGGCTGCAGTGATGCTTGTTTCTTCTTTCCTGGGGGAACTAGTACCCCCACTCTCCCTGCACTTGTGCTGGACTTTTCAGTAGCCTGAGCATGTACCACAAGGGACCTCCACCAACCTTGGCGGGGTTCGAGCTGGTGGGCCCTGGGTGGGGACTTTTTAAAATTTCCGTTCCTAGGATGTGGGCATCGCTGGCAAAGCTTGCATTTATTTTTTTTTCTTTTCACCCTTGCCCCTCACAGAGTTTCGGGCCGAGAAGTTTACCTCTCCATAAACAAGACAGTTTTAGCGGTGGAGGTCGTAAAGAAACAGCTTCCTAGGGGCCAAGTGTAATAACAAGCGTTCAACAATTTAATGAGAAACCACATGGACTGAATTTTTGACCTTACTGGAACAGACTGCAAGGCTGTAATTATCCTGAACTCACAGAATGTGCTTGGAGCTGTGAAAATTTCCAGGATGCAACTCCGGCATACTAGAACAATCGTGCCGATCTCCCTATTTGCAAAAAGCAGCTCTCCAGCTCCAAAAGCCACTTTAACCAACTGGCATATTTACAATCACTTAATTAATAGATGTTTCCGATCAGAAAGGTGATTATTCAGTCACTGAATCAGCAGACATTGACACTAAGATCACTACTTTTCCCCAAGCCTGTTGCAATATTATGGTATGCCCCATTTACTTGCCAACATAAACAATTAATTATAAAAATCCAGGCACAAAATACTTATTAATTAAGACTGAAGGCAGTGCTATCAATCATTCAAAAATACAACACAGCCTTAAAATTGTACACAGGGTTTCAGGACATGTAATACTGCATCAACATATTATCTGGACTCTGTTGTAGCACACTCTCTGAGTCAGAAGGTTGTGATTTCAAACCCCAGTCCAGGACCTCAGCATATTCTCATTGTTGTGTATCTGTAAAGCATGCACTCCCATGTTCCGCCACCAGGGAGCGCATCCCCTGAAGTCCCAAGGGATCCCAGCATCCCTTGGGAGCACTGTATATAAGCTGGCCCCTAAGGCCTGCTCCTCACTCTGGAGTGTCTTAATAAAGTCAGGTCACTGTTACTTTAACCTTCCTGTGTGCAGTCTCATCTGTGTTAGAAACACAATACTCATGGTGCCCCTAACCAGCACCACCCAAAAACTGACTGTTTAATTCTTCATCTCTTTGTGAGATCTTCTGTGCACAAAATGGTTGCTGGAGCTATTCATATTACAAGTCACTGCACTTCTGAATAATTAATTGTATGTGGAGTGCTTTGAGACCTTCCTGAGCGATTATGATAAAGGTGCTACGCAAGAAAGTATGAAAAATATTCTAGAATTAGACTAGTGAGTCATAAATGCCTTCGACCTGAAAAATTTCTACGAAAGTACCTGGTTGGTCCCGGAGGAGCTTGAGATTCCGTTGGGGAGGCCTTCTCTACCCGTGCTGTGAAGCACGCTCCCGTCTTCCAGGTTCCCACGCAGACGGTGCAGTCACGTGTGTCTGCTCAACCAATCAGGTACAATATTCCACAGCTTTCTCATTAATAGCAATGAGAACTCCGTATCTACGAGTTCGCATTGCTATTAATGAGAAAAAAACCACACTATACACCATAATAAAAAATAAAAAACACACCTCACATAATTAAAATTAATTGAAATTAAAGTTAATAAATGCCTTGGAAAAAAATAAATTTTTCCAATTTTTTTTAAAGTTTGGTAATTAGAGTTAAAAACAAACTTACCTTAGTGGGCAAGGTTTTTAACAATAAAATGTGTTTTTTTAATTTAATTTAATTATATTTTTGTATGTTTTAAAACTCTTACCCCTGTAAAAGTAGGCTCTGCGCCTGCTTTTATCAGGCGCAAGAGTTTTGAGGACATTTGCTGGACAAGATATGGGTAAATCCCGCAATCTTGCCCTTGCAAATGTTCTCGCTCCCGATATGCTTTGGATCTGTCAAGCTCCAGCTTGACAGATCGGAAAAGCCGGTTTTCAGCGCATGCGATTGTGCACTGAAAACCAGCTTTTGCGATGCCTTCCCGGGTCCGTAGACACTCAGTATGGACCCGGGGAGGCCGGGATTTACAATTGAAATCAGGCTGCATGTACATCGATCCTATTACAAATCAAGTTGTTATTAAACTGCCGCAATTGATTCTAAACTGATACAATTAGTTTACAACACGGTAAATTCTTAAATCCGGTCAATGGCTTTTCTTCGATAAAACTAAAGTAATATAAATGATGTCATCTAGTGCAGTCCACTCAAAAAATAAATTCACACTTGAGGATTAGTTTCCCGCAGGATAGCTGTGGGCATCTATTTTACACCATTGAGATAAATTGCATAATTTGCAAGTAATCTTCTAACAAAAGGCGCAAAAGCAAGTTTTCAGATTTTACTGACTATAATTGCCTCGGTGGGACTTCTCCAGCTGTCCAGCAAACCTGAACATACTTATTTGTCGTAAAGCTCTTTTCAAATAATCCTTCAATATTAGTCATTTCAACCCTTGGCTTCTTTCCAATCCCATTAGCCCAGATAAGAAAGGGCCATTGAATCTTTAAACTGGCCACATTGACTGTGTTCATTGCTGAAATACACTAATGTATCGAACCTTGGTTAGACCACACTTGGAGTACTGTGCACAGTTCTGGTCTCCATATTATAAAATGGATATAGAGGCAGTGGAGAAGGTGAAAAAAGATTTGAAAGGATGATATCAGAACTGAGAGGATATACTTATCAGGAAAGGCTGAACAGGCTGGGGCTTTTTTCCTGAGGGGTGACCTGACAAGAGGTTTTTAAGATAATGAAAGGGTTTGATAGGGTAGACGTGGAGAAAATATTTCCACTTGTGGGGAGTCCAATAAATACACTTATTTAGAGGTCATAAATCTTAGATAGCCACTAATAAATCCAATAGGGAATTCAGGAGAAAGATTGGTACAAACGTGGAATACGCTACAAGGAGCAGTTGAGGCAAATAGCATAGATACATTTAAGGGGAAGCTAGATAAACACACGAGGGAGAAAGGAATAGAAAGAAATGTTAAACATAGAAATTAGGTGCAGGAGCAGGCCATTCGACCCTTCGACCCTGCACCACCATTCAATAAGATCATGGCTGATCATTCAACCTCAGTACCCCTTTCCTGCTTTCTCTCCATACCCCTTGATCCCTTTAGCCGTAAGGGCCATATCTAACTCCCTTTTGAATATATCTAACGAACTGGCCTCAACAACTTCCTGCGGTAGAGAATTCCACAGGTTAACCACTCTCTGAGTGAAGAAGTTTCTCCTCATCTCGGTCCTAACTGGCTTACCCCTTATTCTTAGACTGTGACCCCTGGTTCTGGAACTCCCCAGAAAAGGGAACATTCTTCCTGCCTCTAACCTGACCAATCCCATCAGAATTCTATATGTTTCTATGAGATCCCCTCTCATTCTTCTAACTCCAGTGGATACAAGCCCAATTGATCCAGTCTCTCCTCATATGTCAGTCCTGCATCCCAGGAATCAATCTGGTGAACCTTCGCTGCACTCCCTCAATAGCAAGAACGTCCTTCCTCAGATTAGGGGACCAAAACTGAACACAATATTCCAGATATAGCCTCACCAAGTGTAGGAGAAAAATTTGGCATTAGGGATACCAGCGGGACAAGGGTTAAAGTGCTGGTTCCTGCACCGACCCATAAGGAGGTAAAAGGCCTCTCTTCGGCCTTGTACATTCCAGTATCAAGGCTCCAGAAGTTATTAATTCAGTATGTACCAGGACATTAGATAATATTCCGACAGGATACGATGTGAGAACCTAAACTGTCAGAATATTATCTAATGTCCTTGTACATATTGAATTAATAAGACCTTGTGAAGAGTCTCGAGGCAGACTCAAGGGCACCAAGGAGAATCAGCAAATTCTAACATGATGAAGTCATCCGCGTTGCGGCCCAAGGTGGCCACGAGATCTTGGCCTGTCAATCCGAAATAGCACTGATAAGGTAGTCCAATTAGAGATCTAGGGAGGTCTTACCAGGGAATAGGAGGGGTTTTTGAAATGTATAAAAGTTGTATGATTGTGCTGTTCAGAGAGCATCTCCACTCACAGGCGGCTGTGATGAGAGGTGTTCCCGCACATTCGTAATAAAAGATCGTTATACCTTGCCATTCATCTCTGTCTGCTAACTTCGAGAACTGCTACGCGGGTTAGGGCGAGCGTCGACCCACTATATCAGGGGGTCCGCTCGTGGGAGGAGAAGCCTTCCCATTTTTCCTTACACCAAGGCTCTGTACAACTGCAGTAAGACCTCCCTGCTCCTACACTCAAATCCTCTAGCTATGAAGGCCTTCTTCATCGCCTGCATGCCCAACTTCAATGACTGATGTACCATGACACCCAGGTCTCGTTGTACCTCCCCTTTTCCTAAGCTGTCACCATTCAGATAATATTCTGACTTCCTGGTTTTGCCATCAAAGTGGATAACCTCACATTTATCCACATTATATTGCATCTGCCATGCATTTGCACACTAACCTAACCTGTCCAAGTCACTCTTAGCATCCTCCTCACAGCTCACACTGCCACCCAGCTTAGTGTCATCTGCAAACTTGGAGATATTACATTCAGTTCCTTCATCTAAATCATTGATGTATATTGTAAATAGCTGGGGTCCCAGCACTGAACCCTGCGGCACCCCACTGGTCACTGCCTGCCATTCTGAAAAGGATCTGTTTATTCCGACTCTCTGCTTCCTGTCTGCCAACCAGTTCTCTATCCACGTCAATACATTACGCCCAATACCATGTGCTTTAATTTTGCACACTAATCTCTTGTGTGGGTCCTTGTCAAAACCTTTTGAAAGTCCAAATACATCACATCCACTGGTTCTCCCTTGTCCACTCTACTAGTTACATCCTCAAAAAATTCTACAAGATTTGTCAAGCATGATTTCCCTTTCATAAATCCATTTGGCTTGGACCGATCCTGTCACCGCTTTCTAAATGCGCTGCTATTTCATCTTTAATAATTGATTCCAACATTTTCCCCACTACTGATGTCAGGCTAACCGGTCTATAATTGCCCATTTTCTCGCTCCCTCCTTTTTTAAAAAGTGGTGTTACAAGCACATGGTATTGGGGGTAATGTATTGACGTGGATAGAGTCCATAGGAACTGATCCAGAGTCAATAGAATGTTGGAAAATGATCACCAATGCATCCACTATTTCTAGGGCCACTTCCTTAAGTACTCTGGGATGCATCCTATCAGGCCCTGGGGATTTATCGGCCTTCAATCTCATCAATTTCCCTAACACAATTTCCTGACTAATAAGGATTTCCTTCAGTTCCTTCTTTTCGCTAGACCCTCGGTCCCCTAGTACTTCCGGAAGGTTATTTGTGTCTTCCTTAGTGAAGACAGATCCAAAGTATTTGTTCAATTGGTCTGCCATTTCTTTGTTCCCCATTATTAATTCACCTGATTCTGTCTGCAAATAGGGTTACATGAATAGGGGTGGGAGGAGGTTTATGTGGACCTCAAAAGTAGTAATCTCGGGATTGCTACCAGTGCCACGTGATAGTCAGAGTAGGAATCGCAGGATAGCGCAGATGAATACGTGGCCTGAGCAGTGGTGCAGCAGGGAGGGATTAAAATTCCTGAGGCATTGGAACCGGTTCTGGGAGAGGTGGGACCAGTACAAACCGGACGGTCTGCACCTGGGCAGGACCGGAACCAATGACCTAGGGGGAGTGTTTGCTAGTGCTGTTGGGGAGGATTTAAACTAATATGGCAGGGGGATGGGAACCAATGCAGGGAGACAGAGGGAAACAAAAAGGAGGCAAAAGCAAAAGACAGAAAGGAGATGAGGAAAAGTGGAGGGCAGAGAAACCCAAGGCAAAGAACAAAAAGGGCCACTGTACAGCAAAATTCTAAAAGGACAAAGGGTGTTAAAAAAACAAGCCTGAAGGCTTTGTGTCTTAATGCAAGGAGTATCCGCAATAAGGTGGATGAATTAACTGTGCAAATAGATGTTAACAAATATGATGTGATTGGGATTACGGAGACGTGGCTCCAGGATGATCAGGGCTGGGAACTCAACATCCAGGGGTATTCAACATTCAGGAAAGATAGAATAAAAGGAAAAGGAGGTGGGGTAGCATTGCTGGTTAAGGAGCAAATTAAGGCAATAGTTCGGAAGGACATTAGCTTGGATGATGTGGAATCTATATGGGTAGAGCTGCAGAATACCAAAGGGCAAAAAACGTTAGTGGGAGTTGTGTATAGACCTCCAAACAGTAGTAGTGATGTTGGGGAGGGCATCAAACATGAAATTAGGGGTGCGTGCAATAAAGGTGCAGCAGTTATAATGGGTGACTTTAATATGCACATAGATTGGGTTAACCAAACTGGAAGCAATACAGTGGAGGAGGATTTCCTGGAGTGCATAAAGGATGGTTTTTTTGACCAATATGTCGAGGAACCAACTAGGGGGGAGGCCATCTTAGACTGGGTGTTGTGTAATGAGAGAGGATTAATTAGCAATCTCATTGTGCGAGGCCCCTTGGGGAAGAGTGACCATAATATGGTGGAATTCTGCATTAGGATGGAGAATGAAACAGTTAATTCAGAGACCATGGTCCAGAACTTAAAGAAGGGTAACTTTGAAGGTATGAGGCGTGAATTGGCTAGGATAGATTGGCGAATGATACTGAAGGGGTTGACTGTGGATGGGCAATGGCAGACATTTAGAGACCGCATGGATGAACTACAACAATTGTACATTCCTGTCTGGCGTAAAAATAAAAAAGGGAAGGTGGCTCAACTGTGGCTATCAAGGGAAATCAGGGATAGCATTAAAGCCAAGGAAGTGGCATACAAATTGGCCAGAAATAGCAGCGAACCCGGGGACTGGGAGAAATTTAGAACTCAGCAGAGGAGGACAAAGGGTTTGATTAGGGCAGGGAAAATGGAGTACGAGAAGAAGCTTGCAGGGAACATTAAGGCGGATTGCAAAAGTTTCTATAGGTATGTAAAGAGAAAAAGGTTAGTAAAGACAAACGTAGGTCCCCTGCAGTCAGAATCAGGGGAAGTCATAACGGGGAACAAAGAAATGGCGGACCAATTGAACAAGTACTTTGGTTCGGTATTCACTGAGGAGGACACAAACAACCTTCCGGATATAAAAGGGGTCGGAGGGTCTAGTAAGGAGGAGGAACTGAGGGAAATCCTTATTAGTCGGGAAACTGTGTTGGTGAAATTGATGGGATTGAAGGCCGATAAATCCCCAGGGCCTGATGGACTGCATCCCAGAGTACTTAAGGAGGTGGCCTTGGAAATAGTGGATGCATTGACAGTCATTTTCCAACATTCCATTGACTCTGGATCAGTTCCTATGGAGTGGAGGGTAGCCAATGTAACCCCACTTTTTAAAAAAGGAGGAAGAGAGAAAACAGGGAATTACAGACCGGTCAGCCTGACATCGGTAGTGGGTAAAATGATGGAATCAATTATTAAGGATGTCATAGCAGTGCATTTGGAAAGAGGTAATATGATAGGTCCAAGTCAGCATGGATTTGTGAAAGGGAAATCATGCTTGACAAATCTTCTGGAATTTTTTGAGGATGTTTCCAGTAGAGTGGACAAGGGAGAACCAGTTGATGTGGTATATTTGGACTTTCAGAAGGCTTTCGACAAGGTCCCACACAAGAGATTAATGTGCAAAGTTAAAGCACATGGGATTGGGGGTAGTGTGCTGACATGGATTGAGAACTGGTTGTCAGACAGGAAGCAAAGAGTAGGAGTAAATGGGGACTTTTCAGAATGGCAGGCAGTGACTAGTGGGGTACCACAAGGTTCTGTGCTGGGGCCCCAGCTGTTTACACTGTACAGTAATGATTTAGACGAGGGGATTAAATGTAGTATCTCCAAATTTGCGGATGACATTAAGTTGGGTGGCAGTGTGAGCTGCGAGGAGGATGTTATGAGGCTGCAGAGCGACTTGGATAGGTTAGGTGAGTGGGCAAATGCATGGCAGATGAAGTATAATGTGGATAAATGTGAGGTTATCCACTTTGGTGGTAAAAACAGAGAGACAGACTATTATCTGAATGGTGACAGATTAGGAAAAGGGGAGGTGCAAAGAGACCTAGGTGTCATGGTACATCAGTCATTGAAGGTTGGCATGCAGGTACAGCAGGCGGTTAAGAAAGCAAATGGCATGTTGGCCTTCATAGCGAGGGGATTTGAGTACAGGGGCAGGGAGGTGTTGCTACAATTGTACAGGGCCTTGGTGAGGCCATACCTGGAGTATTGTGTACAGTTTTGGTCTCCTAACCTGAGGAAGGACATTCTTGCTATTGAGGGAGTGCAGCGAAGGTTCACCAGACTGATTCCCGGGATGGCGGGACTGACCTATCAAGAAAGACTGGATCAACTGGGCTTGTATTCACTGGAGTTCAGAAGAATGAGAGGGGACCTCACAGAAACGTTTAAAATTCTGACGGGGTTAGACAGGTTAGATGCAGGAAGAATGTTCCCAATGTTGGGGAAGTCCAGAACCAGGGGACACAGTCTAAGGATAAGGGGGAAGCCATTTAGGACCGAGATGAGGAGGAATTTCTTCACCCAGAGAGTGGTGAACCTGTGGAATTCTCTACCACAGAAAGTTGTTGAGGCCAATTCACTAAATATATTCAAAAAGGAGTTTGATGAAGTCCTTACTACTAGGGGAATCAAGGGGTATGGTGAGAAAGCAGGAATGGGGTACTGAAGTTGCATGTTCAGCCATGAACTCATTGAATGGCGGTGCAGGCTAGAAGGGCCGAATGGCCTACTCCTGCACCTATTTTCTATGTTTCTATGTTTCAATAAACATTGGCATGAACCAATTGGGTCGAATGGCCTGTTTCTGTGCTAAGGACTCGATCTAACTCGATGTAGTGATGGTGGTGTAGAATTTCCAATCAGCTGATTCCAGTTGCACAAGTGCAGATCAGGTGAAAGGAGGTTGGAATATTGGGTGAGCAAGATCTGTGTTGTGTCTGTAATAGGTGAAAAGTCCATAGAACTCATTTCCACCTGACACTCTTTCATGTGAAGATTTAAGCACACTCCTCCTAAAATCCTTCTCTTCCTCCTAAAATGCAAATAAGTTCTCCTACATCGTCTTTCTCCTCCCTGCATCTTTACTCTGCTAGAATAAGGATTCATCACGCCGGGGTAGACTTTCTGCCTGAATCACGTGGATGTAAATTATCGCCGGTTGGAAACTCGAGCGAGGTGGATTACACAGCAGTACTGTCACATCCGATTTTCCTTCCATTCATTTTAAATGGAGGGACTGTCGGCCAGGATTAATTCCGGGTGAGCAGTCTTCCCTGCCTGATGTGCCCTGTGGGGTGGGGGATGTATTACGTCTAGATGGTACAGTAGAAAATCTACCCCCACTGTCTCCTATTCTAACTCACTCTTTGCTCGTACCTCAAGGCTGAGTGACTGCTCACTTCTAGCAGATTCCCTTTCCAGGTAAAATTACAGCTTTAAAGCCCAAATTGTTGCAGGGACAAAAATAATGCATTTCTTAGCTTGACATTGGATACTTTATCCAGATTGGGTACATAAGGGACTAAAAAGCAGCTGCACTTCCAGAAATCAGTCTCCAGCCTAAACTGATACACTGGGGTCGATATTAACTCCCTCACGACAGACAGGGTGGGAGGGTTATAACTTATAAATCTAGAAATGTGACCCAAATCCACCATTTTTGCGGTGGCAGTTTGTGTGGCGTGCCTGTGTCCCATCTTGGAGTGGCAGGACCCTTCATTATAATATTTCAATCACGCTCCCACACTGCAATTGGGAGCCTGAGCTTATTTTAATGGTTGCCAGCCAGGTTCCCCCCCCACCCCCATAACTGCACTCTCCACACTCTCCCCACAAATATCGGGGTCTATGTTTCGATTGCAATTCAGCTATTTGCTTATGGGAGGAGTAAAATTATGCAATGATTGATTCGTGTATCTGTCTAGTTGGCGGCTCCATTTTGAACTTAGGAAATACTTTAAAATACTTAATCGGAGGAGGGCCAATTTCAGTGTGTTGAGAACAGATCAGGCCCGGGTAAATTGGAATCAAAAACTGGCAGGCAAACTGTAAGCTAACAATGGGCTGCCTTTAAAGAGGAGATGGTTTGGGTTTAGTCGAGGTACAGTCCCACGTGGGGGAAAGGGAGGGCAGGCAAAGCCAGAGCTCCCTGGATGACGAAAGAGATAGAGAGTAAGATGAAGCAGTAAAAGAGGGCATATGACAGATGTCAGGTTGAGAATACGTGAGAACCAGGCTGAACATAAAAAGTTCAGAGAGGAAGTGAAAATGGAAATAAGAAATGGAAAAAGAGTGTGAGAATAGACTGACAGCTAACCTAAAGGGAATCCAAAAGTCTCCTATAGGCATATAAATAATAAATGGGTAGTAGAGGAGAGATGGGCTGATTAGGGACCAAAAGGAGGCAGAGGGCATGGCTGAGGTACTAAATGAGTACTTTGCATCCGTCTTTACCAAGGAGGAAAATGCTGCCAAAGTCATAGTGAAAGAGGAGGTAGTTGAGCTACTGGATGGGATAAAAATTGATAAAGAGCAGGTACTAGAAAGGCTGGCTGTACTTAAAGTAGATAAGTCACCAGGGGCGGATAGGATGCATGCTGAGGCTAAAGCAAATCCGAAGAAGGGTTTTCTGGTCATTTACCCTGTAAGGTTATAAAACTTCCACAGACATTGGGGCAAGTGTGAACATTCTCAAGTGCGCTAAAGAGCAAGGGCTCACTTGTCATATTAGTCAGAGTTACAGAAGCCAAAAATATACCCAGAGTAAAAAGATCAAAAAATATAACAGTCATCGCATAATCACTGCTTCATGATTTGCCTCATCTCTACTCTTTTCAGCCTTGATGGTATTCTGGACTAGGGGCTATATCCCCTCATGTGGGTTTGGCAATGAAAACATGCCCAGTGTGGGAACCAAATGATAGATAGATCAATTCCCGTCTGCAAGCTTCTGTGAATCGATTTAATGGATGGCTTGAAAGGGTTAAAAGCTTAGTGGCATACAGCAGCGGATTTACAAGTGATTTAAAATCAATGGCAAGGGTTTACGGGTTTATACTGCCCGAATTTGAAATGTAAATATGATCTAGAGTTGGCATTCACGGTTATCTGACACTGAGGAGGTTTAGTAATCGCTCCATTAATTTTTATGGCTGAATTTCCTGTAAGAACAGAGTCTTTCTTCCCCCCCTATTTCAGAGTAATTGCTGTCATGTGCCATGACCAATCTACTAAACTGAATGGGAAAACATTGCAGTAACCCTAGCCAATTAATCCAGATGAATAAAGAGTTCATCTGTTATACAGTTTACCTTTCAGTGCCAATCCGATTGGCTGGCCGTGTCTCACGCCTAAAATTATCGGTTCTCGACAATTGATCCATATGAACCACTTTTCCTATGTTTGCATTGCACTTTGTCAGTCATTAATAATTTTCTAACTTCTCTCCTGTTGTGTATGCAATAAATCAATAGACTGAATACTGTAAACTCCGAACAGGTACAAACCTGGCTCTACTTTATTAGGGCTCAAAGTGATTACATTACAAGATGGCTGGTCTTTTATACCTGGGCCGCACACACGTGCGCACAGCCCAATAACCGCCGACAGTGGCGCCACCTGGTGGCTAGTAAATCCAAGCATTCATACATGACAATATTCCCCTTTAAGATATTAGTAACTGTCTTTTTACAAATTAAGACGGTCTGAGGCTTTCTGCTCCTGAGTTGAACGTCTCAGTTCAACTCCAGCCTTGGGCAAGCGTTCGGAGTCTGTTATGACTGGGGGCTGGATAGTCAATCTGATGGGAGTGACATCAGGGATTGAAAGTCCAGATTCAGTGATGACAGCAGAGTCATCTAGTGACTGAGGGCAGGTTGGTTGGTCACTGATTGTGTCTTCCTCAGACTGTTCCGGTTCATCCGTGTGCCGCAGCTTTATCTGATCGACATGTTTCCTGCATGTCTGCCCATTCTTGAGCTTAACGATAAACACCCTGTTACCCTCCTTGGCCATAACAGTACCGGCGATCCATTTGGGACCTTGACCATAATTCAGTACATACACAGCATCATTGATAGAAATGTCACATGACACAGTAGCACGGTCATGATACCCTTGCTGACTTTGATGTTTGTATGCGACACAATTATTCAAGTCAGGGTGGACAAGAGAGAGCCTAGTCTTGAGACCTCTCCATCAATAGTTCAGCGGGGGAGACCCTGGTAAGCGTATGGGGTCTTGTCCCGTAACTAAGCAATATGTGTGGCAAGCGAGTTTGCAGTGAACCTTGAATTACACGTTTCATACTCTGCTTGATGGTTTGAACCGCATGCTCTGCTTATCCATTGGATGCGGGTTTGAATGGTGCTGACCTCGCATGTTTGATACCATTGAGTTTCATGAACTCTTGAAATTCCATACTGGTGAAGCAAGATCCGTTGCTTACAACGATGTCAGGCAGACCATGCGTAGTAAACATGACACGAAGGCTCTCAATGGTAGCTGTGGATGTGCTGGATGACATGATGGTACACTCTATCCACTTGGACTAAGCATCCACTACAACTAAGAACATCTTTCCCATAAAGGGACCAGCAAAGTCGATGTGGATCCTGGACTATGGTTTAGATGACCACGACCAGACTCAGCGGCGATTCTGCTGATGCTTTACTAAGCTGCATGCAAGTGTTGCAGTGATGCACACATGATTCCAGATCAGAGTTAATTCCAGGCCCCATACATGAGACCTGGCAATGGCTTTCATCATGACAATGCCGGGATGAATGCTATGTAAATCATGCACAAATTTCTCTCTGCCTTTCTTGGGCATAACAACACGGTTACCCCACAGTATACAATCTGATTGAATGGATAGTTCGTCTTTGCGACCGATGGAAGGTTTGGTCTCCTCACACATTTGCTTGGGTATGGCAGACCAATCACCACTAAAAATACAGCGTTTCACAACCGATAATATCGGGTCCTGACTGATTCAGGTCTTAACTTGTTGGGCCGTGACAGGGGTTCCTTCACTTTCAAAAGCATCCATGACTAACGGTAGGTCTGCCGGATGTGGCGTTTCCACCTCTGGAGTGGGCAACGGCAGACGGCTCAATGCATCGGCACAATTCTCAGTGCCAGGTCTATGGCGAATGACATAATCATAGGCAGATAATGTCAGCGCCCACCTCTGGATGCGGGACGATGCATTGGTATTGATACCTTTGTTTTCCGAAAACAAATGAGTGGCTTGTGATCTGTTTCCAGTTCAAACCAAAGACCAAACAGGTACTGATGCATCTTTTTAACCCCATATACATAGGCAAGTGCTTCTTTCTCTACCACGCTGTAGGCTCTTCCCGCCTTTGACAAACTTTTTGAAGCATATGCAACAGATTGTAATTTGCCTGACTCATTAGCTTGTTGGAGCACACAACCAACTCCATATGATGAAGCATCACAGGCCATAACTAGCCACTTACACGGATCATAATGTTACAGCAACTTGTTAGAGCAAAGCAGATTAGTAGCATTCTCAAAAGCTCTATCTTGAGACGCACCCCAAACCCAGTTGTCGTCTTTTCTTAGCAGCATGTGCAGTGGCTCTAATAAGGTGCTCAATCTAGGTAAGAAATTACCGAAGTAGTTGAGTAGACGAAGGAACGAACGCAGCCCTGTCACATTCTGAGGTTTGGGTGTATTTTTGATGGCCTCGGTTTTCGAGTCTGTAGACCTGATACCGTCAGCAGCAATTTTCCTCCCCAGGAACTCGACTTCCGGTGCCATGAGGATGCACTTTGAGCGTTTCAGTCTGAGTCCCACTTTGTCCAGACGATGTAGAACCTCTTCTAGGTTGTTCAGAGGTTCGGCGGAGTCATGAACTGTGACCAGTATGTCATCTTGGAGCACGACGATTCTGGGGGACGGACTTCAGTAGACTCTCCATGTTCCTCTGAAATATGGCTACAGCCAAGCGAATTCCAAAAGGGCATCTGTTGTAGATAAACAGTCCTTTGAGTGTTGATGCACGCAAGTTTCTTCGACGTGTCGACCAGCTCCTGTGTCATGTAGGCCGACGTCAGATCCAGTTTTGTGAACGACTTACCCCCGGCTAGAGTTGCAAACAAGTCATCGGACTTCGGTAATGGGTATTAATCCTGTTTCAAAACTCGATTGATCGTAACCTTGTAGTCGCCACAAATCCTGACAGTGCCATCACTTTTCAACACAGGAACAATGGGGCTGGCCCATTCATTAAATTTGACCGGTGATATGATCCCTTCATGCTGGAGTCTGTCCAGTTCGATTTCAACCTTCTCCCTCGTCATGTACGGAACTGCCTCAGCTTTATGATGGACGGATCTTGCATCCGAGTCCATGTGATCCTGCACCTTGGCTCCCGTGAAATTGCCAATGCCCGGTTCAAACAGCGAGAGGAACTTGCTCAGCACTTGAGCACATGGAGTATCCTCCTCCTCCGACGACAACGCTTTGATCTTGTTCCAGTTCCATATGATTTTTTTTCGAATCAGTTCCTGCCAAACAGTGTTGGACCATTGCCTGGAACAATCCATAATAGTAAATCGTGAACCCCACCATCATATGACACCTTGATTACTGCACTGCCAATCATCGTTATGAGTTCTTTAGTGTACGAATTCAACTTGCCATTGACTGGACTCAGCTTAGGCCTCACAGCCTTAGTATCCCACAGCCTGTCGAATGTCCTCTGGCTCATTATTGATTGACTCGCACCCGTGTCCAATTCCATCGATACCGACACACCATTAAGTTTTACATTAATCATTATCGGTTCGCTCTATGTAGGAATGAATACAGTCCATACACTTCCTTCTCTGGTATTTCAGATTGCATATCCTGATCCATGCTAGACTGGTCATCATCCCCACGTGGTGTGTCGCAGCACGCTTGCTCAGTTGCGGACACATGCACTGGAGATGCTCCACTCTCAAACAGCCTTTACAAATATACTGTTTAAACCGACACTGATGATACCGATGATTTCCCCCACAACGCCAACACGGTCATATTGGATTCATTCCCGTTGGCGGACTTTGAGCAGCCACAGGTTTCACGTACGCAGACGGGTAGGCCCTGCCATATGCAACTCTGCCAAACGACGATACTATCTTGTTCACAGTACTTGCCGAGTTCTGATTTTTCGATGATATCTGCTTTAAGCTTTTGTCCGTCGTCATGCATGTTTGGGCAATCGTGATGGCCTTGCTCAAATCCAGCGTCTCCACCATCAGTAGCTTACGCAGGATCACCTCATGGTTGCTGCTGATTACAAAGAAGTCCCGCAGCATGTTTGCCAACGCAGTTTCGAACTTACATGGTCCAGCTGGACGTCTTAGGTCGGCAACGAATTCCGATACATCCTGGCCTTCAGAACGATATCTTGAGATGATGATGCCTTCATCTGGTTTGAGAGGGTCACGTACCAGAGCACACAATATTTCATAGTCCTTGTCCGTTGGACTTAAGGACGAGAGGAGATTCTTTCAGGCCATAGATCTTTTCACCGTGAGGAGGACTGCCCGGTGCCCAACTGCATCTGCCTCTTTCCCCATTTTGTTGGCCACGAAGTACTGGTTCAAGCGAGCTACAAAGCTTGCCCAATCTTGTCTCATGAATCGCTCCAGAATTCCAATTGTGCTAATTTTTGCATGCGAAGGTTCTTGTTACCTCGTCGCCAAATGTTGGGTTTGCAATAACTCAATAGACTGTAAACTCCGAGCAGGTATAAACCTGGCTTTACTTTATTAGGGCCCAAAGTGATTATATTACAAGATGGCTGGCCTTTTATACCTGGGCCGCGCACACGTGCGCACAGCCCAATAACCTCAGACAGTGGTGCCACCTGGTGGCTAGTAAATCCAAGCATACATACATGACATCTCCTGAATGGCCTGGCTCTGACTTTAAGGATATTTCCCCTTGTCCTAGATTTCCCCTGCCTATCTACCTTATCAATTCCCTTCAAAATCTTTAAAAATAAACTCAATAAAAGCACCTTTTAACCTTCTATAATGCAGGGAATACAAGTTTATGTAATGTCTCCTCACCTGCCACTTAATAATGAGTAAAACGAAGGGGAGCAGAGTGCTGCAGTGTGTCAGCGCTCTGTCCTTTCACCTCTGCCACTTGGGTTGAATTCAGCCCTATGTGATGTAATCTCCTCTCTCTCTGCCAGCCATAAGTCTCTGTAAAAGGGGTTTGGGTAGCCGACAGCACAAAACTCCCTATAGTTTGCACTAATTTCATCCCGAGAGGCTACAGCAATTGCTGGTTTGGTGTATGAGACAAAGACAGACTGCTGACAAGAGCAGAAGGAGTTTAACTGTGCAAAAGGCTATGCTATAACGTATCGTGGTTTGCATGGTGCTGCCATTGTGCCCTGAAATGGGAAAGTTCCATTCCACACTGACATCCTCACCTGACAACCAAGTTCATCAAAAAGGGCTAAGAGAAGAAAAACAAAAAAGAAAATAGTTGCGCTTCACGAGATGTAGACCATCCAGGATTGGGCCCTGTTTCTGGACCAGGCCTGAGGGAACTTCTTGCATATGAGCATAGGAACAGAAATAGGACATTTAACCCCTTGAACCTGTTCTGCCATTCAATTATATCATGGCTGATCTGTACACACCTTTGATCCATATCTCGATACTTTTAACTAATAAACACCTGTCAATCATGTTATAGATGTAAACATTATAACTGTGTAAGACTTGCCATCAGAGGGTGCAGCTGTTGGAGGCCCAAGGGTCACCTGCACACCTCATGCAAACGAGTATAAAAGGTTGGAGTTTTATTAAAGAGACTAAGATCACATCAGTTTAAGCTTACAGTACTCAGTCTTGTGGAATTATTCTAAACATAACAATTGGCGACGAGTAACAGTTCACGAACTTTCGTGTGGTTATGGCTGCCATTGGTATTCTTGAGCAATTTGTCGAGGGTATGATTGGGAAGCCTTCATTGAATGTCTCGACCAGTACTTCGTGGCCAACGAGCTGGATGCGGACGATAAAGCAATCAAGCGCAGGGCGATTCTCCTCACTGTTTGTGGGTCTACAACATATGGCCTCATCAAGCATCTGCTAGCACCGATGAAACCAACAGAAAAGACATATGCAGAGTTGTGCAAGCTGGTTCGGGACCACCTCAAGCCAAAGGAGAGCATCTTAATGGCCAGGTATCACTTCTATACGCACCATCGCTCCGAGGGCCAGGACGTGGCGAGTTATGTCGCCGAGCTAAGACGCCTTGCGGTACCTTGCGATTTTGCTGGATTTTTGGGGGAAATGCTGCGGGACTTTTCCGTGCTTGGAATCAGCCAAGAGGTCATTCTTCGCAAGCTGCTGTCTGCCGAATCCCCAGACCTGAATATGGCCATCACGATAGCCCAGGCTTTCCTGTCCATGAACGATAATACTAAACTGATATCTTCTCAGCATCGAAACTCACCGGCAACTACTGTGCATAAAATAAAGCCGTTAGCAGGCAGAACTGTACATGGCAGGGCCTACACGTCTGCAGCTGCAAGACCTAGGATGATTCAGAGTCCGCTGTGGTGTGTGAATGCAAATCCATTAACACCATATTGGCGCTGCGGGGGTAATCATAGAGCCCATCAATATCAATTCAAGCACTACGTGTGCAAAGGCTGCGAAACAATAGGGCACCTCCAGCGAATGTGCAAACGTGCTGTGACTTACCACGTAGCAGAGTTGGCAGAAGATGGTCGATCTGAAGAGGAAGCGGATCACGCAGAACGAGTAAGAGAGGCAACTCAACCCGAGGCCAAGGAAGAAGTGTATGGGGTGCACACCTTCACCATCAAGTGTCCTCCTATAATGCTAAAAGTCAAATTAAATGGCATTCCAGTTTCCATGGAGTTGGACACAGGGGCTAGTCAGTCAATTATGAGCCAGAAGGCTTTTGAGAAACTATGGGGCAACAAGGCACAAAGGTCCAAACTGAGCCCGATTTATACAAAGCTGCGCACTTACACCAAAGAGCTCATACCAGTCATTGGCAGTGCGGCAGTGAAGGTATCGTACGATGGAGCTGTGCATGACTTATCACTGTAGATTGTACCAGGTGATGGCCCAACGCTGTTCGGCAAAAGCTGGCTACGAAAAATTTTATGGAATTGGGATGACATCAAAGCACTATCTTCGGTGGATGACGCCTCGTGCGCTCAAGTGCTGAGCAAATTTCCATTGCTATTTGAACCAGGAATCGGCAACTTCACAGGCCCCAAGGTGCAGATCCATCTAGTCCCTGATGCACGGCCTGTTCATCACAAGGCTCGAGCGGTTCCATATATAATGAGGGAGAAAGTCGAGATCAAACTGGACAGACTTCAACGAGAGGGAATCACATCGGCAGTTGAGTTCAACGAGTGGGCCAGCCCAATTGTTCCGGCATTGAAAAGCGATGGCATGGTCAGAATCTGCAGACTCCAAGATAACGATCAACCGAGTCTCGTTACAAGACTACCCAAGGCGGATGACCTGTTCGCAACGTTAGCAGGGGGGGAAGTCATTCACCAAATTGGATCTAACCTCCGCTTACATGACTTACAGGAGCTGGCTGAATCTTCGAAAAGATTGATGTGCATCAACACGCACAAAGGACTGTTTATATACCACAGATGCCCTTTTGAGATTCGCTCGGCTGCTGCCATTTTCCAGAGGAACATGGAGAGTCTGCTGAAATCGGTTCCGCGCATCATTGTGTTTCAAGACGACATCCTGATCACCGGTTGTGACACCATCGAACACCTGCACAACCTGGAAAAGGTTCTAAGTTGACTAGACAGAGTGGGACTCAGGCTGAAATGCTCCAAGTGTGTTTTCCTGGCGCTAGAGATCAAATTTTTGGGGAGAAGATTGCGGCAGACGGCATTAGACCCATGGACTCAAAGATGGAACCCATCAAGAATGCACCCAGATCACAGAATGTGACGGAGCTGGGTTCGTTCCTGGGACTCCTCAACTATTTTGGTAACTTTCTACCCGGGTTGAGCACTTTACTGGAACCATTGCACATGTTGCTACGTAAGGGTGACGACTGGGTTTGGGGTAAATCTCAGGAGACAGTCTTTGAGAAGGCCAGAAACCTGCTATGTTCCAACAAGTTACTTGTATTGTATGACCCATGTAAACGTTCAGTGCTAGCTTGTGATGCATCTTCGTATGGGGTCGGGTGTGCGTTACAGCAAACCAATGTATCAGGCAAACTGCAACCGGTTGCATATGCGTCTAGAAGTCTATCTAAGGCTGAAAAAGCCTACAGTATGGTTGAGAAAGAGGCGTTAGCATGCATATACGGAGTTAAGAAAATGCACCGATACCTATTTGGACTCTGGTTCGAGCTTGAAACGGACCACAAACTGCTCATTTCGCTGTTTTCAGAAAGCAAAAGGTGTAAACACCAATGTTTCGTCCCGCATCCAAAGATGGGCACTAATATTGTCCGCTTATGACTACGTTATCCGCCACAGACCAGGCACGGAGAACTGTGCTGATGCTCTCAGTCGGCTATCATTGCCCACCACCGGGGTGGAAATGGCGCAACCCGCAGACTTGCTTGTTTTTGCAAGCGAGGGGTCACCAGTCACGGCTCGCCAGATCAGGACCTGGACTAGCCTGGACCCTATGCTATCACTAGTAAAAAGTTGCATCCTCAATGGGAGCTGGTCGGCTGTTCCCGGGGAAATGCAAGATGAAATTAATCCATTTCACCGACGTAAAGATGAAATGTCCATCCAGTCGGATTGTCTGTTATGGGGTAATTGCGTGGTTTCACCAAAAAAATGCAGGGAAACGTTTATACGCGACCTACACAGTACCCACCTAGGCATAGTCATGATGAAGGCTGTCGCACATTTGGTGGCCCGGCAATGACTTGGATTTGGACTCATGCGTACACCAATGTAACACTTGCTCCAAGGGAGGCTCCACTGAGTCTGTGGTCATGGCCCTCCAAACCGTGGTCCAGGATCCACGTCGATTTCGCTGGCCGCCTTCTAGGAAAGATGTTCTTAATAGTAGTGGACGCTTACTCTAAATGGATTGAATGTGTAATCATGTCATCCTACACGTCCACTGCCACCATTGAAAGCCTCCGGGCCAAGTTCGCCACCCATGGCTTGCCCAACGTCCTTGTCAGTGACAATGGACTGTGTTTCACCAGCTCAGAATTCAACGAGTTTATAATCTGCAATGACATTAGCATGTCAGGTCTGCCCCGTTTAAGCCCGTATCCAATGGTCAAGCGGAACGGGCAGTCCAACTATCAAGCAGAGCTTGAAACGCATGATGGATGGCTCCCTGCACACCCGTTTATCTCGGGTTCTGCTCAGCTACCAGAAGAGACCCCACTCACTTACCGGTGTTCCCCCGGCGGAATTGTTAATGAAGAGAGCACTCAAAACCAGGCTCTCCTTAGTCCACCCGGATCTTAATGATCATGTGAAAGGAAACCCAGCGTTACTGGGAAAACATGTACCATGATCCTGCAGTTGTATTGCGTGACATTGTCAAACTATGTAATGGACAAATGTGCAGAAAGCATTTGGATCAGACCAAACTACGATTCACTGACAACCAGGAACAACCTGAAGAGGACATCACCTTCATCGATCCATCAACACAGACCCAACCAACAATAGACCTCGCCTTCAATCAAGAAGATGAACCCACCATGCCCAACAGTCCGGTCAGACCAGCCGCGCTGCAGTGCAACAATGGCCCGACCAACTCACCCATGCCAGGGTTCGAACTCAGGCTTTCAACCAGGGAGCAAAGGGCCCCGGACAGCCTCAACTTGTAAATAACTTATCAAAGACTTGGGGGGGGGGGGAGTGATGTTATGTATGTAAACATTATAACTGTGTAAGACTTGCCACTAGAGAGCGCACCTGTTGGCCGCCCAAAGGTCACCTGCACACCTCATGTAAGCGAGTGTAAAAGGTTGTCTGACATGCTGCTTAGGCACTCTGGAGTTTTATTAAAGAGACAAAGATCACATCAGTTTAAGCTTACAATTCTCAGTCTTGTGGAGTTATTCTAAACATAACAAATCTCATTCTTGAAAGCTCTAATTGTTCCAGCATCAACATCTTTTTTGGGAGAGAGTTTCAAATTGCCCTTTGTGTGAAGAAGTGCTTCCCAATTTCCCCCCCGAATGGCCAAGCTCTAATTTGAAGATTATTACCCCTTGTTGTGGATTCCCTACCAGAAGAAATAGTTTCTCTGCATCTACCCAATTAATCATTTTATCATCTTAAACACATCGATTAGACCACTCATCAACCTTCTAAACTCAAGGGGATAAAAGACAAGTTCATGCAACCCATCCTTTTAATTTAACCCTTTGATCCCTGGTATGACTATTATAAATCGATCCAGCACCACATAAGGTGTCAGAGTACATGGTTAGCCTGCAAGGATGCATAAAGGTCCAACTCTTGATGACCAAACTGTGTTTCTTATCTACCCTTCACCAAAGGACAGAAAAAAGCAGCTACTGATTCTGGCAACAGAGGCTAACCTAAAGGATATTGGTCCACAGGATCTGGGAATGGGTTCCACCCTGCTTGTTTACAAAATGGACCATACATACTGGCTGATCCCTGAAATGCTGAAAGAGGGGTTACTGTTCTTAATTTCAGCCTGTTGCTATTTTGCAGATAGACACCCCAACCACACAATGAGATGCTTTATTTTTATTAATTCATTCTTGGGATATGGGTGTCGCTAGCAAGCCCAGCATTTATTGCCCATCACTAGTTGCCTTTGAGCCACCTTCTTTAACAGCTGCAGTCTGTGTGGTGAAATCATGAAAGGTTTTGATAGAGTAATTAAGGAGAAACTGTTTCCAGTCTGAGAAGGGTTGTTAACCAAAGGGCATAGATTTAAGGTGATTGGCAAAAGAACCTGAGGCGACATGAGGAAACATTTTTTTTAAAGCGTGTTGTTATCTGGAATGCACTGCCTGAAAGGGCAGTGGAAGCAGATTCAATAGTAACTTTCAAAAGGGGGTTGAAGAAATATTTGGAGGTGAAAATTGTACAGGGCTATGGGGAAAGTGCAGGGTAGTGAGACTAATTGGGTAGCTCTTTCACGATGGGCTGAATGGCCTAATCCAGTGCTATACCATTCTATGATTCTATGAAGGTGCTCACACAGTGTTGTTGATAGGGAGTTCCAGGATTTTGACACAGCAAAGATGAAGGAACAGTGATACATCCTTTCACGCATTTAAAAAAAAATTCATTCCCAGGATGTGGCTGTCATTGACAAGGCCAGCATTTGTTGGTGGTGGTGAGCCACCTTCTTGAAAACTGAATGGCTTTATAGGCCATTTCAGAGGGCGGTTAAGAGTCAACCACATTGCTATGGGTCTGGAGTCACATGTAGGCCAGACCAGGTAAGGATGATTTTCTTCCCTAAACCAGATAGGTTTTTACATGGTCACCATTACTGATACTAATAGAAACATAGAAAATAGGTGTAGGAGTAGGCCATTCGGCCCTTCAAGCCTACATCACCATTCAATATGATCATGGCTGATCATGCAACTTCAGTACCCCATTCCTGCTTTCTCTCCATACCCCTTGATCCCTTTAGCCGTAAGGGCCACATCTAACTCTCTTTTGAATATATCTAATGAACTGGCCTCAACAACTTTCTGTGGTAGAGAATTCCACAGGTTTACAATTTTCTGAGTGAAGGTTTATTATGAAAATTAATGGAGTAATAAAATAATTTTTAGGTTCTGTCTCTGCTTGGGAAATGTTAATGATAATAAAATCAACACATAAAATACCCCGATTACGTTTTCAGGCCTCTGTTTCAACTAGAAACATTCATTACAGCTTCAGTAATTAGGAAACCCAATGTTCATGTTAAATATCTAAAATGATACTTGAAGGCTCGAAGAAATAAACAAGCCTTATGCTCCCTGGAAAGGCACTTGGGTTAATGAACTCTTGTATATTTTTGCAATTAATGTGGACTTCAAGCAAAAATAAACACTTAATAGTTGAAAGTGAACTTAACCTCTCGGCTCCTGGCAAGTCCTGGGAAATTGCTATCTCCCAGGGCCAAGGACTTTTGAAGTCATGCACTGTGCTGATGAAACAACAGTAATGTCAGGAGCAGCTAAATCATTGTATATTAATCTTAAACTACTAAAATAAGCACTTGAGTTACAATTTTAACTTAAAAAAATTAAATACTCATGTTGTTTGCTTTGTTGATCCCCTGGTCTGTCAACCTGGCGACATGATTTTCCAAAAATCAATATGTAACGTATTTCTCAAAAATACCTTGCTGCGATTCTGGCACAGTTGTTAATTCTTCAGTGTTGACAACATTCAGCACACTGTCCATCTGCAACCCCACGGAGAGCCAGCGTAAAGCTGAGCAGAAGCACTCTGTGCAATTCAAAGTGCACACAATTAAAAATAATAGGTTCCTGCAGTGACTTCACAACTGTAGTAGATCACCATTGGATTTCAGGTAACAGCTGTGTTTATTTCTTTGTGTTACAGAGTATTATCAGTACCCCTCAATTAGAATCCAGCCTATCTGTTATTTTAAATATAAACCAGCTGAACTCTTCAGCTGAATCCATCCTGTAACTTACTCCCATATATCTACTGTTCTCATCTCTGTAAGTTAGAATATTGCGAGTTCAAGGCCCACAAGGCTGTGGATGCTGAGTCTCTGAATATATTCAAGGCTGAGATAGATAGATTTTTGGAGTCTAGGGGAATCAAGGGATATGGAGATTGGGCAGGAAAGTGGAGTTGAGGTTGATGATCAGCCATGATCTTATTGAATGGCGGAGCAGGCTTGAGGGGCCATAGGGCCTACTCCTGCTCCTATTTAAGATGTTCTTATAGACCTGAACACATTATCTCGGATGTCAATTCAGTGCAGTGCTGAAGGAGTGCTGCATTGTCAGAAGTGCTGTCTTTCATATTTGGTGTTAAACAGAGGCCCTTTCTGTCTGTTCATTGGGCGTAAAGGGCCCCATGCCACTATTTAAAGAAGGTGGGGTTCTGGCCAACATCCCTCCTAACCAACACTGCCTAAAAAATGCATTACCTAGTCATTCATTCAGATTCCTTTTCTGGGACCTTACTATGTGCAAATTGACTGCCACATTTACCAACACGGTAACAGTGACCTCACTTCACAAGGTAATCCATTGGTGTTAAAGCATTTTGGGACATTCTGTGGACATGATAGGGCACAATATATATGCTATTTCTTTCTTTCTTATTCTATACTAAAAGATCTTCTGTGGTGTTGCTCACGGTTAGTCATAGATTTCTCTGCTTTGTAATATTAGTGTGTTTACACCATGTAGTGGTAACATCAGGGCCACTGATTCATAAACACCACAGAAGATCTTTTAGTATAGAATAAGAAAGAAAGAAATAGCATATATATTGTGCCCTATCATGTCCACAGAATGTCCCAACTAAGCAAGTCAAACTCCATTTTACTAAATGGTACTCTGGGATCAGTTTCCTGGATATGTCCTTTACCTAAAGCATGATCCTGGGCTGTGGCGGAACTGCGATTGGGTGTCTTAAAGATTTGGCAGCATTGTGGAGAGGTTGCTGGGATGTGGCAGCATGGAGTGAGGATTTTCTTTTCTGGCATCACTGGGAACATTGAGTTTGACACAAATGAAGGGTGGAATGAGGGGCTTGGCTTACGAGTGTATTCATGGTGCTGTCAGTAGTGTGGGAAGGTGAAGAGCATGGCCATGAGAGCTCAGTGGGGGTGGGGGCAGGGAATCCCAGGTCTGGCAGCAATCGATTGCAACATGGAAAGAGATATTTGTCAACATTAATTTTGGTTTCTTGTGATTGGTTCCTGTAAATGTCTGTCTGTTATTCTCTGTCTCTCAGGTTTCAGCAATTAAAATATTTACATTTCCTAACTATCAACAAAACCCAGGTGATAATTAGATGCTGTTTGCTTTCAAAATTAAATTCAAAAAGTACTCAAAATAGGATGAGAAAAGACACTTTGGGCCCGAATTTGATGAAGGCCTCTGCCCGCCCAAGGGACCGCCGATGGTTGCCGAGGTACCCGACAGTTCTTTGGGCGGGGTTTTCATCAACAAGGTCCCTTGAAGGTCAGCGGGTGGCAAATGAGGGACTTACGCCGGCAATCTGGGCGGCAGCTGGAGGGAGCTCCCAATCTCGGCGGCAAAGGCGCTTGCCGCCCAAGTGCCACCGAGGATGGAGTCGAGCCCATGGAGGGTTGAAGACCTGCAAAGAAAAAGCATTAAAAAAAAAACATCGGAACACCTTCAGGGGACCCCATACAGGTAAGTCCCTGTAAAGAAAAAAATTTAAAAACGTGTACTCACCTTTTTTTTTTTGCTCTTCACACCTACCGTCGGGGACAGACCAGCCTCCTCGCAGCAGTCCACCCCCGTTCTGGCGATGACTCCCACCCGCACCAATATGGCATCTCGGCGGGCGGGAGTCCACTTACGCCACTCGGCCGTCCGCTGATGTCAGCGGGCTGTTCCCGGTGGCTCTCCCCTCCTGCCCAAATCGAAAGTGGCACTGGACACTGGAAGAGGAATGTCGGCGGCAGTGGGCAGTGAGTCCATCAATTTCGGGCCCTTTGTGTATCCCTGTCCCTCAGCTTACTCTTTCTGAAGTTTATAGAGTATTTTTTAATGCAAACAACAATTAAAAAGATAAACTATTGATTACACCACTGGTGTATGTTTTTTGTGTTTCTCTCTCACACACATAGACACACACACAACCTCTCTGTTGCAAAAAAAATATACATTTTACCTAAATAAAGCTTTTGAAATTTGTCCTCCAACTTTTGTTCAAACAATTCTGAAAAACAACCAAATAGATTTGAGACAGAAGCATTCTCTCCTTTGACTATCTATAATGCTCCTGTTGCACCTGGGAAAACTGTGCACATAACACTTGCCCAGACTGTAGGATCCTGCCTTCAGCATACAAAGACATAGCTTTGGTCAAAAATATCAAACCCAGGTCTTTTGGAAATACCGGCCTTTAAATAAAAACTTTAATGACTATATTAAAAGAGACAGATACATTTAATCATGGTACTGTAAAATATGTATTTTTAAAAAAAATTTTGTTCAAAGTCTCATTTTGGACATTATAAAATTTCAGTTACTTAGGAGAAAAATTAGCCAATTTTTTTTTGCAAAAAACATTTAGAATTATTTAATTAATTCACAAAAAAAACTGATGATAAAATCTATATATACATTTTTTCCCATTATAAATGTTTACATACATGTTTACAAATATATTACATAGAAATTAGAACACAGGAACAGGCTGTTCAGCCCAATCAACCTGTGTTAGTATTTATCCTCCACACAGGCAGCAGTCCGAATTCCATGTGCCCACCCTGTTCCCATATCCCTTTATCCCTTCAACCACCTGTCTAACCTCTTTTTAAATGTTGACATAGTTTCTACGTGCCGGCATGGGCTCGACGAGCCGAATGGCCTCCTTCTGTGCCGTAACCATTCTATGATTAGCTGTGGCTCCGTGGGCAGCAATCTCGCCTCAGAGTCAAAAGGTTGTGGGTTCAAGTCCCACTCCAGAGACTTGAGCACAAATATCTAGTCTGGCACTCCAGTGCAGTACTGAGGGAGTGCTGCACTGTCAGAGGTGGCGTCATTTGGATGAGACAGTAAATTGAGACCCTGTCTGCTCTCTCAGGTGGACAAAAAAGATCCCATGGCACAATTTTAAAGAACAGGGGAGTTCTCCGTAAATCAACATCACTAAAACAGATTATTTGGTCATTATCAAATTGCTGTTAGTGGGAGTTTGCTGTGCGTAAACTGGCTGCCACATTACAAAGTAACTACACTTTAAAAATGCTTCGTTGGCTGTAAACGCTTTGGGACATCCTGAGGTCATGAAAGGTACTATATAAATGCAAGTCTTTCTTTTTCTTTTTACTTCAATCACTAACTTCCATAGTGCATGCCACACCTCACAACCATTTGTGTACTAAAAGTTTCTCCTGCTCTCCAACATAAATATCTCGCATTTAATCTTGTATATATGACACTTCTGTTCTAAACCCATCAACCATCGGAAACAGTCTGTTTCTATCCAACATGCCCCGTCCCTTCATAATGTTAAACACCTCGAACAAATTACCCTGTAGGCTCATTTGTTCTAATGAAAACAGCCCCAATTTACCAAGGTTTCTTTTTGTATTTCTTCATACCAGGCAGCAGCGCAGTGAATCTGCACTGTACCCACTCTATTGCCTCAACAATCTTCCAAAACTGCACGTAATACTTCAACTGTGATCTTACTAAGGTTTTAGAGATTCACCGTTATACCTCTAGCCATAAAACCCAGTATTAGCTTTATTCATGACTTTATCTACTTGAGGTGCTGCTTATAATGTCAGAATCCCTAAATCCCTCTACTCTTCCACATCACCCAACCTTCCATCATTCAAAGTATAATTTTACATTTTTTAACCAAAAATGTACTACAGGTATCTCAAACTCAGACATAATTCCATTGTGAATGTTGACAAAAATTTTTATGGAACATTTGTGGATAGAAATAGACACTATATGCAAGATTTTTAACAATGTATAGAAGTAAACATCTGAACAGAGTGAGCATTTGGCTTAATAGTAGCATTCTGGCTTAAGTCAGAAAGTGAAGGGATCAAGCCCTACTCCAGACAGCCCCGGCGAGTAGAGACTAGAAGTTGGGGCCAGAATTTGGTGGCCTTACCGTCCACTGTCGGCAAGATTTTTGGGCAGTCTCCCCTTGGTGCCATTTCCGCGGAGGCCTCCCGCCGGCGGGAGGGGAGTACCGTTGGGAACTGCCCGCTGACGCGCAAGTCGCGTAAGTGATCTCCCGCCCACGGAACTGCCGGGTTGGTGCGGACGGGAGTCAGCGGCAGCAGGGGGAAGGACTGCTGCATGAAGGCAGGTCTAACCCTGATGGTAAGAACACCTTCAAAGAAAGGTTAGTGAAATTATTTTATTTATTTATTTTTCAGCGTTTTATGCGTATGGGTTCTCCTGAAGGTGTTGCAGTGGGGTTTTTTTTGGTGAAAATTTTTATTTTGATGTGCTCGCTTCCTCCCTGGGCTTGACTCAATCCTCGGCGGCACTTTGGCGAGAGTCGCATTTACCACCGAGATTGGGAGCTCCCGCCCGCTGCTGCCCAGATTCATGGCGTAAGTTGTGTTTTTGCCGCTGGGCAGTCTTTCAAGGACTTTTCCACGAAACTCCTGCCCAAAGTATCGTCAGGTATCTCGGCAGTTCTTTGGGCGGAACTTGGCTTCCACCAAGTTTGGCTCCTAGTCGCTGAATACTGGGTTGAGGTCCAGCAGGGTTACTTGTGTCCAATGGATGCAGATTCCCCCTCTCAGTGTAAAGAATAGGTGGTGCTCTTTATCCTTGGTTGCAACACACCTCGGAGAAACTCCTCAGAAGATATCAACCATAAGGAAGGCAATAGGAAACTGCCGCAACTACACTTCCCTAGTAAAAGGCCCGTGAATCTCGTGTGTGAGGCTTGAGTTAGGACCTCTCCAGGCAAAGCACAACGGACGGACCACCTGAACCCAATAATTAGAATCCAGCCTCGAACTCACTCCCACATATGTTATTCTATGTACAACCCCTCACTTACATTACAATCTGTAATTTGCTCTCAAATTTATTATTCTTTCATTTGTTTGGTAAAATACTTGAGTGTGTTTTCCTCTTTGTCTGCACGCAGTCTGGCTGGAACTATTTGGTAATATGCTCGCAAGTCGATTTATTCATGGGAGTATTTCAAACATAGACTTTTTGTCCAATATGTGTCCTTCTGTTAGATTGCCTTGACTCAGGTAATGCTGTTGCACATTCATCACAAACTGCAGTAGATTACGACTGGCAGTAAAGCACCACTTCCTGTAATTACCACTATTCCTCAAAGTCCATGTAAGCAGTTCACAAATGCACCCAATACAGGATAGCTAGCTCACCAACTAAAAGAGTTATGAGGGCAGATTTATTTTCTACTTCAAAAAAAAATGTTTTGTTCCAATTTTCTCCCCTGAACTCCCCTCTCTACTGATGAATATTCTGACTCCTGCTTGGAGATGATTCCACAGGTGGCAGAAGCACAGAAGCAGGCGGCACAGGTTTCGCTCCCAAGTGTTCATTCTTCGTATGTGAACTTAGGCCATGAGTCCAGCAATTTCTGCTCTGGTGGAGTCCTTGAGGGAGTACTGCCCGCCTTGTCCATTCTACTGATCGAATTCCCACATCATTTTGGTGGCTTCAGCCAGGGAGTGCACCTGAAGGAGGTGCAGCGATTGGCTGTAGAGACCTTTAGGGGCTTGCAGTAATGTAGTGTGGTGGGCAGTCTCTTTGCTGCCATAAAAGGGAGGAAATGTTTAAACTTTTTTTTGAAAGAATCTATAACCTTTAGGGCTGGATTTTCTGATCCTTTGCACTCCGGAGCGGTGTGAAAGGCAGCATTGAGGCCCCCTGCGTCCTGTCGTGGTCCTCCGGTCCGGTTTTGCGACGGCACTGAGCAGCACCGCCCGGGAAGAGCTCCTGGTTGTGACATCGGCAGAAGTTTTGACTTTTGCCCGATCCGTCCGCCTGGGAAATCAGTGCGATCCAGCCATGCCGGGGCCGCAGAGGAAGGTGAAGTATTCCAAAGGTAAGCGTCAGTTTTTGTTCTTTTAATTCTTTCGACGCAGGGTCCAGATGCCGAAACTTCCATACGAAAGCGCAAACTATTCCCGGCCGGTAACTTTCCAGCCCCGCCTCCGTTTTCGCCCCAAAAACAGAAAAGCCTAAAATCCAGCGCTCTAATCTTTACATTAAAAAAAATTGAAAAGAATTTTCTCCCTACATCGAGCAGTTATGGTATTATAGCATTACAATACACCTACCAAAATTGTATGTTCCCTCTCAATTCCAGTAGGAAACCCTGGAAGTGGCAGCGGTGAATGAGGAGCTGGTGAAGTGGTTCCCGAAGATGTTTCCGCCCGAGTCCATGCAAGTTACATTAGGAGTCTGCTGTTATTTGTGCTGAAAATGTAGGCTTGACTATTCAACTTTGGAAACCTAATCCTGCAGCAGGAGTTACTGGATCGTTCTCAGGAGGAGGAGTCCTAGTGGATTTTCCCAAACCTATCCCAAGTCCGCTTAAGCTATCACGTCCCTAAGACCAGTTAGCACAGCATAAAGCAAGAATCAAAGCTGGTCTATGGCTCAGTACAAAACTAGATGGTGCATTTATCCACCAGGTAATTGAAGGAGCTTTTCTTCATTATATTATTTGGATATATATTTATTCTCGCTCTCTCTTGACAGGTGAGACATTGAAGAATAGATAACTACTGAAAAGCACTGGGACTTCAGGAGATGTGACAATAAAAAAAGACAGTGGCTGTATCTTGTGGCTGAATGAAACCGAGAGCAGCTACCTTTAAATACAGCTCCAAAACAACTGGCAGGGTGCAGAAACAGTGAGATAGGAGACCGTATGCTTGATTCTAGTCTTAATTCCAAATCCACAAAAAGTCACCACATATTTAACTACCTGTCAACAATGTAGCACCCTGCTACACCCACAACTGCACGAGTCGCCTTATAAATTGGAGAGATGCATGAGTCTTACTGCTGAAGACAGGTAAAGAATCACCTGTAAATGAAATTAAACACCAGCAATTGTGTTAAATCTTCGCAATGAAAATGCAGCTCAAGTACATGAAAGTTAAATAAATAAATTTGCTGTGTGTTAGGAGCAACAAAGCAAATCATTGTCAAAAGTTTGGATTTAACTTAAGCAAATCATATCAGTGGTAAAATGTATTATAGAAGTTGCAGTTTAATCTGCTATTCTCTGCAACTCAATCTTTATAACAGGATTACACTGTCAGCACTTTCACCTATCTACTGTGCCATCTCTAGTCTCATTGATTGCCTTTATGCTTTCTCTGGACTATAGACTAGCTGAGCTATCAAACAAGAAAAATGGTGCCTCAAGATACAGGTTCTGAAAGAGATTCATAATGGAATTATCAATTGGTTTTCCAAACTCGAGGACACTATAACCTACTCAATGCACAGTGATGTCCCAGTAGAACACTAAGGCTACCAGTGGACTGCGTTATTGTTTTGATACCATTAACTGCAGTCAGACATTTAGACAAAAGCAAAATACTGTGGATGTTGGAAATCTGAAATAAAAGCAGAAAATGCTGGAAATACTCAGGTCAGGCTGCATCTGTGGAGAGAGAAACATCTCCCCAACCCACCCCACTGCTGGCCAAGAATGGGGAAACACTCATCAAGGACACCGAGGCAGTCGGGGCCTGCTGGAAGGAGCACTTCGAAGATCTCCTCAATCAAGACTCTGCCTTTGACTCGAGTGTTCTCGACTCCATCCTGCAGCATGCTACCCGCCACCACCTCAGTAAAACCCCAGCACTGCACGAAAAAGCCATAAAACAGCTTAAGAACAAGGCTACGGGAGCGGATGGAATCCCTGCTGAGGCACTGAAGTATGGCGGAGAGGCACTGTTGGCGCGAATACACGACCTCATCTCTCTCATCTTGAGGGAGGAGAGCATGACAGGAGATCTCAGAGATGCAGTGATCGTGACCATCTTTAAAAAAGGGGAACAAGTCCGACTGCGGCAACTACAGAGGAATCTCCCGGTTATTCGCCACTGCGTAAGTCGTCACTAGATTCCTCCTCAACCGTCTTTTCCCTGTGGCTGAGGAGCTCCTCCCGGAGTCACAGTGCGGCTTTCATCCCCTACGGGGTACAACGGACATGATTATTACAGCGTGACAGCTGCAGGAAAAATGCAGGAAACAGCACCACCAGTACCAATGGATCAATCATAGACCCAATCCACATCCGGACCGGGGTCAAGCAGGGCTCTGTCATCGCCTCAACCCTCTTCTCAATCTTCCTCACTGCCATGCTCCACAAGCTCCCCACTGGAGTGGAACTAAACTACAGAACCAATGGGAACATGTTCAACCTTCGTCGTCTCCAGGCCAGGTCCAAGACCATCCCAACCTCTGTGGTCGCGCTACAGTACGCGGACGACGCCTGCGTCTGCGCACATAGAGGCAGAACTCCAAGTCATAGTCAACGTATTTACTGAGGTGTACTAAAGAATGGGCCTTACGCTAAACATCCGTAAGACAAAGGTCCTCCACCTCACAGCACTGCCCCCCAGTCATCAAGATCCACGGCGCGGCCCTGGACAACATGGACCATTTCCCATACCTCGGGAGCCTCAACAAGAGCAGACATTAACGACGAGATCAAGACCGCCTCCAGTGCGCCAGTGCAGCCTTCGGCCGCCTGAGGAAAAGAGTGTTCGAAGACCCTCAAATCTGCCACCAAGCTCATGGTCTACAGGGCTCCTGTATGGCTTAGAGACATGAACCATGTACATTTTTCACCTCAAGTAGCTGGAGAAATACCACCAACAATGTCTCCGCAAAATCCTACAAATTCCCTGGGAGGACAGACGCCTCCTTGATTAGCGTCCTCGACCGGTCCAACATCCCCAGCATTGAAGCACTGACCACACTTGATCAGCTCCGCTGGGCGGGCCACATCGTTCGCATGCCAGACACGAGACTCCCAAAGCAAGCACTCTACTCGGAACTCCTTCATGGCAAACGAGCCAAAGGTGGGCAGAGGAAACGTTATAAGGACACCTCAAAGCCTCCCTGATAAAGTGCAACATCCTCACTGACACCTGGGAGTCTATGGCCAAAGACCGCCCTAAGTGGAGGAAGTGCATCCGGGAGGCCGCTGAGCACCTCGAGTCTCATCGCCGAGAGCATGCAGAAATCAAGCACAGGCAGCGGAAGGAGCATGCGGCAAACCAGTCCCACCATTTCCCTCAACGACAATCTGTCCCACCTGTGACAGGGACTGTGGTTTTCGTATTGGACTGTTCAGCCACCTAAGGACTCATTTTTAGAGTGGAAGCAAGTCTTCCTCGATCCCGAGGGACTGTCTATGATGATGATAACGTTTCGGGACAATGACTTTTCCGAAGAACTGGGAGATGTAAGAGATTTAACAGTTTATAAGCAAGTACCAGAGCCAGGGGAAAAGGGGGGAGAGAGGGAAGGAAAGAACAAAGAGGAAGGTCTGTGATTTGGTGGAGGGCAGGAGGAATAAAATTACAAAAGAGATGATGGTGCAAGGCAAAAAGGAGGTGGGAATAGGACAAATAAAGAACAAAAGGTGGAGCAAGAGGAGCTGTAAATGACAACTGCGATCTTCAACGCCAGAGTCAACAAGGACAAAGCCCTCTGGGGAGGCGTGATTGGCAGAGAGGCAGTAAGCAAAGCCAACTCCAGCAGTACCCTACTCCTGAGAAAATGTCTAGAACATGAACTTGTCCTCACCAACACCTTGTTCCGCCAGAGGGACAAATACAAGGCATCGTGGTAACACCCTCACTCCAAACACTGGCACCTGCTCGACTATGTCATCGTCCAAGCCAGGGATCGCAAGGATGTGCGCATCACCCACGCCATGACAGGAGCTGATGACTGCTGGATGGACCACCGCCTAATCTGATCCATCATTGACATCCACATAGCCCCAAAACGGAGGGGACAGCAGAAGCAGTGCCGCAAAAAGTCAATGCCGGAGCACTTACAGACCCAGCTAAGACAGACTTATACAGCCAACACCTCACAGCTAACCTGGCGTGCCTTGACGACCCCGAGACGCAGAATGCCCACAGCGCTTGGTTTGCCCTCCAGGCCTCCATAACCAGTGCCTGCAAAGAGACGCTCGGTCACTCAACCAGGAAACACCAGGACTGGTATGATGAAAATGATCAGGAGATCCAAAAGCTAATAGATTACAAGCGCAGGACATTTCTGAGCCTCAAACAACAACCCAACTCAGGAGCAGCAAAACAACATTACAAACGGCTCAAGGCTGAGGTCCCACAAAAAACCTAGGACCTAAAGAACAGGTGGTGGATGGAAAAAGCATAGGAGATACAACAGCTGGCCGACAGCCACGCTATGCAAGGATTCTTCATCGCAGTCAAGGCCATCTATGGTCCAAACACCCAAGGCCGCACCCCACTTCTGGCCAAGAATGGGGGAACACTCATCAAGGACACCGAGGCAGTCAGGGCCCGCTGGAAGGAGCACTTCGAAGATATCCTCAATTGGGACTCTGCCTTTCACTCGAGTGTTCTCGCTCCATCCCGAAGCATGCTACCCGCCACCATCTCAGTAAAACCCCAACACTGCACGAGGTAGAAAAAGCCATAAGACAGCTTAAGAACAACAAGGCTACGGGAGCGGATGGAATCCCCGCTGAGACACTGAAGTATGGCGGAAAGGCACTGTTGGCGCGAATACATAACCTCATCTCTCTCATCTGGAGGGAGGAGAGCATGCTGAGAGATCTCAGAGATGCAGTGATCATGACCAGCTTTAAAAAAGGGGACAAGTCTGAGCGGAGGAATCTCCCTGTTATCAGCCACTGGGAACATCGTCGCTAGAGTCCTCCTCAATCGTCTTCTCCCTGTGGCTGAGGAGCTCCTCCTGGAGTCACAGTGCGGATTTCGTCCCCTACGGGGCACAACGGGGACATGATTTTTGCAGCGCGATAGCTGCAGGGAACAGCACCAGCCCTTACACATGGCCTTCTTCGACCTTACAAAAGACTTTTGACACTGTCAACACGAGGTCTATAGAGCATCCTCCTCCGTTTCGGATGCCCCCAAAAGTTCGTCACCACTGCTCCACCTGCTCCACGATGACATGCAGGCCGTGATCCTTACCAATGGATCCATTACCGACCCAATCCATGCCCGGACCGGGGTCAAACAGGGCTGCGTCATCGCCCCAACCATCTTGCTGCCATGTTCCACCTCAGTCAACAAGCTCCCCGCTGAAATGGAACTAAACTACAGAACCAGTGGGAACCTGTTCAACCTTCGCCCTCTCCAGGCCAGGTCCAAGACCACCTCAACCTCTGTCGTCAAGCTACAATACATGGACAACGCCTGCGTCTGCGCACATACAGAGGCTGAACTCCAGGACATAGTTGACGTATTTACTGAGGCGTATGAAAGCATGGACCTTACGCTAAACATCCATAAGACAAAGGTCCTCCACCAGCATGTCCTCGCCGCACAGCACTGTCCCCCAGTTATCAAGATCCACGGCGCGGCCCTGGACAACGTGCACCATTTCCCATACCTCGGAAGCCTCTTATCAACAAGAGCAGACATTGGCGACGAGTTTCAACACCGCCTCCAGTGTGCCAGTGCAGCCTTTGGAAAAGAGTGTTTGAAGACCAGGCCCTCAAAACTGCCACCAAACTCATGGTCTACAGGGCTGTATTAATACCCACCCTTCTGGGGGCTCAGAGACATGGACCATGTACAGTAGACACCTCAAGTCGCTGGAGAAATACCACCAACGATGCCTCTGCGAGATCCTACAAATCCCCTGGGAGGACAGACGCCTCCTCGATCAGGCCAACATCCCCAGCATTGAAGCACTGACCACATTTGATCAGCTCTGCCGGGCAGGTCACATCGTTCGCATGCCAAACATGAGACTCCCAAAGCAAGCGCTCTACTCGGAACTCCTTCATGGCAAACAAGCCAAAAAGGTGGGCAGAGGAAACGTTACAGGGACACCCTCAACGCCTCCCTAAAAAAGTGCAACATCCTCAGACACCTGTGAGTCCCTGGCCAAAGACCACCCTAAGTGGAGGAAGTGCATCCGGGAGGGCGCTGAGACCTCGAGTCTCGTCGCCAAGAGCATGCAGAAATCAAGCGCAGGCAGCGGAAAGAGCATGGAGAAAACTAGTCTCACACACCCTTTCCCTCAACAACTATCTGTCCCACCTGTGACAGGGACTGTGGTTCTCGTATTGGACTGTTCAGCCACCTAAGGACTCATTTTTAGAGTGGAAGTAAGTCTTCCTCGATTCCGAGGGACTGCCTATGATGATGACCAGCACCTGCGGTCCAAATAAAATGGGAGCAGTGGTTATGATCTGAAACATAAAAATGTAGAAACATAGAAATTTACAGCGCAGAAGGAGGCCATTTAGGCCCATCGTGTCTGCGCCGGCCGACAAAGAGCTGCACGCCCTCGGTCAGCAGCCCTGAAGGTTACATACAAACCCATGAACAATGACGGAAAGGCAAAGAGCACCCAGCCCAACCAGTCTGCCCCACACCACTGCAACACTGCTTATACTAAAAACATCTACACTCCACCCCAACTGGAGCCATGTAATCTCTTGGGAGAGGCAAAAACCAGATAAAAACCCAGGCCAATTTAGGGAGAAAAAATCTGGGAAAATTCCTCTCCAACTCATCCAGGTGATCAAACTAGTCCAGGAGATCACCCTGGCCGTATTCTGTTCCCTGCAGTACTTACCATTATATCTGCGCCAACCAACAAAAGGTCATCCAGTCTAATCCCAATTACCAGCTCTAGGTCCGTAACCCTGTAGGTTACAGCACTTTAAGTGTCTATCCAACCATCTCTTAAAAGTGGCGAGGGTTTCTGCATCCACCACTCTTCCAGGCAGCGAGTTCCAGATCCCCACATCCCTCTGTGTAAAGAAGTCCCCCCCTCAAATCCCCTCTAAACCTTCCACCAACCACCTTAAAACTATGCCCCCTCGTAATAGCCCCCTTCACCAATGGAAATAGACCCTTACTATCCACTATGTCCAGGCCCCTCAATGTTTTGTACACCTCGATGAGGTCTCCTCTCAACCTCCTCTGTTCCAATGAGAAAAAAACCCAGCCTATGCAATCTGTTCTCATAACTAAGATTCTCCATTCCAGGCAGCATTCTAGTAAATCTCCTCTGCACCCTCTCTAGTGCAGTCACGTCCTTCCTATAATACGGCGACCAGAATTGCATGCAGTACTCCAGCTGTGGCCTAACCAAAGTATTATACAATTTAAGCATAACCTCCCTGCTCTTATATTATATGCCTTGGCAATAAAGGAAAGCATTCCATATGCCTTCTTAACCACCTTATCCACCTGGCCTGCTACTTTTAGGGATCGATGGACAAGCACTCCAAGGTCCCTTTGTTCATCTACACTATTAAGTGACCATCCACTTAATGTGTATACTCTTTCCTTATTAGCCCTCCCAAAATGCATCACCTCACACTTCTCTAAATTAAGTTCCATTTGTCACTGCTTTGCCCACCTGACCAGTAGATTGATATCCTCCTGCAGCCCATGACTTTCCTTTTCATTATCAACTACACAGCCAATTTTAATGTTGTCTGCAAACTTCTTAATCATACTCCCTATATTCAAATCTAAATCGTTGATATATAACATAAAAAGCAAGGGACCCAGTACTGAGCCCTGCGGAACCCCACTGGAAACATCCTTCCAGTCACAAAAACATCCATCAACCATTACCCTTTGCTTCCTACTTCCAAGCCAATTTTGGATCCAACTTGCCACTTTGGCCTGGATCCAATGGGCTTTAACCTTCATGACCAGTCTACCATGTGGGACTTTATCAAAAGCCTTGCTAAAGTCCATATATACTACATCGTACGCACTACTCTCATTGACCCTCTTGGTTACCTCCTCAAAAAATTCAATCAGGTTAGTCAAACACCAAGTTATTGAAATGTGTACAGGTTAATGAATTAAAATGGCAAATGACCCAAAAGCTCACATTTGTGGGCTGAATGGAGATAATCAGCAAAGCGATCACCCAATCTGCATTTGATCCCCCCAATATAGAGACCACATCGTGAGCAGTTACTGCAGTATACTAAATTGAAAGAAGTGCAATTAAATCGCTGTTTCACCTGGATGGAATGTTTGGGGTCCTGGATGGTGGGAAAGGATGAGGTGAAAGGGCAGGTGTTGCATCTCCTGTGCTTGCACAGGGAGGTGTTGTGGGAAGGGGAGCGGGTGTTGAAGGTGATGGCAGAATGGACCAGGTTGTCGCAGAGGGAACGGTCTCTTCGTAATCATGAAAGAGGAGGGGAGGAGAAGATGTGTTTGGTGGTGGCATCGGTGGTGGTGGAAATGGTGGAGGATGATCTGTTAAATGTGGTTCTGGGAGGGAAGGGAAACGGTGTGGTCAGAAGTGCAGGAAATGGGACGGACACGGTTGAGGGCCCTGTCAACCACAGTGCAGGGGAAGCCTCAGCTGAGGAAAAACGAATACATATCAGAAGCACTGGTGTGGAAGGTGGCATCGTCAGAACATACGAGACGAAGATGGAGAAACTGGGAGAATATAGTTCTTACAGGAAACAGGTGGGAGGAAGTGCAATTAATGTAGCTGTGAGAGTCAGTGGGTTTATAGTAGATATTGGTTGGCAGCCTAACCCCAGAAATGGAGATAGAGAAGTTGAAGAAGGGAAGGGAAGAATCGGAGATAGACCATGTGAAGGCAAGGGAGAGGTGGAAATTAAAAGCAAAGCTGCTGAAATTTTCCAGTTCGGGTTGAAAGCAGGAAGTGGCACCAATACAGTCAGCGATTTACTGACAAAAAAGGTGAGGGAGGTGACCTGAGTAGGACTGGAACAAAGAATGTTCCACGTATCCCATGAAAAGGCAGGCATGGATAGGATCCATATGGGTTCCCATTGTGGCACCTATTACTTGGAGAAAGTGAGTAGAGTCAAAGTAGAAGTTGTTCAGCCATGACCCCACTGCTGAATATCAAACCATCATTTCCCAGACCATCATTGACCTCATCTTCTCTAGAAATCTTACCCCGCCCCCCCCCCGCCATGTGGGTTGTGCCTCCGATCAGAGAAAAAGCGAAGGACCCGCAGTCCATCCTGGTAGAGAATGGAAGTGTCAAGGGACTGGATGTCACTGTGAAAAGTAGACCGTTAGGGTCAGGAAACTAGAAACGGTTAAAGTAGCAAAGGGCGTCAGAAGAGTCGCAGATGTAGGTGAGAAGCGACTGAACAAGGGGAGTCAAGATAGGAAGAAGTGAATTCCGTGGGAAAAGAGCATGCTGAAACAATGGGTAGGACCCATATGGGTTCCCATAGCGACACCTTTTATTTGGAGAAAGTGAGTGGAGTCAAAGGAGAAGTTGTTCAATGTAAAAACAAGTTCAGCCATGTGGGTTGTGCCTCCGATCAAGGAAAAAGCGAAGGACCCACAGTCCATCCTTTCAAGGCAGCCCTGTTTGTGTATCTTGGGAAAGAGGTAGAAGCAGGCTGTGCGGGGTTGGGGGGCAATGAGGCTGGGGGTAAGATTTCTAGAGAAGATGAGGTCAATGATGGTCTGGGAAATGATGGTTTGATATTCGGCAGTGGGGTCATGGTCCAGGGGGAGGAGGTAGGAGAAGGTGTCGGGAGAGTTGTTCAGCCTCTGCAAGGTAGAGAGGTCTGTTCACCAAACAACAGATGCACCACCCTTGTCAGCAGGTGTGCAACACGTTTACAGGAGCTCCAAATCGGAATTCTGCTGCCATGAAATATTGCTGCACATAAATAATAATTATGCATGTGTAGAAAGCTGCTCCAGGCTAATAAATATTTCAAGAGCACAGGTGGGAGAACCCACTTTCTTCATATATTTGAGCAAAAGCTCTGTTTATAATTCCCACAATGTTCCCAGCATGTTTTAAAACCAGGTTGACATTGCAGAAGAATTTTTCAGGAGGGATGGAATGGGGAGCAGTGCCTCATCCTCCTTAGATGGGGTGACCTAAAGCTTTGCTATAAAGCTGGGGTTTAAGCAGGGTGTTAAATAAGGAGACTCAGAGGAATTCAGGGAGTAAATTCCAGAGTATAGAACCTAGGTGGTTGAAGACACAGCTGCCAATACTGGGGTGAAAGGAAAGAGGGTGCATAACAGAACAGAATTAAAGGAACAGAGTTGGGAGAGGAAGGGGGCGGTGAGGGGGGTGGTTTAGGGGTGAAGGAGTTTACACAGATATGGAGGAGCAACAACTTGCATTGATGCTGTTGTTAAGGATTTCAAATGGACAGCTGACCAAGTGAGCGTAGGAATACTCGAGTCTGGAAATGACAAAAGTATGGATAAGGGTTTCAAAAGCAGATCATGTGCAGCAGGGGCGGAGACGGGCGATATTACCGAGGTGGAAGTAGACGGTCTTTGTGATGGAGAGGATATGGGGTTAGAAGCTCAGGGTCAGGTAGGACACCAAGGTTGTGAGCAGTCTGATTCAGCCCATGGCAGTGGCCAGGAAATAAAGTTTGTGGCGGGGGTCGAAGACAATGGCTTCAGTCTTCTCAATATTTAATTGGAGGAAATTGCTGCTCATCCAGGACTAGATGTCGGAGAAGCAGTCTGACAACACAGAGGCAGTGGAGGAGTTGAGAGAGGTGGTGGTGAGGTAGAGCTGGGTGCTGTCAGCATATGTTTGAAACTTGACATCATATTTTTGAATGATGTCACCAAGGGGCACTATGTAGATGAGAACTGGAGGGGGCCAAGGATAGATCCTTAGTGGACTCAAGAAATAACTGTTCAGGGGAAGGAAGAGAACCCATTGCAGGAAATTCCCTGACTTTGTCTGGATGGGTTAGAAGGGAACCAGGCGAGAGCAGTCCCACTCACCTGGACAATGCAGAAGGGTTGGAGGAGGATGGCGAGTTCAACAAATGTTGAAGGCTGTAGAAAGGTCGAAAAGGATGAGAATGGATAGTGCACTACTGTTAGTCACAGAGGATATAATTTTTAACATTGATTAGGGTCGTTTCAGTGCTGTTGCAGGGGCAGAAACCTGATTGGAAAGGTTCAAAAATGGACTTGAGTGAAAGATGGGTATGGATCTGGGAGGCAACAATTAGTTTAAGGAGCTGGAAAGGAAAGGGAGGTTGGAGATGGGACTATGGTTTGCAAAGACATAAAGGTGAAGGGTCGACTTCTTGATGAGGGATATTTGAAAGGGAGGGGAACAATACCTGAGGGGAGGGAACCATTTACAACATCAGCTATCATGGGGGCAGCACGGGAAGTTGAGTGGTCAGCAGTTTAGTGGTAATAGGGTTGAGAGAGCAGGAGGTGAGTCTCCTGGGCAAAAGGAGCTCTGAGAGAGTGTGAGGAGAAATAGGAGAGAAACTACAGAAAGATGCAACTTCAGGGTTAGAGCGGGCGGAATCTTGGCTTGGTGGGCAAGGGGAAGGGAGGGATGCGGCAGATGGCCTCAATCTTAGTGACAAAGATGAAATCGATGAGCTCCTCGCACATGTTGAGCAAGATCACAAAGGGAGTTAAATCCAAGGATGAGAATTTTTAAATGAGGCGTGCCGGGACCAGGAACCAATGAAGGTCAACGAGGACAGAGGTGACGAGTGAGTGGCCAGGACATGAGAAGCAGAGTTTTATATGAGTTGACGTTTATGGAGGTTGGATGAGCCGGTCGGCCGGCCAGGAGAGCATTAAAATACTGGAGCCTGGAGGTGACAAAGTTATGAATGAGGGTCTCAACCAGGTCAGCAGCTTCACCATTAAACTCAGGATCAATCTGCAACCACTTCACTCACTACATAGTAAATTAACTCTGGCATCACTTTATATCAAACATAATCAGTATCATTGAATGCTAAAATAGTCAAGTTCAAATCTGTAAGTCAATAAGGTAGTTCAATCAGAGAAAGCTGAATATATCCAGGATATATCGTGGTAAATGATCACAGTTCCATAAATATGCACTTGAGACATATTTATTAATAGGTCCCCTCAGACCTGTGTGCCAACACTGAATATAATAAACCAAAATGTTATTTACTGTTGGATGACATATAGAAAATGTAAAAAATGGGTAGAACCTTCTTGGCGACTGCATTCCAATGTCGTGTTTTCCCAAATTCGGACAATTGCCAAGACAGTCGGAAGTTACAAGGTCCATTAAAGTAAATGGAGCTGTACCAGGACTCATCACTTCTGCTCCTACTCAGCAATGGCACTGGAACAACTTGAGACAAAGTTGCTGGTCGCAGTTCAGCACCAAAATGTTGATATTTTCTTTTCATTACACAAGGACATCTGGAGAAATGTTCAAACAAAAAGCACTCTGAACTCTCCTACAAATACAGTAGTTTGAGCACAAAATCTAGGCCGACGCTTTAATGCAGAACCGAGGAGGTGCTACATTACCTGAGGTGTCATCTTTTGCACAGGATGATTAACCAAGGCTCTGATGATTATTCAGGTAGGCATTAGAGATCCCATTGCATTACTGAAGAGGTTCAGGGAATTCTCCAGTGCCCTGGCCAATACTTACCCCTCAACCAACATCACTAAAACAGATTACTGGGTCATTCATGTCATTGCTGTTTGTGGGACTTTGCTGCATGCAAAATACCAGTCATGTTTGCCAACATAACAATTGTTGCATACCAAAGTCATTCACTGCAAGCAAAGATTTTGGAGTATCCTGTGAGGCATGTTTAGATGCTATGTAACTGCAAGTCTGTTATTTTTCAGCAATAGCTATTCTGACAGCTTTTATAGCATCTCTCCATCCATTTACTGCTCCTAATCAGACTCTCATTTCCCATTTGTTCTATTTCCCACTGAATGATGGACACTGGTTTTGTCCAACATCAAAATGAAGCAAATTCTGCAGATTGCCAATTGTAATTCATAGAAAAATCACGAAACAGAAGGAGGCCATTCGGCCCATCATGTCTGTGCCGGTCGAATTCTGTGAGAATATGCTGTACTCTGTTCCACAGCCAGTCTGCAATACCCATGTAGTAGTTGTAAACTGGAACAAAGTGCAAACTAGTAAAAAGCTGGATAAGAAATGATTGTGTTCTAAATAAATTACCGATGCTGTTAACACCATATCTCATTACATTCCAGTCCCACTCCAGGAACTTGAGCACATAAATTTAGGCTGACACTTCAGTGCAGTGCTGAGGGAGTGCTGCACTGTCAGAGGTGCAGTCTTTCGGATAAGACGTTAAACCGAGGCCCCGTCTTCCCTCTCACGTGGACGTAAAAGATCCCATGGAACTATTTTGAAGAAGACATGGGGAATTCTCCCTAATGTCCTGGCCAATATTTATCCCTCAATCAACATCACTAAAAAAAGCAGATTAACTAGTCATTATCACATTGCTGTTTGTGGGAGCTTAGTGTGCGCAAATTGGCTGCCGCGTTTCCCCACATTACAACACTGGCTATACTCAAAAAGTACTTCATTGGCTGTAAAGCGCTTTGAGACATCTGGTGATCGTGAAAGGCGCTATATAAATGCAAGTCTTTCTTGCTTTCTTTCTCTTTCCATCTACCACTTTATTTGCAATTTAATAAAAGCTCATTCTGTAAGTCATACACTACAGAGAGCCATCACATCATACAATGAATCACCTCACCAAACCATTTCATTGACACTGAAGTCCATACTGGCAATTATTTACAGTCCATCATAAATACTAATTATTGATAAATCGAGTGTGACATCAGAAAGTAATATATAAGTTATCATAGGATTACTATTAAGGGTACAGTAGCATAGTGGTTATGTTACTAGACTAGTAATCCAGAGGTTGAACCACAGCAGCTGGGGAATTTAAATTCAATTAATTTTTTTAAAATCTGGAATAAAAAGCTAGTATCAATAATGGTGACCATAAAACCATCAGATGGTCGTTAAAACCCATCTGGTTCACTCATGTCCATTAGGGAAGGAAATCTGCCGTCCTTACCCGTTCTGGCGTATATGTAACTCCAGACCAACAGCAATGTGGTTGGCTCTTAACTGCTCTCTGAAATAGCCTAGCAAGCCACTCAGTTGTATAAGGCGGCTCACCACCACCTTCTCTAGAGCAACTAGGGATGGCAATAAATGCTGGCCTTGCCAGTGATGCCCACGTTCCGCGAATGAAAAAAAACTGTTATGGTGCATTAGGTAATCATCTTACTATGCTGTTGCTATCACTCTTTTCAAATTTTGTGGAACAACTTAAACTTGAATGTCCCCATTTTCCTCCTGAAGCAGTAGCGGTGATAATTCAGACAATATGGGAGTGAAATTGGTCGACGCCAGGAGTGTGAAATGGGCTGGTAGTGAATTGGCAGCCCGTTTTACAACACGCCTGAATTTCTTTTGCATTGACTTTGCTCATCTGTTTTTGCTGCCTTCATTTGCTGTTTCTCTCTGTCTCTTCTCTTCTGGTTCTGTCTCTCAGTTTCTCATATCTTTGACTTCTCTCCCCTTAATTATTAATTTGGCTTCTCTCACTCTATTCTCTTCTTTCCTTTTAGGTGCTGCCTTCTATGGCATGGTGTAGTGGAGATAACAACCACCAATGGCTGAAGGCCGCATTTGGAGTGAGGTTTGTGGGGGAAGTGTAGCCCTCAGCAGTTCCCTTCCTATCCCCTCCCTCAATCATTCATGCTTTCCTGCACACATTGTTCCCATCATGTTCTGTACTCTTTCCCAGCCTATCACCCCCCATTATCTCTACCTCTTACCCTTTAAACTATCTACCTAACCCCTTTATCCTCCCTTCACTCATGCTCTGCTGTCACTCATCTCAGCCTTAACCCTCCAAACACTCCCACTTGCTACGTATCATCAGTCCTTCTGCTGCTGAAACCCTCATCCTTACTTTCTTCCCTTCCATGCTCAGCTCTTCCAATGCTCTCCTAGTCAGCTTCATATGCTCCAGCCTCCATAAACTTGAGCTCATCCAAAACTTACTGCCCATATTCTAACCCTCATCAAGTCCCACTCTAACCCTCATCACCCCTGTGCTCGCTGATCTACATTGCTTTTCCATCCATCGATGCCTCAAATTTAAAATTCTCATCCTCGTGTTCAAATCCCTCCATGGCCTTGCCTCTCTCTACCTCTGTAACCTCTTCCAACCCTATACTCTGAGAACTCTGCTTTCCTCCAATTCTGGCCTCTTGTGCAATCCCTAATCCCTTCACCGCATCATTGGTGGCCATGCTGTCAGCTATCCATGCCCAAGCTCTAGAATTCTTCTCTCTCCTCCTTTAAAACCCTCCTTAAAATCTACCTCTTTCATCAAGCTTTTAATCACCCATCCTAATAGCTCCTTCTTTAGTTCAGTGTTAATTTTTATTTGATTTTCTAATGCTGTGGGGCATTTTGCTACAGTAAGGGCACTGTGTAAATACAAATTGGTGTAACTGTTTTTTTAAAAAAGTATATGAATTTTACCTTCGTAAAACTTTTAAAATATTTCCTCTAGCTTTTCTTCAAATCATTTTGCTTAAAACTAAACAAAAGTATAGCTGACTAAATGGCTTGATGATTTCTGGGGAATTACAAACACTACACAATCCAAATACAGCTCACATCATCAAATCTAAGCTCAAGATTTGGGAAGATGCTGAAGTTTTTCAAGTAAAAACTTTAATGAAGTCAGTAAAAGAGATAAAAGACAATTCAATGTATAAGTTTAATCATGTCTTAGGAAATAAGTAACTTATAAATTATTTTCTTTTGATTCAGTCCTTATTTTGGATATTAGAAATTTTAGTTAGTGTGGGAAAAATTGACAGATAAAGAAAATGTCAGAAAGCATTTTGGAAAATTGTGGAAACCTAGGCCTAACAGTGGTGCAAAACGGGCCTTTATCGAACCGGTCACCTGTTATACGCCTGATATTCTGTTCCCTTGACTGCAACAGAATTAAGTATCAAGCGATGCGTATAACGGGCGGCAATCCGATACCGCCCACTTTACGCCACCGCCCGAGACGAATTTCCAGGCTCCAGTATCCAGATTGCACAGTGATGTGTTTACATAGGCATTATAAATATGGACATAGGCTGGTAGAAATTGGCCTTCGGTGTTCCCATTTTATGGCTGGAAAACAGGAGCAACAAGGGCTAATTTCGGGGACCAATGTCCAGATATTGGCTAAGTCCATTTTTTAATCATTGCTGATGGTAGCCTAAAATAGGCACTAGGTCCTTCTTTACAAATGCAAAGGACTTAGCACCTATTTTAGGCCTGAGCAGCAGCCACGAACAAGAGATCATCTGTTTTAAAAAATTGTTCACGTGGAGGCAACATGAGCAGGACTACTCCCCTGACTCCACAGTACTCACTCCCCACCCCCACCCCCGCAAATACTGGGACTTAGCTTCAGGCCACTGACAGTGAGGCAAGCAGTCTGTCAATCATCTTTTTAAAATGGGCATGCAGCCTTTGAAGGCACTGGGAGCTGTCCCAAATAATATCAATGAGGCCTGAGGCCCAATTCTGGGCCAGCCTTGTGGCTTCCGGTCGGGGCACGGGCTCTGTGCGTTGCCGCCCATTTCAAGCCCAAAAAACGAACCTAAAGAGATTTCCATCCCAGGAATCTATAATGGACAAAGCTGATGCAAAAAGGGTGACAAAAACATGACAACAGGAAGACAAGTAGCGCATTCAGGAAGCGTGTGCAGATGTAAAATGTTTAATATTGTTATTTTTTAACATAAGGGGCTCGAAATTCACCACCATAAGTATCGATTTAAAAGATTTTTTTTGGAGCTAAATAAATTTAAGGCCATTTTGCTAGTTTCGCCAGTGGTGTAAAGCCACCCTTAAAAAATAAGGGCTGATTTTTTTTGAGTACCGTTTTTGTGATGTCGCTCGGGATCAAACCCAGCGATAATGCTATTTTTTGCGAGTTTCCCCAATAAAGATATTTTTAAGGACAGTGCTAAATACCACTTTTAAAAAGCTTGCCTTACCTGATGGAGCTGGATGGAAATCGGCGATAATGGGGCCATCTTGGGAAACCAAGCTAAAAGTTAAAGCCTTGGGAGGGAACAAAACTTATATTTTATATAGGGATGATAAATACTCTCAATTCTATCTTCAGCTGATTCATTTGCCATGCCAACAGAGGCAGCATTACGAAATAAACCCCAGGAAATCTATAGTGATGATTTCATCCTTTGTTGAACAAGAATGGGAAAGAATGATTCTCCATTACAGAACCATAGCCAGGGTTGAAGTATAACCTCTGATTTCTCTGTCCTTTGCCTGTATTTGGGCGGGATCCTATTTCTAGCCCAAGGAACCAGCGCACCATCCCGACCCAACCTGGGAGGCAACACTACCACTGGCAGCAGAGAGATGAAGTGCTGCAGCCCCAGGAACCAGCGTGCTGTCCCGACCCGATCTGGGTGACATCCGAGATTCTGCTGTTCACCCGAGCCAGTTCTAATAGGCAGCTTCGGTTTTAAAATTACTTTTAATGCAAAATTCGGAGATGGGTGAAATTAGCCACTCCTTCCAAAATCGTGCCCGTTGCCTAGGTAGCTTATACCTGGTATACCTAAACTTTATGGTTATGATGTGTTTTTGTAACACGGTGGCCGTAATCGCTGCTGAATTGCAATTGTGCCTCGTGTTACCCTGGAAACCTAAATGCTTCGAGTGTTGGGCATGCACAGAACGGGGGTTATTTTTAAGGTGAAAAAATTTAGTTCCGTCCTTAAAAACAGAAGTATTTATGCGCTACGCCAAAACTAAAAATAATTTTGGCAAAACGTAGGCCTTTTTTTGGCATTATTTCGGCCTAAAAAAACAGCCGTTACTCGGAAATAATGACAAAAGAAAGAGCTATTTTACAATGTGGAAAGTCTGGAATTTTCAAATTCACTCGGATCAGCTAAAATTCAGCACTTGCCACATCTATTCCTGCTCCTGCTGCAATTTAATTAATTCTTCACACAAATTGCTCATGTTATATTGCTGTGGGCAGCCAAAAATTGCTACGTTAATTTCCAACTTAATTTTTAATGAGATTTTTCATATATACTGTTCAGTGTCTCTCTGAGCTCACTTCAGCCAATAATGCATTTTCAAAATTGTTTGAATAAAACATTAGAATAATCTGCTGGCCTGCTGCTGCTTCCATCAGACAGTTAGAAAAAAAATAAGGTGGGAATGAGAAATCTGCCTGCCCTTGCACAAATCTAAAGAGTACAACTGTAAAACATATCATTTAATCAATTGCATTAATATGCATACTTAGAGAAACAATAAGGGAGTGCTTGACCAAGGGTGTTAGAACATAGTTCCAAAGTGATGACCTTTCACTCCCAATGAATCAAGTGTTAAAAGTTCAGGCTCCCTGCCACTATTTATTTGTGTTGATGTGCTTCAATATTGGTCTTCAGCCTGCCAAGGCCCTAAGCTCTAGAATTTTCTCCCTAAACCTCTCCATCTCTCGCTCCTCTTTTAAGATGCTCCTTAAAACTTACTTCGGTGATCAAGCTTTTGGTCACCTGTACGAATATCTCCTTATGTGGCGCGGTTACATTTTATCTAAGAACGCTGCTGTGAAGCATCTTGGGATGTTTCACGACCTTAAAGGCGCTATATAAATGCACGCTGTTGTAAAGGCAGCTTCCATGACCAGACTCGTGTTTCTAATCTGAAATCTACACTTTTATGCAGGTAAGACGACTAACAATTACTCTTTTACTGTGATATTTCACACTGGAGATTGCACTCTTGTCCGTTCAGAAAGGTGGAAAACACCATGCCAAATCATATATCGTTTTGGCCAAAACTTGCAACTACATTTATTTACAAGAATTGTTCTTCCATAAAACCAGAAGACTACAGCAAACGAAAACTAGCAGCACAAATACTTAGAAAACAAAGATTTAATCGATCTCCAAGTATAAGTAAAAACAGAAACTGCTGGAAATACTCAGGTCAGGCAACATCTGTTTCTCTCTCCACAGATGCTGAGGATTTCCAGCATTTTATGTTTTTATTTCAGATTTCCAGCATCCCAGTGTTTTGATTTTGCCCAAGTTTTCTCAGAGTATATTTCTTGCAAGTTACGACAGAATGTAAGACTTTGAAGACACAATCTTTCATAGATAATTTTACATAGGTGAGACAATACTCTTGCCTATCCTATGGCTTGTGTGGCTGAATTTTCCTCAAACTTCTGTTCAATCAGGTGACACTTATATAGCGGCATTGTTCCTTGGGGGGGGGCAGTGGTTGTAGAGGTGAAAACTGAACAAATTAGATGAAAGACCACGTCTTTCTCCACTCTCCCATCCTGCGACAGTTGGAACTGGTGCTCTCCACTCTCTCGTCCAGTGACAGTTGGAACTGGTGCTCTCCACTCTCCTGTCCTGCGACAATTGGAACTGGTGGTCTCCACTCTCCTGTCCTGCGACAATTGGAACTGGTGCTCTCCACTCTCCCATCCTGTGACAGTTGGAACTGGTGCTTTCCACTCTCTCTCCTGCGACAGTTGGAATTGGTGCTCTCCACTCTCCCATCCTGTGACAGTTGGAACTGGTGCTCTCCACTCTCTCGTCCTGTGACAGTTGGAACTGGTGCTCTCCACTCTCCCATCCTGCGACAGTTGGAACTGGTGCTCTCCATTCTCTGTGCTGTGACAGTTGGAACTGGTGCTCTCCACTCTCCCATCCTGCGACAGTTGGAACTGGTGCTCTCCACTCTCCCATCCTGTGACAGTTGGAACTGGTGCTCTCCATTCTCTGTGCTGTGACAGTTTGAACTGGTGCTCTCCACTCTCCCGTCCTGCGACAGTTTGAACTGGTGCTCTCCACTCTCCCGTCCTGTGACAGTTGGAACTGGTGCTCTCCACTCTCCCGTCCTGCGACAGTTGGAACTGGTGCTCTCCACTCTCTCGTCCTGTGACAGTTGGAACTGGTGCTCTCCACTCTCTCTCCTGCGACAGTTGGAACTGGTGCTCTCCACTCTCCCGTCCTGTGACAGTTGGAACTGGTGCTCTCCACTCTCTCTCCTGCGACAGTTGGAACTGGTGCTCTCCACTCTCCCATCCTGTGACAGTTGGAATTGGTGCTCTCCACTCTCCCATCCTGTGACAGTTGGAATTGGTGCTCTCCACTCTCTCGTCCTGTGACAGTTGGAACTGGTGCTCTCCACTCTCTCTCCTGCGACAGTTGGAACTGGTGCTCTCCACTCTCCCGTCCTGTGACAGTTGGAACTGGTGCTCTCCACTCTCTGTGCTGTGACAGTTTGAACTGGTGCTCTCCACTCTCCCGTCCTGTGACAGTTGGAACTGGTGCTCTCCATTCTCTGTGCTGTGACAGTTTGAACTGGTGCTCTCCACTCTCCCGTCCTGCGACAGTTGGAACTGGTGCTCTCCATTCTCTGTGCTGTGACAGTTTGAACTGGTGCTCTCCACTCTCCCGTCCTGTGACAGTTGGAACTGGTGCTCTCCACTCTCCCGTCCTGTGACAGTTTGAACTGGTGCTCTCCACTCTCCCGTCCTGTGACAGTTGGAACTGGTGCTCTCCACTCTCCCGTCCTGTGACAGTTGGAACTGGTGCTCTCCATTCTCTGTGCTGTGACAGTTTGAACTGGTGCTCTCCACTCTCCCGTCCTGCGACAGTTGGAACTGGTGCTCTCCACTCTCCCATTGGTGTAGGAGGGAGGGCTTTAGTTTCCTGAACAATTGGGACTGCTTCTGGGGTAGGTAGGACCTGTACAAGTCGGACAGGTTACACCTCAACAGAGATGGGACCAATGTTCTCGCGGGTGGTTTTGATAGTACAGTTGGGAGGGCTTTAAACTAGCTTGGCAGGGGGATGGGAACCAAGGAGCGGGCTCTGAGCTGGTTAGGGTGGGTGAGAGCTCAGATGAACAGAACCCCAAGAAAGAATGCAAAAGGCAGGAGGCAACAGAGCAGAGTAGCACTGGGGTAAGTGTAAACCACAAGGTGATAGGAAGGGACAATGGGCCCAAGTTTCCACAAGAAAAAAAACGTGCGCCCGTTTTTCGCGCCTAAAAAAATCCTCGGTATTCTCCGCCTACTTACAGGTCCTCTGGCCCTCGGCGCAGTCAGCACGAGCTGTGGGGGGGGGGGGCGGGGCCAGGTCCCGGCGCTGAAAACAGTGCCGGGACCTCTGCACATGCGCGCTACAGTCGGCACGCAAGTGCAGTAACTCCAGGCACCGAACTGTGTGGGAGGGGCCCAAAGCACGCAGCCCCTAGCTCTGGCTGAATGGCCTCACTGGGGCTGCGTGAATGAGGCTCCTCCCACGGCCAGCTCCTGCTCCCCCCCTGACCAGACCCGACACTCGCCCCCCCCCGCCCCCCGCACCCGACCCGACACCCGCTCCCCGCCCCCCCCCGCCCCGACCCGACACCTGCTCCCCCCCCGGCCCGACCCGAGACCCGCTCCCCCCCCCCGTCCTGACCCGAGACCCGAGACCCGCTCCTCCCCACCCCCGCCCCGACCCGACACCCGCTCCCCCCCCGCCCCGAGACCCGACACCCGCTCCCCCCCCCCGACCCGAGACCTGCTACCCCCCCCCCCGACTGATCCGACCCGAGCTCCTGTTCCCCGACCCGACCCCTCTCCCCCCCCCGCTCTCTCTCCCCCCCCCGCTCTCTCCCTCCCCCTCCGCGCTCTCTCTCCCACCCCGCGCTCTCCCTCTCCCTCCCTCCCCCCTCTCTCTCCATCTCCCTCCCTCCCTCCCCTCTCTCTCTCCCTCTCCCTCCCTCCCTCCCCTCTCTCTCTCCCTCTCCCTCCCTCCCTCCCCCCCTCTCTCTCTCCCTCCCCCCTCCCCCTCTCTCTCTCTCCCTCCCTCCCCCTCTCTATCTCTCCCTCCCCCCTCCTCCTCTCTCTCTCTCCCTCCCTCCCCCCTCTCTCGCCCTTTCCCTCCCTCCCTCCCCTCTCTCTCTCCCCCTCTCCTCTCTCTCTCCCCTCCTCCTCTCTCTCTCTCCCTCCCCCCTCCCCCTCTCTCTCTCTCCCTCCCCCCTCCCCCTCTCTCTCTCTCCCTCCCTCCCCCTCTCTCTCTCTCCCTCCCTCCCCCTCTCTCTCTCTCTCCCTCCCCCCTCCTCCTCTCTCTCTCTCTCTCCCTCCCCCTCTCTCTCTCTCTCTCTCTGTCCCTCCCCCTCTCTCTCCCTCCCTCCCCCTCTCTCTCTCTCTCCCTCCCTCCTCCCCTCTCTCTCTCTCCCTCCCTCCTCCCCTCTCTCTCTCTCTCCCCCTCCCTCCCCCCCTCTCTCTCTCTCCCTCCCTCCTCCCCTCTCTCTCTCTCTCCCCCTCCCTCCCCCCCCCCCTCTCTCTCTCTCTCTCTCTCTCTCCCCCTCCCGCTCAGCGGCACGAACGGCTGCAGAATTCTCCCTGGCTGAAGCACTTTCACAGGTAGGAAGATGGTTTATTTAATCTTTTCTTGGCTTATAAATGTTTATTCAGGTTGGATTTATTTGTATAATATTTGTAGAAGTATAAATAAGGATTTATTGTCGAATTTAATGAGTTCCCTTCCCCCCCACCTCGTTCTGGGCGCCTAATTTGTAACCTGCGCCTGATTTTTTAATGTGTAGAACAGGTTTTTTCAGTTCTACAAAAATCTTCACTGGCTCCATTCTACTTTAGTTTGGAGTACATTTTCACTGTGGAAACTTTCAAATCAGGCGTCAGTGGCCGGACACGTCCCCTTTTGAAGAAAAAATTCTGTTCTAAACTAGAACTATTCTACCTGACTGGAACTGCAGAAAAAAAAATGTGGAGAATTGCGATTTCTAAAATAGTCCGTTCTCCACCAGTTGCTCCTAAAAATCAGGCGCGAATCATGTGGAAACTTGGGCCCAATATGTATGAATATAAAGGGGCTGCAGGAGGGGTCAAAACTAAAAATCATGGTTTAAAAACTAGTATTAAAACACTTTACCTAAACACACGCAGCATTCGAAACAAAGTAAATGAGTTGACGGCACAAATCATTACAAATGGGTATGATTTGGTGGCCATTACTGAAACGTTGTTGCAGGGTGGCCAAGACTGGGAATTAAACATACAAGGGTATCTGACAATTCGGAAAGATAGACAAGAGGGGAAGGGAGGTGGGGTAGCTCTGTTAATGAAGGATGATATCAGGGCAGTTGTGAGAGACGATATTGGCTCTAATGAACAAAATGTTGAATCATTGTGGGTGGAGATTAGAGATAGTAAGGGGAAAAAAGTCACTGGTGGGCGTAGTTTATAGGCCCCCAAATAATAACTTCACGGCGGGAAGGACAATAATAAGGGGAATAATGGAGGCATGTGAAAAAGGAATGGCAGTAATCATGGGGGATTTTAACCTATATATCGATTGGTCAAATTAAAATCGCACGGGGTAGCTTTGAGGAGGAATTCATAGAATGCATACGGGATTGTCTCTTAAAACAGTATGTGACAGAACCTACAAGGGAGCAAGCTATCTTAGATCTGGTCCTGTGTAATGGGTCAGGAATAATAAACGATCTCATGGTAAAAGATCCTCTCGGAATGAGTGATCACAGTATGGTTGAATTTATAATACAGATTGAGGGTGAGGAAGTAGTGTCTCAAACGAGCGTACTATGCTTAAACAAAGGGGACTACAGTGGGATGAGGGCAGAGTTGGCTAAAGTAGACTGGGAACACAGACTAAACGGTGGCACAATTGAGGAACAGTGGAGGACTTATAAGGAGCTCTTTCATAGTGCTCAACAAAAATATATTCCAGTGAAAAAGAAGGGCGGTATGAGAAGGGATAACCAGCCGTGGATAACCAAGAAAATAAAGGAGAGTATCACATTAAAAACCAAGGTTAGTGGGAAACTAGAAGATTGGGAAAATTTTAAACAACAGCAAAGAATGACTAAAAAAGCAATAAAGGAAAGATAGATTACGAAAGTAAACTTGCGCAAAACATAAAAACAGATAGTAAAAGCTTTTACCGATATATAAAATGGAAAAGAGTGACTAAAGTAAATGTTGGTTCCTTAGAAGATGAGAAATGTGGAAATGGCTGAGACCTTAAACAATTATTTTGCTTCGGTCTTCACAGTGGAAGACACAAAAACCATGCCAAAAATTGCTGGTCACGGGAATGTGGGAAGGGAGGACCTTGAGACAATCACTATCACTAGGTGGGTAGTGCTGGATAGGATAATGGGACTCAAGGTAGACAAGTCCCCTGGACCTGATGAAATGCATCCCAGGGTATTAAAAGAGATGGCGGAAGTTATAGCAGATGCATTCGTTATAATCTACCAAAATTCTCTGGACTCTGGGGAGATACCATCGGATTGGAAAGCAGCTAATGTAATGCCTCTGTTTAAAAAAGGGGGCAGACAAAAGACAGGTAACTATAGACCGGTTAGTTTAACATCTGTAGTGGGGAAAATGCTTAAAGCTATCATTAAGGAAGAAATAGCAGGACATCTAGATAGAAATAGTGCAATCAAGCAGACTCAACATGGATTCATGAAGGGGAAATCATGTAACTAATTTACTGAAATTCTTTGAGGATATAACGAGCATGGTGGATAGAGGTGTACCAATGGATGTGGTGTATTTAGATTTCCAAAAGGCATTCGATAAGGTGCCACACAAAAGGTTACTGCAGAAGATAAAGGTACGCAGAGTCAGAGGAAATGTATTAGCATGGATAGAGAATTAGCTGGCTAACAGAAAGCAGAGAGTCGGGATAAATGGGTCCTTTTCGGGTTGGAAATCGGTGGTTAGTAGTGTGCCACAGGGATCGGTGCTGAGACCAAAACTGTTTACAATATACATAGATGACCTGGAAGAGGGGACAGAGTGTAGTGTAACAAAATTTGCAGATGACACAAAGATTAGTGGGAAAGTGGGTTGTGTAGAGGACACAGAGAGGCTGCAGAGATTTAGATAGGTTAAGCGAATGGGCTAAGGTTTGGCAGATGGAATACAATGTCAGAAAATGTGAGGTCATCCACCTTGGAAAAAAAAACAGTAAAAGGAAATATTATTTGAATGGGGAGAAATTACAACATGCTGCAGTGCAGAGTGACCTGGGGGTGCATGAATCCCAAAAAGTTAGTTTGCAGGTGCAGCAGGTAATCAGGAAGGCGAATGGAATGTTGGCCTTCATTGCGGGAGGGATGGAGTACAAAAGCAGGGAGGTCCTGCTGCAACTGTACAGGGTATTGGTGAGGCCGCATCTGGAGTACTGTGTGCAGTTTTGGTCACCTTACTTAAGGAAGGATATACAGGCTTTGGAGGGGGTACAGAGACGATTCACTAGGCTGATTCCGGTGATGAGGGGGTTACCTTATGATGAGAGATTGAGTAGACTGGGTCTTTACTTGTTGGGAGTTCAGAAGGATGAGGGGTGATCTTATAGAAACATTTAAAATAATGAAAGGGATCAACAGGATAGAGGCAGAGAGGTTGTTTCCATTGGTCGGGGTGACTAGAACTAGGGGGCACAGCCTCAAAATACGGGGAAGCCAATTTAAAACTGAGTTGAGAAGGAATTTCTTCTCCCAGAGGGTTGTGAATCTGTGGAATTCTCTGCCCAAGGAAGCAGTTGAGGCTAGCTCATTGAATATACTCAAATCACAGATAGATAGATGTTTAACCAATAAGGGAATTAAGGGTTATGGGGAGCGTGCGGGTAAGTGGAGCTGAGTCCATGGCCAGATCAGCCATGATCTTGTTGAATAGCGGAGGGGCTAGATGGCCTACTCCTGTTCCTAATTCTTAAGTTCTTAATAATGTTGGGGAAGTCCAAAACCAGGGGTCACAGTCTCAGGATAAGGGGTAAGCCATTTAGGACCGAGATGAGGAGAAACTTCTTCACCCAGAGAGTGGTGAACCTGTGGAATTCTCTACCACAGAAAGTTGTTGAGGCCAATTCACATAATATATTCAAAAAGGAGTTAGATGTAGTCCTTACTACTAGGGGGATCAAGGGGTATGGCGAGAAAGCAGGAATGGGGTACTGAAGTTTCATGTTCAGCCATGAACTCATTGAATGGCGGTGCAGGCTCGAAGGGCCGAATGGCCTACTCCTACACCTATTTTCTATGTTTCTATGTTTCTATGTCTACCCCGCTGTCACTGTGCTGGGTGACTTATTGGGGGGGCAGGAGCTGAGTTGCCCGAGGTGGTCTAAGAGGAAATTAAAATTAGTCTTTTTTATGATGGACTATGGCAGAATATCTCACTGCCCCATTAACCTTAACTTACTGCCACAAAATCACCTGAAATCGTGTTTTTAATTTACAAGGAAAAGCCAGGCCTAAATGCTAATTACAGAAATTGATAGAGAGTTGAAAGCTGGGCTCTGAATTTGAACACTGAACCGTAGACGAATATTAATTCAATGCCTTTAGGCAAAAGATGCCTTTTATGTGAACGATGTTCTACTTGAGACGTTAACTGTCTCCCCTCGGTGATGACCCCAAATGGGTCAAATTAGAATTGACCAATCAGTCTGTTTGACTACCGTCAGCAATCAAAGCTATTCTCATTTGATTAGAAACAACAAATAAAACAATCATTGCTTTTTCAAAGGATCAATATTTTTGATTAGTTTGAGCACAGAGAACAACCCTAGAGTGCATAATAGGTGTCTGCGGATTTTGCATTTAACCTTTCAAAGATGAAGGAATTTCTGATGCAATTGACTAATAGATATGGCCAAATTACATCACTGTGGGAATCCAGCAGTGGGGCAGTGTTCTCCGATATATTAGCCACTAGTCACGTGGCTAATTGGGAATCCAAATGTGGCTAATTGTATTTCTGATTAGTAAATTAAAAAATGAGTAATAGACACCATCCTTGGGCATGTGATCTCAATAGTCATATGCGCCCAGTGTATGCATGTATACTTTAACCATTTTGGGCATCTGTTTGCTTTTTGTCATACCATTTTGTCATACAGAGTGTGCAAGTGTTTTTTGATCGTTATGGTGTTTTAAATATTCTTTCTCGGGATGTGGACATCGCCTAGGCCGGCATTTATTGCCTATCCATAGTTGCCCTTGAGAAGGTGGAGAGTGGGCCTTCTTGAACTGCTTGAGTGCTTTATTTTCTTGGTTACTGGATGGTGGTCGATGTTTCGTAAATTTGCATGTGAAGTACATTTAAGTGTATTGTGTGAGTGTAATAAAGCGTTTTCTACTAAAATGAGTGCATGTAGATAAAATGATGTCGCCATAGCCACATCTGTAGCTAGTTAGTGATTTCTATTGGACAGCACTGAGCTAGGTGGTTTCTCCTAGCTAGGCCAAAGAAATATTAAGAATGCACATAACTGAAGACGTTTATAAATTCAGAATATATTGACCTAACATACGAAAAAAATACAATGGAGATTTTACAGTTTAAAGCAAGACAAGAGTTCTGCTTCCATCACACCGTGCTCCAAGTTAAGTATACTAGTAACAAAAGTTTTCTCTGAATTGAAGCCAGCTTCCTTTATTATGTGTCAGCAGTACAACAGTGCCCTGAATTAGATGGTATTTTGCTTTAAGGTCACATAAATCGGGATTGTGGAAAATAGAAGTACTTCGCTCGCACAGTGAAGAGTGTCCTTTTAAGAGTGGAGTATTCAGTCATGCACTCAAGTTCTGCTAGACAAACCTCAGAACATTTGATTCCAGTCAAGAGTGCAAATTAAAAAAAGGGGGCAACTAAGGTTACGCTGAAAGTTTAGAAAGAAAAAATAAATGGATAACTACTCAGCTACAAGTGTCAGCATGCAACACTTCGTAATCAAAGCTTTATTCTTCAATTCAGCTTCCATTCTGTCAAAGAAAGCAGTAGCAAAATTAGAAGCAGAAAACACATTAAAATCATGAATAATTTGAAATGCTCCAGGTTTGATTGAGAATTAAAAGCAGAAAGGAAAGAGCTTTGAATGTGGGATCTAACTACATTCTAAGAATGAGGCAGACTACCAAGATAAGTAATCCCGCATTCTGCCTTATACATTCAGCTTACATGTATAAAATTAATTATGACAGATCAGACAGGAAACTGAGGTAGGAAGCTCGCTTACACTGTTCCAATTTTGGAAGGAGGGTCATACAGTGAAAATTAATTTTTTTCACTGCAGCCAAGGAGGTTATGGATGACCTGAAATAGACCAGATTATAAAAAGAAAAGACTTCCTCAGGAAGTCCCAAAGCGCTTTACACTTTTGAAGTGTAGTTACTGTTGTAATGTAGGAAACAGCACAGCCAATTTGTGCACAGAAACTGATAATGACGAGATAATTTGTTTTTTTAAAGTGGTGTTGGTTGAGGAATAAATATTGTCCAGGACACCAGGGACAACTCCCCTGCTCATCTTTGAAATAGTGCCATGGGATATTTTACATCCACCTGAGAGAGCAGACAGGGCCTCCATTTAACGTCTCATCTGAAAGACGGCACCTCTGACAGTGAAGCACTCCCTCAGTACTGCACTGGAGTGTCAGCCCAGATTTTTGTGCTCAAGTCTTTAGAGCAGGACTTGAACCCACAACCTTCTGATTCAGGAGGTGAGACTGCTACCAACTGAGGCACAGCTGACACATTATGAAGGCTTATAATAAGGTAAATAATGATAGTTTCTGCTGGTCAGACACAAAATCATAATCAGCAACAGAATTAAAGGGAGATTAGGAAAAATACTACACCAAAGGCGAAGAGCGTATGAAATTCTTTGCCAAAATAAATTTTGAAGCATAGTCCATGAATTTTTTTAAAAGGGAATTAAATAGATGTTTGCAAAGTAACAATATTAGAAAGGCATGGAGAGCGTGCAAGAGTGGAAATTAGGTGAGATAGATCAAGTGAAGTAAAACATTGGGCCAAATGGCTTGTTTCCATGCTGTACATTCTATGAATTCTTTCTTGTTCATTCAACCTGCAGATACACGTGAATAGATGGTCATAGATGGGGGTAATTGTCATGTATCTCACACTACTGTACATAACTGTATCTTACCATGCTATACATGACTGTAACCAGAGATAACCTGTGACCACAAGCTTACCTTACCACCAGGGGTGCACTTGCAGGAGACACTGGATACCTGTCCCAGACAGGTATACAAGGACAGGTCTCAGGCAAGTGTGGCATTCGAGAGCTGTGTAATAAAGGTGCAGGTCCTGAGTGACCTTGACTTCAACATGTGCCTCGTGTGAGTCTGTACTGCAGGGACAGGACTTTACAGTGGCGACGAGTTATGGGATTACAGAATCCACAGAATGGCGACCAACGGCTCAGATGCAAAATACAATGCTGGAGGTAATTGGGAGGACTTTATAGAAAGGCTCCAGCAAAGCTTCGTAACCAAAGACTGGTTAGGCGACAACAAGGCAAACAAGAGAAGAGCCCATCTCTTGACCAGCTGTGGCTCGAAAACATACGCCTTAATGAAGGACCTGCTGGCACCCGAGAAACCAGCAAGCAAGTCGTTTGAAGAGTTGAGCACACTGGTAAGAGACCACCTGAAGCCAGCGAGCAGCCTACACATGGCCAGACACAGGTTCTACAACTACAGATGCTGTGTGGGCCAGAGCATACCCGACTTCGTGGCGTAACTTCGGAGGTTGGCTAGCTTATGTGAGTTCTCTGATGAACTAAGGAGAGAAGTACTGAGAGACTTTTTTATTGAGGGAATAGGCCACGTAGGCATATTCCGAAAGCTCATAGAGACCAAGAACTTGACTCTAGAGGCAGCAGCACTGGTTGCACAGACATTCTTGGCAGGAGAAGAAAAAACGAGGTTGATCTACACTGCGGGTACGACAACTAACGAAACATCGGAACAAGAGGTTCACAGCATGAAACAAGCTGCTACCCCCACACACAGACAAAGGCAGGAGAGCAGGCCCTCAATAGCAGGCAGTGGCACCAGAAGCCATCAAGGGCCACATGAACGGCCATTCACACCTCATCAACCCACAATGCGAGCAAACAACTGCAAACTGAGAGAAGCTCAAGAGAGATCAGCCAGACGCAGCTCGTCCTTTGGAAACAATGGAAGCGGTCTGTGCTGGAGATGTGGGGGAAGGCACTCATCAAGGGGGTGTTGATTTCAGCATGCTGTTTGCAGAAACTGCAACTATACAGGGCATCTGGCCCGCATGTGCAGAAAAACGGCAGCTCGGCTGGTATACGAATCGGAGGGTCGGAAAGCGGACCAGAAGACAGTGGGGACAGTACCCAGGACACCGAGGTACAGCGGGTCAACACGATCAATGGCCACTGCTCTTACAACAAGACGCCTCCAATAATGATGAGGGTCCTACTCAACGGGATACCCGTCAACATGGAGCTGGATATGGGAGCGAGTCAATCTCTCATCAGCGCTCAACAATTTGAACAGCTGTGCTGCACAAAAGAGACAGACCAAAGCTCACAAGGGTTGACACCAAACTAAGGACCTATACCAAAGAAATTGTCCCAGTCCTTGGCAGCGCCATGCTCTCAGTCACACACAAAGGGACAATGAATCGACTTCCCCTGTGGATTGTCCCCGGAGACCCACCAGCACTGCTGGGGAGAAGCTGGCTGGCAAAACTAAACTGGAAATGGGATGATGTTCACGCCATGTCGTCAGAGGAACGGACCTCCTGCTCAACAGTTCTAAGTCGATTTGAACATCTCTTTCAGCCAGGTGTGGGCACCTTCAAAGGGGCTAAAGTCAAAATCTACATCACACAGGATGCTAGACCGGTCCATCACAAGGCTAGAGCTGTACCCTATGTGATGAGGGAAAAGATTGAACATGAACTGGACAGGCTTCTACGGGAAGGCATTATTTCACCCGTGGAATTTAGCGACTGGGCAAGTCCCATCGTCCCAGTCATGAAGCCTGATGGATCCGTACGAATCTGTGGGGACTACAAATCTACCATAAACAGAGTCTCCCTACTGGACTCGATGCCCAGAGCGGAGGACTTATTTGCCACATTGGCTGGAGGAAAACTTTTCTCAAAACTAAATCTCACATCTGCGTATATGACACAAGAATTGACCGACGAGTCCAAGCTACTCACCACTATCAACACACATCGAGGCCTTTTCATGTACAATCGCTGCCCATTCGGCATCAGGTCGGCGGTTGCTATATTCCAGCGCAACATGGAGAGTCTGCTCAAGTCCATCTCGGGGACGGTTGTATTTCAAGACGACATACTTATCACAGGCAGGGACACCGACTCCCATCTCCTCAGTTTGGAGGAAGTACTAAAGTGGTTGGATCAGGTAGGCCTAAGAGTTAAGAAATCCAAGTGCCTGTTTCTCGCGCCCGAGGTTGAATTTTTGGGCTGAAGGATTGCCGCTGATGGAATCCGCCCAACAGAGTCCAAAACCGAAGCAATTCACCTGGCACCCAGGCCCCGGCATGTCTCAGAACTGCGTGCCTTTCTCGGGCTGCTCAATTACTTTGGGAACTTTATGCAGAACTTAAGCACACTGCTGGAGCCTCTCCACGTGCTACTCAGAAAGGGGTGCGATTGGTTTTGGGGGGACGCGCAGGAACACGCCTCCAACAAGGCACGCAACCTTCTGTGTTCCAACAGTGTTTTGGCTTTCTTTGATCCAGGTAAAAAGCTAGTTCTTACATGTGATGCGTCAGCGTACGGGGTCGGGTGCGTTTTACAACAGGTCAATAATGCGGATAAATTACAACCCATAGCTTATGCCTCCAGGTCACTTTCGCGGGCGGAGCGCGGGTACGGAATGGTGGAGGAGGAGGCACTCGCGTGCGTGTACTGTGTCAAAAAGATGCACCAATACCTTTTCGGGGCCAAGTTCGCGTTAGAAACCGACCACAAGCCCCTCACGTCCCTACTATCCGAGAGTAAGGTAATAAACGCCAACGCCTCGGCACGCATTCAACGGTGACCACTTATGCTGGCCTCTTACGATTACACCATAAGGCACAGACAACTGTGCCAACACGCTTAGCAGGCTACCCCTAGCGACCACGGAAAGGTCTGACGAACAGGATTGTGAGATAGTCATGGCAATCAATGCCTTTGAGTCCACAGGTTCGCCCATGACGGCTCGCCAAATCAGAGCCTGGACGACCAGCGACCCCACGTTATCCCTAGTAAAAAGATGTGTCTTAACTGGTCACTGGGCAGAGGCTCGCGATGCCTGCCCCGAGAAGATCAAACCCTTCCATAGGCGCATGCATGAGCTGTCACTACAAGCAGACTGCCTGATGTGGGGCAGCCGAGTAGTTATGCCTCTGCGAGGCAGAGAGGCATTTTTCCGGGAGCTCCACTGCGAGCACCCGGGGATCGTTCTCATGAAGACCATACCCACGTCTGGTGGCCTGGCATTGACGCGGACTTGGAGCTCTGCGTCCGACAGTGCACCATTCGTGCCCAACTCAGTAATGCCCCCAGGGAGGCCCCCCTGAGCCCCTGGCCCACCAAACCGTGGTCGTGGGCCCATTCATGGACAAAATGTTCCTCGTAGTTGTAGATGCATTTTCAAAGTCGAATGCACCATTTTAAACTCGAGCACCACCTCCACCACTGTGGATAGCCTTGGAACCATGTTCGCAACACACGGCATTCCTGACATATTGGTCAGTGATAATGGTCCGTGCTTCACCAGTGCAGATTTCATGAGTGACCACGGCATAAATCACGTTAGGATGGCACCGTTCAAGCCAGCCTCCAACAGCCAGGCGGAGCGAGCAGTGCAGATCATTAAACAAGACATGCTCAAAATCCAAGGTCCCCTGCTGCAGGGCCGCCTGTCGTGACTGCTGCTGGCATACAGATCTCGTCTGCATTCATCGACTGGAGTTCCCCTCGTGCAAATATTGATGAAACGGACCTTAAAGGCAAGGCTCTTATTAATCCTCCCAGATATGCATGAAATCGTTAATGCAAAGCGCAGTAAGCTAACTGAGTACCATGACCGAAATTCAAGGGGGAGGTGGAATGAGATGGAGGACAAAGTGTTTGTGCTAAACTATGTCCCAAATGGCTTGCAGGGACAGTAACAGGCAAGGAAGGAAACAGGCTACTGGTAGTACAAATGGACAATGGCCAAACCTGCCAGAGGAATGTAGACCAAGTCAAAAGTAGATTTACCAACAACACTGCTGAACCAGAAGCAGACTACAATGTGGAACTCACACCACACCTGGTGGACAGACAGAGGGAACAATCTGAGGAAAGGGCAATCCCAACAGACAGCCCAGGCGAGGCACCAACAATCATACTGAACGAAACAGACAGCCCAGGCGAGATACCAGCAATCACACCGAAAGAAAAACAGGCACCAAGGCAAACAACTGAACCACAAGTAAGATGCTCCACGCGAGAGCGTAGACCACCTGAGAGACTGAACCTATAAAGACAATAAGACCTTGGGGGCGGGTGATGTCATGTATCTCACACTACTGTACATAACTGTATCTTACCATGCTATACATGACTGTAACCAGAGATGACCTGTAACCACAAGCTTACCTTACCACCAGGGGTGCACTTGCAGGAGACACTGGATACCTGTCCCAGACAGGTATATAAGGACAGGTCTCAGGCAAGTGTGGCATTCGAGAGCTGTATAATAAAGGTGCAGGTCCTGAGTGACCTTGACTTTAACATATGCCTCGTGTGAGTATGTACTGCAGGGACAGGACTTTACAGTAATATATTAGCATGGATAGAGGATTGGCTAACGAACAGAGAACAGAGAGTCGGGATAAATGGTTCATTCTCTGGTTGGCAACCAGTAACTAGTGGGGTGCCGCAGGAATCAGTGCTGGGACCCCAACTATTTACAATCTATATTAACGACTTGGAAGAAGGGACTGAGTGTAACATAGCCAAGTTTGCTGACGATACAAAGATGGGAGGAAAAGCAGTGAATGAGGAGGACACAAAAAATCTGCAAAAGGACATAGACAGGCTAAGTGAATGGGCAAAAATTTGGCAGATAGAATATAATGTTGAAAAGTGTGAGGTCATGCACTTTGGCAGAAAAAAATCAAAGAGCAAGTTATTATTTAAATGGAGAAACATTGCAAAGTGCCGCAGTACAGCGGGACCTGGGGGTACGTGTACATGAAACACAAAAGGATAGTATGCAGGTACAGCAAGTGATCAGGAAGGCCAATGGTATCTTGGCCTTTATTGCAAAGGGAATGGAGTATAAAAGCAGGGAAATCTTACTACAGCTATATGCGGTATTGGTGAGGCCACACCTGTGTGCAGTTTTGGTTTCCATATTTACGAAAGGATGTACTTACTTTGAAGGTTCACTAGGTTGATTCTGGGGATGAGGTGTTGATTTATGAGGAAAGGTCGAGTAGGTTGGGCCCCTACTCATTGGAATTCAGAAGAATGAGGTGATCTTATCGAGACGTATAAGATTATGAGGGGGCTTGACAGTGAGGATGTTTCCACTGATGTGGGGAGACTCGAACTAGGGTGCATGATCTTAGAATAAGGGGCCGCCCATTTAAAATAGATGAGGAGAAATTTCTTCTCTCAGAGGGTTGCAAATCTGTGGAATTCGCTGCCTCAGAGAGCTGTGGAAGCTGGGACATTGAATAAATTTAAGACAGAAATAGACGGTTTCTTAATCGATAAGGGAATAAGGGGTTATGGGGAGCGGGCGGGGAAGTGGAGCTGAGTCCATGATCAGATCAGCCATGATCTTATTGAATGGCGGAGCAGGCTCGAGGGGCCTACTCCTGTTCATATTTCTTATGTTCTTATCCAGCTAAGAGAAAAATATTATTGGACACTTCCCCTTTACGAGTTTGGAACTGCGCAATAACCACGTGAGCACTCGTCTGATGTTGCAGCTTCAATCCCTTGGAGAGACAATAGCAAGTAGATGTTAAAATAAGACAGACACTTTCACACACATTCAAATATAAGCAATCCTGTCAGTGAGTACGTTGAGAGGGGTGTGTGGAAGCGAGACAAAGAGTAGGTCAAACTATGCCTATGGTAGGTGATTAACATTCTTCTTCCTTCACTCAGCCTTCACATACAAATGAATTGCACCAAATGACAACTAAAAACGGAGGTGGGACAATCCTTGATTTAATGAGGGCAGCCCAGAAGTATTAAATCACTGGTCACCTTGAGCTGTCAGATTAAGACAGTAAATACATGCAGATTATTCCATGATGCCGCCTTGCAGTTAGAATCAAGTGAAACTATTTGCATATTGACACACAACGTGACGATAGCCCAAGTAAAAAAAAGTCTTCACTTTATCTGGTGGTTCTCAACCAGCTAGAGAATAATACTGTTATGTATGTAACTATGTAACCAGAGTCCTAATGGTCACCTGCACACACGTGCAGGGCCAGTATAAAAGGTTGGCTGCCATGTTGTTTAGGCAGTCTGGAGTTGTAATAGACAACTAAGGTCACACTAAGTTTAGCTTACAGTACTCAGCCTCGTGGAGTTCTTCTATACACAACAATTGGCGACGAGGAACAGAAGATGAACCTTCACGCAGCCATGGCTGCCGTTGGAATATGAGAGATTCGTAGAGGGTGATGATTGGGAAGCCTTCATCGAGCGTCTCGACCAGTACTTCGTGGCCAATGAGCTGGAAGGAGACACTAACGCGGCCAAGCGCAGGGCGGTTCTCCTCACCGTTTGTGGGCCTAAAAAATACGGCCTCATCAAGAATCTACTTGCACCAACAAAACCAATGGAGAAGGAAGAGACAGAGTTGTGCATTGTGGTTTGGGACCACCTCAAGTCGAAGGAGAGTATCCTCATGGCCAGGTATCGTTTTTACACGCACCATCGCTCCGGGGACCAGGACGTGGCGGATTATATCGCCGACCAGAGACGCCTCGCGGGACCTTGCGATTTCGGAGCTGCGTTGGGGGGAATGCTGCGGGACTTTTTCATGCTGGGCATCAGCCACAAGGTCATTCTTTGAAAGCTGCTGACTGCCAAAACCCAAGACCTGAACAGGGCCATCGCGATCGCCCAGGCATGCATGGCCACAGACGATAACACCAAACAGATATCTTCTCAATATCGAAGCTCACCGGCAAGTACAGTGCATAAAATGATGTCGCTAGCAGGCCGAATTGCATATGGCAGGGCCCATACGTCTGCGGCTGCAAAAACTATGATGACTCAGAGTCCGCCACTGGGGGTGAATGTGAATCCATTAGCACAGTGTTGGCGCTGCGGGGGTAATCATCGGGCCCATCAATGTCGAGTCAAGCACTACGCGCGACAATGGGGCACCTCCAGCGAATGTGCAAACATGCTGCGACACACCACGTGGCAGAGGATGATCGATCCGGCGCAGATCATGCAGCACAGGCAACTCAACCCGAGGAAGAAATGTATGGGGTACATACCTTCACCACCAAGAGCCCTCTTATAATGCTGAAGGTCAAATTAAATGGAGTTCCAGTATCCATGGAGTTGGACATGGGTGCGAGTCAGTCAATAATGAGCCAGAGGGCTTTCGAGAAACTGTGGGGCATTAAGGCACAGGCCCAAACTAAGCCCGATTAATGCAAAGCTGCGTACCGACACCAAAGAGCCCATACCAGTCATTGGAAGTGCGGCAGTGAAGGTATCGTATGATGAAGCTGTGCATGACCTATCATTGTGGATTGTTCCAGGCAATGGTCCAACGCTGTTCGGCAGAAGCTGGCTAGAAAAGATTAGATGGAATTGGAACGACATCAAAGCACTATCTTCAGTGAATGATACCTCTTGTGCTCAAGTGCTGAGCAAGTTTTCCTCGCTATTCAAACCAGGCATCAGCAACTTCAAAGGCGCCAAGGTACAGATCCATCTAGACCCCAATGCACGGCCCATCCATCACAAGGCTCGGGCGGTTCCGTACATGATGAGGAAGAAAGTCGAGATCGAACTGGACAGGCTCTAACGCGAAGGAATCATATCGGCAGTCGAGTTCAACAAGTGGGCCAGTCTAATTGTTCCGGTGTTGAAAAGCGATGGCACGGTCAGAATCTGCGGAGACCACAAGATAACGATTAACCGAGTCTCACTACAGGACCAGTACCCGCTGCCTGAGGCGGGTGACCTGTTCGCAACGTTAGCGGGGGAAGTCGTTCACCAAGTTGGACCTAACCTCCGCCTACATGACACAGGAGCTGGCTGAATCTTCTAAAAGATTGACGTGCATCAACACACACAAAGGGCTGTTTATATACCACAAGTGCCCTTTCGGGATTCACTTGGCTGCAGCTATTTTCCAGAGAAACATGGAGAGTTTGCTAAAATCTGTTCCGCGCACCGTTGTGTTTCAAGACGACATCCTGATCATTGGTTGTGACACCATCGAACATCTAGACAACCTGGAAGAGGTTCTAAGTAGCCTAGACAGAGTGGGACTCAGGCTGAAATGCTCCAAATGTGTTTTCCTGGTGCCAGAAGTCGATTTTTTGAGGAGAAAGATTGCAGAAGACAGCATCAGGTCCATGGACTCAAAGACAGAGGCCATCAGGAATGCACCCAGACCACAGAAAGTGACGGGAGCTGTGTTCGTTCCTGGGACTTCTCAACTATTTTGGTAACTTTCTACCTGGGTTGAGCATGTTGTTAGAGCCTTTGCACATGGTGCTATGTAAGGGTGACGACTGGGTTTGGGGCAAATCTCAAGACACAGCCCTTGAGAAGGCCAGGAACCTGCTATGTTCAAATAAGTTACTTGTACACTATGACCCATGTAAACGTTTAGTGCTAGCTTGTGACGCCTTATCGTATGGGGGTGTGTTACAGCAAGCCAATGTATCAGGCAACCTCCAACTGGTTGCATGCGCATCTAGAAGTCTGTCTAAGGCTCAGAAAGCCTTTAGTATGATCGTGAAAGAGGCATTAGCATGTGTATATGGGGTTAAGAAAATGCACCAATACGGTTTGAGCTTGAAACTGACCACAAGCCGCTCATTTCGCTGTTTTCAAAGAGCAAAGGTATAAACACCAATGTTTCATCCCGCATCCAAAGATGGGCACTAACATTATCCGCATATGTTATCCACCACAGACCAGGCATTGAAAACTTTGCCGATGCTCTTAGCCGGCTACCATTACCCACCACTGGGGTTGAAATGGCACAGCCCGCAGACTTGCTACTGGTCATGGATGCTTTTGAGAGCGAGGTCACCAGTCACGGCTCGCCAGATCAGGACCTGGACCAGCCAGGATCCTGTGCTATCATTAGTAAACAGTTGCATCGTAAATGGGAACTGGTCGGCCGTTCCCAGGGAAATACAAGATGAAATTAAGCCGTTTCACTGACGCAAAGATGAAATGTCCATCCAGTCGGATTGTCTCTTATGGGGTAATCGCGTGGTTTTGCCAAAAAAAGGCGAGGAAACGTTTATACGCGACTTACACAGTACCCACCCAGGCATTGTCACGATGAAGGCAATTGCCAGGTCGCACATTTGGTGGCCCGGCATTGACTTGAACTTGGAGTCATGCGTGCATCAGTGCAACACTTGCTCGCAACTGAGCAATGCACCAAGGGAGGCTCCACTGAGTCTGTGGTCATGGCCCTCCAAACCGTGGTCCAGGATCCACGTAGATTTTGCCGGCCCCTTTCTAGGAAAGATGGGCTAGACTTTCCACTTGGTGGCTAAGGCCGAAAAAAATGGGCCTTGTTCCAGCGATGTGGGACGTATCGCCCGTGCTGATCGCCGGCCACATTTTTTTTTTTGCAATTCTCCACTCGGCCTTAGGCCAGTGATGTCAAATGGGCGATGTGATTTCTCGGCGATCTCACGATCGCCCAAAGAAAATGGAAGTGAATGAAAAAAAAGCTTCCCTAGCAACGCATTACTGCGTATGTGCAGGTTGATTTTTTTTTTCAAGTTGATGCTCCTTTTGAGAGGTCAAGGGTCTTCACGCATGCTCAGAAGCTCTGTGTGGGTTGGGGAGAGAGAGAGAGAGAGAGAGAGAGAGAGGGAGGGAGGAGAAAGTAAGCAGTATTTTGAGCAACTCTAAAAACATAAATTTAAAGAATGGAGGGAGCTGCAGGAAAGCGAAGGGCCAAGTCCTTCAGCGAGGAGGCCAATGAGGCCCTAGTGAACAATGTCAGCGCGAGGTGGGAGGATCTGACACGGGTGGGTATGGAAAACCTCCACCCCGTGCATATAGGACGATTTGGGCAGAGATTGCCGATGTGATGAAGCCCGGACACCAGACCAGTGCCGGAAAAGATGGAACAGTCTACTGGCGGCTGCAAGAGTAAGTTGAAATTTAAATTTGAAATCATCCATATTTACTATTTAATGTTGTATGGAAAATCTAATTAGAATCTGCAATGTTATATCATAATCTTTAAACATGACTAAGTAACTAAATTAGGATTAAATGATGATTACATTTATGCACCGCAACATAAATTTGAATGTTACGGTATGAAATATCTTATTCCTATGCAATGTATTGCAAACTTGAAATTGAACTTATAAATCTGTCAGTCCTAAATGTTTATTGCCAAATCCATCTGCTTATGCCGTGCAAGGTTACCGTATCTATTACAGAAGAAGATATCCATCAACCAGCGGGAGCAACGCAGGACTGGCGGGGGCTGTGCCATGCTGCAGTCGCTCAACACCTACGAGGAGCTTGCAGTGGCCTTGGTGGGGCCGAACCCACCCTAGAGTCACGTGAGTAATGAGAACAGTGCATTGTGCAATGTGCGAATCAATAGTAAATAATTGTTACGCGGGTAATCCTATGTAATGATACTTTAATTTGATATATAATTGAGTTATACTATTGAGATTTACTATTGAACTTCACATGAGGTCATGTTAGGCCTGGTGACCGCTTGTGCATATGGGCTAATGGTAATGTTTGAGTTCTTAATTGAGATGAATTGATTTGCATTGTTGAACGTTGTTTATAACTTCCACTTGTCTTTCAACGGTCAACAAGTATTGATGGAGTCAATGGACACGTCCACTGACCAATCAGGAAACTCCAAGGGGGGGTGGGGGTGGGGAAGAGAGAGAGAGAGAGAGATTTTTTTTTTGTGGGGGGGTGGGGGGACGGACGCGGGGAGGAAAACAACCTGCGGCCATCTCTTTTGAGACAGATGAGACACCGGGACCAAGCGGTGTGCAGGTGGTGACGCCAAGGCGCGTGACATTGCAGACGCCGACCCCACGGCAGTCCGGTCAGCGTGATATGCACTCACCTGCCACGGAGGACCAGACGGAGAGCTTACTTTCCCTGTGCAGGGAGACAGTTGCGATCGGTCGCGACCTTATCCAGGGGTTCGCGGGTTTCTCAGACAATTGGAGCCAGTTCTCCACAACCTGGAGCAAGTTCTGCTTGCGCTTCTCCAGCTGGTCTTCTGAGCAGTCACAGACTGCTCGGGAGACGTTGGAGGCGATTAGAGAGCAGACAGCCGCAACAAATGCTCTACGGCACGCGGTGCTGGCTGGACACGGCGCTGCACCCAAGGTGTCGTGTCCGCTCGCAGCAAGACCCCAAGCACACAAGCGAGTATGGAGGACACAATTCCTCCTGACTTGGAAGTAGAGCCTGAGACTTCTGCTTCCGCTTTATTACCTCCACCACGGCAGGAAGTCTTGCCGTCCCACTCTGCACGACAGCTTGGTGTCGGTCTGCGGAGACCAGAACGGGCGGATGGGGTGCGAACACGGGACGGGACAGGATCTGGAGGGAAACGTGGCTGCAGGTAAGGAGGGGGGAGTGCTTCTCAATAGTTCACTTGTTTCTAAAATGTTCACTTGTTATTATCACTTTATTATTCTCTTGATATTGTTACTAAATTGGGCACTTGTATTCAATACTTAAATGGTCACTTGTTATCATTACTTAACTGTTCACTTTCCATTCTTTCTGAAATGGTCACTTGTTATCGTGACTGAAATGGTCACTTGTCATGACTGAAATGGTCACTTGTTGTCATGACTGAAATGGTCACTTGTTCTTTAAAACTTAAATGTTCAATTTCTTCTTCTAATGTTTTGGGGATTTTGAAGGAAGGGTGGGTTGGTGCGGGGGGTGGGGGGTTGGAGGGAGGGTATTGTTCATTAGTTCTTAAAAAAACATTTGTTTCTTAATAAAAAAAACTTTTGTACTTTTGTACTTAGTTACATATGTTTTTCAATGTACAGTTTTTCATGCATATCTGTTTGTTTATTCTGTTTCCCCATGGAAATGAAACTTTTGATTAACCGTAACTGTAATTGAACGTTTGAATATCACTAATAGTTCATGCGAAGCGTTCATTAATGAGCGACGAAAAAGTTTAGCGGCTGTGTAACTGCCACTGGCTACTGGTCTTCGCGAAAGGTGTGGTGGTACCGGTGCTAGATCGCTATGCTGATTAAGCTCTCCCATGTCCTAGCCCGCGTCCTCTCATCTTCGTCAGCTGCCTCTTCTGTCTCATCTCCTTCTGGAGGTGGACCTGCAGCATGATCTGGCATTATTTATCCTCTCTTTATAGCTAGGTTATGCAGCATGCAACACGCTACAATAAACTCTGCTACCTGATCAGGGTGGTACTGGAGGCTGCCTCCGGAATGATCCAGGCATCTGAAGCGCTGCTTTAGGACACTAATTGTCTTTTCAACGATGTTGCGAGTCGCTATGTGACTTTCATTATCCCGTCTCTGTGCTTCATTGACAGGATTACACAGAGGGGTCATTAGCCAACTGGCAAGGCCATATCCTTTATCGCCAGCATCCAACCGTGACCTTCTGGCTGATTGGCAAACAGGTCAGGGATAGCACTTTCACTAAGATGTGCACATCATGGATGCTGTCAGAAAATGTAGCATTTACTGACATAATTGTTTGATTGTGGTCGACAACAAGCTGCACATTTAGTGAATGGAACCCTTTCTGTTACGAAACACCTCCGCGTTCTTTAAGGGTACTTTCAGGGCAATGTGCGTGCAATCTATTGCTCCCTGCACCTTGGGGAAGTCTGCCATTCTCGAGAAACCCAAAGCCCTCTCGGTCTGTGCTGCTCTGGTTATTGGGAAGCTTATGAAGTCCATCCTGCGAGCGTAAAAGGCTTCAATCACCTGTCAAATGCAGCAGTGTGTAGCATGCTGAGAGATATGGCAGATGTCGCCAGCTGAAACCTGAAAAGATCCCGATGCGTAAAAGGCTAGGGCAGCAGTAACCTTCATCTCAACGGACAGTGCGGATCTGATGGTGCTGGAAGGCTGCAGATCATCCTTGACGAGTTGACATAGCTCATCGATAGAAACATAGAAAATAGGTGCAGGAGTAGGCCATTTGGCCCTTCGAGCCTGCATCACCATTCAATAAGATCATGGCTGATCATTCACCTCAGTACCCCTTTTCCTGCTTTCTCTCCATACCTCTTGATCCCTTTAGCCGTGAGGGCCATATCTAACTCCCTCTTGAATATATCCAACAAACTGGCATCAACAACACTCTGCGGCAGGGAATTCCACAGGTTAACAACTCTCTGGGTGAAGAAGCTTCTCCTCATCTCAGTCCTAAATGGCTTACCCCGTATCCTAAGACTGTGTCCCCTGGTTCTGGACTTCCCCAACATCGGGAACATTCTTCCCACATCTAACCTGTCCTGTCCCGTCAGAATCTTATACGTTTCTATGAGATCCCCTCTCATCCTTCTAAACTCCAGTGTATAAAGTCCTAGTTGATCCAGTCTCTCCTCATATGTCAATCCAGCCATCCCTGGAATCAGTCTGGTGAACCTTCGCTGCACTCCTTCAATAGCAAGAACGTCCTTCCTCAGATTAGGAGACCAAAACTGAACACAATATTCCAGCTGAGGCCTCACCAAGACCAAGACCTCCCTGCTCCTATACTCAAATCCCCTAGCTATGAAGGCCAACATGCCATTTGCCGCCTTCACCGCCTGCTGTACCTGCATGTCAACTTTCAATGACTGATGAACCATGACACCCAGGTCCCGTTGCACCTCCCCTTTTCCTAATCTGCCGCCATTCAGATAATATTCTGCCTTTGTCACTTTGTCACCAAAGTGGATAACCTCACATTTATCCACATTATACTGCATCTGCCATACATTTGCCCACTCACCTAACCTGTCCAAATCACCCTGCAGCCTCTTAGCATCCTCCGCACAGCTCACACCGCCACCCAGTTTAGTGTCATCTGCATACTTGGAGATATTACACTCAATTCCTTCATTCAAATCATTAATGTATATTGTAAATAGCTGGGGTCCCAGCACTGAGCCTGCGGCACTCCACTAGTCACTGGCTCCCATTCCGAAAAGGACCCGTTTATCCCGACTCTCTGCTTCCTATCTGCCAACCAATTCTCTATCCACGCCAGTACATTACCCCCAATACCATGTGCTTTGATTTTGCACACCAATCTCTTATGCGGGACCTTGTCAAAGGCCTTTTGAAAGTCCAAATACACCACATCAACTGGTTCTCCCTTGTCCACTCTACTAGTTACATCCTCAAAAAATTCCAGAAGATTTGTCAAGCATGATTTCCCTTTCATAAATCCATGCTGACTTGGACCGATCCTGTCACTGCTTTCCAAATGCGCTGCTATTTCATCCTTAATAATTGATTCCAACATTTTCCCCACTACTGATGTCAAGCTAACCGGTCTATAATTACCCGTTTTCTCTCTCCCTCCTTTTTAAAAAAGTGGTGTTACATTAGCTACTCTCCAGTCTATAGGAACTGATCCAGAGTCAATAGACTGTTGGAAAATGATCACCAATGCATCCACTATTTCTAGGGCCACTTCCTTAAGTACTCTGGGATGCAGACAATCAGGCCCTGGGGATTTATCGGCCTTCAATCCCATCAATTTCTCCAACACAATTTCCCGCCTAATAAGGATATCCTTCAGTTCCTCCTTCTCACTCAACCCTCGGTCTCCGAGTACATCCAAAAGGTTATTTGTGTCTTCCTTCGTGAAGACAGAACCAAAGTATATGTTCAACTGGTCTGCCATTTCTTTGTTCCCCATTATAAATTCACCCAGGTCCGACTGCAAGGGACCTACGTTTGACTTCACTAATCTTTTTCTCGTCACGTATCTATAGAAGTTTTTGCAGTCAGTTTTTATGTTCCTGGCAAGCTTCCTCTCGTACTTTATTTTCCCCCTCCTAATTAAACCATTTGTCCTCCTCTGCTGAATTCTAAATTTCTCCCAGTCCTCAGGTTTGCTGCTTTTTCTGGCCAATTTATATGCCTCTTCCTTGGATCTAATACTATCCTTAAGTTCCCTTGTTAGCCACGGTTGAGCCACCTTCCCTGTTTTATTTTTACTCCAGACAGGGATGTACAACTGTTAAAGTTCATCCATGTGATCTATAAATGTTTGCCATTGCCTATCCACCGTCAACCCTTTAAGTATCATTTGCCAGTCTATTCTAGCCAATTCACGTCTCATGTTAGCTTTCCTTAAGTTCAGGACCCTGGTTTCTGAATTAACTGTGTCACTCTCCATCTTAATAAAGAATTCTACCATATTATGGTCACTCTTCCCCAAAGAATCTCGCACAAGATTGCTAATTAGTCCCTTCACATTACACATCACCTAGTCTAGGATGGCCAGCTCTCTAGTTGGTTCCTCGACATATTGGTCAAGAAAACCATCGACAATACACTCCAGGAAATCCTCCTCCGCCGTATTGCCACCAGTTAGGTTAGCCCAATCTATATGTAAATTAAAGTCGCCCATGACAACTGCTGTACCTTTATTGCACACATTCCTTATTTCTTGTTTGATGCTGTCCCCAACCTCACTACTACTGTTTGGTGGCCTGTACACAATTCCCACCAGCGTTTTCTGCCCTTGGTATTCCATAGCTCCACCCATACCGATTCCACATTATCCAAGCCAATGTCCTTCCTTACTATTGCATTAATTTCCTCTTTAACCAGCAACGCCACCCCACCTCCTTTTCCTTTGTGTCTATCCCTCCTAAGTGTTGAATACCCCTGGATGTTGAGTTCCCAGCCTTGGTCACCTTGGAGCCATGTCTCTGTGATGCCAATTACATCATATCCATTAACTGCTATCTGCGCAGTTAATTCGTCCACCTTATTCCAAATACTCCTCGCATTGAGCACAGAGCCTTCAGGCTTGTCTTTTTAACACACTTTGCCCCTTTAGAATTTTGCTGTAATGTGGTCCTTTTTGTTTTTTGCCTTGGGTTTCTCTGCCCTCCACTTTTACTATTCTCCTTTCTATCTTTTGCCTCTGTCTCCCTGCATAGATTCCCATCCCCCTGCCATATTAGTTTAACTCCTCCCCAACAGCACTAGCAAACACTCCCCCTAGGACATTGGTTCCGGTCCTGCCCAGGTGCAAACCGTCCGGTTTGTACTGGTCCCACCTCCCCCAGAACCGGTTCCAATGCCCCAGGAATTTGAATCCCTCCCTTCTGCACCACTCCTCCTTCTGGAATCGCAGCCTCCTAAGACAAGTATTTTCAGACAAGTTCAGGTAAGATTGCTTCTCCAAGTACCTTCGTTGGCTATACGGTCTCCTCCTCGGTCTTCGTCTCCGTCTACGTGTTACTGTGCCACCTCTTCGATTGATCCTTTCAGTAACCAGTATGTGAGCAGTTGCAATTAAAGGCAGGGAAAGCATAGGCCCCATAATCACTATCAATAATTACTTACACTAATTTTAATAATCTCTGTACTCTATACTCTCTAATCACTGTAGTCTGCCCTCTCTAAGCTGTATACCAGTCAGTTTGATAGGCACTAACAATATCATTAAATAACTTCACTATGTAAAAGCTATTTACTAAATAATTCCAATATATGAGATCTATTTAGCATAAATAAGTTGATAATACCTATTTATATTCCCTGTCCCAAATTTCTGAGTACAATTTTCTTCATCTTACTCTCTAAATGACTCACAACTAATTCTGCACCCTTCCTCCGAAGTTAAAAATGGTGTCCGTAGTGCCTATTTCCTTCTCTTAGGCCCTGAAAAAGCAACTATTTTTGAGCACTTTTTTGGGCCTTGCATCGGCCCAGCGAAGTGCATGCTAGGTGCCGAAACTTGGGATAGGCCTTGTGTGGGCGATCATTTGGGTGATCATCTCAGCGATCAAAGTGGAAACTTGGGGGCCTATTTTTCTGGCGATGTTTTGGGCTTAGTTTCCACTTTTTGCTCAAAATGGGTGATAGAAGTCCGTTTTGGGCAATAGATGGGTCTTAGATGGGTGATGTGAAGTGGAAAGTCTAGCCCGATGTTTTTAGTAGTAGTGGACGCTTACTCCAAATGGATTGAATGCGTAATCATGTCATCCAGCACGTCCACAACCACGATTGAAAGCCTACGGACCATGATCGCCACCCATGGCTTGCCCGACGTCCTTGTCCGCGACGATGGACCATGTTTCACCAGCTCGGAATTCAACGAGTTTATGACCTGCAATGTCAGGTCTGCTCCGTTTAAGCCCGTGTCTAACGGTCAAGTGGAGCGGGCAGTCCAAACAATCAAGCAGAGCATGAAACGCGTGACGGACGGCTCCCTGCAGACCCGCTTGTCTCGCATTCTGCTCAGTTACCGGACGCGACCCCACTCGCTCACCGGGGTTCGCCCGTCTGAATTATTAATGAAGAGAGTCCTCAAAACCAGGCTCTCCCTAGTCCACTCAGAACTTAATGATCACGTAGAAACCCGGCGACACCTGCAGAACATGTAGCGCGATCGCGCGGCAATTTCACGTGACATTGATGTTAACGACCCTTTGTTTGTCCTAAATCACGGTCATGGCCCCAAGTGGATTGCTGGCACTGTTTTCGCTAAGGAAGGAAATAGGGTGTTTATAATCAAACTGTTAAATAGCCAAACGTGCAGAAAGGATTCAGACCAAATTGCGATTTACTAGCAACCAGGAACGACTTGAAGAGGACATCACCATCGACGATCCGCCAACACACAACCAACCAGCAATCGACCTCGCTGTCAATCACGAGGATGAACCCACCGTTCCTGACAGTCCGGTCAGACTAGCCGCGGTGCAGTGCAGCAATGGTCCGACCGACTCACATACGCCAGGGTTTGAACTTAGACGATCAATCAGGGAGCGCAAGGCTCCGGATCGCCTCAACTTGTAAATAACTTGTACTGAAGACTTTGGGGAGGGAGTGATGTTGCCACCAGAAGGCACGACTGTTGGTGTCCTAATGGCCACCTGCACACACGTGCAGGGCCAGTATAAAAGGTTGGCTGCCATGTTGTTTAGGCACTCTGGAGTTGTAATAAAGACTACGGTCACACTAAGTTTAGCTCTCAGTACTCAGCTTCGTGGAGTTCTTCTATACACAACAAATACAAGAAGTTAACATCTATGATCAATCATATGAAGTCCCTCACAATTCAATCCACCTCCACCTCTTTGCTGAAGTCCCTCAGCTTTCATTCAATCCACCTCCACCTCTTTGCCCACCCCTGTGATGCTGCACTATCATGGTTCCAGTTCGACTGCTCCCAATATAGTGAGCACATCTCCTGCACCAGCTTCTTCTCCTGTGCCCACACAGTCAGTTCCATGGCTCCTCCTAATCCTCATTTATATGCTGTCTCTCAGAAGCATTATCTATAAGTATGGAGACAGCTTCCACATGAAAGCCAATGACGCCCAGCATTAATACTCCACCATTAGTCTTCACTCCAGGACTGTTTGGGGGGCAGTCTGACTACCTGTCCAAGTTGTGGATAAGCCAGAACGTCCTCAAACTAAACATTGGCAATATCAAAGCCTTCCTATTTAGTTATTGCTCAAAGTTCCATTCCTCTCCCTGGCTGTTCACGAAGATTAAACCCAATGATGCACAGCCTTAGTGCCCTGTTCAACCCCGAGTACTCTATTTCTCCCTCGAATCTTCTTTCATACCTTCATTACCTCCAGTCTTGATTTCTTCAACACTCTCCTCACTAAGAACCTCTCCCGAGGACTTAAACTCATCCAGATGCTCTCTAACTGCCTTCTATCCCTTAGCTAAGACCTACTTACCGATCTCCACCAGCTGCCCATCAAAGTATTGATTTCAATTCCTCATCTACAAATCCTCCTGTGGTCATGCTCCACCCTACCTCTGCAACTCCTCCAGCCCTACATTCCAGCTTGTGCCTTCTGCTCTTGGTGAGTCTGTACTCCTGTGTCCTGCCCTCCCACACCTTTCCCTCCGTTCTCGTAGTGGTGGCAGGGCATTCAGCCATCAACAGTCCTGCACTCAAATTCTGTCCCTAAACCAGCTTGACTTTGGTCTCTCCCCATCTTCAAAAGGCTCCTCAAAGCCTACACCATGGACCTCCCCGAACTCTTCTCTGACCATAGTCCTTCCTCTCTTGTGAAGTGTTTTGGGGTATTCTGTTACATTAAAGGTGTATACATGGGTCAGCTGTTGATGCTGTTACAGATCTATGGGCCAAAGTGAACAATTTAAAACCTGAAATACAGACAATGCTGGAAAAGTGCAGCATGTTGATCAACATTCGAAAAAGAATGAAAGGTGAATCTTTTTTTGAGTTGGGAACTTCTCCAGTGCCAATGAAGGCCCCCATCTGAAGTATTAACCTTTTGTTCTATTTCAAACACTGACTTTCCAGCATTTTGTTTATTTCAGGCTACTGGATTTGTGATTGCATTTTTCTCTCTCAGAATTAAAACGTTTCTGCTGGGAGGTCAGACAGTGGCCCTTGTGGAGTATTAACGTAATGCTCTTCAAACATTGGGGGTGGGAGGGAAGGGATGATAAAAGTATTTTAATATTTTGCAATACATCAAAGCCAGACACAGATTTCATCCATGGTCTGTGCTGCGTTAATTGATCACAACTGAGACAGTAATTTTAGTCTCGATACCCTAGGATAGGGGGGGGGGGGGGGGGGGGGGGAAGTTTGTAACCAACGTCACTAAAACAGATTATCTGTTCATTATCACATTGCTGTTTGTGGGAGCTTGCTGTGTGCAATTAGCTGCCTAACCTTCAAGAGAGGAGGTGGAGGGGAAACTTGGCATTGATTTTATATTAAAAGTAGCCAGGAATTCATGCTGATCCAATTAAAATTATTGAATTAAAATTGCAACTTTGTTATGAATAGGTTCACTGTTCCATAGTAAGAAACATGTTGCAAGTCATTGCTGTGTATGCGGTGTTATGGGGTGGCTGCAATGTCTATAAGACGCACCTGCACATCTCAATATGGCGTATGAGGTGCCTGAATATTTGCCTGAATCAAAAATAAATCAATGTCGTATAAAATGTGGGAAGAACTGGAGTCAGTCGTTTAAAAGAGGAGGCTTGACAGGGCAGATGCAGAGAGGATGTCTCCCCTTGGGGGGGGGGGGGGGGAATCTAGAACTAGGGGGCATAGTTTCAGAATAAGGGGTGGCCCATTTAAAACGGAAATGAGGAATTTCCTCTGAGGGTCGTGAATCTTTGGAATTCTCAAGAACAATGGAGGCTGGGTCATTGAATATATTTAAGGTGGGGATAGACAGATTATTGAGCGATAAGAGTGAGTCAAAGTTTATGGGGAGCGGGCAAGGAAGTAGAGTTAAAGCCAAGATCAGATCAGCCATGATCTTATTGAATGGCGGAGCAGGCTCGAGGGGCCTAATGGCCTACTCCTGTTCTTATTTCTTATGTTCATATGTTCTTATAATAATAATTTACCTAAGGCTTTATTTGCCAAGGAGTTTAGACTGGCAAACAGTTGGTTCTTTGCATAAAAGGAACAAGGGCCTATAACATGAAAAGTTGTAGGCAGTCCCTCGAAATCGAGGTAAACTTGCTTCCACTCTAAAGGTGAGTGCTCAGATGACTGTACAGTCCAATACGGGAATTACAGTCTCTGACACAGGTGGGACAGCTATTGAAGGAAAGGGTGGGTGGGGAGTCTGGTTTGCCGCACGCTCCTTCCGCTGCCTGCGCTTGTTTTCTGCATGCTTTCGGCGACGAGACTTGAGGTGCGCAGTGCCCTCCCGGATGCTCCTCCTCCATTTAGGGCAGTCTTTGGCCAGGGATTCCCAGGTGGCGGTGGGGATGTTGCACTTTATCAAGGAGGCTTTGAGGGTGTCCTTGAAACGTTTTCTCTGCCCACCTGGGGCTCGCTTGCCGTGTAGGAGTTCAGAGTAGAGCGCTTGCTTTGGGAGTCTTGTGTTGGGCACGTGGACGATGTGGCTCACCCAGCGGAGCTGGTCCAGTGTGGTCAGTGCTTCGATGCTGGGGATGTTGGCCCGTTCGAGAACACGGACGTTAGTGCGTCTATTCTTCCAGGGGATTTGCAGGATCTTGGAGACATCGTAGGTGGTATTTCTCCAGCGATTTGAGGTGTCTACTGTATATGGTCCACGTCTCTGAGCCATACAGGGCAGGTATCACTACAGGCTTGTAGACCATAAGCTTGGTGCCATATTTGAGGGCCTGATCTTCGAACACTCCCTTCCTCAAACAACCGAAGGCTGCGCTGGCGCACTGGAGGTGATGTTGGACCTCGTCATCGATGAAAAGTAGTGCTTGCTCGACAGAGGGAAGTATGCAGTCCGACTAATGCCTCACATTGCTTTCACCTGCCTCCCAGAGGCCAGTTTTGAATAGCATTGACAAGAGGGTTGAGAACATGTTGCCCACTCATTCTAACATAAAATGCTGCATGGATTAAGGAGAACTAGGGGAGGATAAAATATTAACAAGAAATACCCTTAAAAATAGCTCTGCAACATGCCTTAATTAACACCACTTAACAAACAAAGGAGAGTGCTGTAAAGATTCAGAAGAGAAAAAGAGTCAACATCACGGCTTTCTAACTGGTTGGATAGATACACTCCCTCAGAACGCCCCATCAGTGAACATCCTCACGGCATAGCTCGTGGGGCCAGTCTCTCGTGAGCCACAGAAACACCAGTCAGACACACACCTCCAGATGGTCAAATATCACTAAGTGCAATGAAATCTTAATAAGGCACTTGTTTCAAAACACTGTACTCAGGACAGACCAAACTAAATATGAAATAATAGGTTAAAAACATGTTTATCAGTCGGCTGAAAGCTAGCAAAAGACTACAAATCTGCTCACCTGACATAAAAAGATCAATCCTCTTCAAGGCCCATAAACAAATTAACCTCCTAGCAATACTCTCACAAACGCACATTTGCATTTTTCACTTTTAAAGACGAGATTGTATCCAAAGTCTAAAGGAGACTGTCAGTTGCAGAGATTGAGTGAAAACAAAGGGAGCACTTTGACGTTTATAGAAAACCATTAACTCTGGAAGTACTGAAGAAGAATCATTTCTACCACAAGTCATTAAAGAAAAGGGATCAGCATTTTAAGCTTATCGACATCAGAGTATGAAGTATCTGGTAAGTGAAACAGCAAATGTTGCCTGGTCACAATCAAGGACATGGTCAGCATTTTCAGCCAACACAATATCAGTACAATTTTATCAAACTAATGTATAAGCTTGTATAGTTTTCTCCAGTATAGTTCCAGGGCACTCACTAACTTGTAGATTTTATAAATGGATAAGGAGTTTGTGGCCTAGAAATTCATCTTGGCCTGAGGCGCTGCATATCGCAAACAGCCAATTCGATACCATTCGTTTTGCACCGCCGCCAAGACGAATTTCTCGGCCAGTGTCTGTGGATAGGAGAGGTGGAATAGTCATTCATGTTTGTGGTGTTCAATATTTTAGACATTGGCTCTCAGACTAATCAGGCGATCAGGTTTATTAATAGTGGGAGGCAGTGGCAATTTTAAAACTACGCATACCACACATCAAGTTGATCACTTAGGTCACTGACCAATGCAATACAGTTTCATCTAAATTAAACCTTAAACTAAAGCCTAGGACAGAATAAATGTACCCAAACCATTATTCAGAGGCTAGGTTTTGTCAATTCAGTGGCATCAATTTATGGACCACAAACCATTCTTAACTATCCATTTATCAGTGGAATGAGAAATTCTTAGCCTGCATTGATTATAGTTACATTTTTGAACAGAAGAAAATTGGTGTCTTAAAAATATGGAATATACATGAATGAGGATTGAGCATAATGGTAATACGAAATGTATATAAATGTGGAATATACATACTGTATAATGACAATGGTAAGAAAGTATAAATAATGAATAAACACTTGGAAAAAGTCGATGAGGACAAAGGACAACACATGGTTCAATCTACATTAATACCTTACACTAAAAGTGCCAGCTCTCCCTATGCTCTCCACTGCACCCTGCTGGACAGACAGCCGTGAATTTTTGAGAAATAATATTTAACCTTTTCAGATTTACATGCGCAGTGTTATGTCTAAACCGGTTTACAATCACCATAGGACGGCAGATTGACGGCAAACATGAGAGCTAGTTTGAGTTGCAGAAGCAGAAGCTTACTGTGAGTTTGTGGTAGTGAGGAAGATCTGATGCAACAACCACAACAACAACTTGTATTTATATAGCGTCTTTAACGTAATAAAACATCTCAAGGCGCATCTCACGAGTTATAAAAAAAAAAAATTGACACCGTGCCATATAAGGAGATACAGGTGCAGCGTCCAAAATCCGGAGTTCCGGAGTGTTTCGGAGTCTGGACCAATTGATGGCAGGGTTATCCTGAATCCGTAAAATATGTTATGGAATCTGGACCCGTCGACCGAGGTCGCGCCGCTGCCCGACCTCGGGGCTTGCCTCACCATCCCTTGCCTCACCACTGCCCAACCTCGGGCCTTGTCTCACCACTCCGCTGTCTGACCTCAGGCCTCGACTCATCGCCCCTCGCCACGCCGCTGCCCGACCTCAGGCCTCGCCGCCCCTCGCCACGCCGCTGCCTGACCTCAGGCCTCGCCCCACCGCCCCTCACCACGCCGCTGCCAGACCTCGGGCCTCACCTCTCCGCCGCTGCCTTTACCTCGGAGCCTCGTCGCCGGCCCGCCCGAACACCTCCTCCACGACGGAGTCGCCTGACCTGCTCCTCTTCGGCGGGGCCCTGCCTGAACACTTCCTCAGCGATGGGGCCCTCCGAACAACTCCTTGGCGGCTGGGCCCCGCCCAATGACCTCATCAATGGAGTCGCCGATCTGAACAGCTCCTGGCGAGCACCCGCCTCCCCCCCCCATTCCTTTGACTATCCGAAATCTGGAACGACCCGAACCTGGGCTCGGGTGTTTCGGATTCGTGACGTCAGAAATTCGTTCCAAAGTCCAGAAAAACGCAGAATCCGAAACGGCTTCGGTCCCAAGGGTCCCGGATTCGGGATGCTGCACCTGTATTAGGACAGGCGACAAAAGGCCTAGTCAAAGAGGTAGGTTTTAAGGAGCATCCTAAAGGCGGAAAGAGATGAGAGATTTAGGAAGGGAATTACATAGCTGATGGCCTTGGCAGCTGAAGGCTCCAATGGTGGAGCGATTAAAATCGGGCATAAATTGGAAAAGCGCAGATATCTCGGAGGGTTGTGGGGCTGGAGGAGATTACAGAGATAGGGACGGGCCAGGCCACGCATATATTTGATTGAAGAACCTTTTCTGTAGCCAACCAAGATCGCAAGATTTTTTTTCTCCATCCAATCAATCAATCAGTATTTCAGTTTTATTAAACTCCATAGTTCCATAGAGTCAGGTCTGCAGATCAAGGATTTTCACCATCTTTATAGAACTGCAGCAGAATTTGTAGCGGTGAAGCAGCCTGAAATCTCAATGAATTCGGTACTGTAATGTAGTGAGTGGTAGGACAAAGGTCTTTAATGGAAAGTTCCAAGATGGTGCCAGGAACAGGAAACTATAGTTATGAGAGTTGAGATACTAGGAATATTTCCACCAAACCAGATAATGGAATTTGATAGACATGTTTTAAAACTGTGCAGGATTTTAACAGGATGTATAGGGAAACACTATTTCCTTTGTTGGGGAGTCAATGAAAAGGGATCATCAATTTAAAATTGTCACCAACAACAAATTACATTTACATAATCCCTTAAATGTAGAACATCCAAATCTGTTTCATAGGAGCACAAGGGGAACAACATCAATGACAAGCCAAAGGAGTTATGAGGCCGAACTAATGTTTTATGTAGGTTTAGCATAACTGCTTGGCTAAACTGGAGTTGGCTTTCCCTACGGGTGCGATGGAATTCCTGCTGAGGCGCTAAAGTAGGGCGGGGAGGCGCTGTTGGCATGGATACATGACCTCATCTCTTTCATTTGGAGGGAGGAGAGCATTCCGGGAGATCTCAGAGATGCAGTGATCGTGACCATCTTTAAAAAGGGGGATGGTCTGACTGCGGCAACTACAGGGAAATCTCCCTGCTATTAGCCACTGGGAAGGTTGTCACTAGAGTTCTCCTCAACCGTTTTCTCCCTGTGGCCAAGGAGCTCCTCCCGGAATCACAGTGCGGATTTCGTCCCCTACGGGGCACAACGGTCATGATCTTTGCAGCGCGACAACTGCAGGAAAAATGCAGGGAGCAGCGCCAGCCCTTAAACATGGTCTTTTTCGATCTTACAAAGGCCTTTGACACTGTCAACCGTGAGGGTTTATGGAGCGTCCTCCTCTGTTTTGGATGCTCCCAAACGTTTGTCAACATCCTTCGCCTGCTCCATGACGACATGCAGGCCGTGGTCCTTACCAGCGGATCCATTACAGACCCAATCCACGTCTGGACCGGGGTCAAACAAGGCTGCATCATCGCTCAAACCCTCTTCTCAATCTTCCTCGCTGCCATCTCCACCTCACAGTCAACAAGCTCCCCGCTGGAGAGGAACTAAACTACAGAACCAGTGGGAAGCTGTTTAACCTACACCGACTCCAGGATCACCTCAACCTGTGTTGTTGAGCTGCAGTACGCAGACGACACCTGCGTCTGCGCACATTCTGAGGCTGAACTCCAGGATATAGTCGATGTATTCATCGAGGCATATGAAAGAATGGACCTTACACTTAACACCCGTAAGACAAAGGTCCTCCACCAGTCTGTCCTTGCCGCACAGCACTGCCCCCAGTCATCAAGATTCATGGCGCGGCCCTCAATAACGCGGCCCACCTCCCATACCTTGGGAGCCTTTTATCAACATTGATGCGGAGATTCAACATCGCCGCGGAGATTCAACATCGCCTCCAATGCGCCAGTGCAGCTTTTGGCCACCTGAGGAAAAGTGTGTTCGAAGACCAGGCCCTCAAATCTACCACCAAACTCATGGTCTAAAGGACTGTAGTAATACCCGCCCTCCTGTATGGATCAGAGGCATGGACGATGTACAGAAGACACCTAAAGTCGCTGGAGATAGATCACCAACGATGTCTCCGCAAGATCCTACAAATCCCCTGGGAGGACAGGCGCACCAACAATCAGTGTCCTCGCCCAAGCTAACATCCCCAGCATTGAAGCACTGACCACACTCGATCAGCTTCGCTGGGCGGGCCACATAGTTCGCATGCCAGGCACGAGGCTCCCTAAGCAATTGCTCTATGTGGAGCTCCTTCACGGCAAAACGAGCCAAAAGTGGGACGCGGAAACGTTAGAAGGACGCCCTCAAAGCCTCCCTAGTAAAGTGCGACATCACCACTGACACCTGGGAGTCCCTGGCTGAAGACCGACCGAGGTGTAGAAAGTGCATTCAGGAGGATGTTGAGCTCTTCAAATCTCAACGCCGCGAGCTTGAAGAGGTCAGGCGCAGGCAGCGGAAGGAGCGTGCGGCAAATCAGTCCCACCCCCCCTCCCCCTATGAATGTATGTCCCATCTGTGACAGGGTCTGTGGCTCTCGCAATGGACTGTTCAGCCACCAAAGAACTCACTTTAGTAGTGGAAGCAAGTCTTCCTCGATTCCCTGGGACTGTCTATGATGATAGGTTGAATGAGAGATCTGCAGGATGAAGTTTGACAGGCCTGATGTTTTTGAAAACTGACGAGATGCAGAGTTTCTCAGTGGGGAAGGTTCACAAGTGTAGGGGACTGTTTTGTAGACAGCTTTAAACCCAGGCAGCGAGATATATTTCAGCAGATTGATACAGCTCTTCAGGGCACGTCAAGATAGAGGTTGCAGCCTTGCTTGATAGACAATCTAGTGTACAAATGACTTAACAGACACTAAGTCAGGTGTGAATTAGTGAAATATGGCAGCCAATTTTCATCAGATGCAAATCGGCTCTAATTTTGTTTACATTGATTCAAGATTCACCCTAAATCTCGTGTAAATATACTGGAAAATTGGATACTCAGTTATTTGCATAATTATTCACCTATGCCATATGCAAACACAGGTGGGTCTAGGGATAACACCACTAGTAAGAAAGGAAAACAGTATCTAAATCAAATTTAAACAGGAGTAGGACAAATAAAGGGGAATGTCACATGTGGGTGGGAAAAAAAAAGAGAAATAAAAATTTAGAAAGCTTCTGTAGAGCATTGAAAGGCAGCTGGAACATAGCCTGTGGCTAGCAAAAACAATATGCCCATAAAAGTATGGATTGAACTTGTACTGCTATGCAACATTATAAATTCTGCCAGTCTTGCCATGGTAACATTTTGCGATACTGGAAAATTACTGTAGACCAGCGAGATTCTGCTTAAAAAAAAAACTGGTCTGTGCCAGTGCTTATGCGCCACACGAGCTTCCTCCCACCCCTCTCCAATACCGAATCAACTTTATCAGTAACAACTGTTATCAGGGTGAAGGCTGATGTGTGTGACTGGACCAGGCATACAAAAACTGTGGCAACAATGGTAGGTCAGAGGTTCGGTATTCTGTGGTGAGTGTTTCACCTTCCGACTCCCCAAAGCCTTTCCACCATCTACAAGGCACAAGTCAGGAGTGTGATGGAATACTCTACACTTGTCTGGATGAGTGTAGCTCCAACAACACAAGACGCTCAACACCATCCAGGACAAAGCAGCCCACTTGATTGGCTTCCCATCCATCTACAGGATCCACTACAGCAACTCGCCAAGGCTTCTGCGACAGCATCTTCCAAGCCCGCGACCTCTACCACCTAGAAGGACAAGGGCAGCAGGCACATGGGAACATCACTTGCAAGTTCCCCACCATCCTGATGTGGAAATATATCGCTGTTCCTTCATCGTCGCTGGGTCAAAATCCTGCAACTCCCTCAACAGCACTGTGGGAGTTCCTTCACCACAAGGACTGCAGCGGTTCAAGGTGATGGCTCACCAGCACCTTCTCAAGGTAATTAAGGATGGGCAGTAAATACTGGTATCTTTATTAAAGCTACAATTCCTATGCAAATGTTTGATCAAAACATAATTTTCTGATCCATCTCTTTCATTTGTGTAGAAAGATGATGTAAAAGCAGATAATCTTTGTATGTGAAGTGAGACGGTGAACTGTACCCATGTAATAGGTATAATAGTAAGTCTCGCAATCACTGACTGTTAGCGAGGTTGTTTAGTTCGATTGTAACAGAGCAGACTCAGGCAGGTAGCACTGAAACAGAGTTCTCTGTGATTGAGGTAGCTATTACCTCTTTCTGTATTTTGTAGTACTGTTACATGCACCCAACCACCTCTCAATTTTAGCCTCAGTTTGCACCAAGGAGAAGCTCTAGCATAGCAGAAAGAAAGGCAGACACACACACTTACACGTGCAGTGTGAGAGAGTAGGCTAGCTTATCAAAAGTACTTGCAATAAGAGAGATCATTCATGTAGAGCCAAAGAGGCCTGATATGCTCTGAAACTCTAGGATGGATATTGGATGAAGGAATTGGAATTTATGTTAAGGCAGAGAGACATGGAGTAAAGGCATAAGTTACAAAAGGAGACAGAAACGGATGAGAACACTTCACGGAGTGGAGCTCCAACATTTCTTGCAACCATTACCGAGAAGTCCTCCGAGCAACAGTCCTCTTGCTGTTTCACGCACATGATCAGCCCTTACTGCATAGTAAGGTACACGGGGTATAGCCATCTCCAGCTAGTCAGCATACATAACAGAGCCCCTTTCGATATACACAAAATGAATACGTGGCTTGAGCAGTGGTGCAGCAGGGAGGGATTCAAATTCCTGGGGCATTGGGACCAGTTCTGGGGGAGGTGGGACCAGTACAAACCGGACAGTCTGCACCTGGGCAGGACCGGAACCAATGTCCTAGGGGGAGTGTTTGCTAGTGCTGTTGGGGAGGAGTTAAACTAATATGGCAGGGGGATGGGTACCAAGGCAGGGAGACAGAGGGAAACAAAAAGGAGGCAAAAGCAAAAGACAGAAAGGAGATGAGGAAAAGTAGAGGGCAGAGAAACCCAAAGCAAAGAACAAAAAGGGCCACTGTACAGCAAAATTCTAAAAGGACAAAGGGTGTTAAAAAAACAAGCCTGAAGGCTTTGTGTCTTAATGCAAGGAGTATCCGCAATAAGGTGGATGAATTAACTGTGCAAATAGATGTTAACAAATATGATGTGATTGGGATTACGGAGACGTGGCTCCAGGATGATCAGGGCTGGGAACTCAACATCCAGGGGTATTCAACATTCAGGAAAGATAGAATAAAAGGAAAAGGAGGTGGGGTAGCATTGCTGGTTAAGGAGCAAATTAAGGCAATAGTTCAGAAGGACATTAGCTTGGACGATGTGGAATCTATATGGGTAGAGCTGCAGAATACCAAAGGGCAAAAAACGTTAGTGGGAGTTGTGTACAGACCTCCAAACAGTAGTAGTGATGTTGGGGAGGGCATCAAACATGAAATTAGGGGTGCGTGCAATAAAGGTACAGCAGTTAAAATGGGTGACTTTAATATGCACATAGATTGGGTTAACCAAACTGGAAGCAATACGGTGGAGGAGGATTTCCTGGAGTGCATAAGGGATGGTTTTTTAGACCAATGTCAAGGAACCAACTAGGGGGGAGGCCATCTTAGACTGGGTGTTGTGTAATGAGAGAGGATTAATTAGCAATCTCATTGTGCGAGGCCCCTTGGGGAAGAGTGACCATAATATGGTGGAATTCTGCATTAGGATGGAGAATGAAACAGTTAATTCAGAGACCATGGTCCAGAACTTAAAGAAGGGTAACTTTGAAGGTATGAGGCGTGAATTGGCTAGGATAGATTGGCGAATGATACTGAAGGGGTTGACTGTGGATGGGCAATGGCAGACATTGAGACCGCATGGATGAACTATAACAATTGTACATTCCTGTCTGGCGTAAAAATAAAAAAGGGAAGGTGGCTCAACCGTGGCTATCAAGGGAAATCAGGGATAGTATTAAAGCCAAGGAAGTGGCATACAAATTGGCCAGAAATAGCAGCGAACCCGGGGACTGGGAGAAATTTAGAACTCAGCATAGGAGGATAAAGGGTTTGATTAGGGCAGGGAAAATGGAGTACGAGAAGAAGCTTGCAGGGAACATTAAGACGGATTGCAAAAGTTTCTATAGATATGTAAAGAGAAAAAGGTTAGTAAAGACAAACGTAGGTCCCCTGCAGTCAGAATCAGGGGAAGTCATAACGGGGAACAAAGAAATGGCGGACCAATTGAACAAGTACTTTGGTTCGGTATTCACTGAGGAGGACACAAACAACCTTCCGGATATAAAAGGGGTCGGAGGGTCTAGTAAGGGAGGAGGAACTGAGGGAAATCCTTATTAGTCGGGAAATTGTGTTGGGGAAACTGATGGGATTGAAGGCCGATAAATTCCCAGGGTCTGATGGACTGCATCCCAAAGTACTTAAGGAAGTGGCCTTGGAAATAGTGGATGCATTGACAGTCATTTTCCAACATTCCATTGACTCTGGATCAGTTCCTATGGAGTGGAGGGTAGCCAATGTAACCCCACTTTTTAAAAAAGGAGGGAGAGAGAAAACAGGGAATTATAGACCGGTCAGCCTGACATCGGTAGTGGGTAAAATGATGGAATCAATTATTAAGGAGGTCATAGCAGTGCATTTGGAAAGAGGTGATATGATAGGTCCAAGTCAGCATGGATTTGTGAAAGGGAAATCATGCTTGACAAATCTTCTGGAATTTTTTGAGGATGTTTCCAGTAGAGTGGACAAGGGAGAACCAGTTAATGTGGTATATTTGGACTTTCAGAAGGCTTTCGACAAGGTCCCACACAAGAGATTAATGTGCAAAGTTAAAGCACATGGGATTGGGGGTAGTGTGCTGACGTGGATTGAGAACTGGTTGTCAGACAGGAAGCAAAGAGTAGGAGTAAATGGGGACTTTTCAGAATGGCAGGCAGTGACTAGTGGGGTACCGCAAGGTTCTGTGCTGGGGCCCCAGCTGTTTACACTGTACATTAATGATTTAGACGAGGGGATTAAATGTAGTATCTCCAAATTTGCGGATGACACTAAGTTCGGTGGCAGTGTGAGCTGCGAGGAGAATGCTATAAGGCTGCAGAGCGACTTGGATAGGTTAGGTGAGTGGGCAAATGCATGGCAGATGAAGTATAATGTGGATAAATGTGAGGTTATCCACTTGTGGTAAAAACAGAGAAACAGACTATTATCTGAATGGTGACAGATTAGGAAAAGGGGAGGTGCAAAGAGACCTGGGTGTCAAGGTACATCAGTCATTGAAGGTTGACATGCAGGTACAGCAGGCGGTTAAGAAAGCAAATGGCATGTTGGCCTTCATAGCGAGGGGATTTGAGTACAGGGGCAGGGAGGTGTTGCTACAGTTGTACAGGGCCTTGGTGAGGCCACACCTGGAGTATTGTGTACAGTTTTGGTCTCCTAACCTGAGGAAGGACATTCTTGCTATTGAGGGAGTGCAGCGAAGGTTCACCAGACTGATTCCCAGGATGGCGGGACTGACCCATCAAGAAAGACTGGATCAACTGGGCTTGTATTCACTGGAGTTCAGAAGAATGAGAGGGGACCTCATAGAAACGTTTAAAATTCTGATGGGGTTAGACAGGTTAGATGCAGGAAGAATGTTCCCAATGTTGGGGAAGTCCAGAACCAGGGGACACAGTCTAAGGATAAGGGGTAAGCCATTTAGGACCGAGATGAGGAGGAATTTCTTCACCCAGAGAGTGGTGAACCTGTGGAATTCTTTACCACAGAAAGTTGTTGAGGCCAGTTCACTGAATATATTCAAAAAGCAGTTAGATGAAGTCCTTACTACTAGGGGAATCAAGGGGTATGGTGAGAAAGCAGGAATGGGGTACTGAAGTTGCATGTTCAGCCATGAACTCATTGAATGGCGGTGCAGACTAGAAGGGCCGAATGGCCTACTCCTGCACCTATTTTCTATGTTTCTACACAAGTAGTGAAAGCACCCATTTAAGACCAGAGTCTATGGCAACTCTAGCAGAGGGATATGGCTCCATCGTGGTGCTCCTCTGCTGTTATTCTTGCAACTCTCGTGGCCGGCCGCGGGGGGGGGGGGGGGGGTATTATCCACAGTAAGAAAAGGGTCCAATTACCCATAAGCTGTCCTGGAAGAGGAGAGAACAAACATATCATGGTAACTCCCAGCAGATGTGGCATTGTCCGAGAATTCTTTGCATCTGGAAACTAGAGGGTTTAAACTGAAGGTGACTGTAATACATGGCAACTACTGTACCATACACATTGGAGAAGAAAGCAAGCTCTTCTAAAAATTATGTACACTTGAATAGCATGCATGATAAAACACAGATCATCCATGGCTGCTTGAAAAGGAGTCAGTGGCAGCTTTAATGGACCGAGGCAAAGTTATCCAAGTGAATGCCCCTAACTGTAGCTCTTGGTGTAAAACATGGCGCAGTGCCCATGTTTGGTGAAGCATACTCTTCTCATACAGCACTCCTCCTGTGCGATCTACATGGGCAGGATTTTTTTTTTGTGGGGGGGGGGGGTGGGGGAAGAAGAAAGCAGGATCTTCTAGTGTGCATCCTCATTGCTGCCTTACTCTTTTCCTGCAGCCTGCATTGTACCCACTCCATTAACATTAATACCCATTAAGAATCTTAACTCCATCTCTTACACTGGATTGGGTTTGAAATTAAATATCAGTGGTTTCCACCCCTCAAAGAGGAGACCAGCTCTACACCCATGTCAGTAGATGGTACAACTATATTGGTATCAGATTTTAGAGGCAAGATCACAAACTGATCTGATCGATCATAAAAATCCCTATAAAGCAGAAATAGCTTGCTATCCCAGTGGAATCTTGCTATCCAAAAAAGGGGCTGGTCATGGTGATTTATGGAGAGACTGAAACAAATCTCCAATTGTGTTAATTTAGTGCAAATGTGAAGACCTACGCAGGCAGCACACCTTAGTACATCCATAAGTGCTGAACTCAGAGCCTTCTGACAGACAACAGGAATCATCATTCTCCAGGCACTGAAAGCAGTGTGCACTTATGGATGATACCATGCCACATCAGCTCAAAAAGGTGCACCAAAGAGTTTGGGTTTATTTTTTCCACAGGACGATTTTGTTGGAAGAATTTGCTGAAAGAGGAGCATTTAATAATTACACTGCAATACGCCTTAGGATGTTTTGCTACGCTAAAGGCGCTATATAAATGCAAGTTGTTGTATAATAGCAATCTAAAACATCATGGTAGCCCAGAAAGATCATGTTTTGCAGGTGCTGTTGTACTCAGGCCATCTGCCACCACTTCAACAGTTGCAGTCAATTAATAATGGACCAAACAAAAGTGATACTCCATAACCAAAGTGCTACACTGTGGGAAATAATTCTATGCAGAATTATAGGGCCTCAGGTGAATGGTAGAACATCACTGCAATTAGCCCTCAACCTCATCTTTCAGTTCCATCACTGCAATGCGAAAAATCCATTAGCACCCAAAGAGCAGTTTGGAAAAAAGCACTTGCTGGCATTTAGGTTTGTCTAAAATGTACATTAAAACGAAAGCTGGAAAGCACTTTGTCATGAATGTAATTGGAGCCACCTTTTACAATCAAAAGGTCAACCTTAGAATGCCAAGTGGTTTAAACTGTACTTATTGACAACAGCCTTTCAAATAAGATCCTCCCAAACACACAGGCACCTCTGTAGTATTTATTTACTTTTGAAATTAATTTACTTTTACAATTCCAGTCAGAAGTATATTCTCTTCCATTTCCTACACTTGATGGCTTGATTTCCCCCCCCCACTTTTTTTTAAAAAACATAATTTTTTCCAGTTAAACACAATTAGAAATTTGGAATTTTGGTGTACATATTTAGCTTGTACAAGCGAAACAAAAATTAAACACTGCACGAATGTTGCATTGAAAGACAGTAACCCATTCATTAGCCTACCTGAGAAAGTTTGGCGTACTGATTAACCCAGCTGTAGCCAGTTCTAGGAAGGCTGCACTGACTGACCTACACCAAATCTAATCTTTTAATTTCATGTTTCCTCAAGGTGAGGACAGATAGCCCACTGCATTAGACCTCGTGTGATGTTTGGTCTATGTGGTCTACAAGTGTTGATTACAGAAGTGCTGGATCAGATTATATTCTTTAAATCAGCTGTTCAAATACGATTGAGAACGTATTTTGCTGTCAGGGCAACCACTGGTGATCCAGTCGGTATCCCAGGAAATGGGCCAGAGGATCCGGCTATATCAATATGAGAGTAGCGAAGAGGTTTTTCAGATTCTCTTCCGTGCTGAAAAAGAGAGAGAAAAATTGGTTTAGTAAACGGTTTCCCACTAGGCAGGAAAGGATCTCCACACCACAAAACTATATTATATTTAAGAAACGAGCCATTGCATCAACTAATTTTATCAATCTGCTCAGTAATAAGGCTGCGCTCCTTTGTTCTAGCTCTCACCCACCCCAACACAACTAAACACTGACACAGCCTCCTATGGCACTAGGGTCATCAAGGCTTCAGTGGCGATTCCATGCTGCTGCAGGCTTCATCTAATATGATTTTCTCACAGCAATTATGCATGTTTTATATATCCTTGTTACACTCAGGTAGTAGTAGAGTGTTGGATTAAAAGTAGGAAGTTTTGGCCGGGAGTTGTTACTGATTAAATGGCACAGTAACATGTGACCGACTTAAAACGATTCCTCCCAACGGCTGACTAAGGAATTCATAGCAAAGTGAGGGGGGGTGGGTACAACATAAATTCAACTTAAATACAAGTGTAATTTAACTTTCACTCTTCTACAACATACAGTTTGAAAGCTATCTAACACAATTAGAGTCATCAGGTAGCAAGGAATGTTACCTTATCTAGGCCGGAACCCATGATGAGGAAAGCTGCAGGTGATTGATGTCCACGGGATGTGCCACTGGATGGCTGGTTGTTGCACTGCAGAATCTCTTCGTACTCAGACTTCCCTTTGTGAAAATCATAGTCATCACGCCGAATGGTGGAGATTTCAAAAGGATCAGCCACTTGATCACCAGCTAACAGGAGACATACAGCATTAAATGCACGGTAGTTTAGATTTTGTTCAGCGATCACATTTGGATCATTTAAAAAAATATATAGTTTCCTGTATTGACCTGTATTGTGACAAACTTGTTGCTTCAATAACGAAGAAACCACCTGCCTGGGAAGGAGCAGCTGCTACAATAACCTGCCTGACTTAAAAACAGATGTAAACCAAGCATAGCCCAGGAGTGAGGGCGAGGAGGAAGGGGGAGGGCGAGGAGGAAGGGGGAGGGCGAGGAGGAAGGGGGAGGGCGAGGAGGAAGGGGGGAAAAAAAAACACAAGGTTTGTGGCCTCACGCTTAAAATTTAGGATATATCTCTTTCTTCCTAGCACATCCTGAACTACAATATATCAATGTACAGGGTACATATAAAATATTGGAGAGAAGCTAGAATTTAAGCAACCTTTTTCTGAACGGGATCAGTGGCCTACAAAGCCATCAGCAAGTCAGCCTTCTGCCATATTGCACACCTCTTCACACCAGGAAACTCGAGCCTGGAGTATTCATTGCTCTCCTTGCCAGTCGCCAGAATTCCACCTCGTACTACAGACATTATTCAATACCATCTCCCGCTCCCCCATCACCCAGACCTCAGACCCATCGCAGTGAAACTAATGTTCTGGTTTATATTGCCATGACCCATTCTGGCCTCATTCTTCTCTACCTCTAACATTTTCCAGTCCCAAGTGCCAGCATGCATCGTGTGCTTTGATTGAGCTCCTTTGCAACTCTGCCGCCCTGCCCCACACTTAACTCTCGAACATCCCAGTTTACTTTTGGTCATCTTGACCCACATTCAAACTTTGTTACCCTGCTTTCAAAATCTAACTAAGATCATGCCTTCAGGCACCTTCCTCACCTTGTATGGACTTGGGTCACCAGAGGTGCTTGGGGATTATTATACTGAAGGAGGAATATAAATGCAAGTCACAGTCATTTACAAATGTTATAAAATGTGAAGAGGAGCTCCCCATTGATCAGACCGAGAACCCACCAAAGACTTAGACAAAAGCAAAAAGCCAAAGCAAATGTTACACAAGTATATCACATTTTATATATCAGATTACCTATGGAGAATTTATGTGCATAGCCAGAGCAAACAAAGCTGCTTCAAACCATCCCACAAATCAGAAATGACATAGCAGGCAAGTCTTTCAAACAGTCAAAGGTCTTGCTTGCTGGCAATCAAATTCAGATCACCCAGTATACCAACAGAGGGACAAATTGCTCATACCTGCTTGAAGTTCTTGAGCCGTCTTGGCCCCATGGGCAGGACCATTATCCATAATGATCTGTACCAAAAAAAAGTAGTTGAATGTACGCAAGAGAAAAAGTAATTTAAGATTACAGTTCATGAGCGTGAGATGGAGTTTAGCTGGAGAGCAGAGTGAACAGTTCCTTTTCAAACCTCAGAACTGCATGGAACGTCCATTTGAAGCTAATTTAAGGTACAAAGGAAAGAAAATCGTACTGCAGTGAGTTCAGGTTTAGGTTTTGAAGCAATTCACAAAAGTGAGGGAAAGCTTATACTTATGACATTAATGACATTCCAAAATGCTTCACAACTAATGAAGTACTTCTGAAGTATAATTACTGGTGTACAACATAAGAAATAGGCGGAGTAGTAGGCCATCTGGCCGCTCAAGCCTGCTCCGCCATTTAATAAGATCATGGCTGATCTGATCATGGACTCTGCTCCACTTCGCTGCCCGCTCCCCATAACCCTTTATTCTCTTATCGCTCAAAAATATGTCTCTCCGCCTAAAATATATTCAATGACCCAGTCTCCACAGCTCCCTGGGGTAGAGAATTCCATAGATTTACAACCCTCGGAGAGAAGAAATTCCTCCTCATTTCAGTTTTAAATGGGCGACCCCTTATTCTGAGACTATGTCCCCTAGTTTTAGTTTCTCCATGAGTGAAAATATCCTCTCTGCATCTACTTTGTCGAGCCCCCTCATTATAAGTTTCAATAAGATCACCTCTCAGTCTTCTGAACTCCAATGTGCATAGGCCCAACCTATCTTCAGAAGTCAACCTCCTCATCTCCAGAATCAACCTGGTGAACCTTCTCTGAACAGCCTCCAATGCAAGTATATCCTTCCTTAAATACGGAGACCAAAACTGTATGCAGTACTCTAGGCGAGGCCTCATCAATACCCTGTACAGTTGTAGCAGGACTTCACTGCTTTTATACTCTATATCCCTCTTGCAATAAAGGCCAACATTCCATTTGCCTCCCTGATTACTTGCTGTACCTCCATACTAACTTTGTGTTTCATGCACAAGGACCCCAGGTCACTGCACTGCAGCACTTTGCAATTTTTCTCCAGTTAAATTGTAATTTGCTTTTCTATTTTTTCTGCCAAAGTGGATAACCTCACATTTTCCCACATTATTCTCCATCTGCCAAATTTTTGCTCACTCACTTAGCCTGTCTATATCCCATCGTAGATTTTTTGTGTCCTCCTCACAATTTGCTTTCCTACCCATCTTTGTATCATCAGCAAACTTGGCTACATTGCACTCAGTCCCATCATCCAAATTATTAACAGATTGTAAATAGTGGAGGACCCAGCACCGATCCTTGCGGCACTCCACTAGTTATTGTTTGCCAACCGGAAAATGACCCATTTATCCCGACTCTGTTTTCTGTTAGTTAGCCAATCCTCTATCCACACTAATATATTACCCCCAACCCTGTGAACTTTTATCTTGTGTAGTAACCTTTTATGTGGCACCTTATCGAATGCCTTCTGGAAATCCAAGTACACCACATTCACTGGTTCCCCTTATCCACCCATTACATCCTCATTACATTGCTCATTACTTATGCTCGTTACATCCTCAAAGAACTCCAGCAAATTTGTCAAACATGATTTCCCTTTCATAAAACCACGCTGACTCTGCTTGATTGAATTATGCTTTTCCAAATGTCCCACTACTGCTTCCTTAATAATATTCCAGCATTTTCCCCAACGACAGATGTAAGGCTAACTGGTCTATAATTTCCTGCTTTTTGTCTGCCTCCTTTTTTAAATAAGGGTGTTAAATTTGCGGTTTTCCAATCTGCTGGGACCACCCCATAATCCAGGGAATTTTGGTAGATTACAACCCATGCATCCACTATCTCTGCAGCCACTTTTCTTAAGACCTTAGGATGTAAGTCATCAGGTCCAGGGGACTTGTCCACCTTTAGTCCCATTATTTTACCGATTATTACTTCATTAGTGATAGTGATTGTATTAAGTTCCTCCCTCCCTATAGTCTCTTGATTATCCACTATTAGGATGTTTTTAGTGTCTTCTACCGTGAAGACTGATACAAAATATTTGTTTAATGTCTCTGCCATTTCCCTTTCTCCATTATTAATTCCCCAGACTCATCCTCTAGGGGACCAACATTTACTTTAGCCACTCTTTTCTTTCTTATGTGCCTGTAGAAACTCTTACTATCTGTTTTATATTTCGTGCTAGTTTACTTTCATAATCTATCTTCCCTCTCTCATTTTTTTTTTTTAAAAAGACATTCTTTGCTGGCTTTTAAAATTTTCCCAATCCTCTGGCCTCCCACTAGTCTTGGCCACATTGTATGCCCTTGTTTTCAATTTGATACCATCCCCTAATGTAAAGAAACTCAGCCAATTTGTACACAGCAGGATTCCACAAACAAAAATGAGATGAATAACCAGATAATTTTTTTGTGGAATTGGCAAGGGTTAAATATTGGCCAGGACACTGGGCCGATTTCCCTGTTCTTCCAAGAATAGTGCCATGGGACCTTTTGCTTCTACCAGACAGACAGGGCCTCGATTTAACAACTCATCCGACAGCAGAGCGCTCCTTCAGTACTGAAGTGTTAACTTGGATTATATGTTTAAATCTCAGAAGTGGCATATTTGTCAGTATTTCTTTTTTCTGCACCCACTCACCAACCAAACCAAGAAAAAAAACCAATGCTGTTAAACTCCACACAGTTCAAGGAAAAATAGCTGGCAGCAGCAAAATTTAATTGTTAGCAATTAATTCGAGCTTTGAAATACATCCAAACCACAGAGCAACACAGCTTATTGCCACATTGTACATCTAATGAAGATAGGACACCATACTGGCATGAAGCATCTCCTCTTGTAACAGAAAATGGGCTGAAAGCTAGCTGAGCTTACTTGTTACAGTACCAGGCCATTTACAAAGCACTAGATTGAACTTACCGAGTAGTTGCAACCAACAGCTCGAATAGCATGGCCAGTCAGTGTGGCAATGGTGAACAATTCAAAGTGGTTAGGAACATACTCTTCGATAGCCTGTAGAATGGAATTAATAACTCATTATATTTGAAATATTACCAGTCAATGCTCAGACATGTGCCCATAAGCCGGTACTGTGCCATCAGGTACAACCTTACAGACCAGGATCTGTAGATGGATGGATAGCCACCCATACGATCTTAACAGCTACGTTTTACTGTGCTACACCGGGTGCAAGTTAAATTGACAACTAATATCGTTGCTATAGTTGTTGGTTATAAAAGATTAATCGTGAAGAGTAAATCCATAGCTTTAGCCAAAACTTGATCTGGGACATTGACACCAGACAAAGGATACATTCTTGCCAAAGAGTTCGTCTGTGGAAGGCCAACGCACATGGCTGTCTGAAATGCAATTCAGCCCAGCTTCATGTGGCTGTCTGCCCAAGATCCACAATTCTTGGCAGCTGGATATTTCTCAGTGCTGAACAAAAGTCCACCCCCATGAGATCCTCTACAGACCTATGGTGTGAAATAATTTTGGCAATTGTCATTTAAAGGTGGATGATAATAGAGCCCGGAGGGTTAGGTTATACAGGTTGCATAAACTTGGTTTATATTCACTTGAGTATAGAAGATTGAGGGGTGATCTGATTGAGGTGCTTAAAATGTTAAAAAGACTCTATAGGGTAGATACAGGTAAAGACTTGGAAGATGGAAAGACATTGAGAAGGCATATGGGATATTTGGCTTTATAAATAGAGGCAGAGAGTACAGAAGTAAGGAAGTTGGTAAGCCCCAAACTGGAGTATTGTGGCCAATTCTAGACACCAGACTTTGAAAGGATATCAAGGCCTTACAGAGGTTGGCACAGATTTACTAGATTGGTATCAGGGAAGACTTCAGTTACGTAGAGACTAGAGAAACTGGAATTGGTCTCCTTAGAGCAGAGGGGTTAAGGGGAAATCGGATAGGTGTTCAAAATAAATGAAGGGTTTTGATAGAGTAAATAAGGAGAAACCGTTGCCAGTGGCACAGGGGACGGTAACGAGCGCACAAATTTAAGGTCACGGCAAAAGAAACAAGATGACATGCAAACATTTTTTTTTGCTGGAACAACTTATCAAAGGGAATTGGATAAATACTTGAACGGGGAAACTTTTCTGGGCTATGGGGAAAGTGCAGGGGGAGCAGAACTAATTGGTTAGCTCTTTCAAAGAGCTGACACAGGCATGGTGGGTCGAATGGCCTCCTTCTCTGCTGTATAATTTGATGAGTAATTGCCAACATTTGTTAGGTGTTCAAACAAAGTAGTGACAAAATTCATGGGTCATTAAACAATGGTTTCATGCAAGGTTAGTGTGTTTGGAGCATGTTTTTCTAATTTGAAAGGAGATTGTTTCGACAGTGAAGGGATGCAGTGTATAATCATTGAGGCGTGTTGCCGACCCCCAGCTTTCTATTCTTCGCATTTACAACAGGAACAGTGATGGATGGAGCTCCTAAGTTAAGAAACCAAACACTAAGCTTGCTGAGCTGTTGCAAGAACGAGGGAGCATTTAAGATAAGTTTGTACATGATTAAGCGAGTATTGTGTGTTCAACAGGTTTATACACAGATAAAGCATCAGTTTTAATCTGTATACCATGATCTAGTGGCCTGGTATTTTTGGTCATGAGCTAACCAAATTATGGTGGATATGCTACATATATTCTTCGTGAACAAATTGTGATTCAGCATTAATTGTCAGACTGAGCTATAACAACCCAAAAACCAGTGATTCAAGTTTAACTTCATGGATGTAGCCAATTATTGAAAACATTTACACAGGTAAAAATGTTGAGAAACCATAAGCTTTAACAGATAAACACTGTAAACAAGCTTCTTCTCTCCTCCCTCCCCTCCAGTACATGGTTATAACTGGAGCACATTCTTCCAGAAAACCAAGAAATCTGGAGAGAAGAATCTCCTGATCACATCTGCCTCATCCAAGATACAAAACATGGCTAAGGTATTCTGTAGTAACCATATGAAAGTTCTCCTTGCTTGCTTTGGAATTTAAAGAACAAACCAAGAATATCTTACCAACTCTCCCTATAGGATGATACGCACCTTTTCCTTCATGTAACACAGCAAGTCCACCATTGCCATCCGCCCCTCTGCATCTGTATTTCCAACCCGAATCCTTCTCTGAGCACGAGATGTGATGAGCTCATCTGCCACATAGCAATCTAGACAAATAAAACCCACAAGGTTCAGAAAGCAAAATACAATTATATACTGTTCATATTAGAGACAGATTGAACAGTGACAGGTGCCTCCGAAGGCACAGAAACCAGTCTCAAAATGGTTCAGTGGGCTCTAGAGGCAGATGCTAAATAGAAAATGGCTACAATTTTGTTCTGGCTGTGGTTCAGCAGCTACTCGAGCTGAATTTCACTCAATGTATACAGGGCAATCAGAGCATTACCATCTTTGCAAAGTTGCAGAACGGCTTCCGCTACAGGAACTGTGGCCTTCGTACTTCAATGACGATCCAGTAGTATAAACAACACAACTAATTCGAGTGGCAAGGAATTAAGGAACCTGAACCCAACATGCCCAGCAAGAATGGCACAACAGTTCTAGAACTAGCATGCTTGTGCACACCATGCTTTTCAGATTCACGTTACCTGAACCAACACTGTTCCTGACCATTGCCATTGCACCAATTACTTTGATTCCTTTGGGTTTCAGGATGGAGAGTACCTGCAATAAGATTATTCAATCAGTAAAACTGCACATCTGAATTCAGCATGCATTTATGCAACATCTTAATGTAATAAAACATCCCAAGTTGCTAAAGGAAGAATTGACACTCCAATACAATTGAGATGCAGCCTAAAGTATGGTCAAAAGAGGGCTTGTTCCTTTAAACAGAGGGTGAATTCCAGAGACCTAGCAACACGAGGGGCTGTCAGACAGCATGCACGTGCAGTCGCAAAAAGGTACATCACCCCGCAATTGAAATGCTCCACATTAACCAACACCAGTTTAAAAATGAGACAGAAAATTTGAAACAAGATGCAGTTATGATTGGTCAACTGAATTTAAGTCTGGACAACATCGTTTGAGTTGGGAAATATTGACTATAAAAACCCAGGATTAAAAGACACGAGGACTCACAGCTAATTTGATTAGCATGCTTCAACAACTGAATCATGCATTAGATTCAGGTGCTGTAGGAAGTAGCTGAACACAGGAGCATAACCAGACTTAAAGGATCATTTTCAGAAATTAGTAGCTTCAACTTTTTGACTTCAGCACTCCACAGTTCCTCCAAGGTGGGCTTGCCTGGGCAGTGACCTTTACAAAGGTAGTGATCACTACTTGTAAATGGCCGACAATGCCCTTTCTGCAGGAACTGAATTGGCTAGCTTCTCTCTGGAAGGGAGATACAGCCAGCACCTTGCAGCTCGAACCAGCCAGGAATAAAAAAGTTAAAGAAGCAAGGCTGAGCTGAGTTACAGACAAACTTAATACAAATAGAAAACTTGCACTGAATGGGAAAAAATGTTAAAAGTAGATGCATCATACCTGGAAAAACCCTGCAACAGCAGCAGCTCCACATTTGTCTCTGTGCATTCCTGCCATTATACCGCCAGCTTTAATGTCTGCACCACCAGTATCATAAGTTACCCCCTGACGACAAGAAAAGTTATTAACAATTATCTGACTGCTATCTACACAAGACCTATATTGGCCAAAGCAAATGCTACAAGTCATAAGTGAACAATTCTGAAAGAATTTATTTTTAAATAAAGTTGCCTGATCACATGAGGATGGCATTCAGCCCATCTTACTTAATCCATCCAGAACATCTCAAAATTCTAGTAATCCACAAAATGATTCTAAGATTTTCACCTGCACTGCACAATCTGAAAGCCCATATTAATCACTAAAGAAAAAAATCCAACTGTCCTAAATGTACCTTTTACTATTATGATCCCATCTCCTCTTGCCCTACTTTAGAAGTAAATTTTTTTAATTTACTTTATCCATACCTTCTAATGTTTTTCCCATTCCATTAACTATCTAGTATACTTATATTAGAAATTTCCTTTCAAGGCCAACAAGCACAAGTCCCTCCAGCTGCTACTCACAACACCGACATGGTACTAGGGATCAGCCTCTGCTCTGCACAGCCTCCAATACTTGAATGTCTCACTAACCAGAACGGCACACACCAAGCGTGGTCTGACCAAAGCACTGTATGGTTTGATGGCAAATTTTACTGTACGGCTAATTCCATTGGCTTTGTTAATTGCTGCACTACATGTTGAGCGTTGGTCTAAGACATGCAAGCCTTGCAATTTCATTTCCATGTTAATTAAATAAAACATCTTTATGTGCATGTAACCTCGGCAAAATGCAGAGAGCGAGTGCTCAAGGTATCATTTGCACATTCCACAGCTTTATCACTATACTCTTACCTTGCCCACAAGCAGAAGTGTTTTGTCATTGGCGCCCTCTCCTATATATTCCAGTACAACCACCCGAGCCTGATGACGCTTTACATCTGTAAGGATTTAATGGGGGAGGAATATCTATTTTAAAATAACACTTAGTCTGTCATATGGTCTACATTTCACCCACTAACTCAGGGTTGGGGGGCAGGGCAGGGGGGAGAAGGGGGCATGAAATTGGAAAGTAGTTTGACAGATGGCTTTTCGAAATTCAATGACTAGAATTAAATTTTATTGCTCTAGAACTTGCACCAGTAGTTAAGTAATGAAACATTTTTCAGAAAGACAGTAAATATGCTCAACACACTAGGAAGGCTTTAGGCTTGGTGCTTGACTAGTGGCGAGTTATCTCGCAGTTGGGGGTACTACAATTGGAAGATTAGGTGATCAATGCTACAGCTGAGCAAGAGTTTGCAACACGGAACAATGAATGAAAGTGGGGAGAGAAGCATTAACAAGTAAAATGTTGGACTGAGGTAGTTATTGTTGAGTTGTAATATTGACTGAAGCCAGCTGCCTTTCTTTGGCCATCATTCCATTTGGGCCAAGTCAGATGCTGCAAGTTTTCTTTTGGGGAAAGAAAGATCTGCAAACCCATATTTCTCAAGCTTTTCAAAAACAGTAAACCATCCCAACATGACTAGTTATTCTTTCAACAAGTTAACAAAGTATCCAGGGTTATCAATAAAGAAAAATATACTGCTGATGTTAGAAATCTGAAAATACAAACAAACAGATAACAGCAAATATTGGAGAAACAGAAGTTAATCAACATTTCAGGTCTAAAGACGGTTTCTCAGATCAGAGCAGTCCTTAGACCTGAAACACTGACTACTCGCTTCAGTTTTTCAACAGATGTTGCCCAACCCGCTAAGCATTTTCAGCTTTTCCGATTTTTGTTATCCATGGCTATAGTTTGGATTTGTACAAATGCTTCTTCTCAGATAGATACAGAAGGGTATGAATATAGCACTTTTCTTCAATCATCATACACTTGAGTATGGATACCACGTTAATACCCTGGGACTGAAGGACTCTACAGCTCTATCAAAACGTAGACTTTCTTGGCACAGTGAAAGAGTGAGGGTTAATTACAGCAACAGTTTTGCATGCATTGGTCAAAGCTACTGGTTGTAAGTAAGGCATAGCTCACTACCATGAGGCACAGCTCACGAGTTAGTTTCCCATTTGGATGGGACCCCATTCTTCAAGATGATAATATGTGAAATAGCATCACCTCCCATTCCTCTGTTAGAATAGTTTTACAAGTATACAAGTCAGGTTGAATAAAGTAACTGCATAGAAAAAATAACTTTGCAAGAGGTAACTACGAGAGGACCTAAATTTAGTCTGGCTTATACATTTGAGTACTTAAGAGTGAATGTAAAACCCACGACCACTTGAAATTAATTAGTGAGCATCTGATCAAAAAGCAAGGGTCAACAGGAGTTAATGTGGTTATCCACTGCTGAATCTGATCCATTCAGATGAATCATATACCAAGTCCACTTCAAACTGGAAATAATGGCAGGGCTAATTACAGTTTTCATAAACACAGTACAGGTATATAGAAATAGATCAAGCAAGAATTGTGTCAGCATTCACTCACTCACTGCAAGAATACAGTCAAAGGAACTGCACACTGCTTATTTTAATCGTCTTCTAGCTTTGCGTTACATAGGTGTAACAGATTAAAAAGAAAATGGCAATTTGATGTGGAATTTCTAGGGAAAAAAGACAAAGACTCCAGAATTATGTGAGGTGGTAGGGAGTTCTGAATATTCTGAAAGCCACAGAAACTTGGTGTGAAAGTGGATGAGCATTTAGCGATGGAACTCATTAAAGAATGCACTTCTGGTTCCAGTGGATTAAAGTGTGTGGAACAAGTGTACAGCATCATAGCTCATTTTTATTCAGAAAGTAAAACACCGAGTTGAGTGCATGCACCAACTTACCTTTGGCACAGCGATTGACTGCTGCCAAGCATGGGTAGCTGTTCTCTATAGTTGTCAAATCACTGGTCACTGAAACCTGGCAACAGAAAAGACCAACAATTTGATCTGGCTTTTGACATTGATGATAAACACCAAAATGTGCATGTACATGCGTTCCTTTATTTCTTTTATATTATTCCTTTATTTTGCCTTCTGTAAGATGGCTCCCAGCATTTATGCTGTTAAAATCAATTTATTAATCCTGTTTTACCTGGATGCGTCACTGATGTGTGAAAAACATTCAACTGCGCAAGTGCCAGGAGTCAGCTACCAAAAATCAGAATTCAGAGCAATATAAAAGCAGCTCAAGCACAGTGTGAGCCTGTAACCGAGCTAGGATTAAAATCACATAAGCTACTTAACATTAGTCAAAGCAAGCAAGGTTATCCATTTCTGCTCTTAAAAAAACTAAGTAATGTCAAAACCCCCAACTCCTATCCTTCAAAGCATCGCCCAGGTAGTTGGCAAAAGAATCAATGTCGACACGAGGAACAAAAGTATTTACACAGCGAGTTACGATCTGGAATGCACTGCCTGAAAATGTGGTGGAAGCAGTTTCAACTGTAACTTTCAAAAGGGAATTGGATAAATACTTGAAATGAAAAAGTTGATGGCTATGGAGAAAGAGCAGGGGAGTCGAACTAATTGGAGAGCTCTTCCAAAGAGCCGGCACAGGCATGATGGGCCAAATGGGTGGGCTTCTGGTGTGTGGTATCATTCAATGATTCTGAATGCATTTCATGCCAATTTCAAAAGAAATGTGTACTGTACATGGAAGAAAGGGAGCATGGTGTTTTGAACAGTTTCACAGAATATATGCACTGCTTCACTGAACACTTACAGAGACAACAGAATTATTAAAAATACTCTGAACATAGTCGGCCACATTTGGAGCAGCCATTCGCTCTGGGTCAGATCCACCAATATCTCTGCATACGGTTCTGGGAAGACAAAAAAAAGTGTGATGATTTTAGCCCAAATATACTTAAAATCATTAGGTAACAGTCAAGTGATGAAATAAACACTCAACAGGAATTAAGCAAATCTTGGGACTCATTGGAGTTTAGAAGAAGAATAAGAGGTGATCTTATTGAAACATACAAGTTACTGAGGAGGCTCAGCAAGGTAGATGCAGAGAGGATGTTTCCACTCGTGGGGGAATCTAGAACTAGGGAATATAGTTTAAGAATAGAACTGAGATGAGGAGAAAGTTTTTCTTCTCAGACGGTCGTAAATCTGCAGAAGTCTCTGCATTAGAGAGCTGTGGAAGTTGGGTCATTGAATATATTTAAGGTGGAGATAGATTTTTGAACGATAAGGGAGTGAAGGGTTATGGAGAGCGGGCAGGGAAGTGAAGCTGAGCCCAGGATCCAATCAGCAGGCTCGAGGGGCAAATGGCCTACTCCAGCTCATATTTGTTACGTTCTTATGACTGCCAGTTCCATAACCTCACTGCTCCGAATTTTAATTTGTTCTTGCAACAGGAATTTCACTTTGGACAGAAGAAATAAAGCTACTGAGGATCAATTCAACCTACTTGAATTGCAGAGACGACATTACTGAGAGGTGTAATACTCAGAACAGGATGAGGGCAAGTAATGATGGAGATGGAAGACAGAAAAAAAAACTTAATTCTTCTAAATTATACAATGGGTCAGGGCACTCTTCAAATTAATGAAGATGTGAAGGAAGCTTGCATGTAGTCATGCTATTTGAGTCCATTACAATTTAGGAGACCTCAGTTTGCTAACACATGCATCAAGTTTTGAGCTGTCCCATTGATGTATATTTTAGGTGATTTTTTAAACCTGTGTGATCCTTCACTGGTGCTTACCTGCCTCTCTCCAGTGCCGAGGACAGCAGTACAAGTTTCTTTCCTTCCTCCTCACTTGAAGCCCACACACCCAGACAATCTACTTTCGTGGCCTTTTCTGGGTGTGCTTCACGAATCTCCAATGGCTACAAAATATCAACATTAGAACAGGTTTACTTAGCCAGTCAGCAAGTCTTTCTCCAAGTAATTTTAATTAGGGATATAACTGACAAGATAACATTTTGTCAACTCAGCCAGTAAATTACAGAGATTTAAAAATGCCTTAATTCAGCACTTCTTTATAATACGAAGAATACTATAATACTAATCCTCCCCACCACATTATTTTTCCTCTGTGTATGAACCTACCTACTCAGGCCTCTGCAAATACCACAAAGCAAACCCCAGAAAGTGGGTGAACCTAGTGCTTTTTCCAAATGTAGAAATCACATAGCTGCACATTGTTTGATGATAAGCAGTCAGCAAGAGGGAATCTCTTCCTGCCAGAAGAACCACCTCAAACCGAAGCGGCCCATTTCAAATGTAATTGCAATTGGTTTAGATCATTTAATGCAACACCCTACTTACCACGTACAAAGCATGCAGCGCTCCGAGCAAAGTCACCAAGGAAGCTTCTTTGAACAACTCTTCAGGAGGACAAACCAAGATGGGTTTCACCATGCCAGCCTTCAGAGCACTGGGGAACAGAAAGGTGCAAGAGCTTTACTGCAACATGTCAGAATTGTTCCTAACCTGATGATTTATCAAGGTACAACAGAATAGAAATCTTCCCACTTTTGGAAGTGCAAGTATGGTATGGTCTAGATGCAGGGCAAAACTCCATGTGTCATGACCATCAAAGCCTTCCACTTAGTGAGGTCTGATTAGAGTGCGGATAGAAGAGTTGAAATGCAGCCTCACCATTACCAACATCCTTTTCACTGTCCAGTTTCCTCCATGAAAGAACACAAGCCAGTGCAGGTTCTATAAAATTCTTTCACTACTTTTTGTAAACTGTTTCAAGAGAAGTCATCAGAGCGCCACGATTTCTGAACTATCACAGCAAATTAAAGAGCAATTTCTTACAGGAAATGGGAAAAGTACAACATGTAGACCAAGAGTGACTGTGTTCATGGCACTGGATCACATACCGCTTGATGCCAATGACAGCTGCATCACTGAATCTCCGCACATCATCATAATCTCGGTCGAGGGGCCCAGTTGGTGCAAAGATCTATGTAAAAAGAAGTTTGTGTAATTCACAATTATCTCAAGTCAGTTGGAGGAAATCATGCCCTAAATTTTATCCTAATATTTCTTTATAGAATCAAAGAATGATTCAGCAAAGAAAGTGGCAATCGGCCCATCGTGCCTGCTCTTTGGTAGAGCTATCCAATTAATCTGCTTCACTGCTCTTTCTCCATAATCATGTAAATATTATCCCTTCCGGTAGTTATCCAATTCCTTTTGAAAGTTACCATTGAATCTTCTTCCACCACCCTTTCACGCAGTGCATTCCAGATCTTAACAACTCGTTGGGATTTTTTCCCCCCCTCATCTCCTCTGGTTCTTTTTCCAATCACCTTAAATCTGCGTCCCCTGGTTACTAACCCTTCTGCCAATGGAAACAACTTCTCCTTATTTACTCTATCAAAACCCTTCAGGGTTTTGAATACCTCAATGAAGTCTTCTCTTACCCTTCTCCGTTCGAGGAGAACCACCCCAGTTTCTCCAATCTCTACACATAATTGGTCCCTAACCCCATTACCATTCTAATAGATCTCTTTTGCACCCTCTCCAAAGCCTTGACAACCTTCCTAAAAAATGTTGTGACCAGAATTGAACACAATGATCTAGCTGAAGCCTAACCAGTGTTTCAAAGATTTAGCATAACTTCCTTGCTGTTCTAATCTATGCCTCTGCAGTCTTCTCAACTTGCCCTGCCACCTTTAAAGATATGTGTACATACATCCCCAAGTGTCGGTTTCTGCACCTCCTTTAAAATTGTACCATTTAGTTTATATGGCCTCTCCTCATTCTTCCGACCAAAATGTCTCAATTCACACTTCTCCATGTTAAAACTTCTATTACTATCCTCCTCATTGATTCACGTCATCTGCAAACTTTAAAATGATGTCCTGCATACGCAAGACCAGGTCATTAACAAAAAAGAGCATTAGTTCCAATACTGACCCCTGGGGAACACCACTGTATACTTCCCTCCAGTCTGAAAAAAATAACCGTTCTAGTTTCTGTCCCTTATCCAGTTTTATAACCATATCGCCACAGTCCCTTTAATCCCATGGGCCTTAATTTTGCTAACAAGTCTATTATGTAGTAATATATTAAAGGCCTTTCGGTTATTTGGTCTCCTTATTAAGGAGGGATATACTTGCATTGGAGGCAGTTCAGAAGGTTCACTAGGATGATTCCCGAGATGAAGGGGTTGACTTATGAAGAAAGGTTGAGGAGGTTGGGCCTCTACTCATTGGAGTTCAGAAGAACGAGGTGATCTTAGTGAAACATAAGATAATGAGGGGGCTCGACAAGGTAGATGCAGAGAGGATGTTTCCACTCATGGGGGAATCTAGAACTAGAGGGCATAGTTTCAGAATAAGGGGTCGTTCATTTAAAACTGAGATGAGGAGGAATTTCTTCTCTCAAAGGGTTGTAAATCTGTGAAATTCTCTACCCCAGAGAGCTGTGGAGGCTAGGTCATTGAATATATTTAAGGTGGAGATACAGATTTTTGAACAATAAGGGAATAAAAGGTTATGGGGATTGGGCAGGGAAATGGAGCTGAACCCATGATCAGATTAGCCATGATCTTATTAAATGGCAGAACAGGCTCAAGGTGCCAAATGGCCTACTCCTCCTATTTCTTATGAAGGTACATATACACATCAACCACATTACTCTTCCCCACCCTCTCCATTACTTCTAGTCAAACACAATTTGCCTTTAACAAATCTGTGTGGATGTAATTTGTTAGCTCATACTTTTCCAAGTGCCCATTCATTTTATCCCAGATTATTGTATCTAAAAGTTTCTCCCACCACCAATGTTAGGCTGGCTGGCTGGCCTGAAATTGATGGGTTCATCCCTCTCCCTTTTTTGAACAGGGGCATAACATTTGCAATCCTCCAGTCCTTTAGCACCACCCCCATATCTAAAGGAGGATTGGAAGATTGTGGCCAGAGCCTCTGCAATTTCCATTCTTACTTCCCTTAGTAAACTAGAATGCATCCCAATCGGACCGGGTGACTTTTTTTTTTAAAAAAGGTACCTTCCCTACCAATTTTTATCCTATCCAACATCATTACTACCACCTCCTTTACTGCGACATTGGCAGCATCCTCTTCTCTAGTGAAGACAAATGCAAAGTTCTCGTTTAGTACCGCAGCCATGCCCTCTGCTCCACAAAAAGATCTACTTTTTGGTCCATAATTGATCTCATCCTTCCTTTTAGATTTATATGTTTGTAAGAGATTTTTGGGTTCCCTTTTATGTTAGCTGCTAATATATTCTCAGAAGCACAGTTTGTCTCTCTGATTCGTTCTTTTAGATCTCCTCCGTACTTTCTGTATTCCACTTGGTTCTCTAACGTATGATGAACCATACATTTGTCATAAGCCTCCTTTTCAGTTTCATTTTAATCTCCATATCTTTAATCATCCAGGGAGCTCTAGCTTTGGATGTCCTTCCTTTCCCCCGGATGGGAATGTGTCTACTCTGTACCCAAACCATCTCCCATTGATCAATTCTTGTTTTGCCTACCAATTTTTAATTCCAATCCACCTGGGACAGATCCTTATGCATCTCACTGAACTTGGCTCTCCTCCAGTTAAGTATGTTTACACTTGTGCTATGTCCTTTGCCATAACTATTCTAAATCGAATGAGATTCTGAATCAAATGCTCCCACACTGAAACATGCTCCATTTCATTGCCCACAGCTAAATCCAGGACTGCTTCCTTCCTCGTTGAGCTGGAAACACACTGATCAAGAAAGTTCTCCTGTATACATTTCAGGAATTATCCCCCCCCCTCTCCCCCACCCCCCACCCACCACCTCTCTGCCCTTCAGTTACTTTCCAGTCTACAATTAGAATAATTGAATTTTCTGTACTTAACCTGGCTCCCAGCTTATAGTGAACCCAATAAAGCTCTACATTAGCAATAACCAAATATTGAAGCTCCATTCTAATCTGTCCAGATTATCTAGTGTGGAGACACTTTTGTACAGTTCCACATCACCAATGAAAACAGTTAATAAGTCTTCAGATACTGAAAGATCTTTAAATTCAAACTGTGCAGAGAGATTTATAATAGGGCATTTCTGGATGAAAGATGGTCCAAATGGTTTTCTTCATCCATAATTATTTTTTACTTTTAGTTGTACTATTTTACTTTGTTCAGTATTGTTAGATGCTCATCAAGAGGAAAAAGTCTGTACTGTCTCAACATCAAGATGAAAATAAAGGAAAATCAAGCAAGCCTTGTCTGTAAACCTCTACAGCAATAGTGGGCGAGATTTATCTACATGTTTGTGGAGTTAATAGGAACATGTGGTCACAAGTCTATAGTTTAGTGACTTTGGGAAAAGAACAAAGGATTGTTTCTCTTATCTGTCCATAAATGTTCCAGTCTGTGTTGTAACCAGCCTATTTATTATTACTACAATAAAACAAAATCCAGAACCAGCAAACACTGGCATCTGGAACCCCTGAATATGCTGTACAATTGTTGTGCAAGGCGAAAAGAACTGCTTAAAAGTTCACTCACCACTCTAGCTCCGGGAAGATCAGGAGCATGGACCAAGACCACTTCCTGTTCTACTGAAGCATCGATCTGGAAGACAGTAATTTCATAGTCACTCACTTAAAACAGATCACTCTCATTAAACAAGCCCTTCAATAAAGAAAAGTAGCAGAAGCAACCACCGGTGGGCACATTAGACAAGCAATTAGGAAGACAAGTGGTATGTTAGCCTTTATTGCAAGGGAGTTGAAGTACAAGAGTAAGGAAGTCTTGCTGCAAATATATAGGGCTTTGGGGAGACCAAACCTGGAGTACAATTTACAGTTTTGGTCTCCTTACTCCACCAGCCTGTCCTCGCCGCACAGCACTGCCCCCCAGACATCAAGATCCACGGCGCGGCCCTGGACAACGTGGACCACTTCCCTTATCTCGGGAGTCTCCTATCAACAAGAGCAGGCATTGACTACGCGATCCAACACCGCCTCCAATGCGCCAGTGCAGCCTTCAGCCACCTGAGGAAAAGAGTGTTTGAAGACCAGGCCCTCAAAACTGTCACCAAGCTCATGGTCTATAGGGCTGAAGTAATACCCGCCCTCCTGTATGGCTCAGGGACGTGGACCATGTACAGTAGACACCTCAAGTTGCTGGAGAAATACCACCAGCAATGTCTCCTCAAGATCCTACAAATCCCCTGGGAGGACAGACGCACAAACATTAGCGTCCTCGTCCAGGCCAACATCCCCAGCATTGAAGCACTGACCACACTTCATCAGCTCCGCTGGGCAGGCCACATAGTTCACATGCCAGACACGAGACTCCCAAAGCAAGCGCTCTACTCGGAACTCGTCCACAGCAAACGAGCCAAAGGCGGGCAGAGGAAACATTACAAGGACACCCTCAAAACCTCCCTGATAAAGTGCAACATCCCCACTGACACCTGGGAGTCCCTGGCCAAAGACCGCCCTAAGTAGAGGAAGTGCATTTGGGAGGGCACTGAGCTCCTCAAGTATTGTCGCCGAGAGCATGCAGAAATCAAGCGCAGGCAGCGGAAGGAGCGTGCGGCAAACCAGGCTCCCTGCCCACCCTTCCCCTCACCACCGTCTATCTCACCTGTGACAGAGACTGTGGTTCTCGTATTGGACTGTACAGCCACCCCAGAACTCATGCTAAGAGTGGAAGCAAGTCTTCCTCGATCCCGAGGCACTGCCTATGATGACTCAAGGAAGGATATACTTGCTTTTGAGGGGGTGCAATAAAGGTTCACTAGATTAATTTCTGGGATAAGAGGGTTGTCCCATGAGGAGAGATTGAGCAGAATGGGGCTATATTCTCTGGATTTTAAAAGAATAAGAGGTGATCTCATTGAAACAGGAGCAGAGATGAGATGAGGGTTGTACAAGGGGAAACGATCAGGCTGAGAGAGGAATGGTTTTGATGGGGACTAGGTCATCAGCGGTGGAGACGAGGGTGCGATTGTGCAGATAATCAGATTCCACATGTACACTAATGACGCTCAGCTCTACCTCACCACCACCAGCTCTCTCAACCCCTCTACCAATGTTGTCCCAATTTCAAATTTGAGTACGCGGTCCTTTTAACGGGCTGCGTGGCCCAAAGTTTCATGCATCCGGTCCCGGGCTGTGTTGGACCAGTATAAAGCTGTGCAGCCACAGTTTATAGGGAACGTTGCCCTCCACTGTCTCTAATTTGTCACGCTGCTTGTCCGACAGCCAGGATGAACAGAAATTTCCTCCAACGAAATATTGGGAAGACTGAAGCCATTATCTTTGGTCCACACCTCAAACTCCATTCCCTAGCCATTGACTCCATCCCTCTCCCTGGTGACAGTCTGAAGCTGTACCAGACTGTTCGCAACCTTGGTGTCATATTTGACTAAGGCCACCTATTTCTACCTCCGGAACATCGACCGACTCCACCCCAACCTCAGCCCATCTGCTGCATCCCTCATCCATGCCTTTGTTACCTCTAGATCTGACTATTTTAACGCTCTCCTGGCCAGCTTCCCATATCCCACCCTCTAAACTGGAGCTATCTAAAACTCTGCTGCCCGTATCCTAACTTGCACCAAGTTTCCGTTCACCCATCGCCCTTGTGCTCGCTGACCTGGACCACCTAATTTTAAAATTCTCATCGCGCCATGGTCTTGCCCCTCTCTCTCTCTCTCTCTGTGATCTCCTTCAGCCCTACAACCTTTCAAGATCTGTGTGCTCCTCCAATTCTGGCCTCTTGCGCATCCCCCATTTTAAAAATCAGTCCACCATTGGCTGCTGTGGTATCAGCTGCCTAGGCCTTAAACTCATGGATTCCCTTCCTAAAAGTCTCCACCCTTCTACCCCGCTCTCCTCCTTTAAGACGCTCCCTTAAAGCTTTTGGTCATATCTCATATGGCTCGGTGTCAAATTGTTTGATAACGCTAGGTGAAGCACTGTGGCACATTTTACTACGTGAAAAGCAATAGACAAATGCAATTTGTTGTTGTTTTTCTCCCCCACTCCATATTGCTGCAATAACTTCACAAGCATATTTAATCATCAAGGCAATCTTCACAGCGCACAAGATCACAGGATTTTGTTCCACTCCTAAATGCAAAGTCCAAAGTTTGGCATTGTTAGACGTTTTGATGCCAGCAGCAAAAGGAGTGTAGAGTAGTTTTATCAGTAATCAGAGTCAGTTACACTCCCACCTCAGCCCAATGGAACATTGTTATGAATGATAAAGTACAGATTGTGCATGTCTGAAATCATTTTCTGAACATTAAAATATTCATGTACTTACAGATTTGTACTGGCTGAGTGGAATCTTCAAACATTGTAGATCTCCAGAAAGCTTGTCAGTAGTATTTGTTACTAAGATAACACCATCGAATTTTAGCCTGTACACAGAAAAAAGTCAATTTAATATTGACTTAGCATAAATAGCAGAGATTTCCATTCTAGAATTTGTTCAACATTTAATGAGTTGGATAATAGCGTGAGAATGGGACAAATAACATCTTCGTGGAAGTCAGTCACTCAAATGAATGAACACACACAATTTAGAAAGGCAAACAATGCTCCATGTGAAAGAGACCAAGCGCAAAGCTGGGCACACCTTTGAACACAGGATTTATTCCAGGAACCAATAAATAAGCATTTTTCTACAGAGGCAAGACCCAGGCACATTTTAATGCACTATCTTTCTGCACGTTATGCACCTTTGAAAAATTACTGGTAGTCTTGGGGCCAACTCAGGTACACCAATGACACTCGATCTACTTCTGCCACAACCTTGGACTCAGGGAACATCTCTCCACTGCCTGACTTAATCGAAGCATAGAAATTTACAGCGCAGGAGGCCATTTCGGCCCATCGTGTCCGCACCGGCCGACAAAGAGCCGCATGGCCCTTGGTCAGCAGCCCTAAAGGTTACATATAAACCTATGAACAATGACAGAAAGGCAAAGAGCCTGCTGACATCAAGTCCTGGATAAGCAAAAGTTGCTTCAACTCAACATTGGCAATCATGCTCCTCAATGAAATGTCACCACATAGCTCCCCCACACTAATCCACTTCTCCCTGGCAGCTCAATAAAGTGCAACTAGTTTGACCAAGCTGAGCTTTGTACATCACATCCTAGCCACCAAGACATGCCATTTCCAAAGACACCACCTCAAACTCCACCCCCACTGCTGCGGAGAAACACTGAAGCCACCCATCACCTCCAAACTTAATCCATTTTTCACAAGACATTAAATCAAGGTCCCATCTACCGAGGCGCTAAAGATCCGATGGCGCTGCAGGAGGTTCTCCGTGTCCTGGCCAACATTCATCCTCAATTAACAAAACAGATTGTCCCGTCAAGATTCAACACAAGCTGCTTCCAATCCTCTGGTGTTATCCCCAAATCCAGTAAACTTTAAAAAGGTTAATACATGGCAACCTTTTTTTTTTAAAAAGCAACAACTCAGTTACATCTAGACTTAACCCGCTTACAGATGAAATTGAAGCAATTAAACAGACTTCTTTAAAAAATGAAGTACAGGTTGAAACTCCCTTATCTGGCACCCTCAGGACCTGGCCAGTGCCAAATAAGGGATTTTGCCGGATGGGGGGAGGTCACGTGTTTGCAACTCACTCCCAGCCTGAAGCCACTTCGGGGCCCGCTGGCCCACTGACACACATTGTTCACACTTGGCTCTACTGAGCACAATTGGTTAGACAGGGTGCAAGTGAATCTTCCTGTTTTATTTGTTGCTGTGCCAGTGTAGGGAAACTCTGGGAGTGGGACCAGTAGCAACTGGAGTTCGTGCTGGAGCAGTGGTTCCTCGTCCCCTTCCCCATCGACCCTTACACCAGCAGGGGGACGATGCTGATCGACACCTCACACATCCACTGCTGGTTGAGGAGCCAGCACCACGCAAAAGGAAGGGAGTCAATGGAGTCGGCGGGCCCAGGGTTGTCAGCGGGTCCCGAAGGTGTCGGCTCCGATGTTGGGTAAATTTATTGTGGGTCTGTTGAGGTTGAAATATGCTGTGCAAGTGTAAATGGCCAAGTTATTTTGCGAGGATTTTGATCGGCTGCGTTCTGCGCATGCGCCACCCAGTGGCCCGGAATGGTCCTGAACAATGGATGGTGCTGGATGAGGGAGTCCCAGATGAGAGAGGTTCAACCTGCAGTACATCTGAGGGAAAGGTGGTGAATGTCATTGACTTAAATTTGGTCCTTTTGCCAGAACCAAGAGAGTTACAGATAGTTGGAATAAGTTCTTAAAACTGTACACAGTACAATTAGGACAAGAGGCAATATCAACATTATACTCACAGTGTGCCTTGCAATTGAGTTGTGAAGACAATTTCTGGAACTCTGCAAGATACAAGTATTTTTTAATGATTAGCTTCTGGGAATGTTAGTTGACCAACTAAACAAAATTACCAAAGTCTCAGCTTCCTGAATTCAGGGAAGTGGTTACCTGCAATATTATAGAGCAATAGATAAGCATAGCAGACCAACACAGAAGCAGTGCTGTCACTAGGATTTAACTGTGATGGTGGGTGCAGCATTTTCATCTAAATTTAGATATTCTGGACTAAAATTATAGATTTGTTTCCCCTTCCAACTTGACTGTGTCTGCAGAGAGCATTTTGAGCTGTTCAATACTGGGATGAAATGTGGGCCAGCCCACATTGCGATATGTGTGCGCACTAAGTCCGTGCAGCAAAGCTGGTCTCCAGTCGTCTTGGGTAATCCTTGCCACTGGACCAAGACCTAGCTCTGTCAAGCCAGTGTGGTGGCTGGTGTGCAACGGCCACCCCACATTAAAAAAATCCACGCACAGGCATCTTCCACCTTTCAGGATGTAGTTCGGGTCCTTCATTAAAACACCCGTGAACTCGTCCTTTTTTTGGCGTGGAAGCAAGTCATCCTCGTTTCGAGAGACCGCCTATGATGATGCATGGAAATGCTGGTGGTGACAAGTTTGTCATTCCTTACAGAAGCAATTTGAGATAGAATTAACAAAATAAAAGTTACAAAGTGTATGAACACAAGAAATGGCATTTAAATAGTGGCTCATTGGGCCTCAGCATTGCTTTTTGAAGTGCAGGCACTTAAAACGGATAAACGCAGCAGCCAATTTGCACACAAAAAGGCCTGAATTCTTACCCTTCTGACTCAGGCAAGAATACCAACTCAGCCAAGCTGACAAGGTGCTATTAAAACATCAAATCCAGTGACAACACTGCAGTTGTAATCTCTCCATAGTAGAGATCGCACCACTCCTATGCTGGAAGAGCAAAAACAATCAGAGGAACTGTAGCCATAGTCCTTGGCCCAAACCTTAATAGCAGTCCTAGGGTGATGGCCTCTAATCTACAGGAAGTGAACAAACTAATTTAATAATTAACTCCGTTATTGCAATTGGAGATTGCATCCATTTAGCTGTAAAATGGCAATGGCCTTGCAGTGGGCTTCAATGCAGTGTGCCCGTGTGTAGAGTGCAGTTTACGTGGCGCTCAATATAGACTAGAATCAAGTCGATTATCAATAAGCTAGACAGACAACGCAAATGGCTGTAGTTCAAGACTGAAGTCTAAAAAGCATGCAAGATTTACAACCACAACAAATTGCATTATCACAAGTTTAGTGTAAAAAAAGTTAGTTGTGAAATAGATTAGTAATTGAATTGATCCCCAACTAAGAAACGTTCACAATCTGCATTAAGTGTGACATGTCATCATCATCATCATAGGCAGCCCCTCGAAACGAGGATGACTTGCTTCCACGCCAAAAAAGGATGAGTTCACAGATGTTTCAATTAAGGACCTAATATTCCAGGTCCTGAACTACATCCTGAAGGGTGGAAGATGCCTGTGCGTGGATTTTTTTTTTTTTTTTTTTTTTTTTAAAACATGGGGTGGCTGTTGCACACCAGCCACCACACGGGCTTGATAGAGGCTGGGTCTTGGTCCAGTGGCAAGGATTAACCAGGACGACTGGAGACCTGCTCTGCTACACGGACCTAGTGCACACACATATTGCAGTGTGGGCTGGCCCGTGCTGCCCCTGGGCCCACGCCTCTTCTGGCCCCGAACTCATGCCTCTCCTGGGCCGCGATCTCGCCGCTCCTGCTGTATCTGCCCACGCTCCAATCACCGACCTGGACCTTGCTGACATCCCTCTTCACTGCCGTCGCCCTCCTGCAGCAACTCGCACAGTACTTTGCAGAGATATGCCACCACGCTGCCTATGGCCTCCGCTCGCCGCTCCTTTTATGGCCCCGACCTGCCACTGAGGAACAAAGGGACCTTGGAGTACATGTCCGCAGATCCCTAAAGGTAGCAGGCCAGGTGGATAAGGTGGTTAAGGCAGCCTTTGGAATACTTGCCTTCAACAGCCGAGGCATTGATTACAAGAGCAGGGAGGTTATGCTTGAACTGTATAAAACACTGTTTAAGCCGCAGCTGGAGTACCGTGTGCAGTTCGTCACCACATCCTGCATGCAAACTAGCGATAGCTAAATACTATAATTGCGTCTTCATGGTTATTCTGCCAGTTGGCCTAGGCTGAGGGAAAATGTGGTCTTCAGATATTTCACTTGACATTGAGTTCACTGTGTAAAATACCCCATTTCTATAACGCACATAAGAACGTAAAAAATAGGAGCAGGAATAGGCCATTTGGCCCCTCGAGCCTGCTCCACCATTTAAGAAGATCATGGCTGATCTGATCATGGACTCGGCTCCACTTCCCTGCCCGCTCTCCATAACCCTTTACTCCCTTATCGCTCAAAAATCTGTCTGTCTCTCCTCTCATATCTCCTCTAAACCTCCCCCCAATTACTTTAAATCTATAACCCCTGGTTGTTGGCCCCTCTGCCAAGGGAAACAGGTCCTTCCTATCCACTCTATCCAGGCCCCCCATAATTTTATACACCTCAATAAGGTCACCCCTCAGCCTCCTCTGCTCCAAAAAAACAAACCCAGCCTATCCAATCTAAAATTCTCCAGTCCAGGCAACATCCTTGTAAATCTACTCTGTGCCCTCTCTAGTGCAATCACATCTGTGACATGTAGTCACAGTCACTGCAGTGCACCCTCAATTAGCACTACATTTCTCAGCAAGACATAGAAACATAGAAAATAGGTGCAGGAGTTGGCCATCTGACCCTTCGAGCCTGCACCACCATTCAATAAGATCATGGCTGATCATTCCTTCAGTACCCCTTTCCTGCTTTCTCTCCATACCCCTTGATCCATTTAGCTGCAAGGCAAAGGCCATATCTAACTTCCTCTTGAATATATCCAATGAACCATTAATAATGGAAAGGGAGGGGCTGGAAGTTACTTTTACTGGTGTCAATTATGTTAAGATGAAATGAAAGGCATGGGTTGGTATGGCAAGCTGATGCCATTCAAAAGGTAGGATGCAGATGATTTCCAGGGACCTCTTTTTTTCCCCTTCAGCATAGAGCTGTGAGTAGGTGGCAGAAAGCTACAATTAAAGCAGATGTACTCAGATAGGATCTGTGAACACATTCAATTTAGGACAAGAAAGCCAAAGAAACTGGCAGTGTAGTGGTTATGCTATTGGGCTAGTAATCCAGAGGTGGTTAGTTCAAATCACACCATGGCAGTTGGATCATTTCAATTCAATTTATAAAACAAAAATCTGGAAATAAAAAGCTGGCATCAGTAAAAGTGACCATGAAACTGCCATTTTGTTGTTAAAAACCCAACTGGTTTTCCCGAACGTCCTTGGGAAGGAAACCTGTCATTCTTACGCGGTCTGGCCTTTTGTGACTACTCCTACACCAGCATGGTTGACTCTTAACCGTCCTCTGAAGTTGCCTAGCAAGCAACTTACCTCACCTCAGTTGCATGAAACCAACAGACAGCAGCAGTTCAAGCAGGCAGCCCGTCATGACCATCTCAGGGCAATAACCATTGGCCTCGTCAGCAATTCCCACATCCCAAAAAACAATGAAAAAAAAAACCTCACCTTCAATATAAAACCTTGTCACACATCCACCACCGTGCTAGGCTTTGCAATAAGCAGCTACCAGTTAATTATTGTAAAGAGTAATGTGGGCCATTAGAGTCTCAGCAAGATACCATTAGCCCTTGAACTACTATATTCTTTAAAAGACAGCTGAACTTGCTTTAGCTTTTCCTAAAGTTTGGCATACCATCAGAGTCCTGTCTGTTTTTGTTAGAACAGAGGAGATTACCGAATGACCAGAGTGTAAAATTATAAAGGGATACGGCAGAGTAGATAGAAGGAGACCGTTTCCAGTTTTAAACATTGCTTGCTTTCTGGACTCAAGCAGTCCTGACTGCAGCCATTTGTATTGTCTGTCCACCTTACTGACAACTGAATTGTTTTCAGCCTAGAACTATCACAATGCAAACTGCACTGCACACAAGCACACTGCTTTGAAGTTCTGCATTGGGCCATTGCTTTTTATGACATAGAAGAAATAATTTAGGACAGAAAGCAGGTTTTTTTAAAATAATGAGGGTTTTAAGGCTCTGGTAATTGAAACAGACCATTTCAACTTTTAAGAGTAGATTAGATAAATAGTTGAAGGAAAGGGAGAAATTTCAGGTCAGAACAGGTTGTCGTACAAGGTACCGAAATCTGGAATGTTGGGTCTGAACGTGAAGATATGAAGTTAAATACATCTACCATTTTCATTTGTTAAAGGGGTAGTGGGAAAGGTGGAACTGTTGGAGTTCTGGGGGCAGCAGTTTGATATTGAGGTTGGAGACATAACATAAGAAATAGGAGCAGGAGTAGGCCATATGGCCCCTCGAGCCAGCTCCGCCATTTAATACGACCATGGCTGATCTGATCATGGATTCGGGTCCACGTCCCTGCCCGCTCCCCATAACCCCTTTGATATATTTAACTTCAGATCTTCACGTTGAGACCCGAGGACTTCAGAGTGCCCAAGAAACCGAAGATTTTACATTGAGCTTGATTGGAACAGTTTAGACAACTGGAGAGAGAGGTCAGAGTGAAAATGGCAGAAGAGTTAAAATGAGAAAAGTTGAGATAAAACATTAAGAAGGGTTTTCCCATTGAAACTGTGTATCTCTGTCTTAAATTTATTCAATGTCCCAACTTCCACAGCTCTCTGAGGCAGCGAATTCCACAGATTTACAACCCTCAGAAGAAATTTCTCCTCCTCTCCGTTTTAAATGGGCGGCCCCTTATTCTAAGATTGTGCCCTCTAGTTCTAGTCACCCCCAGCACTGGAAATATCCTCTCTGCATCCCCTCACAATCTTATACGTTTCGATAAGATCATCTCTCATTCTTCTGAATTCCAATGAGTAGAGGCCCAAGCTCCTCAACCTTTCCTCATAAGTCAACCCCCTCATCTCCAGAATCAACCTAGTGAACCTTCTCTGAACTGCCTCCAAAGCAAGTATATCCTTTCGTAAATATGGAAACCGAAACTGCACACAGTATTCCAGGTGTGGTCTCACCAATACCCTGTATAACTGTAGCAAGACTTCCCAGCTTTTATACTCCATCCCCTTTGCAATAAAGGCCAAGATTCCATTGGCCTTCCTGATCTCTTGCTGTTCCTGCATACTAACCTTTTGTGTTTCATGCACAAGTACCCCCAGGTCCCACTGTACTGCAGCATTTTGCAATCTCTCTCCATTTAAATAATAACGTGCTCTTTGATTTTTTTTTTCTGCCAAAGTGCAGGACCTCACATTTTCCAACATTATACCCCATCTGCCAAATGTTTGCCCACTCACTTAGCCTGTCTATGTCCTTTTGCAGATTTTTAATGTCCTCACACATTGCTTTTCCTCCCATCTTTGTAGCGTCAGCAAACTTGGCTACGTTACACTCGGTCCTTTCTTCCAAATCGTTAATATAGATTGTCATCAGAACACAGTACTGGGAGGGGACTGCACATAATGTTGGCCTGTTCCTTTCCTGTGGAACCAATTAATTCTTTGTTTTCCCAACCCATCCTTGGGATTTTTACTACGTTAAAAGGTGCTATATAAATGCAAGTTATTGTTGAGATAATTATCTGAGAGTGAAATGCCAACAATGAAGTAATGAGTCGATGCCAGTTAGGACAAGAATACACTCTGATCAGTTAGATTCAGTTAAGTCTTCTATAAACCTACATATAATAGCATCTACATCATATTGAAAAGAAACTGGACTTGGGGGAAGGGAATTTTGGTTTAAAGACTGCCACGTCTCCCTTTCTTTCACTCTTCCTTCCTCCCCACCCACAGTCCAAAATATCAAATATTCAGTCTACTGACCAGGAGTATTTTTAACACCACCAAATCAGGTCTTTCCAACTACACTTAGCATAAAAAAAGCTCAGGTGTTGAACAGGTGAAAGCAACATTGTTGACGCAAGTCACCTCAAGAAAAGAATGGCATGGGCATGTTTTGCCAAACAGACCCTGGGAAGGAATGCCAACGGATTTAGAATTATAACTTAGCATTATATTTACTTTGTTCATTCCAATTTGCAGGGTTGTCAGTATAGAATGTCAATCTCAGACCCCATCAGCCTATCCTTCAGCTACAGTACTTCACCACTCAATAGTCCACATGCAAGACCAACAAGGGGACACTATGGGGTTAGGGAACAGGAACAGAAAAGGTCCAGTTACCCAAAGTTATAAGCTATACAAACAAATGAAAATATCAAGACTATCAGTATTCACCCTATTCATTAGGTGACATAACCTCATTTGCCATTTAACTGCCCAGTCTGCAAGTTTTCTAACATCTTATATTATGCTGTATTCCTCCTCAGTGTTAGTTATACCCAGTTTGGCAGCATCTTTTGATTTTATTTGAATTATGTGTTCCCAAGTCCAAATCATTAATATAAATCACTAGTAATAATAACTCCTGGCATTACACTCCCTTCTCGCTCCAATAAACTTCTGACCGTGTGTTACATGAAATGTCAAAGTACAAAAATTGTGCTACATGAAACAATCTTGCATTTAATTGCAGGATGAGTCCAAAAGGACAGGGCCACAAAAACTTAACCACGACAGTAGTTGCATACAATGGTTAGTTTCAATTCTGGAAAACTTTGGGTCAAGTAACCAATACTGAGTTTGCAAAATAAAGTCAAAGTCAGACTTAAAAGAATCACTTCCGCACTCTCCCTCCTCTCAAGATTAAAGCATTACAAAAGATACCATGAAACAATGTATCCTTCAACTGACAAGTTTACAGATGGAAGCTATCGAAAATCCCAAATAATTTGAGGTCAACAAGTACTTTTGATTAAGAAAAGCAAAAGTGCAAAAAAGTAAAAAAAATGTTGGAAACACAGCACCTGTGGAGGAAGCTTTTCATGAAGTTTGGATTGTTGTTTCTTCAATTCAACACAAGAAAGATTGTTTCTATTCTTCCCTTCAGGAGAATGCACAAAATACCCCTGATAAGCACTTGGAATATTATGCCAGCAGTGTTAGTCATGGCTCAGTTGATAGCTCTCTCACCGAGTCAAAAGGTTGTAGGTTCAAATCCCACAACAGAGGCTTGAGCACAAAAATCTAGGCTGACATTCCAGTGCAGTGCTGCACTGGCAGATAAGTCGTTAAAACTGACTGCCCTCTCAGATGGACTTAAAAGATCCCATGGCACTGTTTCAAAGAGCAAGGGCTGTAAAGCATTGTGGGACATCCAGAAGTCATGAAAGATGCTATACAAATGCAAATCTTTCTTTATTAATCTGTGCTAAATCAGTCACAACTAGGGACATTTCACTATGTTAAAGGCACTATATAAATACAAGTTGTTGTGGCTTTTGTTGATCATCCCAAATCTCCCAAGTTGAGCCTACTAAATCACAAACTACATTGTAAACACTTTCAGATTCATGCATCCTCCCATTAATTTATTCTTCAAAACTTTGGACTAAGCCTGGTCTGACATAAATATCTCTTTACAAGAAAAGCAAAGAGAAGAGCGAATTAGTGTACGCGCTGGCACTACATGGCAACAGAAGAAAAGTCAGCAGGCGAACAATAACCATGGGGCATAGATTTAAAGTAATTGATAGAAGGATTAGAGGGGTTTGAGAACTTTTTTCACCCAGCACAAAAAATCTAGGCTGACACTCCCAGTGCGGTAGTGAAGGAGTGTTGCACTGTCGGAGTTGCAGTCTTTCAGATAAGACGTTAAAACTGCGGCCCCGTCTGCTCTCAGGTGGATATAAAAGATCCCATGGCACTATTTTGAAGAGGAGTTCTTCCCGATGTCCTGATCAACATGCATCATTTAAACAACATGTTGTTAAACTTAAACTGTTTATTTGGTCATTATCACATTGCTGTTTGTGGGAGCTTGCTGTGCGCAAATTGGCTGCCGCGTTTCCTACATTACAACAGTGACTACACTTCAAAAGTACTTCATTGGCTGGAAAGCACTTTGGGAGGTCAGGTGCTCGTGAAATAAATGCAAGTCATTCTTTCTTTGAGGGTGATGGAGGACTGGAAATCACAGCTTGAAAGGGTGGTAGAGACAGAAATCCTCATCACATTTAAAAAGTACTTGAAGAACGGTAACCGAGGAGGCTACGAGCTGCAAGGCGGGATGAGGCTGGATAGCTCTTTTTTCAGGCGGCACAGACACGACGGGCCGAATGGCCTCCTTCTGTGCCGGTAAATGTCTCCGATTCCGAGTGGCCCCCAGCCTCATACTTCACAACGACAAGACCACAACAGATACTGCAACAGCCAACCTGACAAACCCAATTATCGTCAGCCCCCCTCAACAAAACTCACCCCATCCCGCCGTTCCCACCCGCCATCGTCTCTCGCGCTCCAAAGAATGGTTAAATTTCACCGACTGGAAATATCGGAGGGAGCCCGCTTGTGCTCCACCGTGATTGGCTCGAGCGGCGCCGGGACCGTCCCTCCTCCAACTCTGATTTGTCAGATCCTTCGCTCGGCTCGTCCGTGCTCCGTTGTCATTGGCTACCGCTGCGCCAATGCCGTTCCTAACTCTACTCTAATGTGCGATTGGCTGCCGCCGCAGCCAGGCCCCGCCCAAACTCCCTTATGATTGGCCTGTGTTCCAACCCGCCCCTCCTTGCTGTCAATCACAGGTTTCGCGCTGACAACCTGGACGCCAGCTAGCTGAGGTAAAACTGTCTTTAAAGTGCTGGGTGTTGGGGTCGAAATGACAGGAGGTGAAGTTTCCAAGCTAGTTCTTCATTACCAGCGTTTGCAGCGACGGTTTAGTCCGCTTTACTGAAGAGAATATAACGGAGGTTCACTTGATGACGTCATTGGACAAGCGCCGAGGCCTTTATTAATAATAATTTTTATTTCTATAGCGCCTTTAACCTAGTAAAACGTCCCAAGGCGCTCCACAACAATGTTTTCCTCTTTCAGCCATCATACATTTGACTTCTGGCGCTCCCTCTGCTTTTAAAAGTCTACTGGAGACTTTTCAACCCCACTCCTTCATTCCATTCCACCTAAGATTTTCTCTCCCGATCATTGGCCATTGATCAGTAAAGTGCTGCAGAACATCTTTCTGACATGAGTGCTATCTAAATATATATATGTTTTATTGTTGCAGTTAATACCAACCTGTGACTTATCAGGAGTGGCAAGGACTTACTAGGTTTTAAAAATGTGACATGTTGGGCTGGGCATTGCTTTTAAAAAAAAATACAATCCAAACATTTTTATTTTGGTTGGTAGCCACCTTGTTTCATTCTTACTGATCATAAATGTCACTTCTAATAGTTCCAGTATTTACAGCCCTGTCGCTCCATTCCAATGTTGTTAAAAAAATATCAAGGAAAAATATTCCACCCTATTTTAGTGGATGAAAGAATGTACAGCATAGAAGGAGTTCATTCATCCCAATGTGCCTGTGATAGTTCTTCATCTGGAAATGTCTACTTTAATTCCGTCCCCCGACCATTTCTCCATATTCTTCCTTTTCAAACACTTATCTAATTCTTTTCAAATGGTGTTATAGTTTTTGCTGCAGTCACTTCTGTGGTATCGGAATATACCTTCAGAACAACTCTTTGTGTAAAGAAATTTCTCCAAACTTACCCCTTTGTTCTTCTGGTGATAGCCCTGAGCCTACACCCCCTTTGCTAACCAATTAAAACAACCTTTTGCTATTAGCAACAGCAACATGTATTTATATAGTGCCTTCAAGGTAGACAAATCAAGGTGCTTTATGGAGATGTAAGGAAAAAAATGCACACTGAGCCACAGATGGGGATATGAGGAGGAATGACCAAAGGCTCGGTCAAAGAGGTTTGTTTTAAGGATGGGCTTAAAGGATGAGAGAGATGTGGAGAGGTAAAGGGGTTTAAGGGAACTCCAGAGAGCAGGGCTTAAGCGGCTGCCAATAGTGAGGCAAAGGGGAGAGGGTACGCAAAAAGCTGGAGTCAGAGGAATGGACAGTTTGGGTGCAGTTCTAATGCTGGAGAAGGTCACAGGGACAGGGTCATAGAGGAATTTAAACACAAGAATGAGAATTTTAAATTTGAAGTATAGGGGACACGGAACCTTCGTAGGTCAGTGAGGACAAGGGTGATGGGCAAGTGGGACCGTGTTGCGATTTGGATATAGAAACATAGAAACATAGAAAATAGGTGCAGGAGTAGACCATTCGGCCCTTCGAGCCTGCACCGCCATTCATAAGATCATGGCTGATCATGCAACTTCAGTACCCTATTCCTGCTTTCTCTCCATACCCCTTGATCCCTTTAGCCGTAAGGGCCATATCTAACTCCCTCTTGAATATATCCAATGAACTGGCATCAACAACTCTCTGTGGCAGGGAATTCCACAGGTTAACAACTCTCTGTGTAAAGAAGTTTCTCCTCATCTCAGTCCTAAATGGCCTACCCCTTAGCCTAAGACTGTGTCCCCTGGTTCTGGACTTCCCCAACATCGGGAACATTCTTCCCGCATCTAACCTAACCTGTCCCGTCTCGTCAGAAACGTATACGTTTCTATGAGATCCCCTCTCCTTCTGAACTCCAGTGTATAAAGGCCCAGTTGATCCAGTCTCTCCTCATATGTCAGTCCAGCCATCCCTGGAATCAGTCTGGTGAACGTTCGCTGTACTCCCTCTATAGCAAGAATGTCCTTTCTCAGATTAGGAGACCAAAAATAACACAATATTCCAGGTGAGGCCTCACCAAGGCCCTGTACAATTGCAGTAAGACCTCCCTGCTCCTATACTCAAATCCTCTAGCTATGTAGGCCAACATGCCATTTGCCTTCTTCACCGCCTGCTGCACCTGCATGCCATTTTCAATGACTGATGAACCATAACACCCAGGTCTCGTTGCACCTCCCCTTTTCCTAATCTGCCGCCATTCAGATAATATTCTGCCTTCGTGTTTTTGCCACCAAAGTGCATAACCTCACATTTATCCACATTACACTGCATCTGCCATGCATTTGCCCACTCACCTAACCTGTCCAAATCACCCTGCAGCCTCTTAGCATCCTCCTCACAGCTCACACCACCACCCAGTTTAGTGTCATCTGCAAACTTGGAGATATTACACTCAATTCCTTCATCCAAATCATTAATATATATTGTAAAGAGCTGGGGTCCCAGCACTGATCCCTGCGGCACTCCACTAGTCACTGCCTCCCATTCCGAAAAGGACTCGTTTATCCCGACTCTCTGCTTCCTTTCTGCCAACCAATTCTCTATCCATGCCAGTATATTACCCCCAATACCATGTGCTTTGATTTTGCACACCAATCTCTTATGTGGGACCTTGTATGGGTAGCAGAGGTTTGGATGAGCTGAAGTTGCACTGGAATAGTTGAGTCTAGAAGTCACAAAGGCATGGATGAGGGTTTTAGCCGCAGATAGGCCGAGGTAGGGGTGAAAGCAGGCGATGTTCGAAGTAGAAGTAGGCGGTCTTTGTCATGGACAGCAGATGATGTTGGAAGCTTAACTTGGGGTGAAATGGAAAGACAAATTACGACCAGTTTGGCTCAGTGTGAAAACTCCTATTAGATTCCTCCTTTAACCTTGTCTATTGCAGTGAAAATAAACTCCAATTATTAAAAGAAATCTGTGATTTGGAAGCAAACCTTTACTATATCCTATCCATATCCTTTCCATTATGGGGTATCTAGAATTGCTCTCATATCTCCAACTTAATCAGTGTCTTGAAAATGATATTGAAACTTTAATGAGCTATTTTTCTGTCATGAAGTTGATTAAATGACCATGTTCAGTATTATGATGCAGGCTCTCACGAATGCAGCTGCAATTCTACGTTTGGTCGGAGCCAGACCTGGGAGCATTGGTTCGAAGCTCAGCTGCTGTTTGCAAGTGAGGCGTCTGTCTGTGTCTAAGGGTTGGAGGATGAGGCTCATCCAGTTCCTGACTGCCGACGATCAGAATGGAGTGAGAGTGGGAGTACAGGAGAAGGATGGAGGGAATGTTATTGATCTGAATTTATTTGATAGCTCCCTCCCCAGAACCATGAAGGAGTTTCTGGAAAAGGGAGAGACTGCCATGGAAACTGCAAGAAGGTATTTGAACACTTTGTTCATTAACTTTTAATTGTTAAAATTGTTTCTCCACTTATCATATTCAGAAATAGGAAGAAAAGCAGGGGAGCCAGAAAAGTCAATGCTCCTCTTGCTGTTTTACAGTCTCGTTCTTTTTTTTTTGCTAAAGATGTGAAGTATGATTGGCTAAACAACCATCACAAGCAACCTCTGTATCGTGACATCAGACAGGGAAGTGATGTTAGCGGGAACTTAGTATCTTGTGTTTGCTGATGTCACAAAAGTACTTTGTGTCTGGCACAAAATGGTTGGAAAAAGTTCCTGATTTCCAAATTAACAAAAGTTGAAGGGGAGAACAGTAACAAAGGCTTCAGTTTTCAGGAAACGGTTGTCCCATGGGTTACATAAATGACCCAAGTTTGTAAATATACAATATACTTTTTCATGTCACTGTGATCTCAATCACAAAATTAGTTGGAGCAATTCATAAACTCATGTTGAAGGTTAATTGTAAAGCCTGCTCCCCTGATGCATTCTCTCCTACAATGTAATAAGTAGCACTGTTGGAAAGAAGAAAGACTTGCATTTATATAGTGTCTTTCACGACCTCAGGACATCTCAAAGCACTTTATAGCCAGTGAAGTATTTTTGTAGTCACTGTAGATTCCCGATCTCTGTAATCTCCTCCAGCCCCACGACCCCCTGAGATCGCTGCGCTCCTCTAATTCTGGCCTCTTATGCATCCCTGATTACAATCGCTCAAACATTGGTGGCGTGCCTTCAGCTGCCAAGGTGCTAAGCTCTGGAATTCCCTCCCTAAGGGCATACAAAGTGGCCAAAACTAATGGGAGGACAGAAGACTGGGAAGCTTTTAAAAGCCAGCAAAGAATGACTCAAAAAATGATTAAGGGAAGATAGACTATAAAAGTAAACTAGCAGAAAATATAAAAACAGATAGCAAGAGTTTCTATAGGCATACAAAAAGGAAAAGAGTGGCTAAAGTAAATGTTGGTCCCTTAGAGGACGAGACAGGGGAATTAGTAATGGGGAACATGGAGATGGCAGAAACTCTGAACAAATATTTTGTATTAGTCTTTATGGTAGAGGACACAAACAATATTCCAACAGTCAAGGGGCTAGTCAAGGGGCTATAGAGGGGGGAGCAACTTAATACAATCACAATCACTAAGGAGGTGGTATTCAGTAAGATAATGGGACGAAAGGCATATAAATCCCCTGGACCTGATGGCTTGCATACTCGGGTCTTAAGAGAAGTAGCGGCAGGGATAGTGGATGCATTGGTTGTAATTTATCCAAATTCCCTGGATTCTGGGGAGGTCCCAGCAGATTGGAAAACTGCAAATGTAACGCCCCTATTTAAAAAAGGAGGCAGACAAAAAGCAGGAAACTATAGACCAGTTAACCTAACATCTGTGGTTGGGAAAATGTTGGAGTCCATTATTAAAGAAGCAGTGGCAGGACATTTGGAAAAGCAAAATTCGGTCAGGCAGAGTCAGCATGGATTTATGAAGGGAAAGTCATGTTTGACAAATTTGCTGGAAATCTTTGAGGATGTAACAAACAGAGTGGATAAAGGGGAACCAGTGGATGTGTATTTGCACTTCCAGAAGACATTTGACAAGGTGCCACATAAAGGGTTACTGCACAAGATAAAAGTTCACGGGGTTGGGGGTAATATATTAGCATGGATAGTTGATTGATTAACTAACAGAGAACAGAGAGTTGGGATAAAGGGTTCATTCTCTGGTTGGCAACCAGTAACTAGTGGGGTGCCACAGGGATCAGTGCTGGGGCCCCAATTATTTACAGTCTATATTAACGACTTGGAAAAAGGGACTGAATGTAACGTAGCCAAGTTTGCTGACGATACAAAGATGGGAGGAAAAGCAATGTGTGAGAAGGACATAAAAAATCTGCAAAAGGACATAGACAGGCAAGTGAGAGGGCAAACATTTGGCAGATGGAGTATAATGTTGGAAAGTATGAGGTCATGCACTTTAGCAGAAAAAAATCAAAGAGCAAGTTATTATTTAAATGGAGAAAGATTGCAAAGTGCTGCAGTACAGCAGGACCTGGGGGTACTTGTGCATGAAACACAAAAGGATATGCAAGCACTCTAGTAATGACTCCACAAGGTAGGGTATTGTACTTGAACTGTTGTGACCCTAGTCCATTTATTGTAGCTCCCTGAGTGAGGACACAATGAGGTGAGCTCCCTTTTATGCTTGGTTACCTGCAATGTGCAGGTGATCCTAGGGTCTCCACCAGTAGCACCCTCTGGTGGTACAGGTATGGTGTATACAGTGTGAAGATACACTCAGTGGTCTAATGTTACAGTACATACATTATACATACACAACAATACTCCACCCTAAGTCTTTGCCACTGGCTTTTGCACTGTGTACTCTGACCCTCGATTTGAGTGCCCAAAGCCCTTGCACTTTGTCTTTGCTTGAGAATGGCTTTCTCCCTGTGGACCCCCAAGTCCTTATTGCCACGACATTGGGAATTGGTCAGCAGTGGACGGTTGGAGGTTGCAGTTCTGGGTTCTGGGTGTGATCCATGTGTGTCCATGGCTACATACATCCATTTCCCCCGCCCCACCCCCCCTCCCCCGCCCATGCATAGACATGATGTGGCTCGACATCTGCATTGGCGTACATGTTCAGAGAATAAAGAATCGGATTGGTTATATCTCTGTTTTTGGGTTCAGCAGTAGTGGAACAAGTACATTTTACAGGTAAGGTACATACATGGTATTACAGTCTTGCCCCTGGGGTGTGGGTGCAGGTGGGTGAGGATGCTTTTCCGGAGAAACCGGATTGTACCCCCTGCCAGCTGGGTGGGCACAGATTGCTCACCTGGCTGTGTCTCAGGGCCTTAGCCATTGCTTAGTGGTGGGCAGAGCCACAGGAATGTGTGGTCTCCTTGTCCTCCTTTGAGGCTGCAGGGTCTCGCTGCTGCCCTTCAGCGGTGGTGGGAGTCTGGTCATCCCAGGTCCCATTGGGAGGGCTGCAGGATGCTGGCCTCTTGCTCCAGGTGCTGGCCCTGGTGGCCAGGGGTGTAGGGCCGATCTGGGGCAGGGCGCCAGTGGTGGTGCCTGTGCCGTCCATTGATCGCTGGCCCTGCAGTGGGTATGCTCCCACTGCGTGTGTGGCCACCCTCCCTGGGGCATCACAATTGTCCCGGAGGCGCAGGCTACATGATCTGGTAGCCCACTGGATCTGGGTACTCCCCAAGGGAGGTTGCCCTTAGCTTTGTTGGCGTGCATGTAGAACCCGGCATCACATCTCATTTCATTTTTAGCATTCATGATGCATTGGCTCCAACCGCAATCAACCGACTCGACATTGTTATTTGTCTTTACACTTTTGCATTTGTCAATTACATCACTTTCCTGTGTACTATCAGCATCTCTGTGCAAGGTGTGGAAATGTATTTTTTTATCTAAGCTGTATCACACTGTATTTTGTACCCTTTTTGATATAAAACAAAATGGAGTCCTGGTCCTTCCAGAAATTTCTGCAACAGACAGTCTGTTTGCATAAACAGCTAAACCTGGCTTGAAACGGCTGATAGTTAATCAATAGCCACCAGACAGCATGGAGACTGAGATAAGTACCACCCATGGTGCTCTCCTGTATTGTCCATACAACACCAGTTCCACTCCCCCCCCCCCCCTGCCCTTTTTGAGATACTCAAACTACCAGCCATTATCTCTGATACAGGACTCATCCATTTTATACAAAAAGTTAATTGACCAGGAAACTGGACAATCCTGACACAATGCAATAGCACATTATCACATTCTCATCGAGTGATGGCTGACTGGCCAACTAATAACCCTGACAAAAGGAAACATTTAGAAACCATGTCAGGACAAGGATGTAGTAATTAACTCTATCTGTATTCACTGACTTCAAGACAGAGCCAATACACAGAAAGAGGCCATAACTTGGGTTTTTACTGTATAAATGTCTCGTGAAATTGTATCATTTCGGAGGTCCCGTTGACTGAGTGAGACTTTTCCCTCGCTGCAAGTAAAATTCAAGGAACATCAGCTGGAGCTGAAGGTGTCTTGAGTCGTATATTGCGAGTCGAGATTTCGACAGTTACTTCTTGGAGGTTCCACCGAGATCGCTTACTCTCTACCCTGTGAGTAAATGGATGCTGGCATAGTGCCTCTTCAGTGAAGGGCTTCACTGGCCAGAATAAGGTGAGCCTTTTGCTCACAAGAGGTTTCTTCACTGTTGAATCGCATATGTAATCTGTTGTCCACAGGGGAGATATTGCGATCTACAAGACTCGACATTTAAGAGCTAAAGTTATTTTTGTAATCATTTCCTTCTCAGCTTGTAGGCAGAAGGGATCTGATTCTGGAAATATTTTGAAATAGCCCGGAAAGATTTTCATTAGGAAAAGGTAAAAAGAGCGCTATTCGATCGACGGTTCTTATGTGATAAGAGTTAAGGTAATGGAACCATAAGTTTTATAAGTTTTATTAGGATGAGTTAAGGACTCGGTCTGCAGTGGCATACAACGCAGACTGAGAATTGATTATTTGTTTCGATAGAGTTTAAGGTTATGATTTGTATACTCACGTGAATGTTGTTTGTCCTAGTTGTCCTTGTTATACTGTTGTGTTCAATACCTTTGTGCGACATTGCAATTAGAGAAACAGGAAGAGTCACTAGGGAAAATTGTGATTCGGAAAAACAAGGATTGATTGAGAAAAGAAACTGTAACTGATCAACTATTGGTTGGTTCGTGCCAACATCTCTCACACATCCAGACTGAGCCCAAATTAAGAGCCATTTCAGGCCACATGACAGCCAGGAGAAGTGGACGTAGAGAACTCGGTTGGCCGAAAGGATTGTGAGATCAGAAACCGTGGAAAATCTTAATCATCCAGAAGGGTGCCGGAGCAAGTAAAACACAACCAAAGGTCACACCAGCCTATTTTATGCTCCAGAATTGTGGTCAGTCTTCAATTGACCACCTAAAAAAAATGGGTAAAGTGGACTAAGGGTGAAAACAGGCCATTTCCACCCGATGGTTCATTTAATTTAGAGAGAACAACATGTCTAGAGGAGTGTCTTATAAATAGAGACCCAGGTAAAAGAGGTTAAAAAAAAAAGAAAGTAATAGAAAAGGCCTGGGTTCCGATTCTTCAAGCCCACGTAAAATTAACAGAGGAAGTAAATCAATATGTAAGAAAAGAAAGAGAAAACCTGATCGTGATGTATGGATCCAAAAATAGAGCTGGCCAAACAATAAGCTTTGTTGAATGAAGAGAGACTTTTGTGAATGTCTATCTTTGAATGAGAGTGCTTGTGTGATTTTTTGACTGGAATTTTTCGTGTGTCTGAAAGCCTGTTTGGGAAGGTGGTGGAGCTGCCTGTTTGTTTTAGCTCCTCCCACTTTTTCAAACAGAGTGAATTTTTTTTTTAACCCTTCGTAGTGTTGTTCTGTATGTGGGAAGTTTTAAGAGTGTGAACCTATAATTGAATTACATTTTGAGTTAGAAACGCAGGTGCGTATTTATCCGGATGATAAGTTACGGAGCTAGGAAATGCACAAAAGATAGGTTTGTTGAGCAAGATAAAAATACATGTCCCGGTGGTTTTAAAAAAAAAAGAGAGAATTTATTTGACACGCTCACTTACTTGCCGAAAGAAGACACGCAATCATTGATTACATTGGGTTGAAATACATAAATTTAGTCTAGGAATGAGATAAAGAACGGAGAAGGGAAGTTGTAATGCCTTTTTTTTTAAAAGCCTGCAGGCTGGGAGAGTACGCTCCCATTGTCCTTTGTGTAAAACCTTAATACGAAAGCTAGCTCAGTAAAAGGAGTTTTAAATAAAAGATTGGCAGTAACATATTTGAATTGGAATTTGAGATATTTCAGATGATTCTCCTTGATAAACATTTTGGGTGTATTGGAAAAATCTTGGGTTTGGAAGCCTTTTATTAAAATTACATAACTGCTGCGCCAGAAGCTGAATCTTAAAAGGTTGTAATTTATGAGACACTGTATCATAAAATTGAAGTTACAGAGCAAAAGATTGGAGTTTTTGATGTTCAACTTCTAAAACAGAAGTTGGGCACACAATTATAAAACAAGTACTTTGCATTCTGTGATCTGTGAATCACTATAATGTTAGCGTTAGTGTTTTCTTAGAAGAATCACTCAACACTCAGGGTCGGTTCCAATGCTGAAGCAGCTTTTATTACGCTCAGCGGGGAGGAAACAAACAGGACCGTATCCAGGTTTCTCTCCACAGAACAAAGAGTTACATGTACCTTTATATGTTTTACAACAGTTACAAAAACAGCTTACTGCAGTTACACAGCTCATCACGGCTGGACACAAGCCAATCACAACGATTATAGATTACATATAGGTTCTTTAATCCAATAGAATTCTCCTAGTAACCAGGGAACCATTGTCAATTTGGGTTGATCGATGACTTTATATGTTCTCTCCCTAGTTCTTTCATCTGGGAGAAATAATTGGTTTGTAGCCTGGTTTACAGCAAATGGTTTCCCTCTTATCTTTCTTCCTGGGGAATTAATTGGTTTATGGCCTTGTTCACAGGAGATGGCTTCCTTCTTATCTCTGCCTTCCCAGGCATTCCTACAGTGGGCCTCACAGGGTTATTGCTCGGTCAGTGAACGTTCAACAGTTCACAGCTTGACTACCTGGTTTCCCATCATGCCTGGGCAGCCATTTTATGTGTGTGTCCATTTAAGCTTATGTGAGTTTTAAATATCCAGCAGGTGCCTAATGCCTAAGTCTATATATATCTACTCTCTACAACAATTCCCCCCTTTCGGTAAAGGGACTAGTCCTAGTCCCCTTTTAACCAACCGTACTGCCTTTATCTGATATTTGTGCACTGCCCGGTACTCCTTGCCTCAACGTGCTGGCCAGTCACGCGGTTTCAGGAGTCCCGGTTGCTTAGATCAAATTAACAAAGGCTAGCTCCTCCCGTCCCCTTATCAAACAGGCTTGTTTAATATCCAGGGAACGGTGATTGGTCCGTTTCCGCCGTTTGTGGCGCCTGCATACCTGGCAGGCCATCACGCCCCATGTTATTGCTAAGATTAATTGTATCCCGACCAGTGTGTGTGAAATAATTCGGATCCATGGGTGGATGTTCACATTTATTCCCCAGTCCCAGACTTTTCTCCACCAACTCTGACTTTGTAAGTCTACCTCGGTATCTTCTTCCAGTTCTTTGATTTTAGTTTGTATCTGGTGATAGAGTTTTACGGATTGCCCCACTCTGAGCCTTAACTCCCGTAATACCTCGGTTAGATGTGGGATAGGGACCTGCTCTGGCTCGTCATAATCCTGCAAATGATCATGGAGCTGATCAGTTACTTCAATAACTTCGGACTTCCGGCGCCTAACCTGGGTGAAATGTGCTTGCCCGATCGCGACAGGTCGTAGTGGTGTGAAGCAAAAGTTGGGCTGCGGTATAGGGCACTGTAGGTCATTATACTGGTATGAACGCTCTGTGGTAGAGACGCAGTATCTTCCCCTCCCTCCGTAGCCCGCCCTCGCGAAGTGCATGTGTGCGGGCACTATTTCTAGTACACACCCGTCGGTTCGGTTAAACCCGCACTCGTCTAGTTCCCCTCGGCCCACCGGGTGAGGGCATACTGTGATTTCCCCCCTTTGCTTGCAATCTGCTAGGGAAATCCCGGTAAGTATGTTGTTTCGACGAACGGCAGAGGTGGTGGTTAGGTAGTAGCATATGGAGACATTTTCCCGTATTACTCCGATATTCTCTAGTTGGTATAAGGGGAACGGCCCTGAGTCCGGCGTTGCTATAGGGATCAACAGGACTATCCCTATCCCGGTAGTCCTACCCATCTGGCAATCTAGAATTGCGGGGTATACTCGGGTCAGTCCCTTCAGAGTACAATTATCCAGTGTCCCCCTTTGGTTCGCCAACTGAGCTAAATGTGAACTGTCTATCCAATCGGGTACTTCCCCGCGTTGGATCTGGTCGAGGTTGTGGCGGATCTGTCCCACCATCCACAGACCATAAGCATGACAGAGTTGCCCCTGTCTTTGCTTTATTGTATCTTCTTGTTCTCTATCAATGAGGTGATTGATGGTTTTAGCGTGAGCTTCCAGGACTGAGATGCCATCCAACTGGATTTCGACACCCTCCTTTCCTAGGTTGGCCTGGTCTTCCTGGTTTTGCTCCACCCTCTCCAATAACCCCTTCATCACCCCTTTAAGCTGTTCTACCCTCTCATTTAGCCCTTGTATGTCTATCGAGTTAACTACGGAGGTTCCTGTATTGAAAACGGTAGCAACATCATTTACTATTTCCCTCTTCACCCTGGGTGCTAACCCCTGTCCCCGGAACTTACTGGCACCCATTGCATCGGCAGCCTGCTGCATTACAACTTTACTTAATACATTGTACATCTTCCTTGACTGTTCGGTACAATATTCCGGCATCTGGATGCCTGAAATATTGATCAGAACAGGCACAAATTCATGTTTAACATTATCATACAACAGTTCCCCCTCGTTGTACATTACAATCCCATTTTCTGGTCCCTTAGTAGTTATTGCTGGGATTGTCCCGGAGGCGCGCAAATTATGCCGAAAGTGCATTCATCGGGCCCTTTGACATCCCTCCGTTTAATGCAGCTGCTCCTTATACCCGTGGAGCACTGTACACATACCCGGTCCTTATTAGGATTCACTTGTAACCATGCATTAAAATAAGTTCTGTCCTTGCTCCAATCCTTAGTCGCTGGAACACATATTCCGTCCGTCAAATTGAACAACACTCCATAGTTCATGTAATTGTTTATTTCCAGCGTGCTCTGCTGTCCGTCGGTGTTGCCCAGGGTACGTGCATGTCGCAGGGCTATCCATATTACGAGTAGCGTCGTCCGTATTCCCATCTCGGTAAGTATTATCTGTAATTTTAAACAGACGGCCTGGTCGTCACCAGGGGTTAAAGTTTTTTTTTCCTATGAGTGTCCCTGTCACCCTGCAAAATCAGAAGCACAGGGTTACAATTGAATCATTTCGAATTGAATCTGTGGGGCGTTCGCCCGTGTCTTTACCCACTTAAATATTACCCAAACTCCTATTAACATTAAAGCTAAAGCTATTCCTCCGAACACCCCTTCCGAAAGGGTGTCTAACCACTCCTGGTACTTTACAGCATACCATTCCGTCTCGTCTAGGCGTATCACCCTTGGTTCGGCCATTATTCTTTTGGGTTATACCTTTTTAGTTGTGACCAGTGCTTCCACCGGCCTTTCCCTTTCATGTCGACACATGCACACGTGTCGCTTGTCAAAATGATGTCATACGGTCCGGTCCACCTCGGGGCAAACCCCGTCCTGCCTGGAGTGACCTGTACTAATACTTTGTCGCCTACCTGTGGGAGGGATGCGCGGCCTTCCCGTTGTTTTGGGTCTCCAAGTCCCGTAGGGCCTGTTGCTCTACCACCTCTTTCCTTAGTTCCTTTAGCTGTGAATCTAATTGTTTTACATATTGTTTAATCCGATCTCGTAGAGGCCCCATTTCCTCCCCCCCTGTTATGATCCCTTCAGGAAGTCTCATGGCCCTTCCTGTCATTAATTCAAAGGGGGTCAGTCCTGTGGTTCGGTTAGGGGTAGCCCTAAGTCTCATTAATATGCAGGGCAAAATATCTACCCATCCCTTCCCGGTCTCTGTTATAGCTTTGGCAATTGCTGTCTTAAGGGTACGGTTCATTCGCTCCACCATTCCTGAGCTCTGGGGGTGGTACGGGATGTGGAACCGTTGTCGGATTCCAAGCAGACCGCATGCCCGCTTCATGACCTGTCCTGTGAAGTGCGTCCCCTGGTCCGAGTCAATTTGAAGGGGCACTTTCCACCGTGGGATTATGTCGAATGCGATAATCTGCGCTACCGTGGATGCTCCGCAATCCCGGGTGGGAAAAACCTCAACCCACCTGGTAAACTGATCTACAATAACCAGGCAGTATTTCTTTCCCCGACTGGTGGGTAGGGGTCCTGTGAAATCAATTTGTAGATTCTCCCACGGGCCCCTGGGACGTGTCTGATGTGCCATTCTGACCTTTACGGGTCTGCCTGGATTATGCTGTGCACATACTATACAGCGCTGGCAATGCTTGGCCACGTCTCGTCCTACCCCGGCCCACCACCAGTCTTTGAGCAGACGGCTCAGCATTCCGTCTCGCCCAGTGTGGTCCGGCTCATGGTGTAGCCGGAGTAGTTCGGTCTGGATTGAAGACGGGGCGACTACTTGTAATCCCTTCCTCCATACCCCGTCCTCCCCAATGCTGGCCCCCTTGCTTTCCCATTGTGACCGTTCCTCCGAGCTACTTTCTTCCTGTATCTTACGGACACTTAGCTCTCCTGGTCCTATCACGGCCACTTTAATTATCTGGGGCTCATCTTCTTCTGCCGCGCTCCTAGCTGCTTGATCTGCCAGCATGTTTCCCCGTTGTTCCCTGGTCTCTACCTTTTGATGTGCCTTGATCTTTATTACTGCTGCCGTCGTAGGCCTTTTAACGGCTTCGACCAGCTCCCGAACTATATTCTCGTGTTTAATGTGTCCCCCCCCCGAGGTTATATATCCACGTCTACTCCACGCTATCATATAATCGTGTACTACCCCGAATGCATACCGGCTGTCAGTATAAACATTTACACGCTTCCCCTCTGCCCATTTGAGGGCTTCGGTCAGCGCTACCAACTCCGCCACTTGGGCGGACACTGTTCCTTCCAGTGCCCCTCGCAGGAGGGTGACACCATCCTGATCTACCACGCCCCACCCGGTGCGGAATCTTCCGTCGACATATCGTCGGGACCCATCAACGTAAAGGGTTAAATCGGGGTCCCTCAGAGGTTCGTCGGCTATTCCCCCTTCTGTTCCTTCGTCTATCTCAGTCTTGCAGCTATGGGGTTCACCTTCGGTTACTATTCCCTCCGCGGGATTAAAGCCTATATCTCTAATTATTTGTATGGACTGATCTTTGGGTAATAGTACTGCCTCCCAGGTAGCTCGTCGCGCATCTGACACTGTTTTTAACCTCCCGGTATTTAGCAATTCCACTATGGTGTGCTTCGTGTGTAAAATTATCTGCCCCGACATTGTGACTGGTTCGCATATCCTGGCAGCCCAAGCGGCACAATCGAGGGCAGCCACACACCGATGGAGTCCCTTCACTACCGGGGACTCTTGTGTTGAGTAATACGCTACTGGTCTCATTACCCCCCCTTTCTCCTGGGTTATGATGGCGCTATAAAAACCTCCATCGAGATCGTAATGTACATGGAACGGCTTTGTCATATCCGGTAGCTTCAGCGCTGGGGCTGCCACCAATTCGGCTTTTAATTTCCCATAGGCTTCCTCTTGCTCCGATCCCCAGTCTACCTGCTCTGTTCCTGGTTTTCCTCCCTTCACTAGTCGCTGAATGGGTTCGGCTATGTTTGCAAATTGAGGAATGAAATTCCTGCAATAGTTGAACAAACCCATCACCCGCCGCACTGCCCGGACTGTAGTTGGTCGGGGCATATCAACGATGGCTGTCTTTCGGTCTGTCGGAAGAGTCTTTTTTTTTTTCCTGACTGATATCGTGTCCCAGATGTCGAACCGTGGCTTGTCCGATCTGCGCCTTTTTTTTGGATTTATTTTAAACCCTGCCTTATCTAGAGTCCTTAGGACCATGGCTACGGCCCCTAAATGCTCTCGGTCACTTGATGAGGCTATTAGGATGTCGTCCACGTACTGAAGGATTGTACTATTATACGGGGTTAGGTTACATGATTCCAAAGCGTTACTCATGACTCGGTGGAAAATGTTTGGGCTGTTATGGAATCCCTGAGGGAGTCGGGTCCATGTGTATTGTCTATCTCTGGATGTAAATGCGAATCTCTCCTGAGACTCCGGGTCCAGCGGGATTGACCAAAATCCGTTAGCGATATCTAAGACGGTGAAAATCCTATGTTCCGGATTCAGACCGTTGAAGATAGTCGCTGGGCTGGCCACAATCGGGTGTTCCCTGGATGTAACTTTATTCAGGGCTGTGTAATCTATCGTTAGTCGGTAGCTTTCATCCGGCTTTTTAACTGGCCACATCGGGGAGTTTGTGACTGACACGGTCTGTCGTAGTATGCCCTGTTCTACCAGGGCTTGTATTATCCCCTCAGTGGCCCGCATGGCCTCTGGTTTAATAGGGTACTGCTTGTGGGGAGGGTGTACCGGTCCCGTGACCTTCTCCGGTGTCATGTCCACAAGTCCGCAGTCCTGTTTGCTTTTTGCCCAAACTCCCGGGATAGCCTGACACAGTAATCCCAACATCCCGTCCTTAGACCAGTCTCTCTTCAGAGTATCCGTTTTACCTAATGTGGCTATGTTCTTTACTAGTGCCCATTTCCTGGCCACTTTATCCTTATACCCTTTCGTACCTTTCCAGGTTACCCGTTTTCGCTGCGCATCCACTATTGTTCCTAATTCGCGGAGTAGGTCCATCCCTAGTATAGTTCCCTCTGAGTTTTTTTTCTATTAAGAAATCCAAATTAATAATGTTCAGTATAAAACGGCTGTCAATGGAAAGGGTTAACTCCTTTCCAGGTTTGTAAGAAGACCTGATGTCATTACGTGACTTCACGTAATCATCTGAAAAAAAAAGTCTTTGTGCCTTCAAAACTGGCTTCGAAATTAGAAATCCGTTAAAAACAGCATAAATCATTAGAGTAAATTCCAATGTTTTCTTAACTTCTAATTCAAGTACTTGCCAAAGAATTTTTTTTTTAATTGTTTTAAAACAAGACCACACATACAATAGCGATTTTGTTTACTGAAATTCAATTCTGTTTTTTTTTTATTTCTCTCTTTCTCCTCGTTATCTTCAAAACCCTCCTGCTTGTTTAGACTGTTCGGGACATTTTTGATAAACACTGTCCATTTTAGAAATCTTTTCAAACTGCATTGAAACTTTTGAAAATTCGAATCCATGTAGAGTGTTTTTTACTTATTCCAATTTTTTTTTTTTTTCTCTTCTAATTAAACCAATATCTTTTTCACAGCAAACATCAACTAGTATCTTTATTTAAAACTTTTTTTTTTAGAAGCTCTTTTTTTTTTTAAAGCATTCTTTATCTCATTCCGAGACTAAATTTATGTCTTTCAACCTGTTAGCGTTAGTGTTTTCTCTGAAGAATCACTCAACACTCAGGGTCGGTTCCAATGCTGAAGCAGCTTTATTACGCTCAGCGGGAAGGAAAAACTCAGGACCGTATCCAGGTTTCTCTTCACAGAACAAAGAGTTACATGTACCTTTATATGTTTTACAACAGTTACAAAACAGCTTACTGCAGTTACACAGCTCATCACGGCTGGACACAAGCCAATCATAACGATTATAGATTACATATAGGTTTTTTAATCCAATAGAATTCTCCTAGTAACCAGGGAACCATTGTCAATTTGGGTTGATCGATGACTTTATATGTTCTCTCCCTAGTTCTTTCATCTGGGAGAAATAATTGGTTTGTAGCCTTGTTTACAGCAAATGGTTTCCCTCTTATCTTTCTTCCTGGGGAATTAATTGGTTTATGGCCTTGTTCACAGGAGATGGCTTCCTTCTTATCTCTGCCTTCCCAGGCATTCCTACAGTGGGCCTCACAGGGTTATTGCTCGGTCAGTGAACGTTCAACAGTTCACAGTTTGACTACCTGATTTCCCATAATGCCTGGGCAGCCATTTTATGTGTGTGTCCATTTAAGCTTATGTGAGTTCTAAATATCCAGCAGGTGCCTAATGCCTAAGTCTATATATATCTTTCGACTCTCTACAACAATTCCCCCTTTCGGTAAAGGGACTAGCCCTAGTCCCCTTTTAACCGAAATACTGCCTTTATCTGATATTTGTGCACGGCCCGGTATTCCTTGCCTCAACGTGCTGGCCAGTCACGCGGTTTCAGGAGTTCCGGTTGCTCAAATCAAATTAACAAAGGCTAGCTCCTCCCGTCCCCTTATCAAACAGACTTGTTTAATATCCAGGGAACGGTGATTGGTCCGTTTCTGCCGTTTGTGGCGCCTGCATACCTGGCAGGCCATCACGCCCCATGTTATTGCTAAGATTAATAATTCGAATCCATGGGTGGATGTTCACATTTATTCCCCAGTCCCAGACCTTTCTCCACCAACTCTGACTTTGTAAGTCTACCTCGGTATCTTCTTTGATTTTAGTTTGTAGCTGGTGATAGAGTTTTACAGATTGACCCACTCTGAGCCTCAACTCCCGTAATACTTCGGTTAGATGTGGGATAGGGACCTGCTCTGGCTCGTCATAATCCTGCAAATGATCATGGAGCTGATCAGTTACTTCAATAACTTCGGACTTCCGGCGCCTAACCTGGGTGATATGCGCTTGCCCGATCGCGACAGGTCGTAGTGGTGTAAAGCAAAAGTTTGGCTGCGGTATAGGGCACTGCAGGTCATTATACTGGTATGAACGCTCAGTAGTAGAGACGCAGTATCTTCCCCTCCCTCCGTAGCCTGCCCTCGCGAAGTGCATGTGTGCGGGCACTATTTCTAGTACACACCCATTGGTTCGGTTAAACCCGCACTCGTCTAGTTCGCCTCGGCCCACCGGGTGAGGGCATACTGTGATTTCCCCCCTTTGCTTGCAATCTGCTAGGGAAATCCCGGTAAGTATGTTGTTTCGACGAACGGCAGAGGTGGTGGTCAGGTAGTAGCGTATGGAGACATTTTCCCGTATTACTCCGATATTCTCTAGTTGGTATAAGGGGAACGGCCCTGAGTCCGGCGTTGCTATGGGGATCAACAGGACTATCCCTATCCCGGTAGTCCTACCCATCTGGCAATCTGGAATTGCGGGGTATACTCGGGTCAGTCCCTTCAGAGTACAATTATCCAGTGTCCCCCTTTGGTTCGCCAACTGAGCTAAATGTGAACTGTCTATCCAATCGGGTACCTCCCCGCGTTGGATCTGGTTGAGGTTGTGGCGGATCTGTCCCACCATCCACAGACCATAAGCATGACAGAGTTGCCCCTGTCTTTGCTTTATTGTATCTTCTTGTTCTCTATCAATGAGGTGATTGATGGTTTTAGCGTGAGCTTCCAGGACTGAGATGCCATCCAACTGGATTTCGGCCCCCTCCTTTCCTAGGTTGGCCTGGTCTTCCTGGTTTTGCTCCACCCTCTCCAATAACCCCTTCATCACCCCTTTAAGCTGTTCTACCCTCTCATTTAGCCCTTGTATGTCTATCGAGTTCACTACGGAGGTTCCTGTATTGAAAACGGTAGCAACATCATTTACTATTTCCCTCTTCACCCTGGGTGCTAACCCCTGTCCCCGGAACTTACTGGCACCCATGGCATCGGCAGCCTGCTGCATTACGACTTTACTTAATACATTGTACATCTTCCTTGACTGTTCGGTACAATATTCCGGCATCTGGATGCCTGAAATATTGATCAGAACAGGCACAATTTCATGTTTAACATTATCATACAATAATTCCCCTTCGTTGTACATTGCAATCCCATTTTCTGGTCCCTTAGTAGTTATGGGACAAGGCAGTTCTTCGGGCAATGTAGTGATTCTTATGGGGCGCGGTGTCGGAGGGGGTGAGAAACATACATACAATTATATTGCAGCCGCCCCCGCCTCCTCGTAATACCCACACAGCCCCATTCCCTTCTTGCGGATGACTGATTGCTGGGATTGTCCCGGAGGCGCGCAAATTATGCCGAAAGTACATTCATCAGGCCCTTTGACATCCCTCCGTTTAATGCATCTGCTCCTTATACCCGTGGAGCACTGTACACATACTCTTATTCTTATTAGGATTCTTATTAGGATTCACTTGTAACCATGCATTAAAATAAGTCCTGTCCTTGCTCCAGTCCTTGGTTGCTGGGATGCACATTCCGTCCGTTAAATTAAACAAGACTCCATAGTTCATATAGTTGTTTATTTCCAGCGTGCTCTGCTGTCCGTCGGTGTTGCCCAGGGTACGTGCATGTCGCAGGGCTATCCATATTACGAGTAGCGCCTTTCGTATTCCCATTCCGGTAAGTATTATCTGTAATTTTAAACAGACGGCCTGGTCGTCACCAGGGGTTAAGTTTTTTTGCTCTACGAGTGTCCCTGTCACCCTGCAAAATCAGAAGGACAAGGTTATAATCGAACCATTTCGAGCTGAATCTGTAGGGCGTGCGCCCGTGTCTTTACCCACTTAAATATTACCCAAACTCCTATTATGACCAAGGCCAAAGCTATTCCTCCAAACATCGCTGTCTGCTTTACCGTTAGGTTGGGTTTGTGGACTACACCTACCCACCGTGGGGTACATTGGCTCTATTGCCAGAGGTGATGGTGCTATGGCTGCGCACTGCACTATCCGTCTAGTCCCGTTATCTCTTCCAGCCTGTTTATCTTAGCTTTTAACTCTTCAATTTGTTTTATTGAATATCTATTTCTTTATTGTATCAGGCAAGTATTATTACATAAGCTAGTTCTGTTTTTATTTTTGTTTCCTCTGTTAGGTGAGTCTTTTTTTTCCCTATTAAGAAATCCAAATTAATAATGTTCAGTATAAAACGGCTGTCAATGGAAAGGGTTAACTCCTTTCCAGGTTTGTAAGAAGACCTGATGTCATTACGTGACTTCACGTAATCATCTGAAAAAAAAGTCTTTGTGCCTTCAAAACTGGCTTCGAAATTAGGAATCCGTTAAACAGCATAAATCATTAGAGTAAACTCCAATGTTTTCCTAACTTCTAATTCAAGTACTTGCCAAAGAATTTTTTTTTTTAAATTGTTTTAAAACAAGACCACACATACAATAGCAATTTTGTTTACTGAAATTCAATTCTGTTTTTTTTTTATTTCTCTCTTTCTCCTCGTTATCTTCAAAACCCTCCTGCTTGTTTAGACTGTTCGGGACATTTTGGAAATCTTTTCAAACTGCATTGAAACTTTTTCATAATTGAAAATTCGAATCCATGTAGAGTGTTTTTTACTTATTCCAATTTTTTTTTTTCCTCTTCTAATTAAACCAATATCTTTTTCACAGCAAACATCAACTAGTATTTAGTAAGTTATGTCTTTTTCCATTTAGTCCGTTACATCTTTTTTTTTTCTTTCTTCAAATTAGGTTTTGTATTTTACACGGAGGGTTCGTAACTCCATAAAGTTGTTAATTTGTTTACTTTCAAAGTGGCGTCTTTATCTTTTTCTTTTTTCTCCATAACTGGAATGGAGACCAGCTTTGAGAGTTTGAGTGCTGCCTTTCGTTATCTCAAAATGCTCCAGTTTCAAAGCCGTTACTAAAGCTTGCTGTTTTTTAACATTTTCCAAAAGTTCCTTTTACACCTTCGCAGATAGCTCGCCACTTGCCCAGGAGTTTGACCTGATCAGATTTAATTTAATCTTTTTTTTTTTAAATCCACCTCAGTATTTCCTGTGCCTTCTCTGAATATCTCAAAATCCCAATTCAAACGTTGTAATTTCAATCTTTATTTGAAACTTTTTTTTTTAGAAGCTCTTTTTTTTTTAAAGCATTCTTTATCTCATTCCGAGACTAAATTTATGTCTTTCAACCCAATCAATCATTGCATGTTTTCTTTCGGCAAGTAAGTGAGCATGTCAAATAAATATTTTGCTCAACAAACCTATTCTTTATTTGTTTATTCTCCTAGCTCCGTAACTTATCATCCGAATAAATCCACACCTGCGTTTCTAACTTAAATGTCTTAAAACTTCCCACATACAGGACAACATTACAAAGGGTTTAAAAAAAAAGACTTTCACTCTGTTTCTAAAATAAACAGACACTTGCATTCCTCTTCCAACCAGGCTTTCGGAACATGAAAACATAAAACAAAAATTCATTCTGCAGTCAAAAATCACACAGACACTTCTCACTCAACGATCAGACATTTACAACAGTCTCTCTTCTTGTTTTGGCCGGCTCTATTTTTGGATCCATGACCTTTCAGGGAATTCGTAGTTTTATCTAAATAATTCCTCACATAACTAATTCCTGAGGATTCCACCCTGCTTTAATCATTTTTTCAATTAGCTTCTTTTGTTTTTCCGCCAGGTGGCGGGTAAGCGACCCTTCTGGTCCCCACTCGAGTTTACTTGTTTTCATGGCCATTCCTGGGTAGGACTGGTATCGTTAGGAATCTACTCTCAGCGGTCCGCTTTCTTTCTAGCGCGACTTGTAGTAAACTGTCTCTTGGCTACTGTCAGGTCACAAGTTCTGCTGTTACACAAACTTATACAATTCTTAAAAACGCGTTTAAGCAATTCCCGCAGTGCTCTACGTATCCTTAACGACTACCTACCACCGCTCAGCCCGTTGGTCCGACCCTGTTCACAGGTTTGGATTCCGTTAGCCGCTGTACACCGCTTGGTTCTATCCCGGGGTATTTCAAATTACACTACTGGGTCCGGAAGATGTCTCTCGGTATCACGATCCCACGGTCTAAGTGTGTTCCCTACGCCTACTTGGTTCCTGGCCGTCACGTGGGACAAAAGTCCTCTTAATTCAGGCTCAGGCTAGGCGTTTGAGATATTAGACCGTCTCCTCATGTCGATCAACCAGCTTCCACCTTCCGCACCCTTTATACTTAAAAATTGTTTTTTATACTCACCCGGGTTTTTTCCAAGGGCGTCCAGCGACTCCGGGAAATCCCGTCGACTACGCCATTGTTAGCGTTAGTGTTTTCTCTGAAGAATCACTCAACACTCAGGGTCGGTTCCAATGCTGAAGCAGCTTTATTACGCTCAGCGGGAAGGAAAAACTCAGGACCGTATCCAGGTTTCTCTTCACAGAACAAAGAGTTACATGTACCTTTATATGTTTTACAACAGTTACAAAACAGCTTACTGCAGTTACACAGCTCATCACGGCTGGACACAAGCCAATCATAACGATTATAGATTACATATAGGTTTTTTAATCCAATAGAATTCTCCTAGTAACCAGGGAACCATTGTCAATTTGGGTTGATCGATGACTTTATATGTTCTCTCCCTAGTTCTTTCATCTGGGAGAAATAATTGGTTTGTAGCCTTGTTTACAGCAAATGGTTTCCCTCTTATCTTTCTTCCTGGGGAATTAATTGGTTTATGGCCTTGTTCACAGGAGATGGCTTCCTTCTTATCTCTGCCTTCCCAGGCATTCCTACAGTGGGCCTCACAGGGTTATTGCTCGGTCAGTGAACGTTCAACAGTTCACAGTTTGACTACCTGATTTCCCATAATGCCTGGGCAGCCATTTTATGTGTGTGTCCATTTAAGCTTATGTGAGTTCTAAATATCCAGCAGGTGCCTAATGCCTAAGTCTATATATATCTTTCGACTCTCTACAACACAACCCAATCAATCATTGCATGTTTTCTTTCGGCAAGTAAGTGAGCATGTCAAATAAATATTTTGCTCAACAAACCTATTCTTTATTTGTTTATTCTCCTAGCTCCGTAACTTATCATCCGAATAAATCCACACCTGCGTTTCTAACTTAAATGTCTTAAAACTTCCCACATACAGGACAACATTACAAAGGGTTTAAAAAAAAAGACTTTCACTCTGTTTCTAAAATAAACAGACACTTGCATTCCTCTTCCAACCAGGCTTTCGGAACATGAAAACATAAAACAAAAATTCATTCTGCAGTCAAAAATCACACAGACACTTCTCACTCAACGATCAGACATTTACAACAGTCTCTCTTCTTGTTTTGGCCGGCTCTATTTTTGGATCCATGACCTTTCAGGGAATTCGTAGTTTTATCTAAATAATTCCTCATAACTAATTCCTGAGGATTCCACCCTGCTTTAATCATTTTTTCAATTAGCTTCTTTTGTTTTTCCGCCAGGTGGCGGGTAAGCGACCCTTCTGGTCCCCACTCGAGTTTACTTGTTTTCATGGCCATTCCTGGGTAGGACTGGTATCGTTAGGAATCTACTCTCAGCGGTCCGCTTTCTTTCTAGCGCGACTTGTAGTAAACTGTCTCTTGGCTACTGTCAGGTCACAAGTTCTGCTGTTACACAAACTTATACAATTCTTAAAAACGCGTTTAAGCAATTCCCGCAGTGCTCTACGTATCCTTAACGACTACCTACCACCGCTCAGCCCGTTGGTCCGACCCTGTTCACAGGTTTGGATTCCGTTAGCCGCTGTACACTGCTTGGTTCTATCCCGGGGTATTTCAAATTACACTACTGGGTCCGGAAGATGTCTCTCGGTATCACGATCCCACGGTCTAAGTGTGTTCCCTACGCCTACTTGGTTCCTGGCCGTCACGTGGGACAAAAGTCCTCTTAATTCAGGCTCAGGCTAGGCGTTTGAGATATTAGACCGTCTCCTCATGTCGATCAACCAGCTTCCACCTTCCGCACCCTTTATACTTGTTTTTTATACTCACCCGGGTTTTTTCCAAGGGCGTCCAGCGACTCCGGGAAATCCCGTCGACTACGCCATTGTTAGCGTTAGTGTTTTCTTAGAAGAATCACTCAACACTCAGGGTCGGTTCCAATGCTGAAGCAGCTTTTATTACGCTCAGCGGGGAGGAAACAAACAGGACCGTATCCAGGTTTCTCTCCACAGAACAAAGAGTTACATGTACCTTTATATGTTTTACAACAGTTACAAAAACAGCTTACTGCAGTTACACAGCTCATCACGGCTGGACACAAGCCAATCACAACGATTATAGATTACATATAGGTTCTTTAATCCAATAGAATTCTCCTAGTAACCAGGGAACCATTGTCAATTTGGGTTGATCGATGACTTTATATGTTCTCTCCCTAGTTCTTTCATCTGGGAGAAATAATTGGTTTGTAGCCTGGTTTACAGCAAATGGTTTCCCTCTTATCTTTCTTCCTGGGGAATTAATTGGTTTATGGCCTTGTTCACAGGAGATGGCTTCCTTCTTATCTCTGCCTTCCCAGGCATTCCTACAGTGGGCCTCACAGGGTTATTGCTCGGTCAGTGAACGTTCAACAGTTCACAGCTTGACTACCTGGTTTCCCATCATGCCTGGGCAGCCATTTTATGTGTGTGTCCATTTAAGCTTATGTGAGTTTTAAATATCCAGCAGGTGCCTAATGCCTAAGTCTATATATATCTACTCTCTACAACAATAAGAATAAATGAGAAGTCCGTGTAACATACCGATTTTTCCGGTTCAGAAGCCCAATAGTGACAAATGGAGGTTTGTCCAAAACCTATGAGCTGTGAATGAATCTACTATATTCTCACCATGCTTAAAGAAGGATTTGGAATGAAGTATCCCGGAATGCTTTCCAGAATCTTAAGCAGCCCCTCACTTCAGCACCAGCCTTGGGATTACCAGATTACACTAAGACATTCAACTTATTTGTTCATCACAAGTCGGGTTTTGCACAATCTGTTTTGACTCAGTTACATGGGGACAGGCAGCGCTCGGTAGCGTATTTCAGTGCCCAACTAGACCCAGTGGCACGCGGACTACCAGGATGTCTTCCTTCTTTGGCAGCAGCTTATTATGCTATACAACAAACTCAGACAATAACTCTAAATCATCAAACCGTTTTATATATCCCACACTCTGTCGAGATTTTACTTACTAAATGTGCCACCCAACACCTAACTTCCGCAAGAATCACTAAATCTGAAGTTGAACTGTTATCAAATCCGAACCTTATCATTAAAACATGTACTATCTTAAATCCAGCCACTCTACTCCCCACGGAATAAGACGGCGAACCCCATTCATGTGAAATGGTAACCGAATTAGTGACTAAACCACGTATCAATTTAACAGATGTACCAATGTGTAACCCTGATCTAGTGTGCTATGTTGACGAATCAGCCTTACGATAGGGGCCAACCTAGAGCGGCTTATGCAATTGTGACCCAGTTTAATGTTGTTGAAACAGCCTCTCTTCCTGACTCCTTTTCAGCCCAACAAACTGAATTATTTGCGTTAACTCGAGCCTGTACTCTGGCTGAAGGACAAACAGTCAATATCTATACCGACTCCAGGTATGCTTTTGTCACATGACTATGGACAAATTTGGAAAATTCGCAGGTACCTGACTTCTTCAGTGTCATGTATTTCACTATCTTGCAATGACAATAGTTATGTAACTGCAACTCATGCACACTACCCGTACCCTTGAAATGCACACCCTGACCACAGGGGGTGAGCTTGTGGGAGACACTTCTCACCTGGGTTTCCAGGTATAAAAGGGGAGGTCCCAACCAGGGTCAGCACTCATTGATCCTGGAAATAAAGTGACGGTCACAGAGTGACCGTGTCTGATATATACATGCCTCGTGTGAGTTTGTAACAAGGTGCAGAGACACTACATTTAGCGACGAGAAACGGGAATCACCGAACCACGAGGATGGCCACTGATGGCACAGAGGAATGCTACTGTGTGGGTGAGGACTGGGACGACTTTGTGGAAAGACTCCAGCAGAGCTTTGTCACAAAGGACTGGCTGGAAGAGACAGTGGCTGACAAGCGCAGAGCGCATCTACTGACCAGCTGTGGTCCACAGACGTATGCGCTGATGAAAGACCTGCTCGCACCCCAAAAGTCAGTGGACAAGTCCTTCGAAGAGCTCAGCCAGCTGATCAGTGAGCATCTCAAGCCGGCAAGTAGCGTACACATGGCCCGGCACCGGTTCTACTCTCACCGGTGTCGGGAGGGTCAAAACGTCTCGGACTTCGTGACGGAACTGCGGCGTTTGGCCAGTCCCAGTAAGTTCTCCGATGCCTGCAAGGGGGAGATGTTAAGGGACTTTTTAATCGAGGACATTAATCATGCCGGCATTTTCAGGAAGCCCATAAAGACCAAGGACCTGACTTTAGAAGGGACGGCGTTGATAGCTCAGACCTTTATGGCAGGGGAAGAGGAGACCAAGCTAATTTATACACGCAGCCCTGGTTTTAACGTTGCGATGAACCAGGGAAAATAATGTAAAAGTGATACGGAACCCCGCAGGCAGGTAAGGGCAATTCGACACCAAGCAGGCAAGGGCAATTCAACACCACCCAGGCAGTAACAAGCTCCAGGGTGGGCCTGCAATAGGGACAATGGAAAGGGGATCGGCAATTCACGCCATCACGAGGAATATTGCATCCCGTGGTGGGACCATTAACACCCCCCATCAGAGTGCTTAGAAATAGCCAAACGGGCCATCAGAGAGGAATGCCTGGGAATAGTCCTTTTGTTAACAACAATCTCAGCTCATGCTGGGGGTGTGGGGGTAGACACACTGCCAAAAGATGCAGGTTCCAGCTTTATAACTGTAGGATTTGTAATGTCAGTGGACACTTGGCCAGGATGTGCAAAAAGGCAGTAGCAAGGCTAGTCTGCGAGACAGAGGAACCAGACGAGGGGTTTGCAATGCAGGATGAGGCCTGGGGAAAAACCATGGATGCTGAAGTTCAGAGAGTTCATGTGGCTGACGTCCACAGCTCATACACTAAAACGCCATCCATGATGATGAAAGTCTTACTGAATGGCATCCTGAAACTGGATACGGGAGCTAGCCAGTCACTCATGAGCGCCCAACAATTTGAGAGACTATGGCCACACAGAGCCAGCAGGCCCAAACTGGAACGCATTGAGCTACGTACATACACCAAAGAGATCATCCCAGTGCTGGGCAGTGCAAACTTGGTGGTAACGCATATTGGATTACAGAACTGGCTGCCACTCTGGATTGTTCCGGGAAATGGCCCCGCGCTTTTGGAGAGGAGTTGGCTAGCTGAGATAAATTGGAAATGGGAGGATGTGCACGCCATTTCATCCGTGGAGCGAAGTTCATGCTCACAGGTCCTACAGAAATTCGAGTCACTCTTTCAACCCAGTGTCAGAACGTTCAAGGGCACTAAAGCAGTGATACGCATCACTCCGGACGCGAGACCAGTGCACCACAAAGCCAGAGCGGTGCTGTAGATGATGCGTGAGAAGATTGAAAGTGAACTGGACAGGCTGCTCAGAGGGTATAATTTTGGGCGTTAAATTCAGCAACTGGGCAAGTCCCATCGTTCCCGTCATCAAAGCAGATGGCTCGGTTAGGATTTGTGGCAACTACAAAGCCACCATCAACCGCGTGTCACTGCAAGACCAATACCTGCTTCCGAGAGCGGAAGACCTTTTTGCCACGCTGGCAGGTGGCAAGCTGTTCACGAAGCTGGACCTCACTTCGGCCTACATGACTCCAAGCTTCTGACCACCATCACGACGCACAAAGGATTATTTGTCTACAACAGGTGCCCGTTTGCATTCGTTCAGCAGCGGCTATCTTTCAGCGAAACATGGAAAGCTTGCTCAAGTCCATCCCTGGAACGATCGTATTCCAAGACGACATCCTTATAACGGGTCGAGACACCGAGGAACATCTCTGCAACCTGGACGAGGTGCTACGCCGATTGGATCGGGTAGGCTTGCAGCTGAAAAAGGCCAAGTGTGTGTTTTTGGCTCTAGAGGTCGAGTTCCTGGGCAGGAGGGTTGCCGCAGATGGGCTCCGGCCCACTGAATCAAAGACTGAAGCGATTCGCCGGGCACCCAGGCCTGGCAACACGTCGGAGTTGCGATCATTCCTGGCACTTTTGAACTATTTTGGGAACTTTCTGCCGAACGTAAGCACAGTGTTGGAGCCGTTACACATGCTCCTCCATAGATGTTGTGAATGGTTTGGGGGGGATTGTCAAGAATGGGCTTTCAGTAAGGCGAGGAACCTGCTGTGCTCCAACAAACTGTTGAGTTTGTATGACCCCTGTAAAAAACTGTTTAAAACATGCGATGCATCATCCTACGGGGTTGGGTGTGTATTGCAGCAGGGTAACGATTATGGCTGGCTCCAACCGGTGGCTTACGCCTCCAGGTTGCTCTCCCAGGCAGAGCGTGGATATGGCATGGTCGAGAAGGAGGTACTCTCGTTTGTGTATGGTGTGAAAAAGATGCACCAATACCTTTTCGGTAGACAGTTCGAGTTAGAGACGGACCACAAGCCGTTAGCCTTGCTGTCGGACAACAGGGATGTTATCAACGCTAACGTGTCAGCTCGCATACAGCGATGGGCCCTCACAAAGGCTGCATATGACAACACCATACGGCACCGGCCAGGCACCGAAAATTGCTCTGACGCCCTCGGCAGGCTCCCACTGGCCACCACCAAGGGAGCAGAGTGCCGAGATGGTCATGGCCGTTGAGGCATTTGACACTGCGGGCTCCCCCATCACAGCCTGTCAGATCAAACTCTGGACCAACAGGGACCCCCTCCTATCCATGATAAAGAAATGTGTCCTGACTGGGAATTAGGCACCCGCACATGGCGTGGCCCGAGGAAGTCAGGCCGTTTCAGAGACGGATGGATGAACTCTCCATCCAAGCCGACTGCCTGTTATGGGGCAGCTAGGTAGTCGTGCCCCAGAAAGGAAGGGAAGCGTTCATCAGGGAACTCCACAGCGAGCAACCTGGCATCGTGTTAATGAAGGCCATTGCCTGGTCACATGTATGGTGGCCGGGGATTGACTCAGACCTGGAACTCTGGGTTCACAGGTGCACGACGTGTGCCCAGCTGGGCAATGCCCCCAGGGAGGCCCCACTCAGCCCGTGGCCCTGGCCCACCAGGCCATGGTCACGTATTTACATAGACTATGCGAGCCCATTCATGGGGAAAATGTTCCTGATCGTTGTCGATGCATACTCGAAGTGGATCGAGTGCATCATGTTGAACTCGTGCACGCCATCCATCACAGTGGAGAGTTTGCGTATGGTTTTCGCGACCCACGGCTTGCCGGACATCCTGGTCAGCAACAATGTTTTGCCAGCCATGAATTCCAGGAGTTTATGTCGGGCAATGGGATCAAGCACGTCCTGACAGCGCCGTTCAAGCCGGCTTCCAATGGCCAGGCGGAACGGGCGGTCCAAGTCATAAAGCAGGGCATGCTACGCATTCAGGAACCATCCCTTCAGTACCGCCTATCGAGGAACTCTTCATGAAACGCACGCTCAAAACGCGGCTGTCCCTCATTCACCCAGACCTGGCAGACATTGTTGAGGGCAAGCGCCAGTCCCAAACCGATCTCCATGATTGAGACTCAAGGAGTAGGTGTATAGAAATAGATGACCCGGTATTTGTTCTTAACCATGCTTTGGGACCCAAATGGCTTGAGGGCACTGTAATTGGCAAAGAAGGAAACAGGGTCATGGTGGTCAGACTAAACAATGGGCAGATATGCCGCAAACACTTGGACCAAGTAAAGACAAGGTTCAGCATCAACACGGAGGAACTGGAAGAAGAGCATGATGAGATAGCACCCGCACCACTGCCAGCGTACGAGCAACAAAGACAGCTCTCAGGATGCACAGTCCCGGCGGACAGGCCGGAATCACCTCAAGTGACAGAGACGCGTGCTGAGGCTCAGCCACCAGAGCCACAACTGCAGCAGTCCACGAGAGAGCGTCGACCACCTGATTGACTTAACCTCTGAACTTAAAGACTTAAGGGGGGAGGTGATGTCATGTATTTCACCATCTTGCAATGACAATAGCTATGTAACTGTAACTCATGCACACTGTACCTGTACCCTTGAAATGCACACCCTGACCACAGTGGGTGAGCTTGCAGGAGACACTTCTCACCTGGGTTTCCAGGTATAAAAGGGGAGGTCCCAACCAGGGTCAGCACTCCTTGATCCTGGAAATAAAGTGAAGGTCACAGAGTGACCGTGTCTGATATATACATGCCTCGTGTGAGTTTGTAACAAGGTGCAGAGACCACCAGGAACCACCATCAAAAATGCAGAACAAGTAGAAAATCTTCTGCGAGCCATTCAATGCCCCTTGAAACTTGCCATTACAGGCCAGTCGAATGAGGTGGCACTTGGGAACGCCAGAGCTGATAATGCAGCTAAGTCAGCAGCTGTGTCAAAAGGGGGATGCAGGCGTCATTGTTTCCACGAAGAAAAAATAATTGCTCAGATCCGCCACCCACTATAAATGATGTGCTGTCCTTTCAGACACAGGCCAGTATGGAGGAGATGTTGACCTGGACGAAGGATCAATGTTATAAAAATCCAGAAGGAATATGGGTTCACCACGACGGCCGCGTGGTGGCGCCCAAATCCTTACTTCCATGGATTGCCCGATGTGTTCATACATTCACACATGCAGGCAAAGGGGGGGTGGCAGATTATATTTTGGCAACTTGGTATGATTATATTTTGGCAACTTGGTCTGCACCAGGTATTTCGGCAATTGCAAAACAAATCTGTGAAAATTGTGTTACCTGTCAGACAATGAATCCGGGTAAGACGGAAAAAGTAGCGTCTGCCTCCCACCCAAATCCAATGGGGCCTTTACTACATTTACAAATGGATTTTATTGAATTACCTATGTGTATGGGATTCAAGTATGTATTAGTTATTGTAGATGTGTTCTCTAGATGGACTGAAGCCTTTCCATGTAAAAAGGCCGATGCCACTACTGTTGCTAAATGTTTGTTAAAAGAAATCGTACCGCGCTTCGGAATCCCTGCTAAGCTTTCTAGTGATAACGGGTCACATTTCACGGGAACTGTTATAAGAGAAATGTGTAAAGCTTTACAGATTAACCAATGTTTTCATTGCAGTTGTCATCCACAATCAGTTGGACTTGTTGAAAGATATAATGGAATGCTTAAAAATAAGCTCGCAAAATTATGTAATGACACTGGACTGAAATGGATAGAACTGCTGCCCTTAGCCTTGATGGTAATGCGATCTGCAACCAACAGAACAACAGGCCTGTCACCGCATGAGATAGTTATGGGACGTCCCCAGCGACTACCTTTTACAGCACCATTTACTGCAAAACAAATGGACATCCACAAAATGGAGGAAAATATGTTGAATTATTGTATTGCACTAACCAAATGTTCATTCGCAGGTAAAAGAAGCTCAAGTCAAGCCAGGGGAAGGGAAGTGTCATGACCTGGAGCCCGGGGAATTCGTTTACATCAAAATCTTTAAAAGACAAAGCAGTCTACAACCAAGATTTGAATGACCATACCAGGTCTTGCTGGCGACTAATACTGCAATCAAGGTGAAGGAAAGACCAACATGGATCCATGCGTCCCATTGCAAAAAGGCACCCGACCAGGAGGAAGGGAAGAAGGAACCAGAGGAACAGAAAAAGGAAGATTGAATAAGGAACAGTGCAGACTATGGGGACTGATGGTGCTGGGCTTTACAGGGTTTTGCTTTGCATTATTGATTATACCAGGGGTACAGACACGCAAACGAAGGGAACTACAGGTAAACGTATTTATGGCGCTGAGTCATAAGTATGCCCAAGAAAGAAACTTGTCTAGTTGTTGGATATGTTCCCATGTACCTATCCACTCCGAAGGGGGTATTCCCCTAAGATCTGCCCCCTTTAATGAATCAGATGGTAGAATGGTTGATAGTGCAAAATAGGCAAACCTGGCCCAGGTATCAGAAACGAAGGATCTAACAGAATGAAGGTCAGCGGGTTATGAACTTACAACCTTCCAGGGATGGTACCAGCCAAATTATAATAATAACCGTCAGCCACCCTTCCTAAGTATTACTCCCGGAATAGGAAATCCTGAAGGTATAGTATGCCTAGTGAGTAATGAGACTAAAGGATCAGAAATGGGATGCAGCAAGTGTTCCAAATGACTAAATGACAAGTCCTATTCCGGGAGTAATACTTAGGAAGGGTGGCTGACGGTTATTATTATAATTTGGCTGGTACCATCCCTGGAAGGTTGTAAGTTCATAACCCGCTGACCTTCATTCTGTTAGATCCTTCGTTTCTGATACCTGGTCCATAACAAAGCCTCAGGTGAAGGGTGGGACAGTGATACCACTTGAGTATGGATGGCACGAAAGGACCAGGAGCTGATGTCCTATAATTGCACCTACTTTATTTGTAGCCATAAAGCCTACCCATGGTTACCAGCCAACTGGACAGGGTCCTGTTACTTAGGATATGTGGTACCCTTCATTAGATCAACAAAGACTAAGGGATGCCTATGGAAGTCATAGATTTAAACGGGATTTGACATGGCTAAATGGAATATTCAAGGTAATGATACCACCCTATGGAATAGCATCAAACGAATGGCAGTTACGGGAACTGGCTAATTTAGTCGAATCAGTAGCCAACGCAACTTCCCAAGCCTTCGAAGAGGTGAATGATGAAATGCTAGCCATTCGAACAGCGGCTCTCCAAAATTATCTCCTTAGATTATCTCCTAACCAAAGACGGAGGGACATGCGCATTAATAGGTGGAGAATGTTGTACATAGATCCCGGATAAGTCAGAAGAAATCGGCAGTCTAGCTGAATACATTAGGAGAAAGGTAATAGAGTACAAACAGACTGTTGGCCAGGACGGTACCACCTTGTGGAATTGGGCATCGGGATGGTTGGGATCCCTAGGGAAATCTGTAGTACAGGGTTTGATCATATTCCTGCTGATAGTCTTCGCCCTGTATCTTGTGTTTGCCTTGGTTAAGTGTTGCTGTGCCAGGTTGGGAAAAACAGTGTTACCTACCGAGACTACGGCTAGAGTTATAGTAGCGACAACTACTGAAGGTTCTTGTGTGGAAATGGAAATAGAGAGACGGTGCAAGATCAGAATGGATTGAGTTGTCCTTGTAAAGGACAAAGGGGGAGGGGATGTGGAAATGTATTTTTTATCTAAGCTGTATTTTGTACCCTTTTTGATATAAAACAAAATGGATTCCTGGTCCTTCCAGAAATTTCTGCAACAGGCAGTCTGTTTGCATAAACAGCTAAACCTGGCTTGAAACGGCTGATAGCTAATCAATAGCCACCAGACAGCATGAAGACTGAGCTAAGTGCCATCCATAGTGCTCTCCTGTATTGTCCATACAACACCAGTTCCACTCCCCACCCCCGCCCTTTTTGAGATACGCAAACTACCAGCCATTATCTCTGATACAGGATTCATCCATTTTATGCAAAAAGATAACTTACAGGAAACTGGACAATCCTGACACAATGCAATAGCACATTATCACACTCTCATCGAGTGATGGCTGACTGGCCAACTAATAACCCTGACAGAAGGAAACCATGTCAGAACACGTATGTAGTAATTAACTCTATCTGTATTCACTGACTGCAAGACAGAACCAATACACAGGAAGAGGCCATAACTTGGGTTTTTACTGTATAAATGTCTCATGAAATTGTACCATTTCAGAGGTCTTCACTGAGCCGTTGACAGAGTGAGATTTTTCCCTTGCTGCAAGGAACATCTGCCGGAGCTGAAGGTGTCTGAGTCGTATATTGCGAGTCGCGATTTCGACAAAGGTTACATTTAGATATCTGCATTTATCAATTACATCACTTTCCCGTGTACTAGCAGCATCTCTGTGCGCGGTTACATTTAGATACCTGCATTTGTTAGTTACATCTTTTTTATTAGTATCACCAGCATCGCTGTTCAACAGTACATTTACATACTTGCATTTGTTGATTATATCTTTTACGTTGGTGTCACCGGCATCGCTGTTCAACGGTACATTTGGATACTTGCATTTGTTAATTACACCTTTTTCATTTGTGGCACCGGCATCACTGTACAAAGAGTGGAACTGTCCCTTTAATTGTTCTGGGTTGCTGGTCTCCTTTGCAATCTTTACCCCAATCCGGTTCGCTGCTCGGCATCATCCACCTCCACGGAGGTGTGTGGGGGACCTGACCCATCCACCTCCATGGCACGAACCTGGTATTGCAGTACTTCCAGGAACGGTGCAGTGGCTCTAGGCCTTTTGGCTAAGAGCATTGGCGCAGAGTGATCCTTGACAGGTGCAAGGTGACCTCTGGCGTTTGTGATTTGACAAAGAATTGGAACGATTGGCTACGAATTAAAAAAAAAAAAAATCACATGTACTTCTCGGCCTTTTGGCTAAGATCATGCGTAACTGACCTGACAGGGGAGTAACCATGACCCCAAAGTGGTTCTCCCTGGATCAGGAAGGTAGTTCTCCTATGCTTTTTGGAAATAGGAGGTGAGTGGGGTGGATTGACCCATCCACCTCCACGGAGGTGTGTGGGGGGCCTGACCCATCCACCTCCATGGCACGAACCTGGTATTGCAGTACTTCCAGGAACGGTGCAGTGGCTCTCGGCCTTTTGGCTAAGAGCATTGGCGCAGAGTGATCCTTGATGTGTGCAAGGTGACCTCTGGCGTTTGTGATTTGACAAAGAATTGGAAAGATTGGCAACAAAATTTTTTTTTTAAATTTAAAAAAATCACATGTACTTCCCTCAATGCTGCCCCTCATGGTCTGGTCGCGTCCATCTTGATTTCAGGTGCTTCACCTCGTGGTGAGGGCGCCATCGTCTTTCTCATCTCGAAGTAGGCTGCGGTGATTCTTTTCTCCCCAGGTTCTGTCACGGAAGCCGGGAATCTACCTCTGCGCCGATTTTCTTTCCTCGGAGTCCTGCCACTGGAGCCCGGAAGATGAGATCTGGTCGTTTGGGTTGGATCATCTCACCGTTGAGTTGTGCGGTCTATGTCGTCGCCACGCAGTCGAGTTGGACGGTAGGATTTTCAGGTGCTGTGATGGATCCAAATTTGGGGCCACGTAGGATGTCGATCGCCGGGGCCTGGAGGCTTTCCCAGCTGCAACAGATTTGGATTTGCTTCATCCATCTTCTTCCCAGCAGCGTTGGACTATCACCAGCAACGATCCAAAAGGTAGCTTGTGCATCATGCCACCATGGACACCTGGACATCTACGCTGCCAGCGACTGGGATGGTGTCTTTTGTGTAAGTGAGCAGCTTCGCCTGGATTGGGAGCATTTTGGGTCATTTGGCGGGATTGTCCCAGAGTTTCTCGAAGGCCGTTTGATTCATCAGCAATTGGCTCGCCCCTGTGTTGACCTCCATTGAGACTGGAACACCGTTGATTTCGACTTCCATTTTCCACAGAGAACTCTCGGTGGAGCAGGTACACACTTCGTACACCTCTTCCAGGGGCTGAGCCGCTTCATAGACGCTCTTCGTCTTCATCAGCACTGGAGCCCGGGTGATCGGCCACTTCTTCAGTGACTCGGTGAGTAAAGGTTCTTCTACAGATCTGCTGGAGATGACCTTTAATGTTGCAGCCTTTGCAAGTATTGTCTCTGTATTGGCACGGGTGGGCCCTGTGATTTCCTCCACAGCGCCAGCACAGGGCCAGCCGGTTGGCCCCATGTGGTGGACTCAGGGTTGCGAGACTCGGGGTAGCAGCTTTGCCTCTGAAAGGCACCAGTCGGTTCACTGTACTTGTCGGGTTAGAGTCCTGGGGGGTGAGTCATCATCCTCTTGGAATCGCAGGCCGAAATCATGAATGCCTGGCTCACTTTACTTGCCTTCTGCAGGATGACCGTAGTGTCCGCTGAGAGCAGCTTGTGGAGGAGGCCCTCGTGGCCGATTCCAATAACGAAGATGTCCCTCAGTGCTTCGGTGAGGTGGTCGCCAAGATCACATGGTGCAGCCAATTGTCTCAGATCTGCAGCATATTTTGCAATTTCTTGGCCTTGGGGACGCCGGTGGGTGTAGAACCGGTGTCTGGGTGTGAGGATGCTCTCTCTGGGTTTGAGCTGTTGCTGTATTATTGTTACGAGCTCCACATATGTTTTGGTTGTCGTCTTTGCTGGGGCTAGCAGGTCCCTGACGAGGCCATGGACAGTGGGCCCACAACTGCTGAGCAGGATAGCTCTGTGCTTATTAGCCAGCGAGGTCGGTGTGTCTCTAGCCAGGTCGTGTGCGATGAAGAAGTGTTCGAGCCTTTCCACAAAGGCATCCCAATCTTCTCCATCAGCGAATTGTTGAAAGTTCCTTAGGTTAGCCATGTTGCGTGTGGAAATTCGTAATCTTGTCGGCAGTTATATATACAAGCACTCTAGTGATGATTCCACGAGGTAGGGTATTGTACTTGAACTGTTGTGACCTTAGTCCATTTTTTGTAGCTCCCTGAGTGAGGACACAATGAGGTGAGCTCCCTTTTATACTTGGTTACCTGCAGTGTGCAGGTGACATTTGGGTCTCCACCAGTAGCACCCTCTGGTGGTACAGGTATGGTGTATACAGTGTGAAGATACATTCAGTGGTCTAATGTTACAGTACATACATTATATATACACAACAGATAGTATGCAGGTACAGCAAGTGATCAGGAAGGCCAATGGTATCTTGACCTTTATTGCAAAGGGGATGGAGTATAAAAGCAGGGAACTTTTGCTACAGCTATACAAGATATTGGTGAGACCATACCTGGATTACTGCGTGCAGTTTTGGTTTCCATATTTATGAAAGGGTATACTTGCTTTGGAGGAAGTTCAGAGAAAGTTCACAAGGTTGATTCCAGGGATGAAGGGGTTGACTTATGAGGAAAGGTTGGGTAGGTTGGGCCTCTACTCATTGGAATTCAGAAGAATGAGAGGTGACCTTATCAAAACGTATAAAATTATGAGGGGGCTTGACAAGGTGAATGCAGAGAGGATATTTCCACTGATAGGGGAGACTAGAACTAGAGGGCATAATCTTAGAATAAGGGACCAATCATTTAAAACAGAGATGAGGAGAAATTTCTTCTGAGGGTTGTAAATCTGTGGAATTCGCTGCCTCAGAGAGCTGTGGAAGCTGGGACATTGAATAAATTTAAGACAGAAATAGACAGCTTCTTAAATGATAAGGGGATAAGGGGTTATGGGGAGCGGGCGGGGAAGTGGAGCTGAGTCCATGATCGGATCAGCCATGATCTTATTGAATGACGGAGCAGGCTCGAGGGGCCGTATGGCCTACTTCTGTTCCTATTTCTTATGTTCTTCTGTAAATCTCTTTGCCTCTCTACCTTTCTTTCTTCCTTTAAGGTGCCCCTTAAAACCTATCTCTTTGACCAAGCTTTTGGTCATCTGCCCTAATTTCTCTTTACGTGGCTCAGTGTCAAATTTTGTTTTATAACAACCCCTTGAAGCGCCTTGGGACATTTTACTACTTTAAAGGCGCTACATAAATACAAGTTACTGTTGTTGTAACTGTTGTAACTCATCTCCGAGAGCATGCAGAAATCAAGCGCAGGCAGCGAAAAGAGCGTGCGGCAACCATCCCCACCTGTGACGGGGACTGTGGTTCTCGTATTGTACTGTTCAACCACCTAAGGACTCATTTTAAGAGTGGAAGCAAGTCTTCCTCGATTCCAAGGTCTGCCTATGATGATGATGATGATGATGAAGGTAGGAAACGCAGCAGGCAATTTGCCCACAGCAAGCTCCCACAAACACAATGTGATAATGAGCATATAATCTGTTTTTGTGATGTTTGAGGGATAAATATTGGCCAGGACAATAGTTTGTTGAAGTGCTTTGTTTGTGTAAGTATTGGCACAGTGTTATGTGTTGTTGACATATTTACAGAGATTATTGTGAGTCTGCTGTTGTTCAGCGTAAATAACTGTGTTACTCCTATAATTTGACAGTGACCCTCGAGAATTTTATTTTATTGTGTATACAGAGCCTTGGATTGTGGAAATGCCATGTGTCATTCAGAGATAACGCTTCTGCCACCTGTAACTCACCCAGACAAAGTGGTGTGTGTTGGGATGAACTATATGGATCACTGCTTGGAGCAGAAAGTGGCAATCCCAAAGGAGCCAATTATATTTAGCAAGTTTGGCAGTTCCATAGTGGGGCCCTACAGTGACATCATCCACCCTGCGGAGAGCAATGTAAGTGCGTTTCTCTTCTACAGTTGGGGGAGAGGGTGCATCTGATATGAGGGAGGAAGGTGTCAAGGCGCTATTGGGTAGGTGACAGAAGGGGTTAAAGTATCACCCATCAATAGTTTATGGCGAGTGGAAAGTATTCTTACTTTAAACTTGGTCCACTTAGATTGCATCTTATACAGAACATGAGTACTTCAAGTCTGAGGTGTGCACATCTGACAAAGATAGCCATCAGACATCTGCGCCGGACTCTTGACTGAGTTCTGGTGAAGCATGCGCCCAAAATGTTAAGCTGTCTTCTTCAGTTACTGACCAAGATCCTGTGCATCTGCAGCACGTTCTGTTTGTATACTGGTCGGTATACTCATCCTTCATCCATGCCTTTGTTACCTCTAGACTTGACTACTTCAATGCACTGCTGGCTGGCCCTCCCACATTCTACCCTACATAAACTTGAGGTCATCCAAAACTCAGCAGCCGATGTCCTAACTCGCTCACCCATCACCCCCTGTGCTCGCTGACCTACATTGGCGATCAGTTAAGCAACGCCTTGATTTCAAAATCCTCATCCTTGTTTACAAATCCCTCCATGGACATCTCCGGGACATCTAGATAGGAATAGTGCAATCAAGCAGATGCAATATGGATTCATGAAGGGGAAATCATGTTTAACTAATTTACTGGAATTATTTGAGGATATAACGAGCATGGTGGATAGAGGTGTACCGATGGATGTGGTGCATTTAGATTTCCAAAAGGCATTCGATAAGGTGCCACACAAAAGGTTACTGCAGAAGATAAAGGTACGCAGAGTCAGAGGAAATGTATTAGCATGGATCGAGAATTGGCTGGCTAACAGAAAGCAGAGAGTCGGGATAAATGGGTCCTTTTCGGGTTGGAAATCGGTGGTTAGTGGTGTGCCACAGGGATCGGTGCTGGGACCACAACTGTTTACAATATACATAGATGACCTGGAAGAGGGGACAGAGTGTAGTGTAACAAAATTTGCAGATGACACAAAGATTAGTGGGAAAGCGGGTTGTGTAGAGGACACAGAGAGGCTGCAAAGAGATTTAGATAGGTTAAGCGAATGGGCTAAGGTTTGGCAGATGGAATACAATGTCGGAAAATGTGAGGTCATCCACCTTGGAAAAAAAAAACAGTAAAAGGGAATCTTATTTGAATGGGGAGAAATTACAACATGCTGCGGTGCAGAGGGACCTGGGGGTCCTTGTGCATGAAACTCTTATAGGGTCCTTGTGCATGAATCCCAAAAAGTTAGTTTGCAGGTGCAGCAAGTAATCAGGAAGGCGAATGGAATGTTGGCCTTCATTGCGAGAGGGATGAAGTACAAAAGCAGGGAGGTCCTGCTGCAACTGTACAGGGTATTGGTGAGACCGCATGCAGTTTTGGTCACCTTACTTAAGGAAGGATATACTAGCTTTGGAGGGGGTATAGAGACGATTCACTAGGCTGATTCCGGAGATGAGAGGGTTACCTTATGATGATAGATTGAGCAGACTGGGTCTTTGCTCATTGGAGTTCAGAAGGATGAGGGGTGATCTTATAGAAACATTTAAAATAATGGAAGGGATAGACAAGATCGAGGCAGAGAGGTTGTTTCCACTGGTTGGGGAGACTAGAACTAGGGGACACAGCCTCAAAATACGGGAGAGCTAATTTAAAACCGAGTTGAGAAGGATTTTCTTCTCCTAGAGGGTTGTGAATCTGTGGAATTCTCTGCCCAAGGAAGCAGTTGAGGCTGGCTCATTGAATGTATTCAAGTCAAAGATAGATAGATTTTTAACCAATAAGGAAATTAAGGGTTACGGGGAGCGGGCGGGTAAGTGCAGCTGATTCCACGGCCAGATCAGCCATGATCTTGTTGAATGGCGGAGCAGGCTCAAGGGGCTAGATGGCTTACTCCTGTTCCTAATTCTTATGTTCGCCCCTCCCAATCTCTGTAATCTTTTTCAGCCTCACACCCCCCTGAGATTTCTGCGTTCCTCAAATTCTGCCCTTTTGAGCATCCGTGATTATAACTGCTCAACTATCCGTGGCCGTGCCTTCTGTTGCCTGGGCCCTAAGCTCTGGAACTCCCTCCCTAAACCTCTCCGTCTCTCTTTCCTCCTTTAAGACGCTCCTTAAAACCTACCTCTTTGACCAAACTTTTGGTCATCTGCCCTAATTTCTTCTTACATGGCTTGGTGTCAAAAACATTTTTTGTCTTATAACATCCCAGTATAGCGGCTTGGTATGTTTTACTACTTTAAAAGTGCTATATAAATACAAGTTGTTGTTGTATAATGCATGTAGACAGAAAATGGTTTGGCATTTTCAAATTTGTTTCCTATGAGCGGAGCTGACTGCAGATATTGGTTAAATGCCAGTGGTTTTTTTGCTTGTGACAGCCTCTACTATTACAGTACATTACTGCTCAACAGTGGTTCTCATTTGTGTCTTGGTCCCTCTTGCAGGAAGTGGACTGGGAGGTAGAGCTGGCGTTTGTCATTGGAAAGAAGGGGAAGCACATTAAGGTCTGTCCATGTTAACGTGTGTTCATTATCTGCCCAGGGTATAAACCGGCCAGGAGCCAGAGCTCAGAGAGTGCCTGTAACAGTAGCCAACTAATCTCTACCACAGACTCTTGCCTTCTCCGATACCACGTTTAGTGTAAGACGAGGCCACTGGGATCTGGAAAAAAAATCACAATTGAATCTAATGCCATAGTCCTGCTACCCTCCATTTAATCTGTCAGTGTTGGCAGATGGAGGTAAAGATCCAATGCAGGACTGGTAAGGATGCAGCCCATAGGAGAAGCAGGACTTCATCATTGAAATGCAGCAGCTTGACTGTTGCTTTGTACATCTGTGTGGGGAAAAAGACTTGCAACTATTTGCCTTACTGTGTCTCAAGACGTCCCAAAGTCCAATTCATTATTTTTAAATGACAATACTGCTGTTATGCAGGCAAAATTTGCGCACAAGATCCCGGAAATAGTAAACTAGATAAATATCCAATTAATCTGTTGGAGAAAGGAATGTTAGTCAGGACATAGGGAGCTTCCTGCTGATCTTTGTATGGTGCCATGAGATCTTTAATGTCCCCCGAACAGACAGATGGGACCTTGGATTAACATCTTATTTAAAGGCAGTCAGCTCGTCCTCAATACTGCATTGGCGTGTTAGCCTAGGTTATGTGCTCAATGGGGCTTGGATCCATGAGCCTCTGGCTACGAGGCAAGTGTGCTATCAGAACTGCTACACATCATGGCCAGGAACTCATGCTGAATGGGGCAGTAGACCAGGGCGAAGGTGCTTCCCAGCTGGGGAGTGGCGTGTGGTGCACAGGGCCTAAGATAATGGGGGACAATAGAGCCTCTTGGATGGCTTGATAGGTCAATGCAATTCCTGGTGTGTTGCTAAATCATTTTTATTATTTGAGCAACCAAGATCAATGGACAAGGCTTCAGTGCAGGACATCAGCAAGAGCAGGAGAGAATATGAGTTAAATCAGAGAGTTGCAATTAGGTGACACCGAGTCTGAATTTTAAAAACCTGAAGACTATATGAAGGAGTTGGAAGAGTTTTAAAGCCTCCAGCACTGGTCTGCTGGTCTCCCACTTTTGTCTCTCCAATTCCTGGTCAACACCCAGAACAGACAGCACTGTACTCCTATCCTGCAGAATTAATCTGTTTGAATTTGTGAGTCCTGCAGTATAATATCTGTTCTAAGCTCCGTATCCCCCATTAGTAGATAAAATCCCATATCCTGCCAGAGTCAAACATGAATCGAGTGCTAAAGGAACACTACTTACTGTTTCCATTCCAAATTTGAGCAGACTGTTCTGCGTACTCACTGGGTGTAAGAGAGGGGATAGCAGGAGAATAGCAGACCGGCTCTGAAGAGTACTGTGGGGAGCCGGTTGCTTTAGAATTAACACCAGACTAATTCGGGCTAGATTTAGGATCGCATCATACACAGTGGCCATAACTCCTGCTGAATGAGGCAGTAGACTTGAGGGTTTGGGGACCAGGTAGGAGTTGAGGCCAAGATCAGATAAGATCATCCATCATCTTATTGAATGGCGGAGCAGGATCGAGGGGCCACCTGGCCTACTCCTGCTCCTGCTCCTGCTTCTTATGTTTATGTAATAAATGTAGTGAATGGGGATGTGGAGCTGATGAGTCAGGCCGATGGCAGAAATTGCAATGTTCCCTCACTGTTTATCACCAGTCCCCTCAAAGTTCATTATTTCAAGACTCCACTGTATAGTCCTAGTTGGTTGGTTGGTAACAGAAGATTCAGACGATGAGTACTGTGAATTGAATGTGGCAATAAATATGTCGTATCCTCCTCACAGAAAGAAGAAGCAATGGACTATGTGGCTGGGTTCACGGTTGCAAATGATGTCAGTGCACGGGACTGGCAGATGAAGCGAAATGGCAAGCAATGGCTGCTGGGTAAAACGTTTGACACATTCTGTCCACTGGGACCAGCCATAGTCACCAGAGATGCTCTCTCAGGTACTGATAGGACACTGCATCTGGGGCCAGGTTGTGTTACCATGGAATCAAATGGAACCTCTGCCTGGCCCATCACCCCTGTTCTCGCTGACCTACATTGACTCCAAGTCCCCAAATGCCTCGGTTTTAAAATTTTCATCCTTGTGTTCAAATCCCTCCATGGCCTCTTCTCTCCCTATCTCTGTAACCTCCTCTAGCCCTTTAATCCTCTGAGATCACTGCGTTCCTCTGATTCTGGTCTCTTTTTAGACATGTCGTTTATATTTCCCTGCAAGCTCTTATCTACCAGTCTATACCAAATCTGTTTCTATGTCATCTTTTGATTATTACCCTTTGATTAATATCTCAATATCTTTATGCAGTTGGTACACCCTCTATAATAGTTCAAATTCATGTTATTAGATAATAGGGATGAAGAATAAAGATGCCTGCTGGAAACCTGGTGGCAGTGATTCAGTCTCTGGGTTCTGCAAATCTTCAGAACATTTGCAAATTGTTTGAGCTTTGTTCTCATGGTTTTTCAAGTAAGCTCCAAGTTAATTACTGCTTTGTATGAAGAAATCTTTCATTTCCAATGGCACTATTTGAAGACTGCGGGAGTGGGACTAACTGTTTTGCTCCTCGAAAGATCCGGCCAAGACTCGATGGGCCGAACGATCTCCTTCTATGAATTTTCCAGTGCCAACATTTCTTCCACAACACCACCAAAAGCAGGTGAACTAATAGAATTTACAGAACAGAAACCGGCCATTCAGTCTTCCGATGTTCATGCTCCACACGAGCCTCCTCCCACTCTTGTTTACCTCGTCTCACCCTATCAGCATATCCTTCTATTCCTTTCTCCCTCATACTTATCTAGCGTACCCAAAATGCATCTATGCTATTCGTCTCAAACACTCCATTCTCAACACTCTCTGCGTAAAGAAGTTTCTCTTGAATTCCTTACTAGATTTATTAGAGACTATCTTATATTTATGACCGCTAGTTTTAGACAACCTCACAAGTGGAATCATCTTCTCTTCATCTACCCTGTCGAACCCCTTCATAATTATAAAGACCTCGATCAGGCCACCTCTGGTTCGTTTCTACGAATTATTACCTCCAGTCCTCCTGCTTTGTTTCAGATGCTGTACAGGCAATTTAATTTGATTTTATTAATCGTTCCTCTCTCTTTATTTTTGACAGTTATTTTATTTCTATAACTTTATCTGATCCCTGCCCGTTCATGTTACCCTTCTTCCTTTCCTTGGTCTGTTATTCTCGTCTCTTATATCTTCAAGCTACTGATATTGCTACCATATCCCTCCCTCCGTCTTACTAGTTTAAAATCTTATCTACAGCCTTATCCTTTCTGCAAGGACCTTGGTCCCATTCCAGTTCACGTCCTGTTCCGGTTCAGGTGCTATTTCCCTCCCAGCGATGCAGCTCCTTCCTCTGCAAGTGTGCTATGAAATGGTATTGCTCTTTTAACCACGCATTCACCTTTCTGATCTGTCTACTCCTATGCCAATTAACTTATGGCTCAGGTAATAACCTCAATATTACCACCCGTGGGGTCCTGACAATGTTGCCACTAATATCCCTTACCCAAGCATCAAGTAGACACAATACCCTTCAGGATTCTCAATAGTGACTAGAGGATGCAATCTATCCCCTAAATTATCAAATCCCCTATAACAACCTTTCTGTTCTGCTCCTCCTCCTTCCCCCCACACTTGTTGCTTCCTGCTCTGTGGTGCCTTGTGGCTGCCCTTCCCACAGCCTTTCTCCTTATTCACAGGTAGCAAGTCTATCATATCTTTCCTTGCCTCAGCTAGATTCCTGTTAACTGTTAGTCAAACACTCTGATTCCTGAACCTGTACCTTTCTACCTGGTGAATGAGTTCTGGAGTAAACGATCCAGGTATTCCTCCACCTCCCTTATGTGTCAGATCTAACTCAATGACTAAGAGGCGGAGTGACAAGGCAGAGACATTTCCTACAGATATGGTCATCTGGGACAGGCTCACACTCTGTAGTCCAACACACTGCCTGTGCTGCCATTTTCTATTCTATATTTAATTACATACCGAATGATTATATAGCAGTTATTTATTTATCTCTAATGCTAACTCAATTAGTTTTTGCTACTGCTCAGCTTATTAAATTTATCCTATTGGGTTTATTTACTTATTTAAAGTTGACGCTTTGGTTTTTACCCTAGTCTTGTATGTGTTATTTTAAGTTAATTAGCCATTTAATTAACGATATAGTTACAGTTAGAGTGCAGATATTAGTTTGTTTTACCTCTCTGCTGTTCTGCGCTCTTTCAAGTATTACTCTTGCTATTGTCCTTCGGGTTAAACTACTTTGCACCTCCTTTCCCCGTTACACCTAATTCCCATCTCACCAAAGAATTCTTTTTTCTGATAAAATCTCAGAACTTGTTTTTTTCTTCACAGATGCAGACTGGCTCACTGTGTATTTCCAGAATTTGCTGTTTTTTTTTAATTTGTATCATTCTTCTCATTAATGTTTGTGGGATCTTAATGTACATAAAATGACAGCCGTGTTTGCCTGCACAACAGCAGTGGCCTGACTTCAAAATATTTCATTGCACGTGAAGTGCTTTGAGACAGTTCGGAGATATGATATGTAAAAGCGACTCTGTCCAGCTCTCATTATCCTATGTTGTGAAAATTTACTAGTGTAGTGCCTGCTTCATCCATTCGAGGGAGCTGAGCAGGAGTGCTTCATGATAAATGCAGATGAGGGCTATTTGACCATTCCAGCTCATCCATGCAGTAGAAATAATTTAGTGTCCCCATCAAACTGTCTCTTGAATGAGTCTGAGGTTTCCCCCTCCACCACGCAGGCGGCCAGTCTGCATATTATTCCGGCATCTGTCCTGAATTGACCCTTCATCAGTTGTAGCTGATGTCCTCTTGTTCTGGTATCAATTTTTACCCTGAATAAACTGGATTAAAAAAAAAAAATCAGTTATAGATTAATAGAAATCTGAGAAAGTAGAAAGGGTAATAACAAAGGAAAGAAAGTTAATAAGTTCACAATAGGAGAGTAGGTACAGAGTTCTGCTGAGGTAATCGTGCTTGGGCTAAGTCAACCCACTGAATGCAAGTTGTACGCAAACCTAAATTAGAAAATTCAGACTTAAAATTCCAGGCAGCGGGATTATTTTTAATGAATGGCTAGGTAGAGGCAAGGGCAAGGTCTATGAAGGAGGCTGTCTAATTGCAGGTATTCTTGTGCTGTTGCAAGTGGTTCTGTCTGTGCATTGCTCTCTCCAAAATCTCCTCATTCTCAGTTAGTTGGAGAAAAATGTGTTAATTCATGTCCAGCTTATTAATCTTGTAGTTCAGCCAAACATTCTGTGTTACAGATCCCCACAAACTGGGGATTCTCTGCCGGGTTAATGAAGAAGTGATGCAAGAGAGCAACACCAATCAGCTGGTCTTTAAAACGGAGGCACTTGTCGCTTGGGTGTCACAGTGAGTGTTACTTTTATAATATCCTTATTTACTATTATAAAATGTATTAGAATTGATTTGATATATTTGGCTGTCAATGGCACGGGATTAAAACAACTTGCATTTCTACTGCAAACATCTCGGAACACTTTTCAAGGTGGAACAAGCTAAAAGTTTAACAGGAAAAATAATTTAGGGGAAAGGTCAAAGTCTCAGTTGGAGAGAAGAGTTTTTAAGGAGGCTCTTGAAGGGAGAGAGGGAGGGGGCATGCGCAGGAGATTTTGGGAGACAGGACAGGGGGATAAATAAAGGAGACACTGGTAGGGAAATGGCAGGAGTAGGGAGCGAGCAGTAATCCAGTGTGGAGCTGAAGGAATAGACCATAAGCCTGATAACAGTATTTTACACATCAAAGTTCTTCTCCAGTGTTATACAGTACTGCACAGGATTATGTCAGTGCTATACCAGGGAAATTCAATAATGCCAATACAACACAATAGAGTCAACCTTTCAACAGGATACAAGTTTGGTGCTGTACTTTCTTCCTCTCAATCCGCAGCCTGAAAAGATCATGGTTCACTTGCCCTCCTTCTCACAGCAAGAGAAATACTTAGAGGGCATGGTGACCCAGCCCTATCTGCTTTGTGAAACATGACTGTCCCTTGTGCTGATATATAGACAAGTTTCAAAAAGTAGAATCATTCACCCTTCAACAGCAATTCTTTATTCCTTTCCTGTCCTATGAGAAAGAAAAGGAAAACCATAAACTTTTCAGGGAGGAATAATGGGATCAGGACAAGTAAAACATTTTGTGATGAGATTGGGACAGAGAGGGTAGGTCAGAGGCTACCAGCCAGAGCAAGGGGACGACAACATTCCTATTCCTCCAAGCAGCAGTTTAAACGTTTACTAAAATCAATTTTTGTGCGAGTCTGTAACCAGCGAGATCAGATTGAGACATATAGCCAAACCTGCAATTAGCACAAAATAATGGCTTGGAATTTCCTGCAATGGCAATATTGGTGACCACGGTGTAGACCAAACAAAGAGTCCATTCACACTTTATCCAAAGACTGAAGAATATTAAAAAAACTTAAAACATAAAAAAGGTTCAATAAACTGGTATTTACCCCAGTCCAACAAAAGAAAAAGCAAGGTTATGTCAGAATTTTCACTTATCTTGAAGTTAAACCATGTTCAGGTGTATACAGGCTACAGTGCCACTTTGCGGAATGCTAATGTTATTATAGCAACCTGTGTCCTCCCACTCTCATTTCCAATTTACAGTGCACAGGACACCATTTAGTCTAAATCCAGGAGGTGCAAATGATAATCAACACTACAGTTAATTCTAGATATCTACCTCAGACTCAGATTACAGTGGAATTTGGTTTTACTTCAGTGTAAAAAGACTTGGATATATATCTACCGCCTTTCACAACCACCGGACATCTCAAAGCGCTTTACAGCCAATTAAGTACTTTTGGAGTGTAGTCACTGTTGTAATTTAGGAAACGCGGCAGCCAATTTGCGCACAAGCAAGCTCCCATAAACAGCAATGTGATAATGACCAGATACTGTTTTTTTGTTATATTGATTGAGGGATAAGTATTGGCCAGGACACCAGGGATAACTCCCCTGCTCTTCTTCAAAATAGTGCCATGGGATCTTTTATGCCCACTTGAGAGAGCAGATAGGACCTTGGTTTAACGTCTCATCTGAAAGACGGCACCTCCGACAGTACTGCTGTAATGTATATAATGACTCGAAAGACTTGTTACTGTAAGCTCACTCAGGTGCAAACCTGGTTCAACTTTACTCGCGCCCAAAGTGCGCACATGACATGGTACTCGCTCTTGTATACCAGGGCCCGCGCACACGCGCATACAGCCCAATGACCTCCGACAGTGGCGCCCCCTGGTGTCAAGTGACCCTAAGCATCAATACATAACAACATCCCCCTTCAAGATCTTAGTATCAGTCTCTTTACAAATTAACACGGTCTGGGGCTTTTCGCTCATGAGGTAATCGTCTCAGTTCAACTCCAGTTCTGGGCGAGCGGTCTGAGTCAGCTATGACTGGAAGCTGAGTAGCCGATCTGATGGGAGTGGTAATGACCCCATCAGAGACAAAGTCCAGATTCAGTAATGACAGCAGAGTCTTCTGAAGAATGAACATTGGTTGGTTGGTCACTGACTGCATCTTGCTCAACTGGTTCCGGTTCATCCGTGTGCCACAGTTTTATCTGATCAACATGTTTCCTGCATGTTTGTCCATTCTTGAGCACGACAATAAACACTCTGTTACCCTCCTTGGCCGTAACAGTACCGGCAATCCACTTTGGATCTTGACCATAATTCAGCACATAAATTGGATCGTTGACAGAGATGTCACGTAACACAGCGGCACAATCATGATACCATTGCTGATTTTGACGTCTGTTTTCAACATGATCATTCAAATCAGGATGGACAAGAGAACGCTTGTCTTGAGACTTCTCTTCATCAGTAGTTCAGAAGGGGAGACCCCGGTAAGCATGTGAGGTCTTGTCCTGTAACTAAGCAATATACATGACAAACGAGTCTGCAGTGAACCCTGAGTCACACATTTCATGTTTTGCTTGATCGTTTGAACTGCACACTCTGCTTGACCATTAGACGCAGGTTTGAATGGAGCAGATCTTACATATCTGATATCATTGAGTTTCATGAACTCCTGAAACTCAAGACTTGTGAAGTACGATCCGTTATCGCTCACAACAATGTCAGGCAAACCATGAGTAGCAAACATGACATGAAAGCTCTCAATAGTAGCTGTGGACGTACTGGATGACATAATAATACACTCGATCCACTTTGAATATGCATCCACCACAACAAAAAACATCTTTCCCAGGAAAGGGCCCGCAAAATCGATGAGTATCCTTGACCATGGTTTAGATGGCTATGACCAAAGACTCAGCGGAGATATGCAAGTATTTCACTGATACACACATGATTCCAGATCAGAGTCAATTCCAGGCCACCAAACATGAGCCCTGGCAATGGCTTTCATCCTGACGATACCAGGATGAGTGCTATGTAGTTCATGTACACATTTTTCTCTGCCTTTCTTAGGCATAACAACACGATTGCCCCACAGTAGACAATCTGACTGAATGGATAGTTCATCTTTGTGACGGTTGTAAGGTTTGGTCTCAACACACATTTCCATAGGTATTGCAGATCAATCACTACTGAGGACACAACGTTTCACAACCGATAAAATGGGGTCATGGCTGGTCCAGATCCTCACTTGTTGAGCAGTGACAGGAGTTCCTTCACTCTCAAAAGCATCCATTACTAACAGTAGATCTGCAGGTTGAGGTGTCTCCACTTCAGGTTTGGGCAACGGCAGATGACTCAGTGCATCAACACAATTCTCAGTACCAGGTCTATGATGAATAACAATCATAGGCAGACAATGTCAACACCCACCTCTGGATACGGGACGATGCATTGGTATTAATACCTTTGTTTTCCGAAAACAATGAAATGAGTGGCTTGTGATCCATTTCGAATTCAAAACGAAGACCAAACAGGTACTGATGCATCTTTTTGACCCCATACACATAGGCCAAAGCTTCTTTTTCTACCATGCTGTAAGCTCTTTCCGCCTTTGACAAACTTTTCGAAGCAACCGCAACAGGTTGTAGCTTACCCAACTCATTTGCTTGTTGGAGTACACAGCCAACCCCATATGATGAAGCATCACAGATCAATACAAGATGCTTACACAGATCATAGTGAACAAGCAGCTTGTTCGAACAGAGCAGATTCTTGGCTTTCTCAAAAGCTCTATCTTGAGATACACCCGAGACCCAGTTGTCGCCTTTTCTAGCAGCATATGCAGTGGCTCTAATAAAGTGCTCAATCTGGGTAAGAAATTACCGAAGTAGTTGAGTAGCCCAAGGAATGAATGCAGCTCCGTCACAATCTGAGGTCTGGGTGCATTTTTGATGGCCTTGGTTTTCGAATCAGTAGGCCTGATGCCATCAGCAGCAATCTTCCTCCCCAGGAATTTAACTTCAGGTGCCATGAAGACACACTTCGAACGTTTCAGCCTGAGTCCCACTTTGTCCAGACGATGTAGGAATTCTTCAAGATTGTTCAGATGTTCAGCAGTGTTGCGACCTCTGACCAGAATGTCATCTTGAAACACGATGGGTCTAGGAACGGACTTCAGTAGACTCTCCATGTTCCTCTGAAATATGGCTGCAGCCGCACGGATTCCAAAAGGACACCTGTTGTAGACAAACAGTCTTTTATAGATGTTGATGCAGATGAGTTTCTTCAAAGTGGTGACAAGCTCCTGTGTCATATAGGCCGATGTCAGATCCAGTTTAGTGAATGACTTTCCACCAGCTAGCATGGTGAACAGGTCATCAGTCTTCGATAGCGGATACTGATCCTGTTTCGAAAATCAGTTAATCGTAACCTTGTAGTCTCCACAGATCCTGACCGTGCCATCACTCTTTAACACAGGAACGATAGGACTGGCCCATTCATTAAATTTGACCGGTGATATGGCCCCTTCACTTTGGAGTCTGTCAAGCTAAATTTTGACCTTCTCCCTAATCATGTATGGAACAGACCGAGCTTTATGATAGACAGGTCTTGCATCAGAATCAGGTGAACCTGCATCTTGGCTCCAGTAAAATTACCAATGCCCGGTTCAAACAAAGAAGGAAACTTCTTCAGCACTTGAGCACACGAAGTGCCATCCACCGAGGACAACGCTTTGATATCTTTCCAGTTCCACTTGATTTTCTCGAGCTAATTCCTGCCGAACAGCGTTGGACTATTGCCTGGGACCACCCATAATGGTAAATCGTGAAACACACCATCGTATGACACCTTGGCTACTGCACTGCCAAGCACCGGTATGAGTTCCTTCGTGTAAATACGCAACTTGGCATTGACTGGACTCAGCTTAGGCTTCACAGCCTCAGTGTCTCACAGCTTGTAGGATGTCCTTTGGCTCATTATCGACTGACTCGCTCCATTGATACAGCCACACCATTCAGCTTCACATTAACCATTATCGGTTGGCTCTTTGTCAGGAACGAATACAGGCCGTACACTTCCTCCTCGAGTATCTTGGGTTGCATATCTGGCCAGCACTGGACTGGTCATCATCATCAATGTGATGAGCAGCAATACGCTTGCTCAGTTGTGGGCACATTCACTGAAGATGCCCCACTTTCGAACAATCTTTACAGATGTACTGTTTAATCGACACTGATAAGGCCGATGATTGCCCCCACAACGGCAACAGGGTGAAATCGGATTCGGACCAGTTGGCGGACTTTGAGCAGCTACAGGTTTCACATAAGCAGTCGAGTAGGCCCTCTCATAAGCAGTTCTGCCAGACGATGGCACAATTTTGTTTACAGTACTTGCCGTGGAGCTCCGATTCTTCGATGATATCTGCCTTAAATTATCATCAATCGCTATGCATGCCTGGGCAGTCGTGATGGCCTTGTTCAAATCTAGTGTTTCTGCAGCCAATAATTTCCTAAGGATCACATCATGGTTGATGCCTATCATGAAGAAATCTTCCAACGCGTTTCCGAACTTACACGGCTCAGCCAGACGTCTTAGGTAGGCGACGAATCCTGACGCATCCTGGCCCTCAGCACGAACATGTCATGAAGCAATAGCGTGAGATGATCTCCTCTTTTGGCTTGAGATGTTCACGCACCAGAGCGCACAAATCCCCATACTCCTTGGACGTGCAGGCGACAGAAGATTCTTTGAGGCCAAAAACTTTTGGACCACAAACGGTGAGGAAAACCGCCCTGCGCCTAACTGCGTCACCAGCTTCCTCCATTTTGTTGGCCACGAAATACTGATCCAGGCGGTCGATAAAATCCGCCCAATCCTCGCCATCACAAATCTCTCCAGAAATACAATGGTGTCCATTGTGCATGCGAAGGTTCTTAAGTTACCTCGTCACCAAATGTAATGTATATAATGACTCGAAAGACTTGTTACTGTAAGCTCACTCAGGTGCAAACCTGGTTCAACTTTATCTGCGCCCAAAGTGTGCACATGACATGGTACTCACTCTTCTATACCAGGGCCCACGCACACACGTGTACAGCCCGATGACCTCCGACAATGGCTCCACCTGGTGTCCAGTGACCCCAAACATCAATACATAACAACTGCACTGAAGTGTCAGCCTAGATTTTTCGTGCTCAAGTCCATGGAGTGCGACTTGAACCCACAACCTTCAGATTCAGAGGCGAGTGTGCTACCCACTGAGCCACAGCTGAGGGAGTGTTGCATTGTTAGTGGTGCTGTCTTTCAGATGAGATGTTCAACTAAGGTCTGTTCAGGTGGTGGGTAAAAGATCCCTAGCAACATTCATCCCTCAACTAACACTGCCAAAACACAGATTAACCGGTTATTTATCTCATGTCTGTGAGACCCTGTATGCATAAATTTACTGCTGTGTTTACCGACATAGCAACAGTGACTACACTTCAAAAATTAAATAATTGGCTGTGAAGCGCCTTGGGACAACCTGAGGCTGTGAAAGATTCTATTACGCTTGATTTGAGCAACACTGAAAGTAGGTAATCCCGAACATTTAAATTTAACTTTTGGGAATTCCTCCTTCTCAGCACAAACTGATCAGTAAAACAGATGGAGAAAAGAATGTCAAATATGAGCAGGTTTTGGCTAATGGGATTTGACCATTATTAGCAGCGAGTGCTAAAAAAGCCATTTGTGCTATATTGCTTTTCTGTTCCCAGAACACCATTTCTAATGTGTCTTGTTGCCAATGAACTTTTTTCAGGTTTGTAACCCTGTATCCAGGAGATGTTTTCTTAACTGGAACACCATCTGGTGTCGGAGTATTCAGGAAGCCACCTGTGTTCCTCAAAGTAAGTAGTGTTGATTCTTGCCTTCATCTAAATAACGACTGTGGTTTCACTTTTAAGTTATTCATTGTGAGTGAAGTGCTTTGAGAGATTTCTGTGGGATGCAGTGAAACACAATATAAATGCAAATTTAAGCGTCTCTCCATTTTAACACCAATAAAATCTTCCTGCCCAGTATGCAGTAATAAGTGAGTAATGTTCCAGGGGCGCTCTGCTGTCTCATCCAAATGACCATTAATCATGTGTGAGCTTGGACAGTGAACGTCAGTTGACAAACACAATTCTGTCTTACCAGATGTCCATGTGTGCACTTTCCACCAAGAGCCCCTGAATAGTGATGAGCACCAGGAACGCTGGCTAATCTTTCTCTTGCCAAACATAGAAACATAGAAAATAGGTGCAGGAGCAGGCCATTTGACCCTTCGAGCCTGCACCACCATTCAATATGATCATGGCTGATCATGCAACTTCAGTACCCCATTCCTGCTTTCTCTCCATACCCCTTGATCCCTTTAGCCTTAAGGGCCACATCTAACTCCCTTTTGAATATATGTAACGAACTGGCCTCAACAACTTTCTGTGGTAGAGAATTCCACAGGTTCACAATTCTCTGAGTGAAGAAGGTTCTCCTCATCTCGGTCCTAAATGGCTTAGTTTTTCTTTTTCTTTTCTTTATCAGCAAGTAATCTTTTAGCATTGTTGTTGCCAAATTAAGTTAATCTAAGGGTTAAGTCATGGCAGGAGAGCTTGGACACTTGTTATGCTCCTCCAGTAATATGTGGGAAGTCAGGGACTCTTCCAGTGTCCCTGACGACTACATGTGCGGGAAGTGCATCCGCCTGCAGCACCTGACAGACCGTATTGTGGCACTGGAGCTGCGGGTGGATTTACTCTGGAGCATCCACGACACTGAGAATGACGTGAATAGCACGTTTAATGAGTTGGCCACACCGTAAGTAAAGTGTACACAGCCAGATAATAAATGGGTGACCAACAGAAAGAGCAGTGGAAGGAAGATAGTGCAGCGGTCCCCTGCGGTCATCCCCCTGCAAAACAGATACACCACTTTGAGTACTGTTGAGGGGGATGACTCATCAGAGGAGAGCAGCAGCAACCAAGTTCATGGCACCATGGGTGGCTGCTGCACAGGAGGGCAGGAAAATAAGTGGGAGAGCTATAGTGATAGGGGATCCTATTGTAAAGGGAATAGATAGACGTTTCTGTGGCCGCAACCGAGACTCCAGGATGGTATGTTGCCTCGGATGTCTCGGAGCGGGTGCAGGACATTTTGAAGAGGGAGGGTGAACAGCCAGTTGTCGTGGTGCATATAGGTACCAACGATATAGGTAAAAAACTAGATGAGGTCCTGCAAGACGAATTTAGGAAGCTAGGAGCTAAATTAAAAAGTAGGACCTCAAAAGTAGTAATCTCAGGATTGCTACCAGTGCCACGTGCTAGTCAGAGTAGGAATCGCAGGATAGCTCAGATGAATACGTGGCTTGAGGAGTGGTGCAGAAGGGAGGGATTCAAATTCCTGGGACATTGGAACCGGTTCTAGGGGAGGTGGGACCAGTACAAACCGGACGGTCTGCACCTGGGCAGGACCGGAACCAATGTCCTAAGGGGAGTGTTTGCTTGTGCTGTTGGGGAGGGGTTAAACTAATATGGCAGGGGGATGGGAACCTATGCAGGGAGAGAGAGGGAAGTAGAATGGGGGCAGAAGCAAAAGATAGAAAGAAGAAAAGTAAAAGTGGAGGGCAGAGAAACCCAAGGCAAGAAGCAAAAAGGGCCACAGTACAGCAAAATTCTAAAGGGGCAAAGGGTGTTAATAAGACAATCCTGAAGGCTCTGTGCCTCAGTGTGAGGAGTATTCGGAATAAGGTGGACGAATTAACTGCACAGATAGCAGTTAAACGGATATGATGTAATTGGCATCACGGAGACATGGCTCCATGGTGACCAAGGCTGGGAACTCAACATACAGGATATTCAACATTTAGGAAGGACAGACAGAAAGGAAAAGGAGGTGGGGTGGCGTTGCTGGTTAAAGAAGAAATTAATGCAATAATAAGGAAGGACATTAACTTCGATGATGTGGAATTGGTATGGGTGGAACTACGGAATACCAAAGGGCAGAAAACGCTAGTGGGAGTTGTGTACAGACCACCAAACAGTAGTAGTGAGGTTGGGGACAGCATCAAACAAGAAATTAGGGATGTGTGCAATAAAGGTACAGCAGTTATCATGGGCGACTTTAATCTACATATTGATTGGGCTAACCAAACTGATAGCAATGCGGTGGAGGAGGATTTCCTGGAGTGTATTAGGGATGGTTTCCTAGACCAATATGTCGAAGAACCAACTAGACGGCTGGCCATCTTAAACTGGGTGATGTGTAATGAGAAAGAACTAATTGACAATCTTGTGTGAGGCCCCTTGGGGAAGAGTGACCATAATATGGCAGAATTCTTTATTAAGATGGAGAGTGACACAGTTAATTCAGAGACTAGTCCTGAACTTAAGGAAAGGTAACTTCGATGGTATGAAATGTGAATTGGCTAGAATAGACTGGCGAGTGATACTTAAAGGGTGGATAGGCAATGGCAAACATTTAAAGATCACATGGATGAACTTCAACAATTTTACATCCCTGTCTGGAGTAAAAATAAAACGGGGAAGGTGGCTCAACCGTGGCTAACAAGGGAAATTAAGGATAGTGTTAAATTCAAAAGGCATATAAATTGGCCAAAAAAAGCAGCAAACCTGAAGACTGGGAGAATTTTGTAATACAGCAGAGGAGGACAAAGGGTTTAATTAGGAGGGGGAAAATAGAGTATGAGAGGAAGCTTGCTGGCAACATGAAAACTGACTGCAAAAGCTTCTATAGATATGTAAAGAGAAAAAGATTAGTGAAAACAAACGTAGGTCCCTTGCAGTCAGATTCAGGTGAATTTATAATGGGGAACAAAGAAATGGCGGACCAGTTAAACAAATACTTTGGTTCTGTCTTCACGAAGGAAGACACGAATAACCTTCTGGAAATACTAGGGGACTGAGGGTCTAGTGGGATGGAGGAACTAAAGGAAATCCTTATTAGGCGGGAAATTGTGGTAGGGAAATTGAAGGGATTGAAGGCCGATAAATCCCCAGAGCCTGATAGTCTGCATCCCAGAGTACTTAAGGAAGTGGCCCTAGAAATAGTGGATGCATTGGTGATCATTTTCCAACAGTCTATCGACTCTGGATCGGTTCCTATGGACTGGAGGGTAGCTAATGTAACACCACTTTTTAAGAAAGGAAGGAGAGAGAAAACGGGTAATTATAGACCGGTTAGCCTGACATCAGTAGTGGGGAAAATGTTGGAATCAATTATTAAAGATGAAATAGCAGCACATTTGGAAAGCAGTGACGGAATCGGTCCAAGTCAGCATGGATTTATGAAAGGGAAATCCTGCTTGACAAATCTTCTAGAATTTTTTGAGGATGTAACTGGTAGAGTGGACAAGTATTTGGACTTTCAAAAGGCTTTTGACAAGGTCCCAAACAAAAGATTGGTGTGCAAAATTAAAGCACATGGTATTGGGGGTAATGTACTGATGTGGATAGAGAACTGGTTGGCAGATTGGAAGCAGAGAGTCGGGACAAACGGGTCCTTTTTAGAATGGCAGGCAGTGACTAGTGGGGTGCCGCAGAGCTCAGTGCTGGGACCCCAACTATTTACAATATACATTAATGATTTGGATGAGGGAATTGAGTGTAATATCTCCAAGTATGCAGATGACACTAAGCTGGGTGGAGGCGTGAGTTGTGAGGACGCTAAAAGGCTGCAGGGTGACTTGGACAGGTTAGGTGAGTGGGCAAACGTGTAGCAGATGCAGTATAATGTGGATAAATGTGAGGTTATCCACTTTGATGGCAAAAACACGAAGACAGACTATTATCTGAATGGCGGCAGATTAGAAAAAGGGGAGGTGCAACAAGACCTGGGTGTCATGGTACATCAGTCATTGAAAGTTGGCATGCAGGTACAGCAGGCGGTGAAGAAGGCAAATGGTATGTTGACCTTCATAGCTAGGGGATTTGAGTATAGGAGCAGGGAGGTCTTACTGCAGTTGTACAGGGCCTTAGTGAGGCCTCACCTGGAATATTGTGTTCAGTTTTGGTCTTCTAATCTGAGGAACAACGTTCTTGCTATTGAAGGACTGCAGTGAAGGTTCACCAGACTGATTCCCTGGATGGCAGGAGTGACATATGAAGAGAGACTGGATCGACTGGGCCTGTATTCACTGGAGTTTAGAAGGATGAGAGGGGATCTCATAGAAACATATACAAATCTGACGGGACTGGACAGGGGGTTAGATGGAGGATGAATATTCCCGATGTTGGGGTAAGTCCAGAACCAGGGGACATAGTCAAAGAATAAGGGGTCAGCCATTTAGGACTGAGATGAGGAGAAACTTCTTCACTCAGAGAGTTGTTAACCTGTGGAATTTCCTGCCGCAGAGAGTTGTTGATGCCAGTTCATTGGATATATTGAAGAGGGATACGGTTAAAGGGATCAAGGGGTATGGAGAGAAAGCAGGAAAGGGGTACTGAGGTGAATGATCAGCCATAATCTTATTGAATGGTGGTGCAGGCTCAAAGAGCCGAATGGCCTAATCCTGCACCTATTTTCTATGTACTCCTTATCCTCAGATTTTGACTCCTGGTTCTGGGCTTCCCCAACATCGGGAACAATCTTCCTGCATCTAACCTGTCCAATCCCATCAGAATTTTGTGTTTCTATGAGATCCCCTCTCATTCTTCTAAATTCCAGTGAATATAAGCCTAGTCGATCCAGTCTTTCTTCATGTTAGTCCGGCCATCCCAGGAATCAGACTGGTGAACCTTCGCTGCACTCCTTCAATAACAAGAATGTCCGTCCTCAGATTAGGAGACCAAAACGGTACACAATATTCAAGGTGTGGCCTTACCAAGGCCCTGTACAACTGCAGTAAGACCTCCCTGTTCCTATACTCAAATTCTCTTGCTATGAAGACCAACATGCCATTTGCCGCCTTCTGTACCTGTATGCCAAGGACTGCAAAAGCAAATTATAATGTCCATTTGCCACCCTGGCATAATTTTGGTAGGGAATTTGTTCTTGGAATATGGCCAACACTTGACACGGCCATATTTTTAACCTTTACAAAGTTTGTAATTGAAATCTGTTTATTTTTGTAATACCAGCTCTGTAAAGTGTCACTACCTTCTACAGATGAAATGTGTTATTTATTTTGTTTGAATTTCTTGTAGCGTGGAGACACTGTGGAATGTGAAATAGATGAAATCGGAACCTTAAGGAACGTTATCATTTAGGTTCTCACTGTTTTCAGATGGTGTTCGCAGAAGGTATCAAATTATTTTTTTTACTGAGAAATATTTGAATAATACCAAGTGGTGGACGGGGTAGGGGACTGTCTGGATGACAGTAGACCAGGGTTAAATAATGGAGATATATGGATGAAAGAAGATTCTGTTTCATATGGCAGTTTCAATGCATCTGCTTTAATTCAAGAAGCAACTGACAAACTGGATTAAATTCACCAAGATGGTGGCTGTTGAATGGGGCTCTGCAGTGCCTGGGTTTCAGAACTGAAAGGTATATTCAGCCCCATCACATCAAATAGATGCATCTAAAAATAATGGTTACCATAATTTAAATAACTTAGTTTATTACGGATTTTTGTTTAAATATTGTAAATGGCATGAGATGGGAGCCTCTAAAGGATGGGGCAAAAATCCACAGTAAAAATGGAAGTGAAGATCTCTGCTCAAATATAATAAACTGTTCAAAGCATATAACCACAAACCACTTACAATATTTAAACAAAAATCCGTAATAAACTAAGTTATTTAAATTATGGTAACCATTATTTTTAGATGCATCTATTTGATGTGATGGGGCTGAATATACCTTTCAGTTCTGAAACCCAGGCACTGCAGAGCCCCATTCAACAGCCACCATCTTGGTGAATTTAATCCAGTTTGCAACACAAATTTAGATGCAGGAAGAATGTACCCGATGTTGGGGAAGTCCAGAACCAGGGGTCACAGTCTAAGGATAAGGGGTAAGCCATTTAGGACCGAGATGAGAAACTTCTTCACCCAGAGAGTGGTGAACCTGTGGAATTCTCTACCACAGAAAGTTGTTGAGGCCAATATATTCAAAAAGGAGTTAGATGTAGTCCTTACTACTAGGGGGAATCAAGGAGTATGGTGAGAAAGCAGGAATGGGGTACTGCAGTTGCATGTTCAGCCATGAACTCATTGAATGGTGGTGCAGGCTCAAAGGGCCGAATGGCCTACTCCCGCACCTATTTTCTATGTAAACTGGAGAAATACATTTGTTTTGCAGGCTGGTTTACCTAGTGAGATGGAGTATCTTTCTGTGGTGAGTGGCCAGAAAATGGGAGGAAGTGGAGATAGATTACTGGAGATGGAGCTAGCGTGTGGAGAAACAACTGACTGATTTAAGCATTAGGATACAAACGTGCACTTTAATGAGAAATGGAACATTCAAAATATGATTTAAAGATTAATGATGCATAGTAAACAAAATGGTAGACTTAATAAAATAAATGTTACTACTGTGCTGGTGTGTAAATGGAGCTTTCATAAGTGTAAGTTCCTAACTCACGTGGTTTTCCTTTTATTTTAATAAAAGAACTAATTATTCATCTCGACATGCTGGATAAAAATAGATTAAAGCAGATGCAGTGGAACTCCCAAATCATGTGCGGGCATCCCAGTTTAACGTACTCTGAATCTTGTTACGTGCAGTCCCCTTGAGAGAATAGACGGGGCTGTGGGTTTAACGTCTCATCCAAAAGACGACACCTCCAACAGTGCAGCACTCCCTCGGCACTGCACTGAAGTGTTAGCTTAGATTTGGGACTTGAACCCACAATCCTCTGACTCAGAGGCGAGGGTGCTACCCACTGAGCCACAGCTGACACTACAATAGTTACTACATTTCAAAAATACTTTGGTAGGTATGGTGCAATGGGACACCCAGAAGTCATGAAAGGTGCTATAGAAATACAATTTTTTTATTTCAAACATTAATTATTGAGTATTAGACTTGGAGGTGCTTGGACTGCAGTCTCCAATTGCATTCTTCAGCTGATGCATTAAGATCTTTGATGTATTTGCCCGGTTGATAGAGAGTTGTTTCACAGCCTTCATCACTGATACATATAAAATGGTGCTTACTGGAGTCAGTCAGGGTGAAGAGCTATCACCGAGTATTGTTCCATGCTGTCACTGAATGAGGCAATACTGAACTTGTGCATCTTAAGCAGTTAACGATCTATTCCAGAGATCTGTATCAGATTCTTGGTTTTAGAACTGAAAAGTACATTCACCCCCATTGTTGCACAAGCAGCAATTTCGCTAGTCGTGTGACTAGTAGTTGCTTGCAACAGTTCCCGAGTTAAATATCAAATTACACACTAGACAAATGACCGTATCGTTAATGTTCGTTTAATACAGGCAAAGTACAAGACTCACTACTTATACTCTTATAGTTCCCCAATACAGAAATAGTACAAGACTCACTACTTATATTCTATTTAACTCTGCAGAAAGGCGTTCCAAAGGGTGTTCCTTTCCGCTCAAAATACTAACTCTGTTCAACTTACCATACTCTCATAGTTACCCAGTACATCCCAGGTGATCAATCCGGTCCTGACACTGTTCCTTCAAGGGTCACTGCTTCTGTCGAGTGTTGTTCCCGAGTTCTCGCACCGGACTGTCCGAGCTTGTCTATCTTTATACCTTTTTTGTCCCTCAGTTAACCATGTGTGTTGCTAATAATTGCTGCCTTGTTTTTACAAGATACAGAGACAATCTGCTATTATCACAACTTGTCTCTCACCTCCAAAAGTTATTACCAAGTCGGGAGTCTCCCTTCCCATGTGTGAACATTATCTTGATCAATGAAATTCTCTCTGACAACCCCTTGCTGTCTCCACAGCTGGTCCTGTTTTGGTAACTGCCTCCTGTCCGTTGGTCTTCAATCTGTTATTCCTACAACCGATCTTTTGTTCAGTCATTAGCAATTTCCGGAACTTTGTTAATTGGCATTCAGTATTTACACACTATCTCTTACCCAGGGTGACTCCTTTGAATTTGGCTTTATTATCCTGTAGTTTTCCTTGCTGTGTTATAACCTTACTTCATCTCTTATCTCATTGACCCCGAGGTTAATGCCTGCTTGCTTTTTGTGCAAGAGTTTTAGTTTTTTTAGACCCCAGGTCTGAACTAACTTTTTAAATCCTTTCTGATATTTCCACACCCATCAAATCAATCAATCTGAGAATAACTTATTTAAATAATCATCCAATTTAAATAAATTATGCAAACTAAATTCTTAAATTAAAATAGTCCTAGGATTTGAACCAAAGACCATACCATAGTTAGACGAGGACTTTAGCACTACACAAGTTATCGGTGTTTAGTTTTGGATATTTCTCCTATCTATTTATCACTGAGCTGATGTCATTATGGTAGCTGCAGGATAAGTATAAGTCCCAAAGTGAGATGGCTTACTGGTAAGGTGTCGACTTTGAAAGGGTGATATTGTGGGTTCAAAGATACTTGCTAGTTTTTTATATTATTAAAAGTAATCAAACCCACAGTATTTGGTGACATTCCTTACATTTGTCTTCAAGTTTGAATTAGAAAATCTTGAGCTCACTAACCCCATTAAATTAATTAAAATAACCTTCCCTGGAACTTGAAGCCTGAACCTTTCCTCTGTAGACCTTTGGTCAGCAGGCACCATGACTAACGGGTCCTTTTTGGGGGGTCTTTTATCTTTTAGAACTCTACGTACCCTTGGCTAACAAAAATCTAGGAATTTAGGGAAATGCAGCTAAGGCGGGTAAATGAGTTAGAATACAAATTAGCCATGATCTCACTGAATGGTGGAACAGGCTCGAGTGGCTGAATGGCCTCCTCCTGTTCCTATGCCAAAAATGCTTTACACAACTAACAAAGGGAAAGAGACACATTTGAACTCCCTACTTCCACTTACTAAGGACACATTCTCTGAACAGTCAGCCAACCCCCAGGCCTCCACAAAAAAACTCTTTCCTTTATCCTTGTTACACGTAGGTATCAAACCTTGAACATTACAAGCAAAATCTTAAATTTATTCTATGTTACACAATCTTTATTTGGACATTATCATTGTCATGTTTCTAGGTGGGGCTTCAATAAGGTTTTCCCATTATAAAGCTCTTTCACACCAGCAGCTGCACACTTCTACAACCAGATGGAAGTTCAAAAGCTCCAATTCCCCTTTTTTTAAAAAAGTTCAAATTTAATTTTCTTTTCCTCTTTTAGGCTCTAAAGTTAGGCTCCTTCCTTTTGTCTCCTCTTTACTTGCTCCTTTCTCTGGAATATTCACTGGTAAATATTTAACATCCATTTTAAGGAATCTAGAACATTGTCTTTGATGCAAGTCTGATTATTAACTACTTTACCATGATTGCATATATACTAGAATCCCATAAATCACCATCAACAAACAGCTGCTAATAAGTTAACAGGAACGGCTTTACCAGAAACAAAGGAGGCCTTGAAACGTGCGCTCTGGGATGATATCTGCTTTTCCTTTGATCTAGGGAAATGATCTGCCAGGCCAGTAATTCTCAGAAAAAGTTTGTGAAGTGCTCCAGGTAGCTGCTTGCAGGCCTCATCAGGAAGAATCCTCAGCACAATAGCCCAAAAGTTAAACCTAGGATTAGGTTGGATAGATTCCAAATCTCGTGGCGATTTCTGACCACTTGAGGGAATGAATTTTACATACTAGCTTGCTGGTTGTGATGGTTGAGCTAAGGATTTGTTTCCAATAGAAAATAAAGTCCTTGGTGGTATTGATGTAGGATATGGAATTACAATAATTCAGTGGAAGAAATACAAGGTGGATAGCTAACAGAGTTTAGGCAGGAACAAATAATGTGATTTTAAAGCTGCTCTGTCCATGAACCAAGAGGTGTCAACCATCAAACCCTGAGCTTCAGTGGGACCAGAAAGCAGGAAATTATAGGCTAGTAAGCCTAACATCTGTCACTGGTAAAATGTTGGAATTCATTATTAAGGAAGTAGTAACAGGACATTTAGAAAATCATAATACAATCAAGCAGTCAACATGGTTTTATGAACAGTAAATCATATTTGACAAATTGAGGATGTAACGAGTAGGTTTGATTAAAGGGGAACCAGTAGATGTAGTGTATTTGGATTTCCAAAATGCATTCACAAAAGGTCACTACACAAGGTAAGAGCTCATGGTGTGTGTGTGTGTGGGGGGGTGGGGGGGGGTAATATATTATTTGCATGGATAGAGGATTGGCTAACTAACAGAAAATAGAGTCGGGATAAATAGGTTAGCAAACTGTAACTAGTGGGGTGCCACAGGGATCAGTGCTCAGGCCTCAACTAATGACAATCTACATTAATGACTTGGATGAAGGGACCTTGTGTATTGTAGCCAAATTTTCTGACAATACAAAGATAGGTGGGAAAGCAAGTTGTGGGGAGGACACAGAGTCTGCAAAGGGATATAGATAGGTTTGGCAGATGGAGTATAATGTGAGAAAATGTGAGGTTATCCACTTTGGTAGGAAGAATAGAAAAGCAAAATATTATTTAAATATAGAGACTACAGAATGCTGCGGTACAGAGGGATCTGGGTGTCCTCGTACATGAAACACAAAAAGCAAGTAACCAGGAAGGCAAATGGAATGTTGCCCTTTATTGCAAGGGTGATGGAGTATAAAAGTAGGGAAGTCTTGCTATAACTATACAGGGCGTTGGTGAGACCACACCTACAGTACTGCGTACAGTTTTGGTCTTATTTAAGGAGGGATATACTTGCATTGCAGGCAGTTCAGAGAAGGTTCACATGGTTGATTCCTGGGATGAAGGGGTTATCTTATTAGGCCTGTACTCATTGGAATTTAGAAGAGAGGTGAGCTTATTGAAACGTAAAGAATTCTGAGGGGGCTTGACAGGGTAGATGCTGAGAGGATGTTTCCCTTCGTAGGGTAACTAGGGGCATAGTTTCAGAATAAGGGGTCGCTTATTTAAAATGGAGATGAGGAGGAATTTTTTTTCCGAGGGTCATGAATCTTTGGAATTCTCTCCCCCAGAGAGCTGTGGAGGCTGAGTCATTGAATATATTCAAGGTTGAGATAGAGATTCTTGAACTATAGGGGAGACAAGAGTTACAGGGAACCGGCAGAAAAGTGGAGTTGAGGCCAAGATCAGCCCAGCCATGATCTTACTGAATGGTGGAGCAGGCTCGATAGGCCGTATGGCCTCCTCCTGCTCCTATTTCATATTCTTATGGCCATGCACTGAAACTACTGCAGGCAGAGTAGGACTTTGAAACGTAAATAATTTATGATCACAGGAACCCAAGGATATGTTAACTGATGAATGAGACGTTCCACGCACCCAATGAGAATCTGGTCCACACCAGAAGGATTTCCTGCCAAAGACAATTGAGAGATTGTAGTGGTAATCATAGTTAGGAGACAGAGCATGGTAAAAAAGAAACGCCTTAGAGTACAACAGAAGAACTAGAACATTATTATCTACTAATGGTTTTCAGTCACGGTTATGCTATGACATTAACAAACTGTTCTTATTTGACAGTTTTAAGGGAGAAGCATTACAAGATGCCAGGATGATCTATGGTACTGATGGGAGGAAATGTTTGTTCAGCAGTAAAACATTAACCAAACCACCTGCTTTTTTAGCTGGGTGACTTTCAACACATCTTTGTGAAGAAACAAAACACTTTCTTTTGCTGGAAATAGCGATCACATCTTCCATTTCTTGTGCCAAGGTTAAAAACTGGGTAGGACATTTGAGAAGTATTAAGCACTTCTGGTAGTTGTTGCTGCTGACCTTTATTGGGGTTTTGTTAAGTCTTATCTCTGCGGCTAATGTGAAGATACATCCTTTTATCAACCACCTTAAGTTGAGATGCCAGCTATACTATGAATAAACCCGAGTTGCCTCTGGAACCAGCTTTCCTTCATGCTGTGCAAAAATATTCAGTAAATTTCACTAACTCCTCGACTTCTTTTGAGGAAGTGACATCCCAAGTGGACTCTTGAAAACCTTACACAACATGTCATACCAAGACTTCCAGAAGGCATTTGTCAAAAGTTCCACACAAAGGGCTATTAGTTAAGCTCAAAACTCTGGGAATTCAGGGTAAATCTTGGGTGTGAATAAGAAATTAGCTTAAGGATACAAAACAGCCACTTGTTAGAAGAGTTACAGCAAGGCGGGAAGAAAGTAATGGGTGATGTGCCCCAGAAATTGATGTTGTGAACATCTTTGCTTCTAATTTACACCGATGACTTGGATTCAGAAATCCAAAGCAAATTGGCCACATCTGCAGATGATAACAAACTAGGAGAGGCAGTGGAATCAGAGGACACAGCTTAATCACAGAATAAGTTGGACAAAATATGTAACTGGCTAAAACAAATGGAGATTAAATTTAATGCAGGCAAGAGTAAAGTGCTACATATAGGAAAGAAAAAAGAGCAACACACACACACAGTATATGGAATTGAAATAGTCATGGATGAAGTTGAAAGAGACAGACGAGGCCTAGTAGACAGCATCTCCAACTAATGTAGAGCAGCAATTAACAAAGTCAATAGAGCAGTGAATTGCATAACCAAAACAGTAGGATAGTGATCAACATGTATCATCATAGGCAGTCCCTCGGAATCGAGGAAGACTTGCTTCCATTCCTGAAGTGAGTTATTTGGTGGCTGAACAGTCCAATACGAGAGCCACAGACTCTGTCACAGGTGGGACAGATAGTCATTGAGGGAAGGGGTGGTTCGCCGGACGCTCTTTCCGCTGTCTGCGCTTGATTTCTGCATGCTCTCGACGTTGAGACTCGAGGTGCTCAGCGTCCTCTCGGATGCACTTCCTCTACTTAGGACGGTCTTGGGCCAGGGACGCCCAGCTGTGAGTGGGGATGTTGCACTTTAGCAGGGAGGCTTTGAGGGTGTCCTTGTAGCATTTCCACTGCCCACCTTTGCCATGAAGGAGCTCAGAGTAGAGCACTTGCTTTGGGAGTCTCGTATCTGGCATGGGGACTATGTGGCCTGCCCAGCGGAGCTGACCGAGTGTGGTCAGTGCTTCAACGCTGGGGATGTTAGCCTGAGTGAGGACGCTGATGTTGGTGCGCCTGTTCTCCCAGGGGATTTGTAGAATCTTGCGGAGACATCGTTGGTAATATTTCTCCAGCAACTTGAGGTGTCTACTGTACATGGTCCATGTCTCTGAGCCATACAGGAGAGCAGGTATTACTACAGCCCTGTAGACCATGAGCTTGGTGGCAGTTTGGAGGGGCCAGTTTGGAGCAATGTGTATAGTGCTCTGATCAGACCGCACCTCGACTACAGTGTCCAGTTCTGATCACTGAGGCACATTCAAATACTGGAGGCAATGCAGTGAGCCACAGCACTGATCCCTGGTGTGAAAGGTCTGAATTATGAGAAAAGATGGGAGAGATCTGGGCTTTACAACCTTCAAATAAGATATCTTGAGAGGTGATCCTTTTGAGGTATACAAGATTGAACGATTGGTATCTAAAAGGTAAATCTAAAAATTTTAATTGCAAGAGTAGGATAAGGGGCCAAATGTTGAAACTGGTAAGATGAATTTAAGACTAATATCACAACACAACACATGGAACAACATCCAGCTACAATAGTGAAGGTGAGACTCTGTAATTAATAAGAAATATTGGATGAAGAATTTTAGGGTCATTCTGTATGGATGAACCAAGATTGGTTGAATAACCTTCCTCTTGTGAACTGCAAAAGATAATGGAGGACACTCAGCACGTGGTGCCCACGGAAGGAGGTTTGCTGCACCTGTTGCCTTAAAATACTACTGCAACATTAACAATTTACTGGTAAACTTTTGAAAAATGCATATTTTGCTGAGTGCAGGCTGGCACCCAATACCAACGGTAGGAAATAATTTTCTCACCTCACCCATATTCTCTTGAAAATATGGCAACTCATTTCCAGTTTGTGTGCCTCAATACCACACCACATGCCGTGTTTACCAACTGAACCATTCCCACTGATGCGCGTCGTGCTCCGCAACCTCGCCCAAGTGATGCTTCTGCAAGGAAACAGTATTTATACAGAAAAGGAAGTTCATATTATCCCAGTCTAAAACCGACAAAAAGGTTCAGGCATTCATGGAATGAAAAATGTTACGCTATTATTTTCAGGATCAATTCAGTCGTATTGTAAACACACAGCAGTGACGTGACATTCAATCTTCAATTCTCCTTTTCAATTCAGTCGACTATTATATTCACACATACCTTGCATCTAAATGGGTATCAATGACACAGTTAGAGGCAAAGAAAGTCAGCCACTGGTGCCTGAAATTTATAAGCAGTTACAATGCTCTCTGATTAATCTCAGTAATTTAGACCTGGAATTATACCATGTCCCCACTGGCAGTCCTTTAAGAGTGTCCTTAAAGAGGCAAAGTAGGTTAGCAGCTAAGCATCAGTCATGCTTTAGACTTAACCATGGCCATGGAAGCGCTACCCTGATAAAAGTATATAAATCTGAAGCATTGCGACTAGCTAGACTTGAATTCTGAAACAAAAACAGAAAATTATGGAAATACTCAGCAGATCAAGCAACATCTGTGGAGAGAGAAACGGAGTTAACATTTCAGGTCAATGACCTTTCGCCAGTATTTTGCTTTTGTACATTTGAATTTTCCAATTAAATATTGGGAAGACTGAAACCATTGTCTTTAGTTCCCACCACAAACTGCATTCCCCAGCCACTGACTCCATCCCTCTCCCTAGCATCTGTCTGAGGCTGAACCAGACTGTTCGCAACCTAGGTGTCATATTTGACCCTGAAATGAGCTTCCGGCCACATAGCCGCGGCATAACTAAAACCGCCTATTTCCACCTCCGTAACATCGTCCATATCCGCCACTGCCTCAGCTCGTGTTACTGAAACCCTCATCCATACCTTTGTTACCTCCAGACTTAACTACTCCAACGCACTCTTGGCTGGCCTCCCACATTCTACCCTACGTAAACTTGAGGTCATCCAAAACTCGTCAGCCCGTGTCCTAATTCGCACCAAGTCCTGCTCACCCATCACTCCTGTGCTCACTGACCTACATTGGCTCCTGGTTAAGCAATGCCTCGATTTTAAAATTCTTATCCTGGTTTATAAATCCCTCCATGGCCTCGTCCCTCCCTATCTCTGTAATCTCCTTCAGCCTCACAATCCCATCCCCCCACCAAAGATGTCTGCGCACTTCAAATTCTGTTCTCTTGAGCATCCCTGATTATAACTGCTCAACCGTTGGTGGCAGTGCCTTCAGCTGCCTGGGCCCCACGCTCTGGAACTCCCTCCCTAAACCTCTCCGCCTCTCTTTCCTCCTTAATACTTACCTCTTTGACCAAGGTCATCTTCCGTAATTTCTTCTTGTGTGGCTCGGTGTCAACTTTATTTGTTTTGTCTTATAACACTGCTGTGCAGTGCCTTGGGACGTTTTACTACATTAAAGGAGTTATATAAATACAAGTTATTGTATTGTATTTAATCGACAAACAGAATTTCGGATAAATATATCAAATGTTGTGATGCTGAGCCACACAGACTGGGAAGGTCCCAACTTCATTTCAGCATCTCGGCATCAGTGCTAGGAATGGGTGCGTGGAAATCAGCCAGGGTTTGTGTTCCAGTGAGACATGCTGCAAAGTGCTGATATTTGGGCTTTGTGTCAGAACAGGAGGGGCTTGGCAAGAATCCTTCACCCCACCCCCACCCCCCCCCCCCCCCCCGCCATCCCCTCCCTTGCATTCTCACAGACTGCTGACATTCACTGTTTTAGCTCACATATGAAGGCTCAACTTGAGGAACCAAAAATTTGGATCTGTGCTCTCCAACGCGAAGGAACGAGAGAGAATATAAAACCAGTTTTAAAGTTTGCAGAGACACTAAAATCGCTGACCTTATCCTTTAACAAGCTGCGCACTGTTACCCTATGTAAACTTGAGGTGATCCAAAAAAAAAAAATCGGCTGTCCCGTGTCTTAACTCACATCAAGTCCCGCTCACCCATCACCCCCCTGTGCTCGCTGACCTACACTGGCTTCCGGTCAATTTCAACATTCGCATCCTTATTTTCAAATCCCTCCATGGCATCGCCCCCTCCCTATCTCTATAATCCCCTCCTGCGCTTCTCTAATTCTTCCCTCCTGAGCATCTTTGATTATAATCGCTCAACCTCTGCTGGCCGTGCCTTCTGTTGCCCCAAGCTCTGGAATTCCCTGCCTAAACGTCTGCGCCTCTCTATCCTCCTTCAAGACGCTCCTTAAAACATACCTCTCTGACCAAGCTTTTGGTCAGCTGTGTTACTTTCTACTTAAGCAGCTCGGTGTCAAATTTTTATCACACAATACTTCTGTGAAGCACCGTGGGGTGTTTCACTATGTTAAAGGCGCTATATAAATACAAGTTATTGTTGATTCATCAATCACAACTCTCAAGAGCTGAAAATCCACACAAACTGAAGAGAGCCATAGCTGAGCTCTCAACTTCCAATATTTCAATTACGGTCAGCCACTGAGGGTTGGGCTCACCAACTTACATCTCACCTCATTTTATTCAAGCACTGAAGCAGTACAAGGCAACAAAATCCACCTAAACAATACAAAATCAAAAATAATCAGTGAATGCAAAACAAAATGAGTTTGGGTTTTCCCAGTTAAACTGAAACAAAATGCTGTCCTTTTTTTGCCCAAGTTATACATAAACTTCAAGAATTTCCTGAAGACAAATTGAGGCAAGAGCTTCCCGCACAGCCATGATTGCAGTTTGTAATTCGTGTCAATGCCATCCATGATGCAGAGTGAGAAACCACATTTGTCTTAGCTTCTCCTTCATCCACAATTCTGGGTCCATCCATGAAATAGGGAGGGGAGAGCAGCCCAGGTTCAAATTCAGTCCAGACTAGAAGGCGTGGAAAAGTCCACTCTGATGGAAGCTGAAGATCTCCTCTCTTGAGGGCTGACTGAAGAGGTGATGGGTCGATGCCACAAATCCAGAAATAAACTTGGCATCAGACCAAATCAAATGAAAAAGTAGGAAGGATTTACACCTTGTACTTTTAACAGGAGAATTGTTGAATGTACTGCTGGAGTTTCAGTCCATTATCGGGTTGCCGAAAGGTTTCACTGAGTTCCAGCAAGGGCCCTGTCTCTCCGGGCTCCTCTTTGAAAACCTACAAGAGAAAGGAAACCGTTTGGGATACTGCTCCCTCTATATTTACTCACATACATCACTGCTTCATAACACGTCAAGGCTTGGCATATTCTGGAAAAAAGTAAGAAAATCCACCAAAAAGAGAGGCGCAACTATAGTGTTAAACTTTATAATTACACTCGAATGAAAGAATTTGGAACAATTTCCATCCAACTGCATGTGACTGATGAGAAAAATGAAATGGCAAAACCACTGTTTTTCCAAGTCACCTGGCACTGATCCCAGCCCATTTGTGCCCATCCTGAGAAATCGGGGATTATAATAATGTTTTCAGCCCCCCACCGACTCCTGCTGGGCATGGTTCACGTGCGAGGCGCCCTCCAGTACCTCACACACGTTGCTATTAATTGCGCATGAGCCCAGACACTGAGTACTGACAGGATGTTTAGCCCCATGGAACATAGGAACACGAGTGGGCCATTCAGCTCCTTGAGCCTGTTCCGCCATTCAATGAGAGCATGGCTGATCTGCGACTTAACTCCATAGCCTGCAGCTCGCCCAATCACATTCTCAATTGATGAACAAACACATGCACTATGAACTGTATAGTGATCAAGAGCAAGGACCCCTGGCGGAATTTTCTGAGCCAAATGCAATACCCAAACAGACATAATGTAACTCAGCAGAGACAGGGGGTCAAACTATGGGGCAACTATTTGCTGAATAGACTTGGTATCGAGAGCTGTAGCAAAGTCCTTTATAGTAAGAACTGAACACTCACCCCTAACTCCCTGAAGGTCTGTACAGCACTGTTAGCAAGGCTAAGCGTGGCACTTTCTGTAAAACAGAAGATTCGTAAGCATTCAAATCAAAGTCACAAGAAATGCGCCAGTGTTAATAATATGTGGTTTGAAAAATCTAAATTAAAAGTGGTTATAAATCTCAGGGGCAACTACATTCCTAAACACATATTCTGAATCCTGGATCTCAGTTCAGAGTAGTGTTGTTAAGTGGGTAATGCCCCATATCTGAAACTATAGCCGACACACAGAATTAGGAAGCCCTAGCTCCACCCAAAGTTGAGTGAGCGATTCAATTTTTTCTCATCCACAGTCTGCTAAGAAGTCTGGTGGATGCAGAAACCCTCACCACTTTTAAGAGATGGTTGGATGGGCACCTAAAATGCCGTAACCTCAGGGTTACGGACCTAGAGCTGGTAATTGGGATTAGACTGGATAGCCTTTTGTTGGCCGGCACAGATATAATGGCAAGTACTGCAGGGAATCGAATACGGCCAGGGTGATCTCCTGGACTAGTTTCGATCGCCTGGATGGGTCGGAGAGGAAGTTTTCCTGATTTTTTTTCTCCCTAAATTGGCCTGGGTTTTTATCTGGATTTTGCCTCTCCCAGGAGATCACATGGCTCCAGCTGGGGTGGAGTGTAAGAATGTTTCAGTAGAAGGGTGTCGCAGTTGTGTGAGGCGGACTGGTTGGGCCGAGTGCTCTTTGCCTTTCCGCCATTGTTCGTAGGTTTTTATGTAACCTTCAGGGCTGTTGACTGAGGGCCGTGCGGCTCTTTGTCGGCCGGCGCGGACACGATGGGCCTAAATGGCCTCCTTCTACGCTGTAAATTTCTATGTTTTCTAAGCCTTTCCTAGTATTCATTCCTTCCGGGTATATGCTGTGATATTTGAGCTGTTTACTCATTGAAATCATTGTGCTGCATCGATTGACTCACCGTGCTCTTCCTCAACCTGTGCCTGCATAAATTTAAACATCTTCAACACACACTGTGGCTCTGAAAGCAAAAGCACAGAAGATGCATCAGCTTTGAACCTGTTTTCATCCAATCCCGGCCAAAGATCCATATTATTCTCTGTATATTTCAGTTCAGAGTTAGAGAAATTGAAGAATTAAGAGCTGCACAGAATGCTACTACCGAAACTACTAAGTGAAAAGCTACGGAAGACCTGAAACAGTTAAGTCTAACAAATGGGCTACCAGAGAGAGTGGGTTCACTCACTGAGCCGCAATGGGCTTCAGTCCCTCACAGTCATTAAAATGTCAGGAACAGGTAGAGAAAAATAATCAGAAAGGAGAATGGAATGCTGGCCTTTATATCTAGAGGACTAGAATACAAGGGGGTAAGAAGTTATGTTACAGCTATACAAAGCCCTGGTTAGTCCATACATGGAGCAGTGTGAGCAGTTCTGGGCACCGCACCTTGGGAAGGATATTTTGGCCTTGGAGGGAGTCTGGCACAGCTTTACCAGAATGGTGCCCTGACTCCAGGGGTTAAATTACAAGAAATTACACAAACTAGGGTTATATTCCCTGGAATATAGGTTAAGGGGTGATTTGATCGAAGTTTTCAAGATATTAAGGTGAATAGATAGGGTAGATAGAGAGAAACTATTTATGCTGGTTGGGGAGTCTAAGACGAGGGGCATAGTCTAAATATTAGAGCTAGGCCTTTCAGGATTGAAATTAGGAAACATTTCTATACACACAGGGCCCAAGTTTCCACATGATTTGCACCTGATTTTTAGGAGCAACTGGTGGAGAACGGACTATCTTAGAAATCGCAATTCTCCACATTTTTTTTCTGCAGTTCTAGTCAGGTGGAACAGTTCTACTTTGGAACAGAATTTTATCTTCAAAAGGGGGCCGTGTCCGGCCACTGACGCCTGATTTGAAAGTTTCCACAGTGAAAACGTACTCCAAACTAAAATAGAATGGAGCAAGTGAAGATTTTTGTAGAACTGAAAAAACCTGTTCTACACATTAAAAAATCAGGCGCAGGTTACAAATTAGGCGTCCAGAACGAGGGGGGGGGGGGGGAAGGGAAGTCATTAAATTCTATAATAAATCCTTATTTATACTTATACAAATATTATACAAATAAATCCAACCTGAATAAACATTTATAAGCAAAGAAAAGATTAAATAAACCATCTTCCTACCTGTGTGAAAGTGCTTCAGGCAGGCCTTTAGAGACCGAAGACTGAACGGGCCGGCCCGAGACTTCGGTCAGGGCCCGTCCCCAGCACCAGATTTACAGGTAGGTGGCGTTGGGTTGGGTCGGGTCGGGGGGGAGGGAGAGAGAGAGAGGGAGGGGAGAGGGAGGTCAGTTCGGATCCAGTCCGGGAGCGGGACGGGTCCAGTGGGGGGGGGGGGGGGGGGGGGGGGGGGTTGGGTCGGGTCCAGTCGGGGGGCGGGGGGCGGGGAGCGGGAACAGGAGCGCGGGTCGGGTCCAGGGACCGGGAACGGGAACAGGAGCGCGGGTCGGGTCGGGTCCAGTCGGGGGGGGGGGGGGGGAGCGGAGCGGGAACAGGAGCGCGGGTCGGGTTGGGTCCAGTCGGGGAGCGGGAACAGGAGCGCGGGTCGGGTCTGGTCCAGTCGGAGAGCGGGAACAGGAGCTCGGCTCGGGTCTGGTCCGGAGGGGGGGGCAGGGAGCGGGTGTCGGGTCTGGTCCGGAGGCAGGGGGGGGCGGGGAGAAGCAGGAGCTGGCCGTGGGAGGAGCCTTATTCACGCAGCCGCAGTGAGGCCATTCGGCCAGGGCTAGGGTCTGCGTGCTTCGGGCCCCTCCCACACAGTTCGGCGCCTGGAGCTACTGCACTTGCGTGCCCACTGTTAACGCGCATGTGCAGAGGTCCCGGCACTGTTTTCAGCGCAGGGACCTGGCTCCGCCCCCTACAGCTCGTGCTGGCTGCGCCGAGGGCCAGAGGACCTGCAGGGAGGTGGAGAATACGGAGGATTTTTTTAGGCGCACTTTGTGGCGCGAAAAACGGGCGTCCAGGTCGGGACTGCGCCGTTCTAGGCGCATGTGGAAACTTGGGCCCACAGGGTGGTAGAAGTTTGGCACTCTCTTCCGCAAACGGCAGTTGATGCTAGATCAGTTGTTAATTTTAAATCTGGGACTGATCAATTTTTGTTAACCAATAGGATGTGGGACAAAGTTGGGTATATGGAGTTAGGTTACAGATCAGCCATGATCTCATTGAATGGCAGAATAGGCTCGAGGAGCCAAATGGCCTACTCTTGCTCCTATAATTCTATTTAGATTTACCCAAATGGCACAGCACTGAGCTGATGGCCGATAGGAAGAAGAAAAACCAAAGGTCCAAATTCAGCACCTCCCACTTCAAAAGGGGGTGTTTCCATAGTTTTCCAGCCAGAGCCCATGATGCACAAAACCAGTGGTGACATTCCAAACTCGAGAGAGGAAAGGGGTGGGACCTGCCTGCTCCCCTGCCACTTTCTGACACAGTTACCAAGTGCGAGCGAATACTTCCATTAGCTGCTAACCCGGATTTGGTGAATGAAATTACTCAACCCTAACCAACAGTTGTTATTTTAGTGTATGTTTAAAGATTTAATCCTCATGGGCAAAATATTTATCAGAATCCCAGTGCAATGAATCAGCATGGTCTAAGCATGCGCACCATATCCCTCTACTGAGACAGCTACTGCGGGTATCTGTGGCAAAAATAGTTTTGCTTCACAGATTATCTATTAGAGGGAGTAAAAACACTATGTAATTAGCCATATCAGTAGACTCCCTTTTAAATAAAATGTTCTTTACTGTTGCAAGGTGAATTAGGTTACACAAAATACAGTACTATGGGCCCAAGTTTCGGCCTCAGTTGCTCCTGATTTTTTGGAGCAACTGGTGTAGAACGGAGTATCTTAGAAATTCAAATTCTCGGCATTTAGTTTGCTCCAGTTCTAGTCAGTTAGAACAGTTTCACTTTGGAACAGAATTTTTTTTTCAAAAGAGGGCGTGTCCGGCCACTTACACCTGTTTTCAAAGTTTTGCCAGTGAAAACTTACTCCAAACTAACTTAGAATGGAGTAAGTGAAGATTTTTGTACGCTCAAAAAAACCTTGTCTACACTTTAGAAAATCAGGCGTAGGTTACAAATCAGGCGTAGGGAGGGGGGGAGGGTTAAAAGGGAAGTTTACAAACATTAAACATTTCAGTTTTACAAATAAAGAGCCATCATCAATAATAAATGATAAAAACATCAATAAATCAATCTAAAAAAATTAATAAGAAATCATTTTTTTTTTAAATCAATAAATAAAACATTTTCTACTTACCGACTGCAGCACCGGGCCCCAGCCCTCCAACAGCGTGCTGGGATGCCCCCCCAAGTGTGTCTTCGGGCAGGACCCGTCCCCAGCACCAGATTTACAGGTAGATGGCGTTGGATTGGGTGGAGCGGGTTGGGTCGGGGGGAGCGCGGGTCGGGTCGGGGGGTTGGCGGTCGGGAGCACGGGTTGGTTCGGGTGGGGGGGGGGGGGGGGGAGGGGGGAGGGGGGGAGAAGAGAGAAGGAGCGCGGGTCAGTTCGTGTCGGGGGCGGGGAGAGGGAGGTCAGGTCCGGGTGGGGGCTGGTGGGGGGGGGGGGGGGAGGTCGGTTTGGTTCGGGTCGGGTCCAGTCCGGGGGGGGGGCGGGAGTCGGGTCGGTGTCGGGGACGGGAAGCGAGAGTCAAGTCGGGTCGGGAGGAAGCAGGAGCTGAGCGTGGGAGGAGCCTTATTCACACAGCCCCAGTGAGGCCATTCGGCCAAGGCTAGGGGCTGCGTGCTTTGGATCCCTCCCACACAGTTTTGGGCGCCAGGAGCTACTGCACATGCGCGCCCACTGTAGCGCGCATGTGCAGAGGTCCCGGCACTGTTTTCAGCGCAGGGACCTAGCTCCGTCCCCTACAGCTTGTGCTGCGCCACGCCGAGGGCCAGCAGGGAGCCGGAGAATCTGGAAGTTTTTTTTAGGCGCACCTTGTGTCGCGAAAAATGGGCGTCCAGGTCGGGGCTGCGCCGTTCTAGGCGCGGCCCGAAACTTGGGCCCATTATGTCCATGGGAAACCTCAGCATTGCTAATCTAAAAAAAAGATTTGCATTTAGAAATCTACGTTAATTCCTCCTGATGATGTCAGTTTCAAATTGCAATTTCATTTTCTATTGAGTGCTAAGTGCCATCATACTGGGAGGCTATTCTTAGATGATGTTCATTTCCTTGACCATGAATATATGGTTTGCTGCGAAGTGCATTTTCTCAGGTCAATTATCAAAGGATCTGCTTTTCACTCAAGGAATAGATGTCTTTGAAACTTTACCTACAATCTTGGGTCTTCAGTTCCATACTTCATCATGCCTTTACAAACAAAGAGGCTAATTTGGACTCCATGCAGATTCACTTCCTCTGTAATCTCCTTCAGAGACTGTTAATCAGAAGCTACTGAAAGAAAACTGAGGATCTCAGCTTCAAAGCATCCGCACCCGAAACATTAACTCCTCTGTTCTTTCCAACAGATGCTACCTGATGTGTTGATTGCTTGCAGACATATGAAGAAAGACTGGATCAACTAGGCTTATATTCACTTGAATTTAGAAGAATGAGAGGGGATCTCATAGAAACATATAAATTCTGACGGGTTTAGACAGGTTAGATGCAGGAAGAATGTTCCCGATGTTGGGGAAGTCCAGAACCAGGGGTCACAGTCGAAGGATAAGGGGCAAGACATTTAGGACCGAGATGAGGAGAACCTTCTTCACTCAGAGAATTGTGAACCTGTGGAATTCTCTACCACAGAAAGTTGTTGAGGCCAGTTTGTTAGTTATATTCAAAAGGGAGTTAGATGTGGCCCTTACGGCTAAAGGGATCAAGGGGTTATGGAGAGAAAGCAGGAATAGGGTACTGAAGTTGCATGATCAGCCATGATCATATTGAATGGTGCTGCAGGCTCGAATGGCCTACTCCTGCACCTATTTTCTATGTTTCTATGTTTACTGTTTTTCTAAGATTTTTATTTCTAGTTTAACTGAATTGGAGTCCGCCATATGGCTAATGAATCTGCTCTGCCATTTTGTTAGCCATAGGTAGCCGTTTATCTTTATTTCAATTCCGCATTCTTTGTCCATATCCCTCAATAACCTTACTTCCAAATAAGTACTGCTCCCCATTTTCAACTGATCCTAGGGCCATGCATTTCACATTCCCGCAACCTTTTGTGTGTAGAATTATTTTCTTTGAACCAGCTTGGTTTAACTAATGTCCTCTCATTCTAGATCCCCCTACAGCTGTTCCTTATCTACTCTGGCTCAGTGTTTAGTCTCTCACCTTGGAGTCAAAAGTCAAATGGTTCGGATATCACTTCACGACTTTGGCACAACCTAAACAACATACATTTCAGTGCTGTCCTTCAAATGAGAAAATAAACCAAAAACCTGTCTGTTCAGGTGGATGGTTAAGATCTTGTGGTAGTATTCAAGGACCAGCAGAAGTTCTCCCAGTGTCTTGGCCAATATTGTCCAACCAACTTGACCATCTCATGGCTGTATAAACGTGACTACATTTCAAAAGTAGCTTGTATGAAATGCCTGTATGATGTTCCTCAGAGACATGGTAACGTACTATGTAATTGTAAATCTTTTTTAACTTGTCAATTCGCTTCATTATTTAAAATACCCCAATCAGACCATTCCTCAACTCATCTCTAGGGAATACCCAGTCTGTCAAACCTCGTTCCTTTCATCGCAATATCTTGGTGAATTGTTGCTGGACCTTCTCCAAGGTTAGTATATCTTTTCTACGGTGCAGCATCCAAAATGGAACACAATATTCCAGAAACATCTGATATACCGAGTAAAGTTGGGTTCCTGTAATTATTAGTATCCTGCTGCGTCTTTTTGCTCCTTATAGGAAAATTAGATCCATGTGCACATTATTCTGGCAATGTTGTATTTTCCACCTTCTGAGGTAAAAGAATAATGCAATGGGCACCCTATGTATACTCCAGTAAGCAATTTACCACGATTTGGAGTGAATTATTAAACTTGGACTACACAACCTGGTACATGACGAAGAATAAAATCGGCAATCAATCCCATGAACAAAAGGTACAGCATTCCACCCAAAGCTCTGACCACCTTTATTTTGTACATTATTTGATCAGTATAGTTCAACCATCACACTAACCGTACCTTCTGTTGGAAAATCAAATTTGTGGAGCAGACCCGCTGCTGTCCCATAGGCCTTCAACACAGGCTGCAGCAAGCTACAGAGAAAGAGGAAAAACGTGTGGCTCTCGCTGGTTCGGCCAAGCTGGAAATGAGATGATGATACATCAGGCACCTGCTGCCAAACTGGGATAAACAGAATTGTAACAAAAGGCTAAAATTGCAACTTCTATATAACTGATGGATTTATTAATGTCTCATTGTGTATAACAGACCAAACGACTAAAATGTACTTGGATGGAAGTTTACATGCTTTTATCCAATAATGCTATACATCAAGTAGCAGCCTTGCTCTAAATTCTATCAATCTATAGTTCACATCATTCTGCTATTTTGGCTAACTGAAGCTGTCCATAACTGGTCTGGCCAATATTTATCCCTCAATTAACATAACAAAAACAGATTATCTGGTCATTATCATATTGCTGTTTGTGGGAGCTTGCTGTGCGCAAATTGGCTGCCGCGTTTCCTACAACAGTGACTACACTTTAAAAAAAAGTAATTCAATAGCTGTAAAGCGCTTTGGGACATCCAGTGGTCATGAAAGGTGCTATATAAATGCAAGTTTTTCTTTTTTCCCCTTTCTCCAAAACAGTCCTTATTTACCAGAGTAACTCTGCATTGTCCTGCTAGTCTAGTAAGTCCCCAATAGAATTCTTTGCTACATTTACAATCTATATTAACGACTTGGAAGAAGGGACTGAGTGTAACGTAACCAAGTTTGCTGACGATTCAAAAATGGGAGGAAAAGCAATGTGTGAGGAGGACATAAAAAATCTGCAAAAGGGCATAGACAGGCTAAGTGAGTGGGCAAAAATTTGGCAGATGAAGTATAATGTTGGAAAGTGTGCACATTGGCAGAAAAAATCCAAGAGCAAGTTATTATTTAAATGGAGAAAGATTGCCAAGCAGTACAGCGGGACCTGGGGGTACTTGTGCATGAAACACAAAAGGACAGTATGCAGGTACAGCAAGTGATGAGGAAGGCCAATGGTATCTTGGCCTTTACTGCAAAGGGGATGGAGTATAAAAGCAGGGAAGTTTTGCTGCAGCTATATAAGGTATTGGTGAGGCCACACCTGGAATACTGCGTGCAGTTTTGGTTTCCATATTTACGAAAGGATATACTTGCTTTGGAGGCAGTTCAGAGAAGGTTCATTAGGTTGATTCCGGGGATGAGGGGGTTGACTCATGAGGAAAGATTGAGTAGGTTAGGCCTCTACTCATTGGAATTCAGAAGAATGAGAGGTGATCTTATCGAAACATATAAGATTGAGGAGGCTTGACAAGGTGGATGCAGAGAGGATTTTTCCACTGATGGGGGGAGACTCGAACTAAAGGGCACGATCTTAGAATAAGGGGCCGCCCATTTAAAACAGAGATGAGGAGAAATTTCTTCTCTCAGAGGGTTGTAAATCTATGGAATTCACTGCCTCAGAGAGCTGGGACACTGAATACATTTAAGACAGAAATAAACAGTTTCTTAAACAATAAGGGAATAAGGGGTTCTGGGGAGCGGCCAGGGAAGTGGACCGGAGTCCATGATCAGATCAACCATTATCATATTAAATGGCAGAGCAGGCTTGAGGGGCCATTTGGCCTACTCCTGTTCCTATTTCTTATGTTAAGTTCTTAAGGTGAGGGCAGAACTTACTGGAAAACAACTGAAATCTGTCTTTCTTAAGCGATAAGAGGATAATGGGTTATGGGGAGCAGGCGGAGAAATGGAGCTGGGTCCATGATCAGATCAGCCATGAATGGCGGAGCAAGCTCTAGGGACCATATGGCCTACTCCTCTTCCTATTTATGTTCTTATTATAATACACTGGTGGTAAAACTTTTCAGAGCTAAAAATATCAGAACATTATTATAGAAGCCAGATTTCTAATTGAATCAGTATACCTTGAAATAACGCTTCCAGACCTCGTCATCACAATCACTGTCAGAATTATCACAATCATCCATCACTTTCCACGTTAACTCCTTGGCAAACCACTTCTTCCACGTGTCGCATGTTGACCGTTTGTTCTCATTCTACCAAAAGAGGAGACAAAGCAGGAATTTCAAACCGCTTCTATGCAGAGATTACAAAGGGAAATGTTACAGCTGACTACTGGCTAAACCGTGCACCAGCCAAAACCTCTCCAGTGTTTGAGCTGCTAGTCCATTTGAATAAGTTCCAGGGGTGCAAAGTGCGTACAGTGTCTTCCCCAAGTGGTCATTTAAGTGTGTGCCCAGATAGAGAGTCACAATCAAACCTCATCCTTTTCCCTCTGTTGACACATTCACTTCCAGCAGCCTCAATCCTGCCTGATCTTTGCCCAAGAGTGCTTAGGTCAGTGTAGCACCCCACACCACCTACTCAGGAATCTAACGTGGGGCATTCTGGTCTGTATGACTCATTCCACACTGGGCAATATGCTCGCTCATCAAGCCATCAGATGAGCCTATTTCTGACGTTCTGAAGTCCGGAAATACCCGAATTTGGGCTCGGTGTGTTTCCGGATTCGTGACGTCAGAAAGACAATCGAAAGTCCGGAAAAGCCCGGAATCCAGAACGGCCTTGGTCCTGAGGGTTCCGGATTCTCGACGCTGCACCTGTATTCCTTTCTCCCTCGTGTGTTTATCTAGCTTTCCCTTAAATGCATCTGTTATTCTCATTATCTCAGGTAGCCACAAGTACGGAATTACAAAATGGAAGACAGACTATAATTTCACTAAAATGTCCCAAAGTGCTTCACGTACAGTGCAACAACTTATTTTATGCAGACAAATATCAGATTGGTGCCCTGGGCAGGATTGCTATCTGGATAACCTCAGGGAAGCCCTCTTTATATTGCTGAAAACCATTAAAGGATCCAAATTTCCTATAATCACCCCAAACTAAACATTTACTCCCACTATTCATCCTCCCACCTGCACAAGCACCAGATATACGCTCTCACCTCCTCCACGATGAGAATCTCACAGTATGTGAGCTTGTCCACTGCTTCCTGTGAAAACTGGTACACTGATCGACAGGGCTGCAAGGGATTCAAACAAAATACAGACCAATATGGGATAAAATGGGCAACAGTTGAAAATAAATTATATTTTAAAACAGAGGAATTGTTAGAAACAGTAAAAGACCAATTACGCTCTAAAGATATATTAGGTGGTGTGACTAAAAGCTCAGTCAAAGAAATGGGGTAAGGAAGAGTCATTGAGAAAAGGGATGTGGAGGTTTTTGTTTGGGGGGGGGGGGGGGGGGAATTCCAGAATTAGGGCCGAGACAGTTGAAGGCACACTTATAACCACTCAAAACACTGTCTTAACTCCTATTCTTTTTTTCCTCCCTTCTAACCAGTTTTTAAATGCAGTTTGCTATCTTCCACCTAATTCCATAGCCCTTAATCCTCTCTAGTAATCTCCCATGTGGTATTTGATCAAAGCCTTTCCTAGAATCCATGTATGCTACATCCAATGCATTTCCCCCATCTACCATGTCTGTTGCCTCCTCAAAAGAATACGATGAGGTTTGTCAAGCACACTAGCCCTTTACAAATCCATACTGGCTACTTTTATTTTCTTTGCATTGGCATCTGGATCAGCTCTGTACGACATGTTCTGTTTGTGTCTTTGAACATAAATAGGTTCTGCTCTTACTGGTAGAAGTAGGATCTCACTGGGCAGTAAGTGACACAGCTGCACAGTTTTACAGATAAGCTCTTCCTGGCTGATTGCAACCTCTACATTGGAGTCCCAGTCGGTCATGCTTTTAGCCACTTCCCTTAAAAGGGAAACTAAAGCACAGGCTGAAAGAAAAAAAAAAAGAAAATGTTTTTAACATTGAAACACGCCACAGTAATGCACCACACGCTGACTCACTCCTGCCCGGCGACTGGTATGGTACATTCACTACTGCAAACTCAGGCCTTCTTTGATACCGCCACTTAAATCCTCTTTTGGCTGCCATCAATCCTCCTCTGTACTCAGGCAACAGGATATGCAATGAATCATGGAGTGTCAAGTTTTGCTGCCTTTCCAGGGGAAAATCCCTCACACCCACACAGCACCCCAATGAAAAACTGGTGTCACAAACCCAGCTGAAGTGGACAAAGTTGTTACTGAACTTTAAAACTAAAAACCCATTGGTACTGTCCTGGTCAATTCACAAGCGGCACAGACTCAAACAGAGATGACTTCAGAAGACCAACCACCGAACGCTGCAAATCCAAAATAAAAACAGGAATTGCACAGCAGGTTGGTCAGCACAAGAGAGAGAAATGTTAATGTTCTGGATGCAACCCTTTATCAGGACTCCAGAATGAAGACTCCCACACACAATGTTATTCTATCCTCTTTCAGATGCTGAATGACCTATTGTGCGTTTCCGGCATTATATGTTCTTACTGGTGACTAGTCACTTACCAGCTACAGCCTCACAGATAAAGACTGGGAGAATAGCATTACTGTAAAAACTAAGTTCCTCTACAGGTTTCCTGGTCATCTTTGGAATCACGATGAAATTGTTCAACGGAAAGCTGCTCAGCATCACACAGTTTCTCAGCAAATAAAGGGCATGCAGCACGATATCCTGTAGCTTCCCCGAAAAGCCCACGTCGAAATGCCTTGCAAGAACCTCATTCATTAACCAGCAGAAATCTTTTGCCAATGTGCTAAGTATGATGCCCTGCAAAAAGACACTTGGTTAAAAAAATGTAACTTTATACAATACATAGAATATACTTAAAAATATAAAAATCATCCATTTTGTTAATTGCTCACTTCACTAATAGTGAGTCGGAGCATCGGAGCTGCTCATCACCCAGTAACTTACAAGGACCTATTCAGGTGGTGCTTTTTTCCCCAGTATCAATGGCCCCAATTTGAACTCCAGATGGATTCCCTGCTCAGGCCGGAGTTAAAATTACAGTCGGGTCTGACATATGAAGAAAGACTGGATCGGCTAGGCTTATACTCACTGGAATTTAGAAAAACGAGAGGGGATCTCATAGAAACATATAAAATTATGACGGGACTGGACAAGTTAGATGCAGGAAGAATGTACCCAATGTTGGGGAAGTCCAAAACCAGGGGTCACAGTCTAAGGATAAGGGGTAAGCCATATAGGACCGAGATGAGGAGAAACTTTTTCACCCAGAGAGTGGTGAACATGTGGAATTCTCTACCACAGAAAGTTGTTGATTCCAGTTCGTTGGATATATTCAAGAGGGAGTTAGCTATGGGCCTTACAGCTAAGGGGATCAAGGGGTATGGCAAGAAGGCGGGAGTGGGGTACTGAAGTTACATGATCAGCCATTATCATATTGAATGGCGGTGCAACTCGAAGGGCCAAATGGCCTGTTCCTGCACCTATTTTCTATGTTTTTTGTTTCTATGTCATCGGGCTACAGCTTGCATATGTAAAGAAGGGCACTGTTGGCTCCGAGCGTGTGTCCTTGCTGCCTGTTCAGGAGAGCAGGTTAAAATTGCCGATGTTATGATGGTGGCAGCTTTCAGACAGGTAAGAGCCAGGGCGATTTTAACTGCCCACCCACTAGGTTTCTGCTGAGTGACAAGATGGAAGTTACCTGGTCAGAGAGACGACCTACCTGTCGATGCTTGTGGAGGAGGAGACAGGCCATGATGGTAGTCGACATGACAGCCGAGCAGCAAGTAGCAGCTGTCAAGACAGAAAGATTGGGCATTATAGTTACAGCAAATAAAAGTCCTTAGAAACCAATGAAAACTAATTGCTTTGTTCATGTGCAGTCATAATTGGGCTGGTACTTTATTATAGTATCATACAGCACAGGAGGCCGCCATTTGGTTCATCATGCCTGTACCGGGTCTTTGAAAGAGCAGATCAATTTAGTCCCACACCGCAGCTTTTTCCCCCATTACCCTGCAAATGAGTCCTCTTCAAGTACGACTCCAATTGCCTTATGAAAGTTCCCATGGAATCTGATTCCACCGCCTAAGGTAGTGCATTCCAGTTCTCTGTGTGAAGAAATTTCTAATTTCCCCTCCAATTCTTTTGCCAACTTTTAAAAATCTATGACCTATTTGCCAGAGGAAAATGTTTCTCCCTATTTGCTCTATCAAAATCCCTCAATTTTGATCTCAGTTAGGTCTCCCCTAACATTCTCTGCTCTAAAGAGAACAATCCCAGCTTCTCCAATCTCTCCACATAACTGAACTCCCTCACCCCTGCTATCATCCTGGAAAACCTCCTTTGCACCCTCTCCAAGGCCTTGCCATCCTTCCTAAAGTGTGATACCCAGAATTGTACACAATACTCCAGCTGAGACAACCAGAGATTTGTAAAAGATTTAGCATGACTTCCTTGTTTTTGTATTCAAATGCCTTTATTTACAAATAAATGTTTAAGCTGCAGACTGCTGCGTTGGCTTCATCTGTTAAATCTTTGGCATTTCCTTCTCGAGGACACGATTCTTCCTCAAGAACGGAAGGTTCTTTTCAACAGCCTATCAGTTTCAGTGCACAAAGACACAACTAAAATGTATTTTGTCCTGAAAAGGATTATTTTGACCAATGAGTAAGGAATCACCAGCACAGGTTTCACACACAAATTACTGGCTGCCTCACAGAACTGTACTCTTCAATAAATAAGTCCACAACTTTAAAGAGCCAGAAGAGTGTTTGGGGGGGGGGGGGGGGGAGGGGGGAGAAAGGATGAATCATGGGCTGTTCCAAACCAGCTCAAGAGTTGTAGAGTGACGTTGAATGCGAAGAGATTACAGAATTCGAACAGCAAATAATCAGCACTATAATATGCGATAGACAACCACAGCTAGAGCCAATACCATTGCAGTCCCACTCCAGAGACTTGAGCACATTTAATCTGGGCTGACACTCCAGTGCAGTGATGAGGGAGTGCTACACTGTTGGAGGTGCCGTCTTTCGGGTGAGACATTAAACCGAGGCCCTATCTGCTCTCTCCGGTGGACGTAAAAGATCCCATGACACTATTTCAAAGAAGAGCAGGGGAATTATCCCCGGTGTCCTGGCCAATATTTATCCCTCAATCAACATAAGAACAGTTTATCTGGTCATTATCACATTTGTTTGAGAGAGCTTGCTGTGCACAAACTGGCTGCTGTGTTTCCCACATTGCAAGTGACTGCACTCAAAAATATTTCATTGGCTGTAAAGCATTTTGAGACGTCCCTTGGTCGTGAAAGGCGTTATATACATGCAAGTCTTTCTTTCTTTCAGTGGTGCTCAGCAGGTCCAAGAGAATGTAGTAACTGATCAGACTGGATCAAACAGCTCCCTAAACTGACAGCAACCTTGTGCAGGATTAGAGAGCACTTTCTGGATCCATTTTACACTGGTACTTGGACTAACTCCAATATCCTAAACCCCAAGATTTACTCTGGGAGTTCAGTATCTACATAATGGGTGCTATTGTCTTCAGTCTGGTTTTCCCCAGTGACTCCAGCTCACATTCTTACAAGACACAAAACCTCAACCAGCTGTGTGGACAAGGAGGAAGGTTGCCACAGGAAGTGATGCCAAGGTGGCACTTCCTGTAGCCAAGAGCACTGGTTACATCCCTTCAGTATTTCTCACAGCCAGGACGACATGTAACGTTGACACTGTGAAGTCAGACAGTAAAATTGACCAAGCCTGGCACAAACTGCAAATGGAGCTGCAAGAAGACATTAAACAATTTTGAGTGCAATAGCTATATTGATGAAGACACGTATGGAAAAGACAGTGTCCTCAATGGCAGGTCTAGGTGTTCACCAATGTCACTCGATCTTACTGTAAAGCATGTGCCTCCCCAGATCAGCCACCAGTGCTCGGTGATGTCTGCTGAGTTGAGTCAAACCTTCGTTGTTCACAAGACAGTCCTGAGATTTCTCGTAGTACAGAAAGTCGGAGCTGAAACACAATGCCTTTTATCAAGATACTGAGGACAATTTAAAGACAAATAACTCCATCCTTTTAAGTTGTCCTAAACAGCTAGGTTTAAAGGTTTGATTTTCCAGCCTTTCATAATCAACGAGCAAGGAATCTATCCCTATTCAGTAAAACAGTCCGACAAGCAGTTATCTTATAGTTTAAACTCATGAAGTATCAAAAGGACAAACCACAACATGACTACAGTGGTAACTGAATTTCCTTTTTGATCCATGCTAGACTTAGCTTCAAGGCTCCCATCTATATCATCATGCATCACTTCTGCTGGAGTTTCCCAGAAGAGTATGGTGAGAAGCAGCCGGGTGCAGTTGGCCCAATCGGATTAAGGGTGCAAGTATAAGGGAATCGCTTTGAATCAGGATGCACTCATTTTCTCAAGTGGAATGATGTCCCGTCTTTTCACTGCTCTATCTTTTATGCATTTTAATAAAAATCTGGTCTTGAATCATAGGGCTCACATTTTGGACTCCCGCTAGAACGGCGCACATCAGAGAGGCCCGCCTAATTTGTAGAATATAAATTGCGCCAAATACTTACCTCGCAATTCTCTGATAGCTGCAGGTCGTTTCTAGCTCGGCGCGACACAGCAGGAGCTGCTGGGGACAGAGCTACAGCCCTGCGCCAAAAACAGTGCCGGCAGCTGTGTGTGTGCGCAGTGAAGGCTGCGCGCGTGCGCAGTAGCTCCCGGCCCTCCCAGCGCGACCCGTCTCCCAGGCGACGACCCTGTCCCAGGCCGAAGGGACGTCGCCCCCTATCCCGGGCCGAGTGCCCTGACATATCTTACCTCGTCGGCGGGGCCCGCCCACCCGGCATCGCGCTGGGGGCGGGCCCCACCCGAAGAGTCGTCGGCGTCTTCTGCGTGCGGGTCCCGCCCGAAGTCCTTGGCGGGGGCCAGCTTCGGCGGCGGGGCCCACCCACCTGGCCTTTTGCTGGGGACGGGCCCCACCTGAAGAGTCGTCAGCGTCAGCAGCCCGGCATCGGCTGCGTGCGGGCCCTGCCCGAAGTCCTCGGCGGAGCCCGGCTTAGCCGGCAGGGCCCCCCCCCCCCCACCTCGCTGGGGCAGGCCCTGCCCGAAGAGATGTCTGCATTGGCGGCTGCCCGGCATCGGCTGCATGTGGGCCCCGCCCGAAGTCCTCGGCGGGACCCAGCTTTGTCGTCTTCTGCCCCCTCCCCCCCGTTCTTCTTCTCCCCCCTCACCCTTTTCTCTCTTCCCCCCCCGCCCTTTCTCTCTTCTCTTCCTCCCCCCCGCCCTCTTTCTTTCTTTTCTTCTCCCCCCCCTTTCTCTCTCTCACTCTCTCTTCCCCCCTTCTCACTCTCTCTTCTCCCCCCTTCTCCCCTCCCCTTTCTCTCACTCTCTCTCCCCCCCTCCCTCCCTCCCCTTTCTCTCTCTCTCTCTCTCTCTCCTCCCCCCCCCGCCCCCTCTCTCCTCCTCCCCCCCCGCTCCCCCTCTCTCTCTTCTCCCCCCGCTCCCCTCTTCTCTTTCTTCTCCCCCCCGCTCCTCTTTCTCTCTCTTCTCCCCCCTCTCTCTTCTCCCCCACCCCCCGCTCCTCTCTCTTTTTCTTCTCCCCCCCCCCCGCTCCTCTCTCTCCTCTCCCCCCCCCTCTCTCTCCCTCCCCCTCTCTCCTCTCCCCCCCCTCCTCTCTCCTCTCCCCCCCCTCTCTCTCCTCTCCCCCCCCCCCCCATCTCTCTCTCTCTCCTATTCCCCCCCCCCCCATCTCTCTCCTCTCTCCTCTCCCCCCCCCCCATCTCTCTCTCTCTCCTCTGCCCCCCCCCCATCTCTCTCTCTCTCCTCTTCCCCCCCATCTCTCTCTCTCCTCTCCCCCTTCCTCTCTCTCTCTCTCTCTCTCTCCTCTCCCCCCCCCCCTCTCTCTCCTCTCTCTCTTCTCCCCCTCCTCTCTCTCTCTCTTCTCCCCCTCCTCTCTCTCTCTCTTCTCCCCCTCCTCTCTCTCTCTCTTCTCCCCCTCCTCTCTCTCTCTCTTCTCCCCCTCCTCTCTCTCTCTCTTCTCCCCCTCCTCTCTCTCTCTCTTCTCCCCCTCCTCTCTCCCTCTCTTCTCCCCCGCCTCTCTCCCTCTCTCTTCTCCCCCTCCTCTCTCTCTCTCTCTCTTCTCCCCCTCCTCTCTCTCTCTCTTCTCCCCCTCCTCTCTCTCTCTCTTCTCCCCCTCCTCTCTCTCTCTCTTCTCCCCCTCCTCTCTCTCTCTCTCTCTCTCTTCTCCCCCTCCTCTCTCTCTCTCTCTTCTCCCCTTCCTCTCTCTCTCTCTCTTCTCCCCCTCCTCTCTCTCTCTTCTCCCCCTCCTCTCTCTCTCTTCTCCCCTCCTCCTCTCTCTTCTCCCCCTCCTCCTCTCTCTTCTCCCCCTCCTCCTCTCTCTTCTCCCCCTCCTCCTCTCTCTTCTCCCCCTCCTCCTCTCTCTTCTCCCCCCCCTTCTCCCCCCCCCTCCTCTCTCTTCTCCCCCCCCTCCTCTCTCTTCTCCCCCCCCTCCTCTCTCTTCTCCCCCCCTCCTCTCTCTTCTCCCCCCCTCCTCTCTCTTCTCCCCCCCCTCCTCTCTCTTCTCCCCCCCCTCCTCTCTCTTCTCCCCCCCCTCCTCTCTCTTCTCCCCCCCTCCTCTCTCTTCTCCCCCCCTCCTCTCTCTTCTCCCCCCCTCCTCTCTCTTCTCCCCCCCTCCTCTCTCTTCTCCCCCCCTCCTCTCTCTTCTCCCCCCCTCCTCTCTCTTCTCCCCCCCTCCTCTCTCTTCTCCCCCCCCTCCTCTCTCTTCTCCCCCCCCTCCTCTCTCTTCTCCCCCCCCCTCCTCTCTCTTCTCCCCCCCCTCCTCTCTCTTCTCCCCCCCCCTCCTCTCTCTTCTCCCCCCCTCCTCTCTCTCTCTTCTCTCCCCCCCACCCTCTCTCTCTCCCCTCTCCCCCCCACCCTCTCTCTCTCCCCCCCACCCTCTCTCTCTCTTCTCTCCCCCCCCACCCTCTCTCTCTCTCTCTCTCTTCCACCCCCCCTCTCTCTTCTACCCGGTGCTGCAGTAGGTGAGTAGAAATAATTTTTTATTTATTGAGTGATTTTTTAATTATTTTTTTGTTATTTTTAAATTTTTTTTGATTTGATTTATTGGTTTATTTTTTGATTTATTTATCATTTATTATTGATGATGGCTCTTTATTTGTAAAAGTGACGTGTTTGATGTTTGTAAACTCCCCCCCACCCCCACCTCCCACTTCTCTCGTTCCCTACGCCTGATTTCTAAGTGTAGGCAAAGTTTTTCTGAGCGTACAAAAATCTACACTTACACCATTCTAAGTTAGTTTGGAGTAAGTTTTCACTGCCTAAACTTGCAAAACAGGCAGAAGTGGCTGGACACACCCACTTTTGAAAAAAAAATCTGTTCTAAAAGGAAACTGTTCTAACTCACTAGAACTGGAGCAAACTAAATGCCGAGAATTGCAATTTCTAAGATTCTCCATTCTAAAGTAATTGCTCCAAAAAAATAGGAGCAACTCAGGCCGAAACTTGACCCCATAGAATTTACAGCAAACAAAGAAGCCATTTAGCTTATTGTACCTGTGTCTACAGCTATTGATCTAACTCTCATTTCCCTGCTCTCTCTCTGGATCATTTTATATTCTTTCTTTTCAAATACTTAGCAAGTTTCCTCTCAAATTATGATGTAGTCGCTGCCTCAATAGCCATTGGGGTTAGGCATTCCATGTTCTCTGAAAAACATTTCTTCCAACTTCCCTCTTCATTCTTGTAATGATAATCCTGAGAATGTTACTGATCTGCCAACCAACAGAAACTATTTTAATTCTGTCAAAAGTTTTCATACACAAGAAAAAGCTCCACTAGGGCCCCTCTTAACCTACTTCCTTCCAGTGGAAAAAAAAGCCCCCAATTTTTGAGCCTTTCTGATCAAGTTCCTCTCAACTGTTCTTTTGCCTGAAATGTAATGCTTCATATTTCTCTGCAATGAACTGCATCTACTACCACCATGGCAAGCTGAGAGCAGGCCAGGGATTGAAGTTAGCAACTTCCGGTTGATGTAGCTCAGTACCACACCTGGCAGAGCATTTACTTACTGAGACACAGGCAGCTAGCATTCACTTCTATTGAAAACATTGTTATAAAATTAAAGTTGAGCTTTCATTTATTCCATCCTGCTGGAGAAGCCTACAATTTTAACAGGCGCCCTTTGATGAACTGGGAGTCAGTGCTTAAATAACTCAGAACACACTATTTCTCACCTGTATCCCAGCACGTACGGCAACAAGATCTTCTGCAGTGGAATCGCAGAAGTACGCAAATGGATTCCTTCATTCTCTACGTAATCCTGGAGCAGAGAATAAAAGCACATAAACCAGACACTACAGACACAGACCAGGCCCCCTCCCCATGCTCAAACAGATGAATGGTATAGCAGAAATTTCAAATCATTCAAGGAATCACACAGATAAAAACCTGCTTCTACCCATCTGTGGCACAGTATGTTGGATAGCCAAACATCGACTAGTGTGTAGTCTAACCCAGCTCTCTCCTGATTATTATATAGGATGCCCAGAGCTAGAATGTGGTTTAGACTGAATTCAGCACCAAACTATATTTTTTTAATGCACACGTAAATGGATTATTAAACAAATGCAGAGCAGAATTCAATGCTCACTTTGGTTACTGGATGATTACATCTCGTTACCAGCATATACACATGTGCTCCAACATTAACAAATCCAGTCCATACCTTCAATGAAAATGGTTGACCAAAATCCACCCGGATGCAGCCGTACTTCTTTTGTAGAAATCTGAGCACCCAACAAATTGCTGCAAAAACCGTATTCCTTCTAGTACCCTGCACAATACAAGACATTTACAGCATATGAAACCTCTGCTTAGGAAACTCCTGTAAGGAATACAGGACCACAGAAGGTCTGTGTGTCAGACTGAGGTGAGATTCTGGTTGTGTGACAGCACAAGCCCTCATTGGCACAAACCTACATTGAGGAGATTTTCACCTTGCAGTTTTCTCCTACCCTCGTGTAAAGATGCTGACCCTGAATTTCCTTGATATCCATCACAGCAGAAAGTTACGCCATTCACCAAGTGAGAGAGAGTTGCACCCAATTTGCCTGGGTAGCTAATTTGCTTATGAAGTGATGCAAGTTCTGGCATATCTGCGTTCTAAAAGCTGTCGGGCAGCTGAGGCCTCAGGAAACTTCAGTGCCGGAGCAGCATAGTCTCGGTGAAGACATCTATCTTCACTTAGGGTCAGCAAAGGAAGGCGCTAAGGATTCTTTTGACCCTTTTTCAATTGATCAGCTCAGGACATCTCACACCTTTAGTTACAGGCCAGGTGTGTCTATGATTCTGCCTGAATCAGCTGACTGGGGCGGGAGAAGCAGCTGCACCTAACTTTCCAAATGTGCTATTCTGGCATAAAAGGAAATTCCCTGGCATAACATCGCTAAGTGCTCCTATGCAAAGCAGCCCCACAGGGTTGGTCAGGTGAATCGTCAACTGCCAAAAAGATTGAGCAATCTCACGTCTGGTGCATAAGTGGTGTAATGCGCTAACTGCAAGTTTCCTCAATTTTTTTTTAAGCATAGGGACGGTGTAAGTGATGCAGTTAGCAAAGAAATTCAGGGCCGCCGACTTTTTGCTGGGGAAAAGTTACACAAAGCACCAGCCACCTTTAGGTACCTCACACCCAAGTGGCCATTTTTCATGTCAGCAAATGTCAACAAAATATTTGTCAGGGGTTATATGAGTGGAGACCATACAAGGTCCTCAACCCATGTCCATTTTCCAGATGTCAATGGATACTGATCAGAAGTGGAAACCCTACCCCAATTTTCCTCCTCTTTAGCCCAGCAGCAGCTAAGGCCAATTCCAGTGCCCCTGCTGCTGCCCCAGCTGAGATCAGCTCACTAAGCACCGGTGTCACAGTGTCAAGATTGACTTAGTTGGCAACTCTTGTCTGGAGACAGAAGGAGTTGAGCACATAATGTAGGGGAACACTTCAGTGCAGCATTAAAGAACTGCAAATTCAGAGGAGCCATCCTGCATAAGAGGTATTAAACCAAGGCTCTGTCTGCCTGGTCAGGTGGATATAAAAGATCCAAATCACTTTGGATTTGAAGGGCAGGAAGTTTGCCCGTTTTCCTGATCAATATTCCTCTCTTGACCAACACTGCTGCTTTTTGTGGGACCTTGCTGTGTGCAAAGTAGCTGCCAAGCTTGCCGATAAAAGCAACTGTACTTGAAAAGCGACCCGTTGATTGTGAAATACTTTGGGGGATCTCCTGAGGACAAGATAGTGCAATCCTAAGTACAAAGTCTTTCTTTCTTTACGATTTAGGCAATAGGAGAAGCCCATACCGTCTAAAATTATGGTGTTTCAACAAAGGAGAAAGTACTAACAACTCACATTCAGATGAAACCAAGATCCTTTCACAAGCTAGGAATAAAAACCACATGCAGGTTTTGTACTACGAAACTCAGCCACTGGGCTTAGTAATTTGCACATCTTCTACCAGAACACACAGAAAATCCCTTACCATCTGTTCCAAGCAGTTTCCTTCAACGATACGATCATAAGAGACACCCACGGGTATCAGTACAGCATCTGGTATAGCATGATTATGAAAAGCATCAAACACCCGGGCCAGCCACACTAAACCTGTGAGACAGGGCCGTCCGGAACATGGAACATCATCTTCCAGGTAAACTGCCAGACTCTGCTGCTCGTGCAGCAGTTCCTCGATATACTGCAACATCAGAAATAGACAGTGAGACAGAGCAACTCCTTCAGACCTGCAGCCAAATATGTTAATGGGGAGCCTATTAGTCCAGAATCCTGCAACTATCATACTGTACCAGAGCAGTATGTGATGGGGTTGTGTGCTTACAGTTCTCCACAGGAAAGTGTGCGATCGCCTCAAGCACAAGGTGGAGGACACACATTTAATCATATTGAAGGAGCAGTAGCAGTGACTAGATGCAGACAGATCCCTGGCAGCAGGCTGCCTTTCCACATACATGGCAGGTTGAGATTTAAACAGAGGGAAAGAAAATATTTTGTTTTAAAGCACACCCCTTAAAAATAACTCATTCCCAAATCCACTCTTAAGAAAACAAAAAATGATTTTAAAATTCCAAAATGTGACAGCCAGTATGGGCTGTTTCATCATTGGAGGAATTGCGAATGGAGCTGTACACAAATAGTCAGTAAACATCCCCACTCCAGACCTTATGATGGGGAGTGAGGGATCATTAATGAAGCAGCTTAACATGGCTGGGCCAAGGACAATGCCCTGAGGAACTCCTACAGCAGTGGCTTGGGGCTGCGATCATTGACCTCCAATCACCATCTTGAGTCATGTATGACTCCAGCCACTGAAGGCTTTATCCTCGACTTGTAAGGCTAATTTCCCCAAATTCCAAAGATCTGCAATGACAGGCCAAAGAGCTATAGCCTTTTAACGATGCTACAGTGAAAGATCCATTAGGAGCAGTAACAGGAGACAGACAGAGAGATAGCAACCCAATCCCAGAACTTATCGATGCAGCACCTGGTTCTACCCCCTGTTGACCATTCACTATACCAATCCCTAACTCAGGAACATCCTATTTTTAGGCTCAGTTTTTTTGGCACTTCTATTTTCTTTTAGATCAGTTGAAGAAAAATTCAAAATGATCAAAACATGCATCAACCACTAGCGATTAATGGGTGATAAGTTGACGTCGAGACCCATCTCCTTTCTCGTCAGATGTTGACAGGCCTGCTGTGGCTTCCCAGCTATTTCTGCTGGTATTCCAAGGGTGGATTTCATTCAGTGTTCCTCAGTTACGAGACGTGGTGCTGTCTGGTTTTGAAAAATTTCAGGAATGGGTCAATGCACTCAACTGTGCCACATGTGTTCAACTTCAGAGGAAGGAAGTCAATACTTGTCTAACTTCGAGACTTCAATAGCACAGTGTTCACAGCAACAGGGTGTGCTTACATTGTTAGCCATGTGAGGCTGGGTGCTTAAAAATATGTTTGCACATTAAACTCAGGCCAGCTGAGGAATTTATTTTAACCAGATTTATGAGGTGTCATCTATTTCAGTCCAAATTACTTTTTTCTTAAAACAAACGTTAGCCCCGCTCCCCATTTTCTGTTCTGCTTCAAGCCCGACTCTTACTGAAAACCATCAGATGAGCCAAGTCTAAATTTTATATAAATTGCTGGCAAATATTTTAACATTCTTGGATACCGCAGTATTTGTTAAATATTCTCTCCACAGCAAGGCCTTTGCAAACAATTTCTACTTGTGGTTTAATGTTGAGTATGTTCAATAGGGATTGGTGAGAAGGAGTTATATTACATATTAGCAGAGGTCTGGTCAATTCCCCCCAGGAGGATTCTGTTCCAATCACTTGTATTTCACAGGAACTAGTTTTGTGCCTGTTGGAAGTGACAAAGACAATGTGACTCACATCCATCAGACAAACTTGTATTGTTTGAGCTCAAGTTGTCTCTGAGATCAGATGCTGCAAATTCAGATTTTTAATGAGTGCATCAATACAAAAACCACTTTTCAAACTAACCGAATTTAAGACAGCCTTGTACAAGTGCTCCCCGGGGCTGGTCCTGGTTCCATGTACTATCTGTGGAGTGAAGACTCCTCCCAATTTCCGAAGCAGAGCCCTGATCAGTTGAAAGAAACCAGCAGAGAGTGTCACACAAAAGGTCACCTTCACACTGTGGCATCAAAGACATTTTGAAGACTTTCTACCAGAGCAGTTGCTAAGCATAAACCTGCGCGCAATTCCAGAGGTGACCTTCCGACCATCCCATTACAACTCTGTGACCTCTGATCCTTGGGTCCTGGCATTCAAGTTCACCAGCTGTGTTTCAAATATGTTCCTGCATTGCTGTCAGGCAGCAAACTCACCTTTTATACAGAGAGGGAGTCTGGGATTGTGTAGGAGACAACAACTAGTTAAGAGAAGCAGCGAGCTAGTTTCTGTACCTTTTTAAAAAAAATCTTTATTGCAATGTAAATGTATTGTAATTCCTAACTTGAACTATGGCTGGAGCGCTATGATAAGAAGGCTGAGGTTGGGAAGTAAACCACTCTGGCATCAGTTTTGCTGGCCAGTTAATTATTTTGACATTACCAAACCTCTGACATCCCTGAACCAAGCAGCACCCACCGAACCAGCTGAGTTAGGAGCTGGAAAGGTAGCAGTACCCTTGACACACAAGAGCAGAGGTTATCTGCAGCTTTCAAATCATGGCATATGCTTGATGTCTATCAACGACTTGGACGTGGGTGTACAGGGCACAATTTCAAAATTTTCCGATGACACAAAACTTGGAAGTATAGTGAAGTGAGGAGGAGAGCGATCGACTTCAGGAAGACAGACAGGCTGGTGAAATGAGCCGACACGTGGCAGATGAAATTTAATGCAGAAAAGTGTGAAGTGATGCATTTTGGTAGAAAGAATGAGGAAAGGACATATAAACTAAATGGTACAATCCTAAAGGGGGTGCACGAACAGAGAGACCTGGGGATATGTGTGCATAAATTGTTGAAGGTGGCAGGGTAGGTTGAGAAAGCAATTAAAAAGGCTGATGGAATCCTGGGCTTCATAAATAGAGATATTTATGAAGCCCAAGCAACAGATATTCTGTCACTTACAGTACTACAACGGTCACATACACACCCACACAAAAATCTTCTGCTCACAATCACTGTTGAATGCTCTTAATGAGGATTACAAGGAGCTGCACAATTGACACCAACACCTGAGTACCAGCCGCAACAAGACCGAGGACAGACTCTTTATTCTGAGAAAAGAGTGAATTACTTTCCTGTTTCACACATCTCATTTACTCAGAGCGGCTCAAGGACTTAGTGAAGTTACCTGAGCAACGGGAGCTGGACGTCTTCCCCACAAGTAATGTACGGGACTCTGATACTGTGGCAGAAAAGGACAAAGGTAACCAGCAGGTAGTCCAGGCGAGACTTACGAACAGGGAGAAAGATGAACGGACCATCGTACTGTCAAAAATACAAAAAATATTTCCCCACGTTTAATGCAGATATGGTTGTGTACATAAATATTCACTGCACTGTCACCCAACACTGTGATAGGATACAATGCAAAGTCAGTGCAACTGATCCTATTTAAATAGGAACATGGTTAATTGCAACATTGCTACCTACATTCTAGAATCAGCAACTGATTCCCAATATGTTGCAATCAATTCTGCTTAAAGGGACCAAACTAATAAATCCAACCATGTTATTTCCTCCAGGGTGTTCCAGTTAACTGGCTGCAATCATATAACAGTGCAGTGATGTGTGCACCTGCAAGAGTTGACTGTAGGGTCATGTAACCATTGATCATTTACTTACACACGTCTGCTCGACAATAAAACTAAGTGAAGGCTAGTGTTGAGATCTGCTGCAGTACTGAGACTCTGCCACCAAGGGGCAATGGTGCTCCTTTGATCTGTACGAATGCAGCCCAGTAGTACAGTCATCATAGGCAGTCCCTCGGAATCGAGGAAGACTTGCTTCCACTCTAAAAATAAGTCCTTAAGTGACTGAACAGTCCAACACGAGAACCACAGTCCCTGTCACAGGTGGGACAGACAGTCGGTGAGGGAAAGGGTGGGTGGGACTGGTTTGCCGCACGCTCTTTCTGCTGTCTACACTTGGTTTCTGCATGCTCTCGGCGATGAGACTCGAGGTGCTCAGCACCCTCCCAGATGCACTTCCTCCACTTACGGCGGTCTTTGGCCAGGGATTCCCAGGTGTCGGTGGGAATGTTACACTTTATCAGGGAGGCTTTGAGGGTGTCCTTGAAACATTTCCTCTGCCCACTTCGGGCTCATTTGCCGTGAAGGAGTACAGTACACAGCTTTCAATGCATTCAGAAACGGCAACATTTTAGATTGTAAACCAGTTCTTCTACAGTTCTCCAAACAGGTAAAAGATCAGTGCCTCACCTCTGCCCTCGCCTTCCGCAGCATCTCAAGTTGCCCTCGGTGTACTTGCAGATTCACAAAAACCCAGTTAATTACTTTCAGCAGGACCCAACTAGTCAACCTAAGAGGGGTAAAACAGACACCATATCACATAGCTCTGACTTCAACCAGATTTCCATCTGGCTATTTGTACCACTTATACAATAGTGTAATGGTACTTTTATTTTATTTCTGGTTCTTTATGGAAATTTAATTACGTAGTGAACCAAAAGCAGATTCGTAACCCAGGTGTCCGACACAAAAGCAGCGCCATAACCAAACCAGGAAACTGAGAAACCCATAGACAATTTGTTTGCCCAACAGAGTGCTCATACACTCACTCCAGAAGGACACAGCCCACTTGTTCAATTTCAAGAGCCATTGCACAGATAGGCACAGCCAAGGCTTGAGAACCCCCCAGTGCACTCAGGAGACCGCTGGAGTTTAACTTGCTAAAGTCCGCACAGAGAAGCTTCCATACTTCCTAGTAGTCCCCAGTTGGGACACTACGACACATTAGGGCATTGGCTTACAGCCATAAGGGACAAATCCTAACCGTAGCGACAGGTCAACCCATCCAGGTGCCGTTACTAAGCGAGGCTGGCTAGTTAACCACCAGCCTTCCTTTTCTTTGGAGGTGGACTGAGGTGAAACTGCAAGTATGGACAGGAACATTTCTTCCAGCGCGAGTTTTGCAGCAGCAGTGCACCATTGTTGGCACACTGTTTCATCAACCCCAATGACAAACTGGTACACTTTGGGCAGAGTGGACTAGCTCTTTACCTCTCTCTAAAATACACAGTCGCAAAATCATCCCATACCTGAGGAAGAGGGGTGAGATTGTAGCTTGGATCTGGTGCAAGATTCCCAGCACATTCCTCAAGTTATGAGGTATTTTCTGGTCAGATATAGGTGTGTTAGATAAGCTCTCCTTAATTGCATCCTGCACTCTGTACAAACAGAATCAGTTATTTTACCAATAATAACCTCATTCAAAGGATGAAAGGAAAGAAGGGAAAGACAGACGGTGGGAGAATATTCCTGTGGAATTAGCATCTGTACTGTTAGATCTCTCACCTGGCGCTGTTCATTACTTTGTGCTCCAGAAAGGGGACATCTGGGTAAACTATTCGCTCATCAACAAACAGCAAATAGCAGAGGCGTCGAGCCAGCCAGCCTCGGTACCTGTAAGAGCAGGGCGGGAAAGGATGATTTCACAGTAATCATCCACACGCAGCTCAGTGTTAAATATGCTTACTGCTCAAAACCTTGTGGAATAGAGGGAGGGTGAAGATGAGCAACTTACATATAGGCTGTGGAGCTTGATGTTAAACACGGGCAAAAAAAAATCACGTAACAACACAAAAAGCACTCATTATTGACATGGATGGTATTAGATTACAAACATCTGGAGCTCAACTTCATCCCAATTCATTTTGTTCACTTAATCATCACAATATAGCAAAAAATGAATCATTGTGTAAGGTTCTGCATTTTACAGAGAATAATATTACGGTCAATATAATTCCTTGTTTGCTGATATAAGCATCCTGTAGCATGTTGGCAGCAATAAGCTCTAAGTTACACATCTGCTGCTGGTTAACAATTTTTTTTGATTTGTTCCTGGGATGTGGGCGTCACTGGCAAGGCCAGCATTTATTGCCCATCCCTAATTGCCCTCAAGAAGGTGGTAGTGAGCCACAGTCCGTGTGGTGAATATTAGCGCACATGCCCTTCTCATGTGCCAGAACCCAAGCTTTAACTGCCAGAATCTGCATCACCACCTAGTTACTGTACAATAGCACACGTACAGACTCTCAAAAGAAGCACCGTTATAGTTTGTTATGGTCACCCCACAACCGAGAGAACACTATGCACCACACAGGATTAATGTAACGCACTAGGACAACAATATCAACATGTGTCATATTCCTAGAATCTATGCTCTAATCTAGAAACAGCGCTGTGGGATTTTCAGATTTGTGCAAGCTGCTGAGACCAGCACATTTTCTGAAGCTAGCCAGGAGCCATGTTCCCAACGGTCTCATACATCTGGCAGCAGTGTGTATACAGGTGGGAACTACTAGTGCACCCCAGCATATAGGCAGCTGCAGCTTTCTCAACCGAACCTTGGTACTCAAATAAACATTGGGAAGCATTTATTCAGCCAGTGCACTGTCACTCCCGTGGAAATTGTTGGTAGCTCTGGGGGTGGTTATGAGAAAGACCCAAGAGAGTAAAAACTCTTCATTCTGTATCCTTTTAAACCAGAGTCAAAAACAGCAATTTGTTTGCAACCTCATCTTTCAACGTACCTCGTCTGCGTCTCAGTAACAAGGATAGCATTTCGAAATCCCAGCAAGGTTAAGTAATTATGGAAAAGCAAGCCCTGAAACACAGACAATTTTACTGTAGGAAGCTGTATCCATGATAGAAAGGTAAAGAAGCTGCAAGTGCCTGTGAGGATGATGTATGTGTGACAACCACAGGAGAAATGTTGGTTCATGAAGCTGGAAGGAACAAAATATAAACTGTAAAAAGATCGTGTGGAGGTGAAATCCAATGTGCAACAATGCTATCCCAGGGTGACTAGCTCCATTTAAAAATGCAGAATGTTGAATACCGCACCAAACATTGTATACTTTATAATATTTTAGAAAATAACTTTACAATTAACACCAAAAATACTTGTTTTTTTTCTTTGAGGGTCACTTCATTATCTTTGATGCACTAAGTCAAAATGAGTCCCATCTCCCTCCACCCTCCCCCCCAACTATCTCAGTGCTGCACCGTCTTCAGAATGTTGATCAGCTCCAAAAGCTGTGCCCAGCCAGGGCTCCATTTCTCTCCAAGTGCGTGCATGCCTCTTACCCAGCTTTGGGGTGCACATATGTAACAACAGCGACCCACGAACGGTCGGGTATTCCCCAAGAGGAGACTAACCCCTTCAGATGGTAAGCTTAAAACCAGCCTTGATAACAGGCCTCTGCGCTCCACCTAAGAAGCAAACAAAAAGAGTTATTCCTTAAGGAACAACAGTCAGCGCGCATTGACAGCATAGCAATATTAGAATATGAAATACCTATGATGGCAAAAAGTGCCTTTTTAAAATATAAAGATACATTCCTAATTATTAGCTTATAAAAGAACCCTGCACTGGCATCTACTGCCGAGCAGGTAATAGAAGAATGTTATAGAATGGTGATGAATATCTTCTCTCAAATTGCTGAGACCAAGATTTATTTGCTGTAATTAGTATTTTCAACAATAAATAGAGAAAGTGCTGGAGATAATGCAGCATCTATGGATAGGGAAACAGTGTTAACGTTTCAGGTCGATTACCTTTCGTCAGAACTGGAAAAGGTTAGAGATATACCAGTTTTAAACAAGTACGAAGGCAGGGGAGGGGAGGAAAGAGCAAGAGGTTTGCGCTAGGTTGGAAGGCAGGAGTGATTAGATGACAAAAGGGTTGATGGTGCAAGGCAAAAGGGGGTGGTAATGGGACAAAGTAAAGAAACAAAGGATGTGTCTAAAGGAGCTCTAAATGGCAACAGAGGAACCTAGCTGTCATGATTAAATAAAAGCAGCCACTGCACTTTACAGCAATTCATTGCGTGAAGCATTTTGAGGCATTTATGAGAGACGCTAAGGTGCAGGATAAAGGCAATTCCTTATTTTAACTGATGTAGCACAAGAAAAGAAAAAGAATGGCTTACTTTATTGATGAATTCAGTTGATTCTTCCGGAGCAGAGACCTGAACACCCCTATCGTGCTGTAAAGCCATGGTATCTGTCCAATCTGGGAGGAAATTGATAGAAAAGTTAATTAAGTATGGCAATTACTACAGTAATAGATACTCCTTGCATATAAATAAGTTGATTTGCATATCAGTCTTTGTTTCCCTTGGCTGAAAATTTGCAAAACAGGTGGCCCAGGAAGACTGGCATTTTTCCTTAGCCTGCTAGAAGTCAGGGTGTTGATTCAGATAGTCTTCTCCCACATTATTGTATGGTCCCTGCATGTGAACACAGGATAAAACTCATCATCATAGGCAGTCCCTCGGAGTCGAGGAAGACTTGCTTCCACTCTTAACATGAGTTCTTAGGTGGCTGTACAGTCCAATACGAGAACCACGTCTCTGTCACAGGTGGGGCAGATAGTCGTTGAGGGAAGGGGTGGGTGGGACTGGTTTGCCGCACGCTCTTTCCGCTGTCTGTGCTTGATTTCTGCACGCCTCGGCGACGAGATTCGAGGTGCTCAGTGACCTCCCGGATGCGCATCCTCCACTTAGGGCGGTCTTTGGCCAGGGTCTCCCAGGTGTCAGTGAGGATGTTGCACATTATCAGGGAAGCTTTGAGGGTGTCCTTGTAACGTTTCCGCTGCCCACCTTTGGCTCGTTTACCGTGAAGGAGTTCAGAGTAGAGCGCTTGCTTTGGGAGTCTCGTGTCTGGCATGCAAACTATGTGGCCAGCCCAGCGGAGCTGATCAAGTGTGGTCAATGCTTCGATGCTGGGGATGTTGGCCTGGTCGAGGACGCTAATTTTGTTGAGTCTGTCCTCCCAGGGGATTTGTAGGATCTTGCGGAGACATCGTTGGTGGTATTACTCCAGCGACTGTATAGGGTCCATGTTTCTGAGCCATACAGGAAGGTGCCAGGTCCAAGACCACCCCAACCTCTGTCGTAGAGCTACAGTACGCGGACGACACCTGCGTCTGCGCACATAGAGGCTGAACTCCAGGATATAGTCGACGTATTTACTGAGGCGTACGAAAGCTTGGGCCTTACGCTAAACATCAGCAAAACAAAGGTCCTCCACCAGCCTGTCCTTACCGCACAGCACTGTCCCCCAGTCATCCACGGCGCGGCCCTGGACAATGAGGACCACTTCCCATATCTCGGGAGTCTTCTATCAACAAGAGCAGGCATTGACGCCGAGATCCAACATCGCTTCCAGTGCGCCAATGCCGCCTTCGGCTGCCTGAGGAAGAGTGTTTGAAGACCAAGCCCTCAAAACTGCCACCAAGCTCATGGCCTACAGGGCTGTAATACCTGCCCTCCTGTATGGCTCAGAAACATGGTCCATGTACAGGATAAGAGTACCACGCAAAAGTAAACAGAAACTAACAACTGCAACCGGGAGGGTAAAAATAGAAAGCACAGGACTTGGCAATAATTGGCTCAGCAAAGAGAAATGTCAAGTAGGATTGTTTCTCCTCATAACTATCCAAGACACGTGTGGAAATAGGATTAAGCTTGGCTGTGATGTCTCCTTGAATTAAATTGACCACATTCACTATAAAAACTGACAGAAATGATGGAAAGATGCTGAAGAGCAAGCAGTATGTGTGCGAACACACCCAAAGCAAAGAATCAATGCTTTTGGGAGAAGGGAGAGAAATGGCAATAAACAAACACATGTATCTGTGCAACAATTACAATGTTACAGGAACTCTGGCTACTACTGGAAGAACATGTGCCTCAGTGAAAGTGATTTCAAAGCAAACTCTGTGCCATTTACAGATTTGCATAGCAACTTTGAAGACTTCCTATCTTCCAGGATTCTTCAAAATGTCTACTGGGGCGGGGAGGAAGGCATCTCAGCTATAAAAGAACTGAATCCTCAGGAGCACAACAGTAATTCCAGGGATTTGAAGAGGCTCGAACTGGCAGCATTCCATTATGTCGAGCAGGTTCCAGGTTTCACAACAGCTTGAGAAGGCAATCACCCTCCTCCACAACTATGATCATTAACTTGCATATTAACAAGGCGACCAGGAGGCTATGAAATAGTCTATGTTCTAGACACTAGAGTTGGCCAGATGAACTGAAGTGGCTTTTCCAGTCCTGGAGATTCCCGTCATTGCACTGCTAGGCAGTACCAGATTGCACATCTTTTGTAGCACATTGATAATGGGGCATAGCGGTTAGTGCCAGTCTCAAGTGGCGTGTCTGTTGTTGGAAGACCTTCCAAATTGGAATCTGCTCCCATCAATAGCTACCTTGATTCCTGCTCAAAGGATTTACCAACCTCTTATACCTTACCACTGTTCGAGAGGTTAACTGTCTAAGAGTTAGATTCAGAAAATTGAATGAAGGCAAGTCATCTGCCGACAGAAGGAGGACAATGTTCAATTAATTCTTGCATTGTGAATGGCTGAATAATTTATGCCATTTTTAAAAAATGAGTCTCAGAATTTGGTTGATGCTGGCACAGCTGCATTTATTGCCCATTCCTAGTTGCCCTAAGATGGTGATGAACCTTCTCCTTAAATCGCTAGTCTTTGTGGTGATGGTGATCCCACAATGGTGTTAGGTAGGGAATTCTAGAATATTGACTCAGCAATGATGAAGGAAAAGGGTATATATCCAAGTCAAGATGCTGTGTGATTTGGTAGTGATGGTGTTCTCATAACATTGCTGCTCTTGTTCTTCTCAGTCATGGATATTGCAATGCGAGGACATTCTGTTGAAGTAAACTTGGTAAATTGCAGCAGTGCATCCCATAGGTTGTACATGCCACAAAGTACATCAGTGGTGGATAGAGTCTAGTAGCAGAAGCAATTATGCAAACTGCTCAGTTGTAGATGGTGTCGAGCTTCGTGTGTTGTTGCACTCAACCAGGCTAGTAGTCCATCAGACTCCTGAAATAAGCCACTCAGTATATTGCAGAGTACCCGGCCGCAGCCCTGCTCTTGTGACCACAGCATTGATACAGCTATCCCAATTCAACTTCTGGTCAATGATGATTCCCAAGATATTGAAGGACTCTTATTGTGGAGTCATTTGAAGGTCATGGGGAGATGACTGGGCTTTCTCTTATTCAAGATGGTCATTGCCCAGCACCTGTGTGGCATATATGTTACCTGCCAATTGTCAGCCCAAGCCTGCATGCTATCCAGATCCTCCTGTTGGCTGGCATGGGCTACTTTCATAATCAGAGGATCTGTGAATGGAGCTAAACGGGGTCATCGTCAGCAAACAGCCCCACTCCTGACTTAAGATAAGAGGAAAGGTCATTAATGAAGAGGCTGAAGATGACTGGGCCAAGAGCGCTTCCCTGAGGAAATCCTGCAGTGATATCCTAAACCTGTGATGACTGGCTTCCAACAATTTTCTTTTGCATCAGGATGGCTCCAGCCACTGGAGGGACCCCAGTGACTTCAGTGTTGCTAGGGCTCCTTGGTGTCATTCGCAGTTGAATGCCACCTTGATGTCATTGGCAGCTACTCTCATCCCTCCTCTGACATTCAGTTCTTGAATCTGGATCAAGGCTGCGATACAGTCTGAAGGCGACCTGAACTGGGCATCAACAAGCAGGTTACTGCCGAATCGTGTTGCTTGATGACACTATTAATGACTGCATCCATTACTTTACTCATGATTGGGAAGCCGATAGGCAGTAATTGGCCAGGTTAGATTTAACTAATTTCTTGCGAATAGAACATACCTGAGCAATCTTCCACTACAACACAAGATTGTAGAAGCTTCTAAATTGATATTAACAGATGGATTAAGCTTTATGGGCTGGACTTTCCCGAAAAACCGCCACCACCAGATTGTCGGCCCAAAAAGACCGCTAAGATTCTTCAAATAACGCTGGCAAAAAATTGCATAAAAAAGGGAAAAAATACCGCCCGGCAAGAAAATGGATCTTACATAGATTCTCGGCGGTTAAATACAATCCTGGGCAAATTGGGCGGTTCTTAACCAGAATGGGCGGTAATTACTCAAATTTAGACCGAGGCTGCAGCTGGGCCGAGGGAGGGGGGAACAAACACACAAAAAAAAATTTCCAATGAAACAAAAAATAAAAGAATCAGAAAACATTCTCAAGACCCTTTTTAACTTAATTGGCGTAAAAGAATTTTAAAAGAATTCTTTAAAAAAAACCTTTAACTTACCTTTCTTTGCAGGAGTACTTACCTACCGCCCAGCTCTGGCTGCTTTTCGTGGGTGTTTTTTTTTTCAATCTTACCTACGGGTCACCGCCGAGTCAAAACTCGGGAGGTGGCATTTTTTTTCACCGGTGCACGTGGATGGTCCACTCCCCAGCAATATTTTGAAAATTCCGGCGGAACTCTTTGAAAAAAATTAAGTGGAAACTTTCGCCGGGTGGTTCTCTGCCAAAAACGAGCAGTACCGCCGAGAAAACCGCCGAAAATGAAGAGGAAAGTCTAACCCTATGTGCTTGTACACTACTTATGCTGTAATTAAGTTTTTTTTTAAATGCCATACTTACTAACTAGTTCAGACTCTTAAAACAAGGGATTTCTCTCATGAACAAATTGAAAGATTTGGCAATCGAGCACAGAAGTCAACCACACTATGTGAATTGCTGGGCAAGTGCCTTGGGCAATCAGTTGGACTGCCAGCCACCCGGGTTGAGTGGCCTGTAGAAATGTCTGAAATATGAATCTCAAACCAAAACACTCGTTAAAATAAATGAATTTTTTCCACTTATTTTAGTGCCAATGTTTTGAGCACAGCTCTGTGATGCCCTTTTGGAATATTTTTCCATTTTAAAGACACCCGCTAGATTCAAGTTGTTAGGATTGCCAACTCTTGTTGGGCATATTGATGAAGGTTCCATCACCTGACCTCACACCCAGATAAACAATGTTTTTTTCCCCTCTCCAATATTTTTGTGACTAATTATCAAAGAAAATTAAAATAAAACAATTGCCCATAGTGCAATGTTTCTCCTGGGCTGCTTTTGCAGCAGCATCCGGGAGATAAATCTTTAATTCCTGGCAACTCCAGGACAATTCCAGCAACCTCTAGTTAGGTTAGCGCTCTATGTGGAGCTTCGACAGGCGAGCACCGGGGGGCAGGGCAGAGCAAACGTTTCAAGGACACCCTCAAAGCCTCCTTGATAAAGTGCAACATCCCTACCGACACCTGGGAATCCCTGGCCAAAGCCTGCCCAAAGCAGAGGAAGTGCATCCGGGAGGGCGCTGAGCACCTCGAGTCTCATCGCCGAGAGCGTGCAGAAACCAAGTGGAAGGAGCATGCGGCAAACCAGACTCCCCACCCACCCTTTCCCTCAACCACTGTCTGTCCCACCTGTGAAAGGGACTGTGGTTCCTGTATTGGACTGTTCAATCACCTGAGCACTAACTTTTAGAGTGGAAGCAAGTCTTCCTTGATTCCGAGGGCCTGCCTATGATGATGATGATTGGGGTTTATAACTAATCTTCAGCAACTGCAGAGCAAACAATCAGTCTCTCTCCCACCCCCGAGTATAGAGCCACTGACCACCACGGGCCCGATTCACAACCGAGACCTCGAGGTTTGAAGGGATCCGCCCTATGAGGCCCACACGCCGGCTCGCGTTCCCGCAACTGCAGAAACGGACAACACCCAGCGTCCGCGCGTCACCCGCACTGCGCACGCGCCGCCCCGCGCATTCCGCGCGTCACCCGCACTGCGCACGCGCCGCCTCGCGCATTCCGCGCCGCCTCCTCATTGGTCAAAGCGCTGGGCTGCGATTGTTCCTTCCTGAACAGACTGGGGCTGGCACTGAGGAAGTTCTTCAGTGTGTTTAATGGGTGTTTTGCATGAGTGCTATACTTATGGTTGGTATTGTCATTAGGAGTATTATGCACGTTCTTCAGAGTGTTTCTGGGTGTTTTACATTAGTTTACATTTACATTCAGAGTGTTTCTGGGTGTTTTACATTAGTTTACATTTACATTTACTTCTGGTAGGTTTGGCACTGGCAGTGAGCAAGTTCTTAAGTGTGTTTTGCATTAGTGCTATACTTATGGTTGATATTGTCACTGGGAGTATTATGCACGTTCTTCAGCGTGTTTCTGGGTGTGTAACATCAGTGCTACACGTCTGGTTAGGTTTGGCACTGGCCGTGGGCAAGTTCTACAGTGTGTTTAATGTGTGTTTAACATCAGTGCTGCACTTCTGGCCATTAAAGTGCCTCACCATACCCATTTTACAACAAAGCCAGTATTTGATGAGAGGTTGTCACTGGTAAATTTGATCAGGAATCAAATAAATCTTCAGCTTGCTGCCACCAAGTCAGAAAATTTGGGTTTATTCAAACATACCATTACGTTGCTGCTCATCCAACGTTAAAAGAGTCTGATGAGCTAACTCCCGCTGCTCACTGCTTTATATTTCCCCAACAGGATTTTTTTGTTTGGAATGATGTTTCATCAAGTCACACAAATGCGTGAGAAACAATGACACCATTACAAGCAAGAGCAATCCCACAGAGGTGTGCAATGGAGAGGTGTTGAAGGAAAATGGTGTTGCTGGCCATGTCGGAGGTCGGCGTCTGCAGAGAGGACAAGGAGAAATAGTGCACCACAGTCATTTTCTTAGGCGCATTTCACGTTTTAAAAGTTTTTTCATACCAAAAAAGATTTAATTTACTCTTAAACTGATTAGTGTACACCAATGAAACTATTAAATGGTGCAGTATTTTAAATCAGATTGCTTACAAGTGGAGACTGGCACCCTTATTGGAAATGCTTATTTTTTTGATAACCCCTTTTACAGCTGTATTAGTTAAACTGCACCAGTTTGCCACTCTTAAATACATCAAGGAATACTCTTCAATGGAAAGAAAAATAAACAATTTTGTTCTATTATGCTGCCCGATTTGAGTTGGTTCATGGAAGATTTCACATGTGATTTATGCAAATAAATTTTTGTGAAAACTTAAACTATAACCTAAGTAGTGCACATTTCAGGCGGCCAAAGCGGAAACACTACTCCACTATCTTAACGGCTACTGAAATCTCAACCACAGCTAGTTGGAATCCCTAATTTTTTATAAATACATTGTTTTTTAGTTTCAGATTAAGCCAAAGACTAAAACAATATATTGCTAATACTATAAGCACAGAATGAGATTCAGGCCACTGTCAAAGAGCCCCGTACAAATGTTCCAATATATCTTAATATTTGTTCTTATGGTGTAGATGGCACTGGCAGGGTAGTATTTATTGCCCATCCCGTGTTGCCATCGAGGCATTGTGAGTCAACCATGTTATGTGGGATTGGAGCAACATGTCATCATCATAGGCGGCCCCTGGCACAAGGATGACTTGCTTTCACACCAAAAGGGACGAGTTTGCAGGTGTTTCAATGAAGGACCAGATGTTCCAGTCCTGAACTCCAGGGATGGAAGATGCCTGTGCATGGATTTTTTTAATGTTTGGTGGCCGTTGTGCACCAGCCACTACATAGGCTTGACAGAGCTAGGCCTTTACAAAGATGGGAGGAAAAGCAATGTGTGAGGAGGACATAAAAAATCTGCAAAAGGAAATAGACAGGCTAAGTGAGTGGGCAAAAAATTTGGCAGATGGAGTATAATGTTGGAAAGTGTGAGGTCATGCACTTTGGCAGAAAAAAAATCAAAGAGTGTTATTATTTAAATGGAGAAAGATTGCAAAGTGCCGCAGCGGGACCTTGGGACACTTGTGCATGAAACACAAAAGGATATATGCAGGTACAGCAAGTGATCATGAAGGCCAATGGTATCTTGGCCTTTATTGCAAAGGGGATGGAGTATAAATGCAGGGAAGTCTTACAAAGCTAAATAAGGTATTGGTGAGGCCACACCTGGAATACTGCGTGCAGTTTTGGTTTCTATATTTATGAAAGGATGTACTTGCTTTGGAGGCAGTTCAGAGAAGGTTCATTAGGTTGATTCCGGGGATGGGGGGTTGACTTATGAGGAAAGGTTGAGTAGGTTGGGCCTCTACTCATTGGAATTCAGAAGAATGAGAGGTGATCTTATCGAAATGTATAAGATTATGAGGGGGCTTGACAAGGTGGATGCAAAGAGGATGTTTCCACTGATGGGGGAGACTAGAACTAGAGGGCACAATCTTAGAATAAGGGGCCGCCCATTTAAAACAGAGATGAGGAGAAATTTCTTCTCTCAGAGGATTGTAAATCGTGAAATTCGCTGCCTCAGAGAGCTGTGGAAGCTTGTACATTGAATAAATTTGACAGAAATAAACAGTTTCTTAAACGATAAGAGGATAAGGGGTTATGGGGAGCGGGCGGGGAAGTGGAGCTGAGTCCATAATCAGATCAGCCATGATCGTATTGAATGGCGGAGCAGGCTCGAGGGGCCGTATGACCTACTCCTGTTCCTATTTCTTATGTTCTTATGTTCTTTATCCAGTGGCAAGAGTTAACCAAGACGACTGGAGACCTGCTCTGCTGCACGGACCTAGTGCGCACACATATCGCAGTGTGGGCTGGCCCGTGCTGCCCCTGGGCCCTCGGCTCTTCTGGGCCCCGTACCCGACAGCTGCAACACTTTCTTAAGAAGGTATTCCTGCAATTAAGTCTGATTAATAAAGTAACGGTCAGTTACTTTATTACATCCCAGTAACTAGAATAAAAAGGGTGTTTCTCAGTAAATAGAATAAAAGCAACACGTAGGCCTGACTAGCTAGGGCTGGGAAGTTCTCTTCCCTGGAGGACAGTGAATTAGTTGGGTTTGTACAACAATCAGCTTTCATGGTCACTTTTTCCTACTGCTAGCCCACAGATGACTAGATTAACTCAATTCAATTTCACAATTTGTTATGGTGAGATTTGAACGCACAACCCCCACAGGGTTGATAGTCCAGTACCATAATCACTAGGTCACTGTACCTCTAATTTTCTTTTTCATTCTCGGAGGAGCGGGCAGGTCACAGGGCCTCCTCGTGGGACTGCTCCTGGGCCTGGCCAAGGCGGCCATTCAGCGGGCGGTTGAGGGGGTCATTCAGCCCGACTGCCTGCCTCTCTTCCGTGATTACATTCGAGCCAGGGTGTCCCTGGAGATGGAGCACGCAATGTCCACCGGTACGCTCGCGGCCTTCCGCGAGAGGTGGACGCCGGAGGGACTGGAGTGCATCATCACCCCGGCAACCAAATTTTAATTTCATCCATTAATGTTAAAAGTTTAATTTGTTTGTCGGTTTTAGTGTCCCCTTTAATCTAGGGGCACTTGATTATTGGTTCAACTAAAAATAGTTGTGGGTGTCCTCGGGATATTACCCATCTCTAGTTGCCGTGGAAGGTGGTTCTTCTTGAACTTTGTAGCATTCTTAAATGGCGGAGTAGCTTGCTAGGCCACTTCACAGGGCAATTAGGAGTAAACCACATTGGTGTAGGACTGGAGTCACATACAGACCACCTTCATGCTCACTTTTATTGATTCTAAATTTTAAAAACTTAATTTAAACTGCCATGATGGGATTAGAACTTTGGTTCTTTGGATTATTAGTCCAGTAACGTAGCCACAGAACCCGACAGTAGTGGTCTGGTCATGTTGTCTGCCCTCAGGAGTTAGTTAATAGAAATATGGCTGAATCAATAGCTAGGTCACCAAATGGAAGCTCTCTGCTGTAGGATGCCAGAGCTGGCCATCCAGGAATTCTCCCTCCTGTGAAGTGGTGGTGGTTATGCAGAATTGAAATTCATCTAAAAACTGCAGCTTCCTCAGCCTAAAAACATGGCAATATTGACCAGACTTGCTGTCTTCATTTGTGCATTCTGTCTCAGGATGAAGGATTAATGGAAAAGCACAGAAAAACTAACCAGTCCACCAGACAGTCAGCTGTGGTTCAGTGGGCAGCACACTCGCCTCCGAGTCAGAAGGTTGTGGGTTCAAGTGCCACTCCAGGGACTTGAGCGCATAAATCTAGGTTGACTGAGGGAGTGCTGCACTGTCGGAGGTGCCGTCTTTTGAATGAGACGTTAAACCGAGACCCCAGTCTGCTCTCTCAGGTGGACGTAAATGATCCCATGGCACTATTTCGAAGAAGACCAGGGGAGTTATCCCTGGTGTCCTGGGGCCAATATTTATCCCTCAATCAACACAACAAAACAGATAATCTGGTCATTGTCACATTGCTGTTTGTGAGAGTTTGCTGTGCACACATTGGCTGCTGTGTTTCCCACAGTGTACTCCAAAAGTACTTCATTGGCTGAAAAGTGCTTTAAGACATCTGGTGGATGTGAGAGGCGCTATATAAATGCAAGTCTTTCTTTCTTTCAGACAGAGCATCGAGAGTGAGTCACGTGACACTGGGAACAAAAGATTTGGAAAGGTCTCGGAGGATCTAATTTGGTTAAGCTCAGGTTGAAATAAATTACAGAACATCTGTGTGCAAAATCTGTTCATGAGGTGCACTCAGGATACTGGCTATTGTGTTTTTACCCCCAATTGTTACTCTGCAGACAGCTACCCGGTGGCACAAGTGTGAATTTGCAGAGATCACAATGAAAGATCCACGAAACGAGCACAATACTGCGGATGCTAGAAATCTGAAATGAAAGCACTCAGCGGGTCAGGCAACATCTGTGGAGAGAGAACCAAGAGTTAACGTTTCAGGTCGATGACCCTTCATCAGAACTGGAAGATGCTGGAGATGAACAACTGACAACAGAGAAAAGGTAGGGGCTGGGTCGGGGGGGCAGGAGAAAAGCAAACGGGAAAGTTCTGTGATATGGTGAAGGACAGACATGATTAAATGACAAAAAGGATGATATGGGGGGGTGAAACAAACATGGAAAAGGGGGTCCCACTCCAGGGAATTGAACACAAAAAAGATCTAGGCTGACACTCCCAGTGCCATGCTGAGGGAGTGCTGCACTGTCGGAGGTGCCACCTTTCGGATAAGACATTAAACCGAGGCCCCGTCTGCTCTCTCAAGTTGATGTAAAAGATCCCATGGCACTATTTCGAAGAAGAGCAGGGGAGTCCTGGCCAATATTTAGCCCTCAATCAATATAACAAAAACAGATTATCTGGTCATTATCACATTGCTGTTTGTGGGAGCTTGCTTGTGCGCAAATTGGCTGCCGCGTTTCCCCCATTACAACAGTGACTACACTCCAAAAGTACTTCATTGGCTGTAAAGCGCTTTGAGACGTCTGGTGGTCATGAAAGACGCTATATAAATCCAAGTCTTTCTTTCTTTCATATGAGGTCTAAATGGTTACAGAATGTCCATGAGAAGATGGGTGTGTGGTTAAGGTCTAAAGTTGTTGAAATGTTACAGCTGGATGTAAATAATCTATGAATCTGTTCTTCTCCACACCCCATAACCAAACCAAGGTCAAACTGTCCATCCTAAGATATCCACTGAAGCGCATTCCCAAAATGCTGACAACCTCATGCATTTTCCACAGATATAATTTCTGCTATCTTATTGATTACCACAAATCATCATAGAAATTATGTTCTTATTCAATAAATGTAAAAAAAGAGACAATTTCAGTTCAACTTTAGCAGCTAGTACTTAGTGGTACAAGAAATGGGAACACCATCACCTCCAAGTTCTCCTCCAAGTCACACACCATCCTGACTTGGAAATATATTGGCCGTTCCTTCATCGTTGCTGAGTCAAAATCCTGGAACTCCCTCCCTAATAGCACCTTCACCACACGGACTGCAGCAGTTCAAGAAGGCGGATCACCACCACCTTCTCGAGGGCAATTAGGGATGGGCAATAAATGCTGGCTTTGCCAGCGATGCCCACATCCCATGAACAATTCATTTTTAAAAAATCATACTGCTGATGCTCAGTCAAATAACATTTACACAATTTAATCTTTGGCCATCTATTTGTCATGTTGCATGTACAAAACTACATCTTTGTATTTTTTCCTGAGCTGAATAAAACTTATTGAATTACAGAGGGCACATGAACAGGACAGTCTTATTTCAAAAATGCTCAACTTGCAACCTCCTTTATTTTAATGAAATAATGCTACTGGTCGTGAAACGGTTAATAGCTGCAGATTCATTTTTATTTTAAAAACATAACATTTAATGGATGCAAAAATAAAGATGTTTAGTGCTTATGTTACCGTGACATCCCGAGTACAAGCAGTCACAGTGTTAATATTACATCCTGAATACAGCCAATCACAGTGCTCGTTACAGTGAAATCCTGATTATAGATAAACATCAATTAACCTGTGACTTTGTGCAAAGGAAAATTACAGGAAAACTGAGACATGTCAATACAAAGTCAAACTTTCAAAACAATGTCACATTATCTGCAATCGCCTCAACAGCCCAAAGATCAGTTAAAAGGATTTCAGAGGTTTTCACAGATTCCCAGTACACACCTTGTTCTTGCACGATTATTGCAGAACATTTTGTGTGCTAAAGGACCTTTGGATCCATGTGCAAACTTGTTCAAATCCAAAATTAATTTTAAACGCTACACTGGCCAAGTGCTCAACTCCCAAATTCCGAATTGGCCCGACCTCACCTCAGACCTGGGCCGGTTTTGAGACATGTGCAGTAAGCCGACAGATTGGCTCTGCAACCAAATCCCACACTCTCAAGTAACTAGACCCAGCGCTGCCCGAACTACTCTCAACCTCTTGTGCAGCTGATTCCAGTGTTGTGTTAGCATACGTTGGTGCCAATGCCCTACACAAAATTCCATGCAGTTTTCACCATTTTATGTGATAAGCTTCTTGGCTGTTGCTGTTAGTTCATTGCTCCCCTCCTGTCACAGCCAATGACAGCTCTGTACCCTCCAGCTCTTCAACCTCGTGTTATGGAGCCCAAAAACCTCTCTCCAGACATGGCCCAAGTTTGGAAGAACAAAACCGGTAATTGTACTGCTGAATGTGTCTCTGAACATGTCATAGACCCACTATCACACTTGACTGAAACCCTCGAAATTGCTGTTCATGGTCAGATGGACGTCTGACACAGGAGAGAAACTGGTCGTCGAGTTTAAAAGTGCCCCAACCACTGAAAAGTCCACACAGGTCGAGTTTGTTTGCCCGACATGGAGTACACGCTCACTCCCTGTAAGGGCACACACAATCTAAATAACTCAAGCGAGTTTAGGCACAGCTTAACAAAAGCCTGAGCTTGGGAACCTCCAAGTGTGCACAGGCGCATTGCTGGAGTTTAACGAACTAAAAGCAGGGTACTGGTATGCTTCCTGCTGCTTGTCTAGCCAGCAGCACCCTACTTGTTAGGACGCTGTCTTACAGGGTTATCTGGAGCCGAGTGAGAAGAATCTAATTCCAGTGACACTGTTAGAACTACTTGTCAGGGCCACCTCTTTTGAAAGAATAAAAAAATAAAACACTTGCATGAATTAGTGCATAAGCACAGATTGGATTTATAATGTATTTAAAGTTTAAACATTTTCCTATTAAAAGCAAAAGCTGGGTAAGTTGTCTAAACAACTTCATAGGGAAGGGCAAACGAGTACTTGGGAAGTTGGAGGTCAAGGGGGAGTGGGGCAGTGGTTGTAATTGTACTGCTGAATGTTTCAAAAGAGAATAATACAACAGTTCCATAAATGAACAAGAAAATATGCTTCAGATCATTCAAGTTTCCACACAATAAAGTCCTTGTATTTTTACATTCCACATTAGAGACTGTTATCTTTCAGGGGCACATACAATACAAACAACAGGTTACCCCCTCACCAATCATCTCCTACAACAACAAGAAGTTTGTATTTATCTAGCGCCTTCAACGTAGTGAAACATCCCAAGGCGCTTCACAGGAGTATTATGGGGGTGAAAAAAGAATGCTGCAGGTCCACATTGAACAGCACTTTTCAGCTTTTAACAAAAATCCGTTCACAAGTGTGAGCAAATCAGATGAGCCACATCTTTGTAGCAGGCGTTAATGCATTTGCACCCCTGAACTTCTTGTTTTCTTGTTGTCCCTTCCCCTCCCTTTGCTTTGGTCAGTCCTATAAATGGGCCCACCTCCCTGACCAACCCTATCTGTTGTGACAAAGGCTCCATACCAGAAAACAGGAACTGTTCTGTTTCAGATGCTGACGGAGCTGTGGTGTATTTCCAATTATCTGCTGGTTTCATTTCAAGTTTCCAATGTTTCTTTTAATCTCAGGTCATAGAATCATACAACGGTTACAGCACAGGAGGAGGCCATTCGGCCCATTGAACCCATGCCGGCTCTCTGCAAGAGTGCCTCAGCCAGTCCCACTCCCCCACCCTTTCCCCGTAGCCCTGCAATTGTTTTCCTTCAGGTACTTATCCAATTCCCTTTTGAAAGCCACGACTGAGTCTGCCTCCACTGCTCTTTCGGGCCGTGCATTCCAGATCCTACCTAGGTCTTTCTAATAAAGGAAAGATCATTGGCAGCAGCACATTCCTGGTGCAGATGCCAAACCCTCTCGGATCCACCAGGGAAATACCTGGGCTCGTTGCCCGGGCACTTCCGTTTGACAGGATATTGTGACGTCACGACGTACTACGCAGTTCAGGTTACATCACATCAACAGCTCGGAGTTCCACACACAAATCTAAAACTTGTACTATGCAACACAACATTTCACAAAAGATACCTGCAAGAGCGCATTACTACTGGTGTTAGAGAGCAAAGCTTTTGCTAAACTAGCTAGTAATGATGTCATTAAACAGCACTGTCTAAACTCCCCTTCTCATAGCTTAGAGGGCTGCACTCGGTGATAAATATGGTTTGGCTTCAAATGATTACTTTAATTAATCAAGATTAGGTCTCGAAGCAATGTGGTGCATTTAGCCGTCACACCTAATGCATAGTACACTTCTTTGTCACAACACACAAGCTTCCACAAAGTCTAGCAATTTTCAATATGTACAATTTCTATAAAACTGTTTCAGTAACTAATGGAGGTAACATCCAATTACAAGATAATTGCGGGTGAGGAAGGCCATTTGGTCCATATTAGATAATTCATTCAGAATTACCCTAAAGTGCCCCCCAACGCAACATACACTTGTTTGTTAAATGATTCGAGAGCCTTCACCTCCACTACTATATACAGGAGTCCGTTCCATGTGTTGGTCACTCTTTGTGTAAAGAAGCACTTTCTGATTATCGGTCCTAAATTTGCCTTTTACTAGTTTGAAGCTGTGTGTCCCTTTGTTCTACACTCACAACTTAGCTTCACCATTTCCAGCCTATTTACCACCTTCCAAACCTTTAAGAACACCTTTCAGAAGCTTCCTTTCAAGACTAAAAGGCCCAAGTTTCTCCAGCCTTTCCTCATAGCTCAGATCTCCGACATTAGGGTTCAACCTTGTGCTAATTCTCCGCACTGCCTCCAGCGCTAGAATGTCTCGGTGACCAGAAGCGGACACAGTACTCAAGGTACAGGCTGACCAGAGTAGTGTCCGACTTAATTCAATGTTCTATTAACTTTATTGCTTGCTGCTCTATATTGGTTGGACATGTTTTTATGACTCATCTCTCTTGAATGAAAATCGAGGAATGTAATGTTTTAAGCACATTCAAAAGATCCTAAAGATTCTTACAACTCACCTGGGAGCCTATCACTAGGCCATTACGTTTGCACACGAGTTAACGGCATCTCGTGCACCTGGTGGTACAGCATTAATCTGTGAGAAGAGTGTAGGGCATTTATGATTGCCACACGCTGAGTTTGCAGTGCTGACCTCATATAGGGGGATGGAGTAAAGTGCAGTCCCATTGGGAGTAGTACCCGGAACATCGCTATACACTTTGTATGGTTGGTCAGAGGGTCAACTGACCCCCTGCTCTCTTGTCCAATTTAATGTCATTTAAAACAAAGGATAAAAATGAACACAAAAGTTCTCGGCAGCTCCAACATTACTGGCACTGAGCACTGATCTGTAACCACAAAGGACGGCGGTCTTACCACCGATGTTGCCTCTAATTTTTTTATTATTGTGCGCAGCCCCTTAAAAATTGCTGCGCGGCTGCTGCACTTGAGCGGTATCCCTTCCAGCGGCAGTGGCTGGTAAGCGGCCTGCACGGGACCTCACGATTGATGCATGGCTGCGCACCTTCGGGGGAATATTGCTTACCACGTGTCTGATCGAACATGGGGTTATCTGTAATCAGTAAGGAGTGCTGATGGAGGGGAACTGCATACTAATAACAGCAATAGTTAAAAACCAATGCAAGGCACCACGCAAGGTGCCCGTCTGGCTACCTTGGAGTGTGTTTTTAAAAGAATATGAAGGGATAAGATGCAATAATACAAAAATACTCAAAGATCGGACTACTTCTTTAAATGTAACTAGCCTGCCGCCTGCAGCTGCTGATTGGACATTCGCTTAATTAAAAACTCTCAAACTTTCATAGGTTTGAACAATTTTTCTGCTGGCTCATGCTCAGTCTTCCCGTAGGTTCCTGGCCCAGAACTTACTGTCAGAACAGGTACTGCAGAACGGTGAACGGAACAGAACCCAGTGACCGAGAACCGATCAGGGACTCTCAGACCATGCAGGGCAGTCAGGCATCATGTGTCTTCTGATTAGATCAAGTACATTAAGAGTCAACTGACTTAGTGTGGTTAAGTTAAAAATCAGGCTGGGGGAGGGAACTGTGCTGAAATGAAAATCTTCTCATTCAGCAGAACGACGACAGAAATGAATTATGTGAGCATTTTATAACTAAGAATAATTGTCAGTGAAATGAATTTTAATGAGTCATTTAGCCCCCCTAACCGAAATAAGGACAAAGTAGGAATGAATCTTTTAGCTCTCACTGTATTGTCATTTCACAGCACTAATTCAGAAATAAAGCTAATTAGTGTCACTTAAAATGTCGAGTTCAAACTATGTCTAGCACAGGCGGCAGCACTGTTAAAAGAAACAAATACATTCTCCTCGCCTGAGTAAGGTGCTCAGTTCCGGCAAAGAGTCTAGCGCCACGGTTTTGGAAAGGCAGCAGAAAGCTTCAGTGTGCTAGCATTATCTGGAAACGGAGCGTCTGAGCTAGAGCAGCATTGAATATCTGAGCTAGGACAGCACGCCTACAACATTTACACATTTGCAAGCCACTGTTATTAGGGAAAGCTGAGGGTTCTATTGCATTGATGTTGTGGTATATGGTTTATGCCGGCGTAGGATAATGTCCAGTACTTGTGTAGTGCATGCCATAATAGTGAAACAGTCAAGAGTCACATCCCTGCTACGTGGTGATGCTGATTATCTTGCTTTCTCGCCCTCCATCACTCACAACGCAGTTTCAGATCAGCCGCACCTCGGACTCGGGCTCCAGCTCACACACGCCAATAAAGTTCATCTCTTTGGTGTTTGCGGCAGACGTCGGTTTCGGTCCCATCCCGGCCGTGGTGTAGTTAGAAGTTAGGGACGCCTTGTCTGCCGGCAGGACCATTCCATTCTGACGCTCCATCAAGTATGTTTCCAGCCTTTTCAGGAGTTGCTTTGGATTCTTTTTGGCAACCAGTTCAACCTCTGCAGGGAAACAGGAAAAATAATTGAAGCACTCACTTTATAGTGAAAGCTGAAATGGAATTTCAGACGGATTGTCGTGATGATGTCGAATCACTTGTGTTCGCTGTCAGTCCCATTGCATTTTGGTTGGGGTTAGCTCGGGCGCAACCTGTCTGAGTAGATTGGGCAACGATATTTTTCATATTTGTATGAGGGCAGCCTTTCATCCCTAGCCTAGGCTGTCACTCATCTGTTACAAGCAGCTCAATCTTTTACAGTCTTATGTTTCTGACGTTATGTAGCCCATGAGCCATGGCAGCCAGTCTGATTCCATCAATAATTTCCTGCACCTATACAAGTGTTGTTTTCAGTGCTTAATATCGGATTCAGCGAGCAAATCCAAAGATTCCACCGCCCCCCCCCCCCCCCCCCCCAGTAACAATGCAGTGTTCAACACAAGTTCAAACGGATTTCACAGAACAGTGATCTCATTGAAATATGTAAAATTCTTAAGGGGCTTGGCAGGGTAGATGCAGGGAGGATGTTTCCCCAGGCTGGAGAGTCTAGAACCAGGGTTCACAGTCTCAGAATAAGGGGTCGGCCATTTAGGACTGAGATGAGGAGAAATTTCTTCACTCAGAGGGTGGTGAATCTTTGGAATTCTCTACCCCAGAGGGCTGTGGAGGCTCAGTCATTGAGTATATTCAAGGCTGAGATCGGTAGATATTTGGATAATAAGGGAAACAAGGGATATGGGGATAGTGCGGGAAAGTGGAGTTGTGTTTGAAGATCAGCCATGAGCTCATTGAATGGCCGAATGGCCTAGTCCTGCTCCTATTTCTTATGTTTTTATATAACAGTACCTCTCTCCCAATTGCTCACCTTTAAGAACAAATCCTGAATCAGAGATGGTTTTGTGCTGTGTTTTCCAAATCTGATAAAGATGCAGGAATGCTGCCACGTAGAAATCATTAAGGACTCCAATCACCTGCTGCCTTCGGTTACATTCTCTGCCACAAAACACACACCGCTTACAACACAGCCAGATTTACAGGGTTACAATCGTGATCTTTCAGAGCATAGTATCTCCAAATCTTTCATGTTCTCCCATCGCAACTTTACCTTTGTTCCCAGTTCTTCCCAACATACCACGCAGGCAGGCAGACGTCTTGCCACCCGTGTTACTGGGGAAGAGACTGCTGCCTGTGTCTCCAGGAGTTGGCTGCCTTGCCACCTAGTTTCTAAGACAGGGAGGCCCTCTGTTGCCTGGCGGGCAGACAGCACATGATACATTTTCACCGTAGTCTTCCTCATTCTTTGAGCACTGTCAATGGAGACCTCCTGAAATACAATCCCTCTAAGACAAGGGCTGGATATTCGGCTTTGATGATTTCGGGGCGATAATCTCGGCGAGGCGGTAAATTTTGCGCCTGGGATCAGTTTGCGCCTCAGTCGGTAAGTTTGGGCAGCTAGGCCCTGAGTCAGGAAACGCAGTGCCAAGAGAGGCGTTGTACACCTCTCTGGGCGCTAGCATGGGAAACTCCCGAGCTAAAGAGCCTGGCCGGGAGCGCTCCGAGAGACGCCTGGGGAAGGGAAAAAAACCCATAAAAACATTCCCAAAACATTGCCCACGCCACCACAACATAAATCGCAAAAAAAATTTAAAGTAAAAACAATCACACTTACCTTAGGAATCCATTACTTACCTCTCTGCAGTTGGTATTGTTGGACCGACTGATTTCCCAGGCATTCACTGCGGGTCGTGCTGCAGGGCATACAGGTCGGGCTGAAATTAAAACCCGCGCCGGTGTTGCAACCAGACGCATTGCACACTGGCACAGCTCTTCCGAGCTGTGCTGCTCCGCTCCACCGCTAAACCGGACCCGAGGATCGCCGCAGGGCGCTGGAGGTTGATTGCCCGGCCAGAACACCTCACCACCGCCATTGCTGCCGCTTGGAGCAAAAAGCAGAGAGCAGAAGACCCAAAAATCCGCCCCTTAAAGCCTTACACATAGTGAGTATCAAATGACTAATACTAGGATGTAAACTCTTAACTGAACCGTGGCTTGTGTTTTTGGAATGATGTGGAGGATGAAGAAAAATTTAATCTACTCCCTGAAAGCAGTAATTTCCTTTCCTTCTAATGACTGGCTTCTAACTACCCTGTTGATTGGAACAAATTGACATCAGTCTATGTCACCTACTTGGATAGACATTCCTCCCTCAGAGCCTGGATCGTGATTCTGGTGATGTTAATGGACATTAGACAGAAAGGGAAATTCTGAAATAAAACAAAAATACTGTCAGAGCGAAAGCAAACACTCTACGGAGCAGCTACTCATTGTATATTGTCTGAGCGAGCAATAGGATCAGTTTAACTCTCTCATCAACATGAAGTTCAACTTGGGTTTGAATGAAAGTCCTTCAGAAGGTTTGTGAACATGTTTTAATCTGTTACAGATAAGTAATTTTTTTTATAAAGCAGAAAATGCTGGAAATACTCAGCAAGCCCATCATCATCTGAAAGAAAGCCACGAGGTTAATGTTCTACGTGTAGGCTGCTCATCAGAAAAAAACTATTTGTTTCTTCTTCAAGTGCTGATAGACCCGCTGTGCTTTTGTAGAATTTTCTATTTATACTGCAGTTTTCCAGCATTTGAAGTTTTTGTTCAATTCGATATATATATATGTGTTACTATGAGATTAAATACATCTTCTCATATTTATTCATTTAAAAGCACAACCTAAACTAGTAGAAAATGTTCAATATTTAGGATTTTTACATAATTTGGTAACACCAGCCCTGTGTGCATCCTTGTTTTCAAATCTCTCGATAGCCTCACCCCTCCCTATTTCTGTAATCTCCTCCAGACCTTCCCCCCCTCCCCCCCTCCCCGAGATATCTGCGCTCCTTTAATTCTGCCCTCCTGAACATCCATGATTATAATTGCTCAACCATTGGCTAGCCGTGCCTTCAGCTGCCTGGGCCCTAAGCTCTGGAACTCCCTCCCTAAACCTCTCCACCTCTCTTTCCTCCTTAAAACCTACCTCTTTGACCAAGCTTTAGGTCACCTGCCCTAATTCTTCTTATGTGGCTCGGTGTCAAATGTATCTGTTTTGTCTTATAACACTGCTATGAAGTGCCTTGGGACGTTTTACTATGTTAAAGGCGCTATATAAATAAAACTTGCTGTTGTAGTATGAGAGATGAGTCACTACATCAAAATGCAGCCACTTTTCAAAATAAGGAAGCTGCTATATAATATTAGCTTTTAGATTCTGTGGAATTAAAGCCTTCTTTTTCTCTTCCCCCTTTCCTGAAGGTGCTGCCTTTTTCTGGGGTTCGGCTCCACAGCTGCACCTAAGTGGTCATTCCTCATGTCAGCCTAGACAGCGTATGCTGGCAGAACATTCAACCATGGTGAAGCGTGGCGGCCTAGCCCAGCAGTCTATGCGGCCCCCCGGCCTGCGAGCACCATCGGAGCAGGCCGGGGAGCGGGAGGAGCAGCGTGGCGGCCTAGCCCAGCAGTCTGTGCGCCCTCCGGCCTGCGAGCACCATCGGAGCAGGCCGGGGAGCGGAAGGAGCAACGTGGCGGCCTAGCCCAGCAGTCTGTGCGCCCTCCGGCCTGCGAGCACCATCGGAGCAGGCCGGGGAGCGGAAGGAGCAGCGTGGCGGCCTAGCCCAGCAGTCTGTGCGCCCTCCGGCCTGCGAACACCATCGGAGCAGGCCGGGGAGCGGAAGGAGCAGCGTGGCGGCCTAGCCCAGCAGTCTGTGCGGCCCCCCGGCCTGCGAGCACCATCGGAGCAGGCCGGGGAGCGGAAGGAGCAGCGTGGCGGCCTAGCCCAGCAGTCTGTGCAGCCCTCCGGCCTGCGAGCACCATCGGAGCAGGCCGGGGAGCGGAAGGAGCAGCGTGGCGGCCTAGCCCAGCAGTCTGTGCGGCCCCCCGGCCTGCGAGCACCATCGGAGCAGGCCGGGGAGCAGAAGGAGCAGCGTGGCGGCCTAGCCCAGCAGTCTGTGCGCCCTTCAGCCTGCGAGCACCATCGGAGCAGGCCGGGGAGCGGAAGGAGCAACGTGGCGGCCTAGCCCAGCAGTCTGTGCGCCCTCCGGCCTGCGAGCACCATCGGAGCAGGCCGGGGAGCGGAAGGAGCAACGTGGCGGCATACCACTCCAGGGAGCAGCACGTGCTGGAGCAGGAGAGCAACGGCAGTGAAGAGTGACATCACCAAGGTGATTGGAGCGTGGGCAGGTACAGCAGGAGCGGCGAGGTCGGGCGAAGGAACGGCGAGAGATTGTAGAGGGACGTGATCGGGGCCCAGGAAAGGCGTGAGTTCGGGGTCCAGAAGAGGCGAGGGCCCAGGGGCAGTAGGGGCCAGCCCACACTGCGATATGTGTGCTCATTTGGTCCATGCAGCAGAGCTGGTCTCCAGTCGTCCTGGGTAACGCTTGCCACTGGACCAAGACCTAGCTCTGTCAAGCCCGTGTGGTGGCTGGTGTGCAACGGCCACCACACATTAAAAACAATCCAAGCACAGGCATCTTCCACCCTTCAAGATTTAGTTCGACCTGGAATTTTAGGTCCATCATTGAAACACCTGTGAACCTTTTTGACGTGGAAGCAAGTCATCCTCGGATCGAGGGACTGCCTATGATGATGACGATGACAGCCATGGGGAGCATCACAGCTGAACACAGTCTTCTTCCCGCCTGTGTCGCAGGAGTCCCTGGATGGTGAACAAAAATTTGAGTTCTGGCTAAATTCCCCCACCCTGGTCTGGGGCAGTGAGACCAATTGCAGCAGCTTTTGCAACTGCCCTGACCGATATCAGCGAACTCACCACAGACCAGGAATGGAACCGTTGGCTTGTCGGTAAGTATAACTCAGCACCACACTGGGCAGTAAAACTACTTTCCAGAACTTCTTAAAAGTCAGGGTGCCTGCCACCTTAATAATTTAGTGGAGATGCGATTGGCTGCTAATAATATGTAGAATAATGGATTATTTCCACTGAGAGTTAATGTCAGCTATTCCATTTGATACAGGGTTTGGGCATCAAATGTAAAGCATATCTGATACAAGTTTACGTATAAAACCTCATCATTCAAAAGTTGTGTGTAAGCAGTTTCCATTGTGTAAAACTACCACATTCATCGTGCTGTACCAAAAGACCAATTCAACCAACTAAGCTGAACAGCCTGGATGACAGGCTACAGATGCATCCAGTGGCCACCAATATTGTAAGACCGCAATATTGTGGTTGGGGCTGAACAGCCCTCGATTCCTCCCCCTCCCTCTCTGTAAGGAAGCACTGAGCCTCTGCACAGCGGCATAGCAAAGATTAAGAACTCGCGGTATGGGAACCCACAGCCACTAATCCTTGTGCAGCATTCTGAAGCTTCAGTGCGTCACACATGCAGAATCTGTTCCCTTTCTTCCCTATTTTCTTTACAACCTCCCCACAACCCCCCTCCCTTTTTATTTTATTTTTTTCTCTGTTTCCCATGGCAGCTGGTAATTATTCTGCCATTCACACCCTATCTAGGCTCATCTTTTGTTTCCTAACTTGTGCCATTACCATCTCAATTTGGCCAATCGTCCCTTTTGTCTCTCAAATCTCTCCTGCCTTCCACCCTATCACAGACCTTCCCTTTTGTTCTGTCCTCCCCTCCCCCTTTCCCTGCCCCTGCACTTCTTTAAGAATCTGTTACATTTCGAACTTTTGCCAGTTCTGACGAAGGGTCATCGACCCAAAACGCTAACTCTGTTTCTCTCTCCGCAGATGCTGTCTGACCCGCTGCGATGTCCAGCATTTTCGGGTTTTATGTTAGTGCAGAATCTGACATTATTTAACATTCTTTAACGTCATTTTCTTTCAAATTGTAACTTGATCTTTTTTTTTACTCTGTTGACAAAGTTTCTCTCATAAATTCCATTTATTAAGCTTGTCTCAGAATATAGAAGCAGGCCTTACTCTTATCGTTTGAATTTTAAATCAAGTTAAAATCTGACAGTGTTGACTAACTTGTGTCGGGTGCTGTGAGAGTTTGTAAATATCACGAGCCAAAGGTAGAGTCTGCAGGTCCATCACTATATACAACGCGTGCATCAGGCCGAGGAAGCCTGTCCCACGCAGGTCAGTCCCTGGATCTGTACCTGGTAAAGCACAAAAAACACAGGCAAAAGCAGGAGACAAACTTCTTCACCATAGTGCCTTGCTAGTTCACAAACACATCCTTATGAAAGCAACTGTTATTTGTAAGGCATAGTTTGTGAAGAAATTACAGACTGGAGAAGCTGGGGTTGTTCTCCTTAGAGCAGAGAAGACTAAGAGGAGATTTGATCGATGGGTTTAAAATCATTGAATGGTTTAGTTAGTGTAAATAAACAGAAACTGTTTCCAATGGCTGAAGGATCGATAGCCAGAAATCACAAAATTAAGGTGATTGGCAAAAGAACCAGAGGCGACACGAGAAAAAGCTTTTTTACAGAATGAGTGGTTAGGATTTGGAATGCACTGCCTGATAGAGCGGTGGATACAGATTCAATAGCAGCCTTCGAAAGTGAATTGGATAAATACTTGAAGGAGAAAAGAATTGCAGGGATAAGGGGAAAGAGCGGGGAAGTGGGACTAACTGGATAGCTCTTCAAAAGAGCTGCCGCAGATTCGATGGGCCAAATGGCCTCCTTCTGAGCTGTACTATTCTCTGATTTTTATAGATACAGCACACCCACCCTCATATAACACAGCCAATGTAACATACCCAACTTCAGTATAACACTGTTATAACACTCTGTTACATATCCACACTTAACGCTGCCATTTATAACACTCTCGCTGTTACATAGCTCAACCTCAGTGTAACACTCTGTTATAACACACTATTACACGTTCACACACTTAATACTGCCAACTATACACTCTGTTGCACACCCATTCTCAGTATAATACTGCCGACTGAACAGTCTCTCTCTTGGACATCCCATCAACAGTATATTGCTGCCAATTCTAACTGTTATATATCCCACCCTTAGTATAACAGTGATAACATTTCCTGTTAAACCCCAGCCCGAATCGTACTGGGAACACAGTTGCATGCACTAACTGTGAAGCAGAATGTTTCCTTGCTTTTACCTTGAAATCCCAATTGTTCCCAATGTGACCCATATCGTGCGCAGTCAAATTTTGCCCCAGTCAGTTTCTTGTAAATTGTCTGCAAAACTCGAATGTGAACTTTCTGTTCGTTGTCCAGCGAGCCTGCACCAAAAAAACACATCAACATCTTGTACAACTTAATGTGCTGCTAGGTGAATTTTGTCCTTCATTAGAAGTTCTGTTCCACAAACCTATCAGTAACAGTTTCAACCCCAGGATACTTACGTTGTATAACAAATGATCCTGTGAACAAAAGTACATTATTTCATTAAAATCTGTGCTTCTTGAACCATCCTATGATATGAGCCACCCTGTCATTCCACAGCTGGATACCCAGTTATATCTACTAACCCAGTGCTGGACACCCACACAGCCAGCTCATTAAAGTGACTCATAAGATGTTTATACAGCACGTTACTATGGAGTGCAAGCAAAATTTAATACAAATGACAGCTTCTGCGTGATAGAAAGTTTCGAGGCAGAAAATAAAATGAATAGCTTGTTGAGTGCTAGCCCCTTCTTCAAGTGTAAAACACTCACATCTCATATATGCTTCACACTGGAATCTACTGATGCAATGTCCAGTCTTACTTCAGATTGCTTGCCATACTCACACTGGCCAATCGCAAACACCAGGTCCCGCTCCTCCTGCAACTCCTTGTGCAACCGCGGAGGGCCGAAGAGAAAATGAGTGATGGCAGAAAACCCTGTCCTCCGCACGGTCGGCTGGATGTTCTTCTGTAAGTAGAAAGAAAAACGCCAGGCTCTATCAGATCTCCACTGAGCCGACAGATCCTGCCATATTTGGAACATCTGCCCTTTAGCCCACACACTCTGTCGCACTGAAACATCCCAATGTCAAGTCCCAGATGCCAACACATCGGGAAACAACCTGCCCTTGAGCTTGCAAATAGCTAAGATCTGGAGCAGCCTCCTCAAGACTTAGACCCGCTCACATGTGGACCATTTCCCCCCCCCACAAAAAGACCTCCGAATCTGTTGCGCATTTGAGCATTCTCCCCTGGAGGAGGAGTATCTCTAGGGCATCAGTCTGACATTAGAAACTACAGTGTTAATCATTTGCATTGCACAGGTAACATTTCCAACACAGGAGGAACCAAGTTCCATGCAGTATTCGATCACCATTGCCTGAACTTATCCTGATCAGCTTTAGTTGGTTCTTAATCACATATTCGTCCAGTTCCTTTATAAAGCAGTTAATGAACCCAGCAATACCTGCTGCAGCTGCAGATCAATCTCAAACACTGTGCATCGTATTCCCTGGGCAGAAAACTAACCTCAGTCGAAGTCTGTTTGAGGTCTGTTCGCTTTTTTTATTGCATGCCTAGTTTTGTGACCTCAAATGGAGCTAAACAATCTGCTTATATCTACATCACCTGGGCTCTTAGAATCATAAAAATTGCAGCCAAGAAGGAGGCCATTTAGCCCATCAAGTCGGTGCCAGTGATAGCTCTTCCTTTCATTACCTTTTCCCCAAACATTCTACTTCCTATTTCTCTGCAATGAACTGCATCTGCCACCTATCTGCCCACCCCACTATGTCCTGCTGCTGTCTCCTGCATTCTTCCTCACACTACAAAGTGGAGTTGAGGTCGAAGATCAGCCATGATCTTATTGAATGGCGGAGCAGGCTCGAGGGGCCGTATGGCCTACTCCTGCTCCCAGTTCTTATGTTCTAGATCCCTGGAGCACACCACTACTCAAATAGTCTTCCTCATGAGTCTGCTATGCCCTAATTTGGTATCAGCAGCAAACTTTTAAGATCTTTCCTCTTTTTGCTATGGCCAAGTTGTCCATATAAATGAGGGAAAAAAGAGGTCCAGGGACCTGATGGACCAAATGGCCCTCTTCTGTGCTGCAATCTTCTATAGCTCTAAAATTGGAGTTTAGAAAAGATTAACTAGCGTTTAATTTGCTGGCTTATTCCTTGCTCCTTTCTTGAACAGGGGTGTAACATTTGCCACCCTGCAGTCTTTTGCCATAATTCTCATTTCTAAAGATGTTTTGCAAATTAGGGTTAATGTCTGTACTTTTTCCTCCCAGTCTCCTTCTATATTCTGGGTACATATTATCTGGACCAGGTAACTTTTCTACTTTTAGTCCCATTAAAAAAAGATTCAGTATTAGTCAAACCTGGATCACATGCTCTCTCAATCTCTCATTTAGGACAAGTGTATTTTGTCAGTCTGTATAGTTTCTTACATCCTGGAGTCATCCTTCTTATCCTTCTATAACGCCTCTTCAAGATATCAACGTCCTTTGAAGTTTATTTGCATATCTTTTTACTTATATACATCAAAATTAAGCTACCGTTCCTTGGCTGCCCACCTAATTTGTTGACTTCTTTGTTACACACAAATGCCTGAAATATCTAGGCTGACATTTCAGTGCAGTGCTGAGGGAGGTGAGGCCTTTCAGATGAGGCGTCTGCTCTCTCGGGTGGACAGAAAAGATTTCAAGGCACTACTGGAAGAAGAGCAGGGGAGTCTCCAAGTGTCCTGGCCACTTATCCCTCAACCAGCATAATTAAAACAGATTATCTAGTCATTTTGATATTTCTGTTTGTGGGAGCTTGCATTGCACCAATTGGCTGGTGCATTTCCCTACATTACAAAGTGACTACACTTCAAAAGTACTTCATTGGCTGTGAAACACTTTGGAACGGCCTGAAGTCATGACAGGCAATATATAAATGCAATTATTTATTTCTTTATATGTAGCTTGGTTCCATCAGCAAATATTATACTACCAGAACTACCCTCCTCAGTGACAATTATAAACTGCAAACAGCAATGGCCTCAGAACAGATCCCTGCACAATTCCACTAGTTACTATGCCCCATAAAGAGCCTTGATCCCATCAATGGATCGTAGTTGATATGAAGAGATTTGACTGCAGTGTAATAAAGATCATGGAGCTTGGCGGAAGCTTAGTATAAGATAAGGAAGAAACCAGAGCTTATAAAAAGGTTTGAGGCAAAATCTGCAAGAGACATTTTGAAAAGTAATTTTCTTAGTTAAACAAACCATCAAACTGAACCACTGAGTGTTGTGCACTTGATTTCCTTCTCTCTCGTTGTGCTTACCCTGTACTCATAGAGATCAGCCGTTTGAAAATGCTGAAGTGCTTCATTAAAGGAGATGAGCGGGGTGCATCCAGTTATGTCATTTGGACCTAGAAGGGAACAGCACATATGGAGGGCTGTAAGTGCCACTAACCTACAGGTGATCTTTCACACAAACGAGACAAAATCTCAAACTTTCCCATCAGGTTCAGTTTAACCTCAAGGTTTAGAAGTGTGTTCGCAGCGGGTGTAATGGCAGCTTGTTTGGTCCACTGTGGAACACTGCGTGAGATTGACAATGTAGCCAAGTTAACTTACTCGAGCAGCACTGCTCCATTCATTTCTCAAGCCAGTCTTTTGCCGGAGAATTTGGGTAGGTTCCTGCGCTGTGTTGCTAGGGTGCAGGGGCATGTTGCCAATTGTATTGGGACATTCTTCCGTGTGTGCCGCGCTATTTTAACTGGGGAATATTGCAGAACGAGCTACGTTGCGTTCCCAGGTGTGCTTGGCATGTTGCTGCGGTATTTTGCTTTTCCAATTTGAGTGATCGCGGACTCAGAATGTTGAAAGTCATTAACGTAAACGCCCAACGTAAAACAGTGTGCGGCTATGCAGAGAAATCCTTACCTCCCCGTTCCTCCAACGGAAACCCTGAAAGAAAAGAACATCACTCAGACGGTCAGAGTAGAAGCAACTGCACAGAACTTCGCCCATTCAATTCATGTATTGAACTTTCCCATTTATTGTCTTTTATCCTCTCTCACCATCTCCCATTCAATATGCGAGAGTGTGGGAAATTTGAGCAGAATCTACAAACGAATAGTATGATCACACAAATAACAGATCCCCATCACAGCATTTCTAGCTTCCAGTAACCTTGCAGTGCAAGGCCCGAGCACAGGAAGGTGGCACAGCCCATTAGACCAGCATTGATCCCATCAGACCCCATTCAGTGGCACCATGCAGCTTTGCTCCCCACTCCACTGAGGTTCTGATCTCAGCCCCACTGTAAGGAGAGCAACTGGAAAGGGAGTCTCTATCAGGCCAGTCACATATGCCACCTAGTAGCCTGCTATAAGCAGCGTCATTAGCGGCCTGTACCACCTACCCTCTCCCAATGCAGTACAGATGTGGTACAGGCGATATGGTCCACTGAATGGAGGTTGACGCCTCATCAGTCCAGTATCACAGTGGACTGTTCCCACTTCTAAGAACTGCCCAACATTTCTGCACCCAAGAGACCACGGTACAGGCAAGAACCCGTGAGGGACAAGAAGCATGTGGAACTCAAAAAGAGGCAACATCCATTCTGCGACGTCACGGATGGGGAACTTCCCCTGTGCCTCTCGGGGGCGGACTCAGCGGGCAACAGCGAATCCTCGACTTCCAATTTAAGTGGGAGCCACTGCAGCCTACTGGCTGGGATATCTGTATTGCAGACGACACAAAGATTAGTGGGAAAGCGGGTTGTGTAGAGGACACAGAGAGGCTGCAAAGAGATTTAGATAGGTTAAGCGAATGGGCTAAGGTTTGGCAGATGGAATACAATGTTGGAAAGTGTGAGGTCATCCACCTTGGGAAAAAAAACAAAAAAAGGGAATACTATTTGAATGGGGAGAAATTACAACATGCTGCGGTGCAGAGGGACCTGGGGGTCCTTGTACGTGAATCCCAAAAAGTTAGTTTGCAGGTGCAGCAGGTAATCGGGAAGGCGAATGGAATGTTGGCCTTCATTGCGAGAGGGAAGGAGTACAAAAGTAGGTAGGTCCTTCTGTAACTGTACAGGGTATTGGTGAGGCCGCACCTGGAGTACTGCGTGCAGTTTTGATCGCCTTACTTAAGGAATGATATACTGGCTTTGGAGGGGGTACAGAGACGATTCACAAGGTTGATTCCGGAGATGAGGGGGTTACCTTATGATGATAGATTGAGTAGACTGGGTCTTTACTCGTTGGAGTTCAGAAGGATGAGGGGTGATCTTATAGAAACAGATCAGCCATGAACTTGTTGAATGGCGTAGCAGGCTCGAGGGGCTAGATGGCCTACTCCTGTTCCTAATTCTTATGTTCTTATGTATCCAACAGTCAATAATGTGGTCTCCTGGGTGCAGACATCAGTCGAAGGGCCTGAATCACGTAATTCCAAATCTTGCAATCCATAGGGCTGGATTTTCAGCTTTCAGGGTTTTTGGGCAAAAACGGTAGCGATACGTGAAAATTACCCTTTTTGCTGTGCTACCAATTTTAGGCTGAACTTTCAGCCTTGGGGTCTGCAAGGGAGGCATTTCACGATTATTCGTGGCGCAAAACCCGAGTTTCGCCAACTTTAGTGCGGGGTCATTTGTGCTGCGAGATAAGCCTTGGGAGGGGGGGGGCGGAGGGGGAATTCAAAAAACATTACCAAGACCCTTAACCAACTAATCGCTACAAAAAAATTAAGTAATAAAAACTTTAATTTACCTTTCTTGCATATTTTCTAACTTACCGCTGCTAGCAGGGCTGCACCAACAGGTTTGACCTGTCGCTGTTCTGGGCGCGACGTATGGTCGGGAGAGTGCCGAAACACGGACGGTAACGCAATCTGCGTTGTTACACGTCCGGCGCAGCTCTCCCCGGCGGTACGTCCCATCACCGCTGCAAACAAGGAGCCAAGGATCTCGCCCGGGCTTTCTGACCGGGTTTTCGCCGTGGAGGGTCAAAACGCGGCGAAAACCAATGTCGCAAACCCCTAGAAAATCCAGCCCATATACAGTTGTACCTCTGCAGTCCGGCACTCTCGGGACCTGACCGGTGCTGGAACAGAGAATTTCCCGAACCACGGGAGGTCTCGCATACCGGTACCGGTGGACAGCGCCCGGGCTCCTGTCTGTGTGAGTACGTGCCACGGCAGCCTGTGGATGGTTCCCTCAGCACCCGCGCACACACTCACCGGCTGACAAATACTCCCAGCCGATCGCCGAACACACTGACTGATCAGCTATTGCAGCCGTTCAAAATTTTTTTTAAAACGCTCCTCTCTCACAGGCCCAGCTAATGCCGAACCACGGATGTTTCCGGATGAAAGAGTCCCGGACTAGAGAGGTACAACCTGTATTTTCTTTGCTTGTGTGTCTGGCCTGAGTGTGTGTGCTGTAGTCCCCATCATTCCTAAACTGGCTGTTTGTTTTTCTCTGAATTTCCCTCCATTCTGTGGACCATATGTGTAATGTGAGCTTTTTCTATTCTAAAAGCGTGCAAGACGGAGAAAGTAAATATTCATTCCACAGGCACTTGTACTCCGTCAGTTTGGTTAAGCAGGAAAAAAGTGCATATCCAAACACTGAAAGGAGCCAAGTTTCACTGAAAGAAATGTTGTCATGCAGTTCCTCGAAGTGGAATCGGTCCACTGTGATACTGGACTGATGAGGTGACAACTTCACTGACTCTGCAACCATGTGTAAATGTGATACCTGTGCAAAGCTGAATCAGTTAAATGGTCAATAAAGCAAACAGAAAACAAACCATTTTGTTAATGAGTTGGGTTTGTAGTCAATAAAAGGAGCGGTCCCCACATGAATTTCCTGTTTGTTGAAGAATAATTCATAGACTGACCCTACCCGTCTACCCTATTTTTTCCACTCATAACTGTACTGTGTAAAACGGACCTCATTTAGAAAAAGACTGGAAATGAACAGAAGCTGCTAATGCAATCCTGGAGCTGAGCCGACACGCAGAATGCTGCTGGGAGTGGCCCCACCTCTCCCCAGTGGATTCTCTCAGCTTCATAAATAACCCAACACTTCTTGCTGCTGAACTGTAACTGGGACCTCGATTAACTCTGAACATTTGAGTTCATCCCTGCTCAAGGTTCCTCTTGTTACCTCTTCTTTAGCATCACACCGTGTGACGAGAGACATGATTGGCTCTCTGACACATCTGTCACCTCTGAGATCATAAGTATCTCATTGAAACATATATGATTCTGAGGGGCGGGTTGGCAGGGTAGATGCTGAGAGGTCCTTTCCCCTGGCTGGAGAGTTTAGAACTAGGGGACAAGGGGTCGGCCATTTAAGACAGAAATGAGTAGGAACTTGTTCATTCAGAGGGTTGTGAATCTCTGGAATTCTTTACCCCAGAGGGCTGTGGCTGCTCAGTCGTTGAGTATATTCAAGGCTGACATTGATAGATTTTTGGACTCTAGGGGAACAAAGGGATATGGAGATCGGGCAGGAAAGTGGAGTTGAGGTCGAAGATCAATCATGATTTTATTGAATGACGGAGCAGGCTCTAGGGGCCATATGCCTATCCCTGTTCCTTGTCCTTCTGTCTGCTGGTTTAATAATTATTTGTTCCTCCTTTATTTAAATAGTAAAACCAATCTATTGCAAGCTGTGGGATCCAAACAGAAGCAGGTATTTTTGATTAAACACATGTTCAGGGTGAGTTAAATTCTATTATTTGGTCAGTGATACGCACTGACAACACTGCGACTGGCAACCAGTCTGATTGAAATGCAACAGGAACCTGAAGTATCGATGTCTCACCTCTGTACACAGTTTCCAAAGCCTCCCACTCTGCCTCTGCCTCCAGCACCTTCAAACTCAACTCCACTGCATAAAAACAAGGAAAAAAAATCATATTCATCAAATGTGTACAAACTCTTTCCTTACACTGCTCAAAATCTTCCCTTTGGATAACAGAGAAGTTATCTTCCTACTTCGGATTTTACACCTGCTCCGAACACGGGTGGTTTATTTTCAGCAGATTATCTGAAAATGGCACATTTTTGTCTCCTGTTGTCGTCCAACACACAAAGGTGAATCACAAATTACGATACTTCAAACGACCCTTGCCCGAACCATCGATTCTTACCAATCCACCACTACAACCAGAATCTTTGCTTGATGTTTGTAATGTATTTGCTTCATGGATTCTTTGCTTAAGAAATCATATCAACACATTGCCATTAAGAACTAGTTGGTTTATTAGCAAAAGCTTTAACAATCACACTACACGTTACCAGTTCATCCACCAGGCTCACAACCACCTGCCCAATCGTGGATCCCCCGAACCCAACTGGGGTTTTATTCAGTCTTGTGAACATCACATGACTGGCTAAGCCATTCCCAACTCAACAGCTCTACAACTATTTTGTTGCAAACAATAATTAAGTGCCCCTTGTTTTTTTGAGGGCACCAGAAACACAAATTAACAATTGAACATAAAGGGAAACTTTGTCGAATCAATCAAATCAAATCAAATTAAAATTCTGTTCCCTGTTGAAATTATGCACTCCAGTCCCTCCGACGCCCACTTCTCGCGGAAGGCCGCGAGCGTACCGGTGGACACCCTGGTTCGGATGTAACCGCAGAAGAGAGACAGACAGTGGGGCTGAACGACTCCCTCGACCGCCCACTGCCTGGACCGGTTGATGGCCACCTTGGCCATGCCCAGGAGCAGTCCTATGAGGAGGCCTTCCGACCTGCCCGCTCCCCTCAGCACAGGGTGCCCAAAGATCAGGAGTGTGGGATGGAAGTGCAACCAAAATTTGAGGAACAGCTCCTTCAAATAATGGAATAGGGGCTGTAACCTCGCACATTTGACGTATACATGGAACACGGACTCCTCCAGACCACAGAAATTGCAGGCGGCCCGAGCGTCCGTGAACCGACTTAAAAACTTATTGCACGGGACTGCTCCATGCAACACCCTCCAGGCCAAGTCCCCAATAAATAAAGGGAGGACTCCAGCGTAGAGAGCACTCCATTGGGGACCCCCACCTCCTCTCAACAGCTCTACAAACCTGTGAGCATACTCACAGGTGTATACATTACAATATTTATAACAGTTATTACAGTAATAACAATGAAGACGTATAATCATATGACAATGATGGACAGGTAAAGACCCACCAGTCCATCCAGCCAGTCCCACACAACACCAACGTCATGTGCATCACAATATATACACACCCCACCCCGCCCGAACGCTGCGTAATCTCCTGGCCAGATGAAATCCCAGGACAATTAGGGAGTAAAATCTGGACAATTCCTCGCCAACCCCTTTAGGCGATCAAAACTAGTCCAGGAGACCACTCTGGCCCAGATTACTGCTACGCAGTACCTACCTTTTATATGAGGTGATCTCTAACCCAGCATGAAACAGCTCCAGCTCTTGCTTAAAGGAACTGGTGTTCACCGAATGAGCTGGAAGCCTGTTCCAGAGGTCTGTTTCTCTCTGGGAAACCCACCTCCTTGCAACTAACCTAGTTCTAGCCTTACATAACTTGAGATTGCGACCACTTGACCTTCCTAACCTACTTAGTTGAATGGCAGCGGAAAGAGCGTACGGCAAACCAGTCCCACCCACCCCTTCCCTCAACGACTATCTGTCTCACCTGTGACAGGGTCTGTGGCTCTCGTATTGGACTGTTCAGCCGCCAAAGAACTCACTTCAGGAGTGGAAGCAAGTCTTCCTCGATTCCGAGGGACTTATGATGACTTAATTGAAACAAACTATCTACACAAACACAATCAATTCTCATCATCCTATATATAAACCTCGACCAAATCACCCCGAAGTCTATGCTTCTCTAAAGTGTAGAGTCCCAGCTCTTTTAGCCTATCTTTGCAGCTAAAATGCTTTAAACTGGGTATTAATCTCATTGCCCTTCTCTGCTCCCTTTCAATATCACCCACCATGTGAGGAGACTAAAACTGGACACAATATTTTAACTGAGACCCAACCAAGCAAGGTCTTGTACAAGGGCAAAATGGTATGCTTTGTCTTAGAATCAATTGTCCTATAAATACACCCTAGCACCCAATGTCACTTCATGGCATTGGTCACGAAATTTATCAATCTATGTACTAGAACTCCCAGATCGCTTTCTTTCTTCAACGGCTTAAGTACTTTTCCCTGAAGGGTATACGCATGTTCAGCATTCGCCCTACCCACATGCAATTTATTTTAAGTTAACATGACTCACTGTTTTCACTATCTGGACACCAGCTTGCCCACCTCCATTTTGATCATTCCAGCCAGGACAAAACCTCTCGCCCTGCAATCTGCTAAAAGGAGGTAACTCAGGGCGGGAGTGCAGTTTCTGCAGAAATTAATCTTTACAAAAACCGCGACCCATCTCCTGTCTCAGGCCCTGGAAACAGAGACTCACCTTCATGTTTATTTTCATCCCCTCCCGCTGTAAGAGACTGTAAAAGGCCATTCTGCTTCAATGTAGAAATCTGGAAAGACACCAACATGGATTCTAAAACCAAAGCCTTGCAGATCTCCTAATGTGAGCATATACAAGGCAAGTGCCCCAAGCACTCGAATAGTTTCTCTCTAGCTCTTATTCTGTAAGGTTCTAACTACTCACAGGTATAGATTTCAGCGTTGCTTTCCCGTTGTGTACATCGTCAGTCACGTGTGGGCGCAGACACAACCCCAGCAACCCCTGAAAGGCAGCACAAGAGAGAACGTCATGCACTTGCGGAAACATTCCAGCACAGGGAGCTGAGGAAGCTGCTATGCCAACAGCGATAGTATATTCACTCACGCCCATCACCTATTACGAGAAAATTAAACACTGAGCATTTTCCTTATAAAGAAAGAAAACTTGAGAAAGGCCTCCACTTTGTCAGGATCGCATTTTGCAAGAGCTGATGTGGAAACAGATTCACACTGAGCTCAGTCAGCACAATGCTCATCTTCTATTTCGAGCTCAGGGTCACAACGGAATGGCCTCTTGTTGAACCTGATAGATAGCCCAGCTAAGAAACAGATGTTCATTTTTAAAAATTAAGAAATGTGTTTATTGAAACCAGAGTCTTTTGAATTTGAGAGTGAATAGTGGAGGAAATAAAGATCCTTTTAGTGCCGATGTTATAAAATGACCAGCATCACATGAGTACAGACAAACAAGGGCACAGATACTGAGAATAAATCCGTGTCAATAGCTTTAGAGCCAAGCAGGAAAACACTGAAAATGCGACAGCATCCTACATAGAATTTACAGCACAGAAACAGGCCATTCGGCTCAACATGTCTGTGCCAGTGTTTATGCTCCACATAAGCCTCCTCGCACTCTACTTCATCTAACCCAATCAGCATAATCTTCTATTCCTTTTTCCTTCATGTGTTTATCTAGCTTCACATTAACTCATATTAAATGACTTGGATGAAAGGAACGAGTGTAATGTAGCCAAGTTTGCTGATGTTACAAAGATGGGTGGGAAAGCAAGTTGTGAGGAGGACACAAAAAATCTGCAAAGGGATATAGACAGGCTAAGTGAATGGGCAAACATTTGGCAGATGGAGTATAATGTGGGAGGTTATCCACTTTGGCAGGAAAAATAAAAAGGCAAATAATTATTTAAATGTAGAGAAATGACAAAATGCTTTAGTACAGAGGGACCCGGGCTCTTTGTTAATGAAACACAAAAAGTTAGCATGCAGATACAGCAAGTAATCAGGAAGGCAAATGGAATGTTGGCCTTTATTACAAAGAGGATGGAGTATAAAAGCAGGGAAGTCCTGCTACAACTGTACAGGGTATTGGTGAGGCCACACCTAGAGTACTGCGTACAGTTTTGGTCTCCTTATTAAGTGCTTATGCTCCACATAAGCCTCCTCGCATTCTACTTCATCTAACCCAATCAGCATAACCTATTCCTTTCTTCTTCATGTGTTTATCTAGCATTGGAGGCAGTTCAGAGAAGGTTCACAAGATTGATTCCTGAGATGAAGGGGTTGACTTACGAAGACAGGTTGAGCCTACACTCATTGGAGTTTAGAAGAATGAGAGGTGATCTTATTGAAACATATAAGATACTGAGGGGGCTTGACAAGGTAGATACAGAGAGGATGCTTCCTCACCGTGGGGAATCTAGAACTAGAGGACATAGTTTCAGAATAAGGGGTCGGCCATTTAGAACTGAGCTGAGGAGGAATTTCTTTTCTCAGAGGGTTGTAAATCTGTGGAATTCTCTGTCCCAAAGAGCTGTGGAGGCTGGGTCATTGAATGGGCTGGATTTTTGGCTTTGCCGTCTTCAGTGCGAAAACGGACCGCCCAATTAACGTTAGCGATTAATTGCTTAACTTGCGTCATTTGGGCTCTGCGCATGCAAAGGGAGGTGTTGAACTATTTTTGCGGCACAAAAACGGGAACCTCGCCAACTTTAGTTCGGGGCTGGGAGCGCTCCGAGAGAGGGCTTGGGAGGGAGGAAAAAAACATTGCCAACGCCCTTACCTCACAAATCACTGTAAAAATATCAAAGAATAAAAACTTTAACTTACCTTTTTTCCAGTTTATCCAACTCACCGCCGCCAGCAGGGCTGGACCGCTGTGTTTTCCCTGGCAGTCATCGCGGGGCATGTTTCACGGTGCACGGGTCGGGTGAGACTCGAAACTCGCGTCGGTGTCGCAATGCGAGCCGTCTCACGCCCGGCGCAGCTCTCCCCGGCGGTGCTGCCAAGCGCTGCTGCAAAAAAACTGACCCGAGAATCGCGACCGGGAGAACAACAGCTGAGTGCCCCATGTTTCGCTGCGGACAGTCAAAACGCGGCAAAAACCCGTTCGTAAACTACCTGAAAATCCAGCCCAATATATTTAAGGTGGAGACAGACATATTTTTGATTGATAAGGGAGTCAAGAGCTATGGGGAGCGGGCAGGGAAGTGGAGCTGAGCCCAAGATCAGATCAGCCATGATCTTATTAAATGGCGGAGCAGCCTCGAGGGGCCAAATGGCCGACTCCTCCTCCTATTTCTCATGTTCTTATGTTCACCTTAAATGTATCTATGCTATTTGCCTCGACTGCTCCTTGTGGTAGCGATTCCATTTTACCACTCTCTGGGTAAAGAAGTTTCTCCTGAATTCCTCATTGGATTGATTAGTGACTATCTTATGACCCCTGATTCTGGTCTCCCCACAAGTGGAAACATCTCCTCTACGTCTACCCTTTCAAACTTCATAATATTCATGACCTCTGTCTGGTTACCTCTCAGCCTTCTCTTTTCTAGAGCAAAGCGCCCCAGCCTGTTCAGCCTTTCCTGGTAATTATAACCTCTCAGGTCTGGTATAATTGTTGTAGATATTGTTTGCAACTTCCCCAATTCCTCTGTATCCTTTTTGTGACATGTTTTAGCCGCTCCCTGGTGTTAAGTTTAAGCAGTGATTTTGGGCTTGAGTAGACTCAGTTGCTGAATGCCTATTTCACTATTGCAAGGATCAGGATCAGGGAGAAAAACCAATAAGCATGGCATTCCATTACACTCCTGTTTCTTTCCCCCTTTTGAAGCCCACTCCCAGTGCCAATTGAAGATGTTTCTATTGAAGCAATCCTCTCCCCCACTTCCAGCCTGGGTGTCATGGTACATCAGCCATTGAAAGTTGGCATGCAGGTACAGCAGGCGGTGAAGAAGGCAAATGGCATGTTGGCATTCATAGCGAGAGGATTTAAGTATAGGAGCAGCGAGGTCTTACTACAGTTGTACAGGGCCTTGGTGAGACCACACCTTGAATATTGTGTACAGTTTTGGTCTCCTAATCTGAGGAAGGACATTCTTGCTATTGAGGGAGTGCAGCAAAGGTTACCAGACTGATTCCTGGAATGGCAGGACTGACATATGAAAAAAGACTGGATCGACTAGGCTTATATTCACTGGAATTTAGAAGAATGAGAGGGGGTCTCATAGAAACATATAAAATTCTGACGGGACTGGACAGTGTAGATGCAGGAAGAATGTTCTCGATGTTGGGGAGGTCCAGAACCAGGGGTCTAAGGATAAGGGGAAGGCCATTTAGGACCGAGATGACGAGAAACTTCTTCACTCAGAGAATTGTGAACCTGTGGAATTCTCTACCACAGAAAGTTGTTGAGACCAGTTCGTGAGATATATTCAAAAGGGAGTTAGATGTGGCCCTTATGGCTAAAGGGATCAAGGGGTATGGCGAGAAAGCAGGAATGGGGTACTGAAATTGCATGATCAGCCATGATCATATTGAATGGTGGTGCAGGCTCGATAGGCCAAATGGCCTACTTTTGCACCTATTTTCTATGTTTCTATGTAAGGAACAACAATGTAAAACGTACATTTTTGTAACTGTTCTGTTCTTGAAGAGTCCCGGGAGCACAATTCCCGATGCCAGAAAAGTTCAACATCTGCACAGAAAACACACACAGTTACTACAGTAAGACTCAGTAATTCACATCATCTGGCCACAGCCACAAAATTGACAATGAGGATCACAGCGAAGATAAAGTTCTCCTCTATTGACAAAAATAAAACAAGTATGGGGCACATCTGGAGTACTGCGAGCAAGTCTGGTCACCACATTACAGGAAAGATGTGATTGCACTAGAGAGGGTACAGAGCAGATTTACGAGGATATTGCCTGGACTGGAGGATTTTAGCTGTGAGGAAAGATTGGATAGACTTGGTTTGTTTTCTTTGGAACAGAGGAGACTGAGGGGAGACCGTGTGTATAAAATTATGAGGGGCCTGGATAGAGTGGATAGGAAGGACCTATTTCTCAGCAGAGGGGTCATCAACCAGGGGGCATAGATTTAAAGTAATTGGTAGCAGGTTGAGAGAAATTTTGAGGATAAATTTCTTCACCCAGAGGGTGGTGAGGTCTGCAACTCACTGCCTGAAAGGGTGGTAGAGGCAGAAACCTTCACCACATTTAAAAAGTATTTGGATGTGCACTTGAAGTGCCGTAACCTGCAGACCAAGAGCTGGAAAGTGAGATTAGGCTTGATAGCTTTGTCGGCCGTTGAAGACACAATGGGCCTCTTTCCGTGCTGTAAATTTTATTCTATGATTCTAAGTGGTAGCAGCAGTGACAGATGGTTGTCCCTCAAGGCTTACCTACTTAAATGGCCGGTGTGACTAATATCTCCGCTTGCTGGGCTTGTTTAGCAAAATCATATTTATACTGAACAATGCAGCAACCCATAGCAGTTGGGTGCACTATCTCATGTTGAATCCATATGCTCAGGATCAGAGCTGTCCTGCAAAACATCCCATTACATGGGCAGAAACTGCTGTGACTTGTCGCCAAGTTAGACTGAAATAGCTCTCACTTCAGATACTGAGCTCACCAAACAGCACGTGTTGCAGTGTGAGATAGAGCAACTGTGCATGACTGTGATATGGTACCAGCGTGAGATATGTTAAGTGCCAGCCGTAGTTCAGTGGGTAGCACTCTTGCCTCTGAGTCAGAAGATTGTGGGTTCAAGTCCCACTCCAAAGTCTTGAGCTCAAAAATCTGACACCTCAGTGCAGTGCTGAGGGAGTGCTGCCCTGCCTTGTCTTTCAGATGAGATGTTAAACCGAGGCCCCGTCTGCTCTCTCAGGTGGATGTGAAAGATCCCACGGTGCTATGTCGAAGAAGAGCAGGGGAGTTCTCCCCGGTGTCCCGGCCAATAATTATCCTTCAATCAACATCACTAAAACAGATTATCTGGTCATTGTCACATTGCTGTTTCTTACAGTAATAAACTTCAAAAAGTACTTCATTAACTGTAAAGAACTTTGGGATGTCTATGGGTCGTGAAAGGCAGGACTTTATTTTTAACGTTACAAGATACGTAATAGCACGTGAAATGGTAATATCATGGGACAACGTTGCAACAATGGGATACGGTAACAGAATGTGATCCGGCAAGTGCGCATGATACAGTATTACAACTGTGTGGGATACAACAACATGGGAAATGTGTGATGCAGTACTGACATAATGCAACAATGCAGGATACACTCACAACAGAAGGTATAGCCACAGTATGGAATATTGCAATCACGTGAGATACTGTGACATCACATGATACAGTAACGGCACAAGAGAGTGTGACAGAGTGGGATATAGAAACAGAGTGGGTTACGGAAAGAACATGGGGCAATGGAAGAAATTGCATTTATGTAGCAGGATGTCCCAAAACACTTCAGAAACTGAAATACCTTTGTAGTGTAGTCACTGTTGTAATGTAGGCGAATGTGGCAGGCAATTTGAACACTGCAAGATCTCACAAATAGCAATAAGATTGTGCTGGCTGACAGATAAATGGTAGCCAGGAGACCATCAGAGCTCCTTGCTATTCTTCGAAATAGTGCCGTGGGCTCTTTTACATCCATCTTGGTTTAACATCTCATCTGAAAGTGCAGCACTCCCACTGTACTGTGCCGGCTTAGAGTTATGTGCTCAGGTTTTGCAGGGATCTTGAACCCACAACCTTCTGACCCGGAGACAGGAGTGCTACCACTGACCAAACAGCATCGATATCAGATGCCATAACAGCACGGGACACACCAACAATGTACATGGACTAATATATGGGATAGGGCATCAACGCTAAAGTGTGGGACACTGCTCTGGAGGTACTCGCAGCTCGCGATATGTTCACAACGCGGGATCCACTGACACTACAGGATGCACTAACAACACGGGATACTATACAAGTGTCAGCTCACGCAACAACCTCTCTGTAGGATGCTGTCACATTGTTAAGTTTATGCTTGTATCTACAGCAGCAATGAAGTACTAACAGAAGATCTGGCCATTAAATATATTCTACATTTGTGCACAAAGCTAAATTGAAGCCAGGTGCTGTGTCTGTCCAATTCCCTCCCTTCCTTTCACGTACCTTCTCCTTCGCCTCAGTTCTGCAGAGCTGGTCCCCGTCCATTGTTTTTCACAGGTTCCTATGGCAATGGGTGTCGCTTCTTCTCAGGGATTTCTGGGTAGGTTTTCAAACCATATGCTCCTCACTTAAGGGCAGGCTGGAAACAGGAGTCTCTTAAGTCTTCAGATCCCCAGAGTCAACAAAGTGCTATGGGTTCAGGATGGCAGTTGAGCAGGACTGAACAGAACCAAAACTCCACAATAACCGACGTCTGGAAGCGTGCCCAGATCAATTTGCACAACATCTTTATAGCCAAACGGTCCCGAGTCTCACACGAGAAAGCGGTCTGATCCTTACATATAATGTTGTCCTCTGTGTTAAGTCCAGTCCCCCTGTTCCGTGGTTGCACAGTTAAGGAAGGTGCAGCTGGAGTTCCTGTTGTATGTGCAGTGATGATAAGCACTGGCCAGCTCATATACAGCACAGGAAGCTGACAATGAATTTATTACAAAATGTAGTCATTTAATTCGATGTGTGTTGCACAAAGGGAAATCTCTGTTGCTGGGTTTGTGAGAAACACTGTACTTTGTATGCCAGCCCTCGAACTGCAAAATCTGGAACAAACATTTGTTCAACGATGTTCAAAGCCGCACAGCTTGGGGTCTCACAGTTGTTATTTTGGTGGTCCTGTGGGTTTTTGTGCCAGAGGATGGAATGATTCTTTAGCGTTAAGAGATTTTCTAGGATCTGTTCATTCTCTCAAAGATCTGGGTGAATTTGGATGGAAGCAGAATCTACTGGGGAAGACGAAGGCACAAAAACAGCAAAGTTGGAAACTGAACAACAAACTTAAAGATGTCTCTTTGTCTTCTTGTCTGGCTTCTCATGAAAGAAGGGTTACCCCACAAAATTATTTATGTTCCTCGCCTATTTGCTCCCATCCGTTGCAGTGGACTGGGACACCTTGGTGGGTGTAATGTATTAGCTTCATGGGTTCTTTGCTTAAGAATTCATAGCAACACATTGCTATTCAGAACTAGTTGGTTTATTAACAAAGGTTTAACAATCACACTACACATTACCAGTTCATCCACCAGGCTCACAACTGCATACCTCATCGTGGATCCCCTAAACCCAACTGGCTGGGGTTTTATTGAGTCTTGTGAACATCACGTGACTGGCCAAGCCACTCACAACTCAACAGCTCTGCAACTATTTTGTTGAAACTATAAATCAAGTGCCCCCTTATTATAGGGGCACTAAAACCGACAAATTAAACAAATTAAACTTTTAAGATGGAAAGAATCAAATTAAAATTTGGTGGCCGGGGGTGATGATGCACTCCAGTCCCTCCGGCGTCCATCTCTCGCAGAAAGTCGCGAGCGTACCGGTGGACACCGCGTGCTCCATCTCCAGGGACACCCTGGCTCGAACGTAACCGTGGAAGAGAGGCAGACAGTCGTGCGACAGCTCTGCAAACCTGTGAGCATAGATTACTGTGGGATAGAGTTGCATGGGTGCTAATCACACTCCGGTTTCTCACACAGGTGGCTATTCTACACCTCAGCGCAGCTAGTGAGCGCTAGCAGGCTACCCGACTTCCAGGATGTTAAAGCCCAGCCAGATCCTGTCTTCACACAATATCCACGCATGCAAACTTCCCAGCAGTGGTCCCTTGGATAGTAATCAGAAGCAGAAAACACAGCTCAGGTCGTTTTCATTTTTCGGGGTACCTTTTCATTGACAAGTGTCCCAGGAGCTGGGTCTTCCTATTCAAAGTCACCAGGGCTGCACGTAATCACGTGGCAAGAAATGGATAGTTTGAGTAAAAGAGCTAAATGGGACCGTGTGACGTGGGAAAGAACATTCTGGGCTGAGGATTTTCGATATTCTTAACAGTTTGATGGGAAAGGAGGGGATGGGGGAAGGGAATAGTCTAATTAAGGAGTGATACTTTATGATTTTCCCTATAACCACCAGCAGAAACTCCCCTTTCCATCCATTCCTCTATTTCTCATATAATACGGGAAAATGTCCAAAACTGAAAATGCTGGAGGTACACAACAGGTCAGTCACTACCTGAAAGAGAAAAAACAGGTGAGTGTTTCAAGTAAGAACATAAGAACATAAGAAATAGGAGCAGGAATAAGCCATTTGGCCCCTCGAGCCTGCTCCGCCATTCAATAAGATCATGGCTAATCTGATCTTGGCCTCAACTCCACTTCCCTGCCCGCTCCCCATAACCCTTGACTCCCTTATAGTTCAAAAATCTGTCTCCCTCCACCTTAAATATATTCAATGACCCAGTCTCCACACTTCTCTGGGGTAGAGAATTCCAAAGATTCGTGACCCTCTGAGAGAAGAAATTCTTCCTCATCTCCGTTTTAAATGGGCGACCCCTTATTCTGAAACTATGACCCCTAGTTCTAGATTCCCCCACGAGGGGAAACATCCTCTTTGCATCTACCCTGCCGAGCCCCCTCAGAATCTTAATGTTTCAATAACATCACCTCTCATTCTTCTAAACTCCAATGAGTATAGGCCCAACCAGTTCAACCATAAGAACGTAAGTCCATGATCAGATCAACCATGATCTTATTGAATGGCGGAGCAGGCTCGAGGGGCCTTATGGTCTACTCCTGTTCCTATTTCTTATGTTCTTATGTAACTCTTCCTCAGAACAAAGACTGCACATTTGCAAAAAAACATTTCCTTTTCTTGATGTTGCCAAACCCAGAATTTTCTGATTATATTTCTGGTGTTTATTCCACTGTTGCATTCAGAACCCGACTCGCAGGGAGTAACTAGATTCCACCCTCAGTCAGAGCAGACCTCATGTATTCACGGCTCTACACCTCATGAAACATGCAGGTCTCACACTCACAACAATGAACTCCAAGAGGCTCTCATTAAAATTTCACCTTAACATGACTATTCTTTGTGGAGAAGGAAATCAATTCTTAAGTATTCCTCTGAATCAAAGCTTTCATAAATAAAACAAAAGCGACTCTCACACAGCCTGTTTGACTGGTTTACAGAGTCTAGGCTGTCTCCAGTACTGGATTCTATTTTTTAAAATCCTCGACCAAATTGGCAGGACATCTTCACCCTCGATCATGTATCAGCCCCCAACCCCTGCCAGTACTTGGAGAGTACTTGGAGAGTGCCTCAGCCTATCTTCTCAGCTGGGACAGAGTGCACAACAGGTTTCAAAACCTGGAATACGTGGATAAAAAAGACTTGCATTTATATTGCGCCTTTTACAAGCAATGAAGTACTTTTGGAGTGTAGTCACTGTTGTAATGCGGGAAACCCAACAACCAATTAGCGCACAGTAAGCTCCCACAAACAGCAATGTGAGAATGACCAGATCATCAGTTTTAATTATGTCGATTGAGGGATAAATATTGGCCCCAGGACACTGGAGATAACTCCCCTGCTCTTCTTCAAAATAGTGCCATGGGATCTTTTATGGCCACCTGAGAGAACAGACCTCGGTTTAACATCTCATCCCAAAAAACAGCACCTTCAACAGTGTGGCACTCCCTCAGCACTGCACTGGGAACGACAGCCTAGATTTATGTGCCCAAGTCTCTGGAGTGGGACTAGAACCCAAAACCTTCTGACTCAGAGGCAGAAGTGCTACCCACTGAGCCACTGGCTGATAAAGTAAAATCTAACAGTTTTAAAGACTGTTCTCGCTATGGAGCAGATTTCTGCCCCACTGCAGCACTCCATGGGGTTGCAAATTGGACATTTACAATTCCACAAGCTGGAGTGTTCCAGATCTGAGCCCAGCAACAGGATGTGGGGAGCTGGGGTTGTTGAGACATGGTTTGCACAAAGAGGGACACACCAGCTGAGGAAGCATCTGCTCTTGCCAACCTCCCAGCAACCCATGGGCACTAATTCTCATCTGAGGAACAATGCCGGCATTGGGAAACTGAATAACTAAAAACAGGGAAACGGAACAAGATTTACCTTTCCAAAGTCCAAGAGGCATGGACAATATCCGTTTGTCAATTCTAGCTAAGCTTAATATTTGGAGTAATTTTTTTTTTTCTGCAGCAATTGCTCATGGATTCTCTCAATTCTATACTTTCCTACCATTGTATACAAATCTCCTTTGCGGCTTGGTGTTCAATATTGACAGGATAGTTTATGTGACTTTGTCACTGTTATGCTATCTCTGTCGTACTGTTCCTCTTCCAATGTCATTTGTGCTACTTCACTATCACTGTTATGCTGTTGACATTGTGATTATGGTATTGACATCATGTTAGCATTATTACACGGTCACATATTAGCTGTAACATTCACAGTCATTGCTCCTGTTACACTGCCACTCATTCTCTTCCCATGCTCCAGTGTACCTCCACAAGATATGTCTATAACTATAAAGCATGGAATCATCATTCTGCAATCACAAGACAAAAGCAGGGACAAGTGAGGTTACAGACTCCAGTGCGCTACCTGCCTTCACCCCAACAAATACTTTCAAATAACTTTCTCCAAAGTCCAACATTTAACATCAGCAACAAAACGAGTCAGACAACAGCAGGTCTGAGGGAATAAAGACAGATGTGCTTCTTCATTCTGTATACTGATACAGGCCACAAATCGATTCCCTAACCCAGCGCCGCCCGAGTACTGGTAAAGGGAATGGGCTCAGGAGGGACAATAAAAAAGGAGATATATCCAAAGTTCTAGAGGACAATAGCACACAGTAATGTGGCCCCACCTCCCTCCAGTTTACCTCTAATCTAGCTGGTGTTACTTGCTTCAAATGGGACACTTTAACTCAGCTGATCCCACCCCTTCCAGTATCCCAGCTCATGCCCCTGCTCTCCAGTGCATTTTTAACCAACTTGATCCCACTACCTCCAATGTAACTAACATAGTAGGGTGTCTCTTATGTAGATTTCTGACTCTTTGTTGGGCCTGGGTTTCACGGGCAACGGCCACTCTCCAGCATGGTGCCCAGATGGCTGCCCTTTAGGGGTGAGGCTGGACAATGAGGGGCACTGACAGGATAGATGCTGAGAGGCTGTTTCCCCTCACTGAAGAGTCTAGAACTAGGGGGAGGGGCACATTCTCAGGATAAGGAGTCGGCCATTTAAGACTGAGATGAGGAGGAGTTTCTTCACTCAGGGGGTTGTGAATCCTTGGAATTCTCTGCCCCAGAGCTGTGAATGGCCTGTCATTGAGTGTACTCAAAGCTGAGATCGACAGATTTTTGGACTCGAGGGGAATGAAGGGAATATGGGGATGGGGCAGTAGAGTGCAGTTGAGGTAGAAGATCAGCCATGATCTTACTGAATGGCGGAGCAGGCTCAAGGGGCCAAATGGTCTACTCCTGCTCCTAATTCTTATGTTCTTATGGGGTTTTAAAAATAAAATAGAGAAACAAGATTGGTAAAAAGGCCAGCCAGGCTTCGGTAGCCATGGTACCTTGACCCAGATAGAAAATAATGCTGTGACAACGGCAATGCAAGCAATGGTGAAGTAAAGCAGGGGCAATACAGCAGCAGTTGGGCCCTCAGTAAATGGGAGAGATATTTATACTTTATCCTGAATAATTTCTGCACAATTGTCAGATTAACCCATACATCTCCAGATTTGAAAACTCCTAGTGATAAACTCTTGTTTTATAGCGCTGTGCAGCTCCTTACATCTTATAAAATGCAAGCGGATGACATTCTGAGTACTTTTGTTTTAGGTTAAATTAATTTCCCCGCCCTGCACAATGTTTGCTTTACCTCCGCTCACTCTCCCGCTCCAATCTCAGCCGCTATTTAACACAGTCGCCCGGCCTCCGCGCATGCGCCGTGATCGCGGGGCGCGCCGGGAACCGTAGTCTTTTTGGCCGGCGCCGCAATGGCAGCAGGCCGGTGGAAGGACTACATCTCCCGGTGGGCATCGCGGCAACACCCGCTGCGTCTCCACGGAGCCCGAGCCCTCGACAGCGCTCACACAGACCGCCCTACAGGAAGAGGCAGGAGACAGGAAGCACCGCAACGCGAAACTCAAAAGAACCTATCACCACTTGTAAAATATGACCCTCAGACAGGACTGCAAACAATCACATTTCACTTTTTCCCTCCCCGCCACAGTCTGGCAGCCTATCAAGCATACATTTCCCGTCAGTTACAATCATTCTTCTCATGTACAATGAAACGAAAAGCAGACTTGGCATTTTATGCTTCATCATCATCATAGGCAGTCCCTCGGAATCGAGGAAGACTTGCTTCCACTCTTAACATGAGTTCTTAGGTGGCTGAACAGTCCAATGCGAGAGCCACAGTCCCTGCCGTTGAGGGTAAGGGAGGGTGGGACAGGTTTGCCGCACGTTCCTTCCGCTGTCTGCGCTTGATTTCTGCATGCTCTCGGCGATGAGTCTCGAGGCACTCAGTGCCCTCCCGGATGCATCTCCTCCACTCAGGGCGGCCCCTGGTCAGGGACTCCAAGGTGTCAGTGGGGATGCCGCACTTTATCAGGGAGGGTTTGAGGGTGACCTTGTAACGTTTCCTCTGCCCACCCTTGGCACGTTTGCCATGAAGGAGTTCCGAGTAGAGCGCCTGCTTTGGGCATCTCGTGTCTGGCATGCGGACAATGTGGCCAGCGGAGCTGACCAAGCATGGTCAGTGCCTCAATGCTGGGGACGTTGGCCTGGTTGAGGACGCTAACGTTGGTGCGTCTGTCCCCCCAGGGGATTTGTAGGATCTTGCGGAGGCATCGTTGATAGTATTTCTCCAGCGACTTGAGGTGTCTACTGTACATGGTCCATGTGTCTGAGCCATACAGGAGGGCGGGTATTACTACAGCCCTGTAGACCATGAGCTTGGTGGTAGATTTGAGGGCCTGGTCTTCGAACACTCTTTTCCTCAGGCGGCCGAAGGCTGCATTGGTGCACTGGAGACGGTGTTGAATCTCTTCATCAATGTCTGCTTTTGTTAATAAGAAGCTCCCGAGATATAGGGAATGGTCCACTATGTACAACTATTCCAAATCATTCATTGAAAAAAAAACTAAAATAGCCTGCAGTTTGACTCTGCCTGTTGTATGCCCTCGTCCCCTAACCCCAAACAATACTTGTCTATGTGAAACTAAAATATGGAGAACTTGAACGTAAGACTTCAGTTAACCAGCCCAGGTGCAGGCAGAAGTAAAAGCCTGGGAGTTAGTTCGCCTCTGGGTCAGAAGGTTGTGGGTTCAAGGCCCACTCCAGAGACTTGAAAAATCTAGGTTGACACTCCCAGTGCAGTGCTGAGGGTGTGCTGCGCTGTCGGAGGTGCCGGCTTTCGGATGAGACGTTAAACCGAGGCCCCGTCTTCCCTCTCAAGCGGACGTTAACGGTTCACAGCACTATTTCGAAGAAGAGCAAGGGAGTTATCCCCAGTGTCCTGGCATATATTTATCCCTCGATCAACATCACTAAAACAGATGCTCTGTCTATATCACATTGCTTGCTGTGTACAAATTGGCTGCCGCGTTTCCTAGATTATTGTTATGTATGTAATAACTCGATAGACTGAATACTGTAAACTCACTCAGGAGCAAACCTGGCTCAACTTTATTCGGGCCCAAAGTGCCCACATTACATGGTGGCTTGCTTTATATACCTGGCCTGCACACACATGCATATAGCCCACTGACCTCCGACAGTGGCGCCCCCTGGTGGCTAGTAACCCCAAGCATGAATACATGACAATTCCAACAGTGACTGCCCTTGAAAAAGTACTTAATTGGCTGTAAAGGGCTTTGGGTCGTGAAAGGCGCTATATAAATTCAAGTCTTTTACATTTTCCGGCAGCACTTCCAAGAATATGAAGTATGAAACAAAACTGGAGGCATCGAATGCATATCTGCCACAGATTGAGTCAAATCCGCCCTGTCATGGGCCTTTCCCAATTCTGCTGAGGGAAAAATAACCAAAAGGAAATTAAACAAAACTCTAGTCCTGTACCTTCCCTATCCAATTCATGGATAATATTGGCTGGGCCCAGCAGCACGGGATCTACTGTGGGGTAGAAATTTGCCTTGGCCGATAGCGCTAAACGGGCGGCATCACATTGGTCACCTGCGTTACACCCGCTTGATATTCAGTTCTATTGCCGATACAATAGCACCCGAGACGTATTTCTACCCCTGTGTGTTTGATTGCACCAGTCTGCACTGATCTGCCCAATGCCCTATCCCATTCTTAACCGGATATTGTTCACCTTTCTTAAGGAGTTTATTGCTGGAAGTCTGTTCCGGCTACAACTCTATTCTCTAGTCACTCACGAGGTTCATTAATTTTGCCAACGATCTAAGCTAAATAACCTACTTACATCCACATTGTTCAGGCCTCTACGCATTTTCAGGATCTGCGTCACATGTCTAATATAAAAATAAGTTTGGCTCTGCAAGTCCACAGTCCAAAAGTCATTATTGTGACTCTCCTCTGAACCCCTTCCTACACATTATTGTCATTTTGGAGTTAAAGTGCCCCGAATTGCGCACAATAATCCAAATAGGAGAAGGATTTTATTAATATTACCGGCCTGTTGCTCATGTTAACTCAGGTGATGTGTTATTTAATAAGGACTAGGTAATGCACAATTTATTCTTCTGCTGCTAAAACACCACCGTTTGAAGCTTGCCTCTCCTGTTAAGATCGCAACGTCTAATTGCTATACTTGTGGACAGTCTAAAAGTCACTCAGTTTAATTGTTGATTGGTGAAGGAACTTTGCAGATTGGATTGTGCTCGTCAGGCTGGAATTCAGAAGCATTCAGCATTTTAAAACTGTTTTGCATCTGTAATAAAATACCACATGTGACATTTGACATGTATGTGTGTATTAGACATGTTTTTAATAGATTACTAATGCAGCAGGCAAATACACTACATGGTGCTGAAAACTGATTTCAAACATACAGGGGCCCTGAGAAGCTGGAATGGGTTGGTGGAAAGAACTTTGGGCCAGAGAAAGACCTTAAGTACCTAGGATGTGTGTCGGTAAGCTGCAGCACGTCAATTTGGGTCTGCCCCAGAGCACAGGGAGCAATAAATAGTGTATGTGAGTTAGGGTTTGGGCCAAATTCAAGACCCAAGGCAGAGTGTAGGCCTTAAGGGTTAAAATTTAATAGATACATTTCCAACAGAAGTTGGGCAATCTTATAAATTCGTTGCAATATTTTTTATATTTGTTATATTATAATATTAGTTAAATCAATGGCAGGCTGAGGGGAAAAATTGGTGGATGAAAACATTTTCAGAAAGTATTTGGAATAGTTTGATTGGTTCACTCTCTCCTTGCTAAGAAATGTACATATGAGCAAATTACAATTCATACATTTACATACCAGGCAATCGATTAGAAGAAATCTGAATTGAGGCAAATTTTAACATGAGCTTAGTAAGTGCGACAGATATTTGTAAACCGCAGCCTTAATGCTCGCGTGTGAGAGAGGAAATGTGATGACCTGAAGCGTGCCAGATAAGAACTGTGTGCTGGATGCACAGTTTTATAAAATTATAACCGTAGAAGACCTGTGACATATGCTGTTTACAACAGGAGGGTTTACCATGTAATGCAAACCACAATGCAATGGTATCAGGCCTATTCATTTACTATAACTGAGTGAATGTGCATTTTGAATATATGGTTTTCTGGGAATTGTATGTCATTTTACTGTGAAAAGTAAATCAATGGACTTCATAATATATTATTTTACCTATGTGCTCAATTTTTATCTCTTAACTGCTTTGGAGCACAATGGAGGGGTTCCTTGGGCCTGGCATCGTGGTGGTGGTTGTCATGTATCCTACATGGCCACTGTTGGTACTATCACAAGGTGTGCCACCAGAGGGAGACTTGTAGGTTACCTGTACAGGTGTGCCTTGTCAAGTATAAAAGGCAGGCCACCAGGTGTGATCCTCACTCTGGAGTTAACAAATAAAGGACTAAGCTCACTAAAGTTCAAGTACAACACATTGCCTTATACAACACATTACTAGAGCATCCAAGGACACAACAGTAGTGGTAGACTTTGGTGGCACTGGTGGTCACTCCTGCAGGTTTGCTGAGCTGGAGGGCAGTGGGAGCAGGAAGCTCCTTGCGTTTGGCAGCGTGGAAGCCCCGACCTGTGACAAACCATCAGTGGCAGGTCGGGGCCATAAAAGGATTGGTGTGCGGAGGCCTAGGAGCAGCATGGAGGCATGCCACTGCAAGGTACAGCACGAGCTGCTGCAGGAGGGCGACGGCAGCGAACAGTGAGGTCAGCAAGGTCCAGGTCGGTGATTGAAGCGTGGGCAGATACAGCAGGAGCGGCGAGATCGGGGCAAAGGAGCGGCGAGAGATTGTGGAAGAATGTGATCGGGGCCTCGGAGAGGTGTGAGTTCGGGCCAGCCCACACTGCGATATGTGTGCGCACTAGGTCCGTGCAGCAGAGCAGGTCTCCAGTCGTCTTGGGGAATCCTTGCCACTGGTCCAAGCCTGTGTGGTGGCTGGTGTGCAACGGCCACCACATGTTAAAAAAAAATCCACGCACAGGCATCTTCCACCCTCGAGGATGTAGTTGGGTTCTTCATTCGAAACACCTGTGAACTCATCCTTTTTTTTGGCGTGGAAGCAAGTCATCCTCGTTTCGAGGGACCGCCTATGATAATGATGGCGGTGAGGTTGCTGGAGTTCAGCAGCATTATGGAAAGGGTGGCCGTTAAATTAAGCAGGAGTTCAGTGGGGGTCCTGGGGAGTTAAGGCACAGGGTGGGGGTCTTGGGGCGTAGTAACAAGGAGGTCATGGGCTTTGACAGTGTTGAGCGCAGGGTTTGGTAAAAATGGGATAGTAGTCCTGAGCTTTGTTGGGGAGCAGGCCAGGCATTAGGCAGGGCTGGCGGTCAGAGCGGGCATAGCTGACTGGATTCTGGAAGAACTGGGCAATATCCGAGGTAGTGCCAGTACTGTGGAGCCCATCAGCACCGAGGAGGAGTTGCCTGGGGACACAGTGGTGCTGTTGAGTGGAGTACCAGAGTCTGGTAATCTTGGGTGAGTCCTGGGTCCTGGCAGAATTGGAGAAGGCCGATCCCAGGTCTATCAGTACTAGAGTACAACCTAACTGTATAAAACACTATTTAGGCCACAGCTAGAGTACTGCGTGCAGGTCTGGTCACCAAATTACAGGACAGATATGATTACACTAGAGAGGGTACAGAGGAGATTTACAAGGATGTTGCCTGGACTGGAGAATTTTAGCTGTGAGGAAAGATTGGATAGACTGGGGTTGTTTTCTTTGGAACAGAGGAGGCTGAGGGCAGACCTTAACAAAGTGTGTAAAATTATGAGGGGCCTAGATAGAGTGGATAGGAAGGATGTTTTTCCCTTAGCAGAGAGGTCAACAACCAGGGGGCGTGCATTTAAAGTAATTGGAAGGAGGTTTAGAGGGGATTTGAAGGGAAATGTTTTCACCCATAGGGTGGTGGGAGTCTGGAACTCACTGCCTGAAAGGGTGGTAGAGGCAGAAACCCTCACCACATTTAAAAAGTACCTTGATATGTGTTATATATGCAGACTATAGATATACTCTCTGTGTAGTCACTGTATAGTTGCATAAGATGGAGACTTGTTACCTGATGTACTTTCAATAAGGTTTACACTATGTATATACTATGCTGGCACCACTAGAGGGTGCAACTGGTGGAGACCGGGGTTTTTTGCACCTGTGGCAGAGGCTGTCCACCAGAGGGCACTGCGGCAGGAGACCTCAGGGTCACCTGCATTGGTGTGCAGGGCCCAGCATAAAAGGCTGCCCACCATACTTGTGACTCACTCTAGAGTTACGAATAAAGGACCAAGGTCACTACAGTTTGAGTACTACACATTGCCTCGTGGAGTCATTTATAAGTGCATTACAAGACATAACAATATGCACTTGAAGTGCCGTAACCTACAGGGCTACGGACCAAGACCTGGAAAGTGGGATGAGGCTGGAATGCTATTGGTCGGCTGGCACGGACACCATGGGCCGAAATGGCCTCCTTCCGTGCTGTAACCTTCTATGGTTCTATGATTCTATCGTCGAGTGAGAATTCAGGATCTGTGAGCATGGATTGGGGCAAGTGGGTCAGAGAATCAGCATTCCCTCCACTGGGACTCGTATACCAAACCCTCTCACTCCTCCTGCCTCATGGTTGCCCCTTCACAATTCGATACCGTCAGCTCTACGATCTGTTCTGGTCTTTATCGTCATATCCTGTGGTTGTTTTGCATCTGTAAAAAATGTAATGATTTCAGTGTGCAGTCTGTGTGGTTAAATGACCGTTTAAATACATTACTGGCAGGTCTCCAGTCACATTGCTCAAAGTTCATCAGAGGATAAGCTCCTCTATATCAAAAGGGTTATTCTGGCATAAATTGCACAATGATTTACAGTCGTTGAATCATAGAAATTTAGGAGGAGGCCATTTGGCCCTTTGTGTCCATGCCAGCCGGAAGAGAGCTATCCAGCCTAATCATGCTTTGCAGCTCTTGGTCCGTAGCCCTGTAGGTTACGGCACTTCAAGTACTTTTTAAATGCAATGATGGTTTCTGCCTCTGCCACCCTTTTAGGGAGTGAGTTCCAGACTCCCATCACCCTCTGGGTGAAGAAAATTCTCCTGGACTCCCCTCTAATCCTTCTACCAATTACTTTAAATCTATGCCCCCTAGTTGTTGATCTCTCTGCTACAGGAAATAGGTCCTTCCTATCCACTCTATCTAGGCCCCTCATAATTTTATACACCTCAATTAACTCTACCCTCAGCCGCCTCTGATCTGCAGAAAACAACCCCAGCCTATCCAATTTTTCCTCATAGCTAAAATTCTCCAGTCATGGCAATATCCTCGAAAATCTTCCCTGTATCCTCTCTAGTGCAATCACATCTTTCCTGTAATGTGGTGCCCAGAAATGTACGCAGTACTCTAACTGTGGCCTAACTAGTGATTTTTACAGTTCAAGCATAACCTCCCTACTCCTATATTCTATGCCTCGGTTAATAAAAGCAAGTATCCCGTGTGCCTTCTTAACCGCCTTATCTACCTGTCCTGCTACCTTCAGGGATCTGTGGACATGCACTCCAAGGTCCCTTTGTTCCTCTACACTTCTCAGTATCCTACCATTTAATGTGCATTCCCTTGCCTTGTTAGCCCTCCCCAAATACATTACCTCACACTTCTCCGGATTGAATTCCATTTGCTACTTTTCTGCCCACCTGATCAGTCCATCGATATCTTTCTGCAATCTACAACTTTCTTCCTCATTATCAACCACACGGCCAATTTTAGTGTCATCTGCAAACTTCTTAATCATACCCCCTATATTCAAACCCAAATCATTGATATATAACACAAAAAGCAAGGGACCCAATACTGAGTCCTGTGGAACCTCGCTGGAAACAGCTTTCCATTCACAAAAACATCTATCGACCATTACCCTTTGTTTCCCACCTCTGAGCCAATTTTAGATCCAACTTGCCACTTTCTCTTGGAACCCACGGGCTTTTATTTTTCTGACCAGTCTGCCATGTGGGACCTTGTCAAAAACCTTGCTAAACTCCATGTAGACAACATGAAACACGCTACCCTCATCGACCCTCCTTGTTACCGCGCTGAATAAGTCAAATTATATTTTTGGCACATGGTATTCTGGGATTTTTACAAGTGTCTTAGAGATTGAGTTCCCTGATTCTGTTCCTTTTGATAGTTGTCTACCTGTCTTTTTGTCTGTCTCACAACTGGATTCTCTTTAAGAACATAAGAAATAGGGTCAGGAGTAGGCCATACGGGCCCTCGAGCCTGCACCGCCATTCAATAAGATCATGGCTGATCATTCAACCTCAGTACCCCTTTCCTGCTTTCTCGCCATACCCCTTGATCCCTTTGGCCGTAAGGGCCATATCTAACTCCCTTCTGAATATATCTAACGAACTGGCCTCAACAACTTTCTGCGGTAGAGAATTCCACAGGTTAACCACTCTCTGAGTGAAGAAGTTTCTCCTCATCTTGGTCCTAAATGGCTTACCCCTTATTCTTAGACTGTGACCCCTGGTCCTGAACTCCATTTTCCCGCCCGATCTCCATATTCCTTCATTCCCCTAGAATCCAAAAATCTATCTTATCACAGCCTGGAATATACTAAATGACTCAGCATCCACAGCCCTCTGGGGGGCAGAGAATTCCAAATATTCACAACCCTCTGGGTCAAGAAATTCCTCCTCATCTTGGTCTTAAATGGCCTACCCCCTATCCTAAGACTATGTCCCCTACTTCTCTACTCTCCAGCCTTGGGAAACAACCTCTCAGCATTTGCCCTGTCAATCCCCTTCAGAATCTTTTCAGAAGCAGAAAAAGAAGAAGTTGCTGAACACATAAGTTCAGAAAAGCTTCTTAAATTCACCTTGTGCAGGACTCGCTGTTGAATCATGAGAAAGTAAAATCTCTCAGTAATATTGGCTAGGTTTTACAGATAAAGACAAGTTGCAGAGTGAGGATGAACTTTGCTGCAGGTCCATTGTGTAGATATGGTAACATCATTACTAATGAGTGGCTAGCTGGTCAAGCTGGTGTGTAACTGAGCTATACATAAGAGAAGATCCCGATTCCCAGTCTGTGCTGGTCTCAGCTTGGATGGCAGTAGGACTGGATTATTTTTGGGTTGGCAAACTGAAACTAGTGGGCTGCCACAGGGATCAGTGCTGGGGCCTCAACTATTTACAATTTATATTAATGACTTGGATGAAGGGACTGAGCGTATTGTAGCCAAATTTGCTGATGCTACAAATGTAGGTGGGAAAGCAAGTTATGAGGAGGACACAAATAATCTTCAAAGGGATATGGATAGGTTAAGTGGATGGGCAAAAATTTGGCAGATGGAGTATAATCTGGAAAGATATGAGGTCATTCACTTTTGTAGGAAGAATAAAAAAGCAAATTATTATTTTAATAGAGAGAGATTACAAAATTCTGCAGTACAGAGGGATCTGGGGGTCCTCATACATGAAACACAAAAAGTTAGCATGCAGGTACAGCAAGTAATTAGGAAGGCAAATGGAATGTTGGCCTTTATTGTAAGGGGGATGGAGTATAAAAGCAGGGAAGTCCTGCTATAACTGTACAGGGTGTTGGTGAGACCACATCTGGAGTACTGTGTACAGTTTTGATCTTTTATTTAAGGAGGGATATACTTGCACTGGAGGCGGTTCATAGAAGGTTCACTAGGTTGATTCCTCAGATGAAGGGGTTGTCTTATGAAGAAAGATTGAGCAGATTGGGCCTATACTCATTGGAGTTTAGAAGAATGAGAGGTGATCTTATTGAAACATAAGATTCTGAGGGGGCTCGACAGGGTAGATGCAGAGAGGATGTTTTCCCTCATGGGGGAATCTAGAACTAGGGGCCATAGTTTCAGAATAAGGGGTAGCCCATTTAAAGCAGAGATGAGGAGGAGTTTCTTCTCTCAAAGGGTCGCAAATCTTTGGAATTCTCTACCCCAGAGAGCTGTGAAGGCTGGGTCATTGAATATATTTAAGGTGGAGATAGACAGATTTTTGAACTACAGGGGCGTCAAGGGTTATGGGGAGTAGCCAGGAAAGTGGAGTTGACTGTTATGTATGTAAATGTTATAATTGTGTAAGACTTGCCACCAGGGGGCGCACCTATTGGAGACCCAAGGGTCACCTGCACACATCATGCAAGCGAGTATAAAAGGTTGTCTGCCATGCTGCTTTGGCACACTGGAGTTTTATTAAAGAGACTAAGGTCACATCAGTTTAAGCTCACAGTACTCAGTCTTGTGGAGTTATTCTAAACATAACAGTGACCCCTGTTGGAAAGTATGTGCATGGATGCCAGTTGAGGGCAGGATCAGGTTCATCTGTGATGTTCTCCATGTCCTCCATGGTCCCACATGTAAAGGATGAGCAACGTGGACAAGTTCTGAGAAAGTGACCTGCGCTTGTGGAACCTTAGCCCAGCAAGAGCCAGTATCTAGCTGGGGTACATGTGAGTAGGGCACTGCACTGGGGGAGACGTGTACATAGGATGTAGTTGGTTTGAGGCACTGAATTCTGTTGCAGAGAAAGTAAGAAAGATGTACATTTATATAGCGCCTTTCACGGCCTCCGGACGTCCCAAAGTGCTTTACAGCCAATGAAGTACTTTTGGAGTGTAGTCACTGTTGTAATGTGGGAGGGCTAATGTAGTGGAGTACGAGCCACTCAATCCTGTGCAAGTTTCTCACTTCCTGACTCCTCAAAGCCTTTCCACCATCTACAAGGCACAAGTCAGGAGTGTGATGGAACACTCTCCACTTGCCTGGATGAGTGCAGCTCCAACAACACTCAAGAAGCTTGACACCATCCAGGACAAAGCAGTCCGCTTGATTGGCACCCCATCCACCACCTTCAACACTCACTCCCTCCACCACCGGCGCACCGTGGCTGCAGTGTGCAGCACCTACAAGATGCACTGCAGCAACTCGCCAAGGCTTCTTCGGCAGCGCCTCCCAAACCCACAACCTTTACCACCTAGAAGGACAAGGGCAACAGATGCATGGGAACACCACCACCTACAAGTTCTCCTCCAAGTTACACACCATCCTGACTTAGAAATATATCACCGTCCCTTAATCGTCACTCGGTAAAAGTCCTGGAACTCCCTCCCTAACAGCACTGTGGGGGTTCCTTCACCACACGGACTGCAGCAGTTCAAGAAGGTGGCCCACGACCACCAAGGGCAATTAGGGATGGGCAACAAATGCTGGTCTTACCAGCGAAACCCACATCCCAGAATACATTTTTACAAAATGGTTCTAGAGGAGTAATGGCATTGTCCAAACCAATGCATCAATCACTTCCAATCCTGACGTACCCAATAATGACAGTAACAGCAGGAAACGAACAGCTCCTAATTTTCTCCTGACTGCATTGTTCCATTTAAATTACTAGAGTTGTAACAACACTGGATGATCCCCCTTGCAATCCTTCTCTCATCCTAGCTCTGTTTTTAATTAGAATCAAATGCAGTTGCTTTTATTCATTAGAAAGAAAACAGAACTCACAGATTAGAAACGTTTGATGTTAAGCCTTGCTTGACCTTGATAGCCACTGCTGCCAAAATTTGGCAAAATGCAGGGAAGTTCTAGCAGACATATGTTTCCAGATATGGCATGAGCTAATATACAGGAAGGCGAAACAATTACAAACAGCGTTTCATGCGGTTTTCATTCAAGTACACAACTATGTTAATTAAAAACAGAAAATATTTCAATTTGAGCATTAACTCAACGTGCGATCGACGGGAAATTAGCCTATGGGAATGTGGGAAACGGCTTTCTCACGGGTCGCTGATAAGTGTGTGAAAGAGTACTTGTACATATCACTCACTGTCAACAATACCTCCAGTATCAGCTGTGGCTCAGTGGGTCAGAAGGTTGTGGGTTCAAGTCTCACTCCAGGGACTTGAGCACAAAAATAAAATCTAGGCTGACCCTCCAGTGCACTGTTGGTGGTGCCATCGTTCAGATGAGATGTCAAGTGGACTTAAAAGATCCCATGGCATTATTTTGAAGACGAGCAGGGAAGTTATCCCCGGTTTCCTGGGCAATATTTATCCCTCAATCAACATAACTGAAAAAACAGATTATCTGGTCATTATCACGTTGCTGTTTGTGGGAGCTGGCTTGAGCGCAAATTGGTTGCCACGTTTAATACATTACAACAGTGACTACACGCCAAAAGTACTTCTTTGGCTGTAAAGTGCTTTTAAGACATCCGGTGGTAGTGAAAGGCGCTATATAAATCCAAGTCTTTCTTTCTTTCTTCAGCATACCAAAAAATAGGCCCCCGATTGTTAACCAGCCACGCACTGCACCATGCCTCTGGGCTGAGCGAGTTCCAGTGTGTGTTTTTGAAAGGCACCTGATCTGATGTTATTTATTAGAATTTACATAGCCTTCCGTTTATATATGAATTCTGGGAAGCAAAATTATAAGATTTGACTTTGCTTCCCCCTGATGGGGTTTGGATAAAAAAAACAATATGTAACTGAGTCATCTCAACCAGAAAGTCCCAGATTCAATTCCTGGTTTATACTGTCAACTGGTGGTGGGGCAGTATATTTGGTGTCAGTGTCTCTGGGCTCGGCAAAGGAAATTCAGACAGGGTTTATGCTTCCGATTGGCATCCAGTGACTCCTGCTGGAATGTGTGCAGGTATGAACCTCTTGACCCAAAGACAGGATTGGGCTGAATTGCGATGTCTCGTCTGTTCTTGAATAACTTTCACACACGCACTGTCACACGTGAAGAAGGCAAATTATGGCTCGAGATTTATGGCTCTAGAGGCTAGTTCCTTTACCGTGGAACGATACAGCACCAATTTTCGGCTCGTTGCCGCCTCTGTTTTCACCCAGGAGGGGTGGCAATGGCGGCGGTGAGTTCTTACGGGTGGGCAGCCAGCTTCCAGGGCCCCGCCGGGACATTCGGTGCCGGTATGGACGGGGCCCGGAGCATTACCACCCGGGAGAGGCGAGCCGGTGTGCAACGCCCCTGGTTACGACACCAGCTCGATTTTTGGCTCCCGCCTGATCTGTCGCGCTCCGTAGAGCCGCCTGCTGAGATCACCTGTGAAAAAGGGCGGTCCACCCCACAGGGCCCAGCTGCCCAATTTTGCTGACTGAGGCGCAAACTGTTCCCGGGCGCAAACTTTACCGCCCCACCGCTATTACTGACCCAAAATGAGCAAAGCCAAAAATCCAACCCCAAGTGTCTCTGCCTTCAGGAAAGAATGGGAGAAAAATTTGGGTCTAGAGTTATGTTGTGTATGCAATAACTCGAAAGACTGAATACTGTAAACTCCAAACAGGTACAAACCTGGCTCTACTTTATTAGGGCCCAAAGTGATTACATTACAAGATGGCTGGTCTTTTATACCTGGGCTGCACACACATGCGTACAGCCCAATGACCTCCGACAGTGACGCCATCTGGTGGCTAGTAAATCCAAGCATATATACATGACAATATCCCCCTTTAAGATATTAGTAATGGTCTTTTTACAAATTGAGACAGCCCGGGGCTTTCCGCTCCCGAGTTGATCGTCTCAGTTCAACTCCAGCCTTGGGTGAGCGTTCTGAGTCTGTTATGACTGGGGCTGGGTAGTCAATCTGATGGGAGTGGCAATGACCATGTCAGTGATTGAAAGTCCACATTCATTGATAACAGCGGAGTCCTCTGATGACTGAGGGTAGGTTGGTTGGTCACTGATTGTATCTTCCTCTGACTGTTCCAGTTCATCCGTGTGCCGCAGCTTTATCTGATCGACATGTTTCCTGCGTGTCTGCCCATTCTTGAGCTTAATGATAAACATTCTGTTACCCCTCCCCCCCCCTCCTTGGCCGTAACAGTACCGGCGATCCATTTGGGAACTTGACCATAATGCAGGACATACATAGGATCATTGATCGAAATGTTGCGTGACACAGTAGCGCGATTATGATACCCTTGCTGACTTTGATGTCTGTATTCGACACGATTATTCAAGTCAGGGTGGACAAGAGAGAGCCTGGTCTTGAGACATCTCTTCATCAATAGTTCAGCAGGGGGGACCCCGGTAAGCGTATGGGATTTTGTCCTGTAACTAAGCAATATGCGTAACAAGCGAGTTTGCAGTGAGCCTTGAGTTACTCATTTCATACTCTGCTTGATGGCTTGGACCGCACACTCTGCTTATCCATTGGATGCGGGTTTGAATGGTGCTGACCTCACATGTTTGATACCATTGAGTTTCATGAACTCTTGAAACTCCATAGTGAAGCAAGCTACGTTGTCGCTTACAACGATGTCAGGCAGGCCATGCGTAGCAAACATGACACGAAGACTCACAATGGTAGCTGTGGATGTGCTGGATGACATGATTGTACACTCTATCCACTTGGAATAGGCATCCACCACAATTAAGAACATCTTTCCCAGGAAGCGACCTGCAAAGTCGATGTGGATCCTGGACCATGGTTTAGATGGTCATGACCACAGACTCAGCGGCGATTCCGCTGGTGCTTTACTAAGCTGCATGCAAGTGTTGACTCTGATCTGGATGTACACATGATTCCAGATCAGAGTCAATTCCAGGCCACCATACATGAGACCTGGCAATGGCTTTCATCATGACAATGCCGGGATGCGTGCTATGTAGATCATGCACAAATTTCTCTCTGCCTTTCTTGGGCATAACAACACAATTACCCCACAGTATACAATCTGATTGAATGGATAGCTCGTTTTTGCGACGGATGTAAGGTTTGGTCTCCTCACACATTTGCTTGGGTATGGCAGACCAATCACCACTAAAGATACAACGTTTCACACCCGATAATATCAGGTCCTGACTGATTCAGGTCTTAACTTGTTGGGCCATGACAGGGGTTCCTTCACTTTCAAAAGCATCCATGACTAACAGTAGGTCTGCCGGTTGTGGCGTTTCCACCTCCGGTGTGGGCAACGGCAGACGGCTCAATGCAATTCTCAGTGCCATGTCTATGGCGAATGACATAATCATAGGCAGATAATGTTAGCGCCCACCTCTGGATGCAGGACGATGCATTGGTATTGATACCTTTGTTTTCCAAAAACAATGAAATGAGTGGCTTGTGATCTGTTTCCAGTTCAAACCGAAGACCAAACAGGTACTGATGCATCTTTTTAACCCCATACACACAGGCTTATGCTTCTTTCTCTACTATGCTGTAGGCTCTTTCTGCCTTTGACAAACTTTTTGCAGCATATGCAATAAGTTGTAATTTGCCCGACTCATTAGCTTGTTGGAGCACGCAACTAACTCCATATGACAAAGCATCATAGGCCAATACTAGATGCTTACACAGATCATAATGTACCAGCAGCTTGTTAGAGCAAAGCAGATTAGTAGCTTTCTCAAAAGCTCTATCTTGAGACGCACCCCAAACCCAGTTGTCGCCTTTTCTTAGCAGCATGTGCAGTAGCTCTAATAAGGTGCTCAATCTAGATAAGAAATTATCGAAGTAGTTGAGTAGACCAAGGAACGAACGCAGCTCCATCACATTCTGAGGCTTGAGTGCATTTTTGATGGCCTTGGTTTTCGAGTCCGTAGGCCTGATACCGTCAGCAGCAATTTTCTTCCCCAAGAATTCGACTTCCGGTGCCATGAAGACGCACTTCAAGCATTTCAGTCTGAGTCCCACTTTGTCCAGACGATGTAGAACCTCTTCCAGGTTGTTCAGATGTTCGGCGGAGTCATGACCTGTGACCAGTATGTCATCTTGAAACACAATGGTTCTGGGGGATGGACTTCAATAGACTCTCCATGTTCCTCTGAAATATGGCTGCAGCCGAGTGAATTCCAAAAGGGCACCTGTTGTAGATAAACAGTCCTTTATGAGTGTTGATGCATGTAAGTTTCTTCGACGTGTCGACCAGCTTCTATGTCATGTAGGCTGACGTCAGATCCAGTTTTGTGAACGACTTCCCCCCGGCTAGCGTTGCAAACAGGTCATCAGCCTTTGGTAACGGGTATTGATCCTCTTTCGAAATTCGGTTGATCGTAGCCTTGTAGTCTCCACAAATCCTGACAGTGCCATCACTTTTCAACACAGCAACATTGGGGCTGGCCCATTCATTAAATTCGACCGGTGATATGATCCCTTCACGCTGGAGTCTGTCCAGTTCGATTTCGACCTTCTCCCTCATCATGTACGGAACTGCCCAAGCTTTATGATGGATGGTCTTGCATCCGAGTCCGCGTGGATCTGCACCTTGGCTCCCGTGAAATTGCCGGTGCCTGGTTCAAACAGCATGGGGAACTTGCTCAGCACTTGAGCACATGGAGTATCCTCCTCCGACGACAACGCTTTGATCTCGTTCCAGTTTCATTTGATTTTTTCTAACCAGTTCCTGCTGAACAGCATTGGACCATTGCCTGGAACAATCCATAATGGTAAATCATGAACTGCACCATCATACGACACCTTGATAACTGCACTGCCAATCACCGTTATGAGTTCTTTAGTGTACGTACGCAACTTGGCATTGACTGGACTCAGCTTAGGCCTCACAGCCTTAGTATCCCACAGCCTGTTGAATGTCCACAGGTTCATTATTGATTGTCTCGCACCTGTGTCCAATTCCATCAATGCCAGCACACCATTGAGTTTTACATTAATCATTATAGGTTGGCTCTTTGTTAGGAACGAATACAGTCCATACACTTCCTCCTCTGGTATCTCGGATTGCATATCCAGATCCGCGCTAGACTGTTCATCATCCTCCACGTGGTGTGTCGCAGCACGCTTGCTAACAGCCTTTACAAATATACTGTTTAAACCGACACTGATGATGCCGATGATTTCCCCCACAACGCCAACACGGTGATATCGATTCATTCCCATTGGCGGACTTTGAGCAGCCATAGGTTTCGTGTATGCAGTCAGATAGGCCCTGCCATATGCAGCTCTTCCAAACGATGATACTATCTTGTTTACAGTACTTGCCGAATTCTGATTTTTCAATGATATCTGCTTTAAGCTTCTGTCCGTCGTCATGCATGTTTGGGCAATCATGATGGCCTTGCTCAAATCCAGCGTCTCCGCCGCCAGTAGCTTACGCAGGATCACCTCGTGGTTGATGCTGATTACAAAGAAGTCCCGCAGCTTGTCTGCTAACGTAATTTTGAACTTACACGGTCCAGCTGAACGTCTTAGGTCGGCAACGAATTCCGATACATCCTGGCCCTCAGAATGAACGTGCGTATAGAATTGATATCTTGAGATGATGATGCCTTCATCTGGTTTGAGATGATCACGTACCAGAGCACACAATGTTTTATAGTCCTTGTCCGTTGGACATAAGAGCGAGAGGAGATTCTTTATGAGTCCATAGATTTTCGGACCGCAAACCATAAGGAGGACTGCCCGGCGCCAAAGTGCGTCTGCCTCTTTCTCCATTTTGTTGGCCACGAAGTACTGGTTCAAGCGGGCTACAAAGCTTGCCCAATCTTCTCCCTCCACGAATCGCTCCAGAATTCCAACTGTGCTCATTTTTGCATGCAAAGGTTCTTGTTACCTTGTCGCCAAATGTTATGTATGCAATAACTCAATAGACTGAATACTGTAAACTCCAAACAGGTACAAACCTGGCTCTACTTTATTCGGGCCCAAAGTGATTACATTACAAGATGGCTGGCCTTTTATACCTGGGCCACACACATGTGCGCACAGCCCAATGACGTCCGACAGTGGCACCACCTGGTGGCTAGTAAACCCAAGCATACATATACATGACAAGTTATAAGTGCACTACGATCAGCCTTCTGTTGAAGTGTTTGCTCTGCTCGAGATTGCCAGCTCATATGTCTCTGATTTAACAGTGTGATGTTTTCCATTTTCTGTGCAGCTATTTTTCACACTTCGAGCATCATTTTTCTTTGAATGCTTAACACTTTCTGGCCATTTTAGAAATGAGGTTTTGAGGCTCACAGAAAAGTTGTAGATTTCTCGGGGAGGTTTGTTGTAAAGATGCAAGAAATCGTGAATTGGAAGAAATAACTTGAGACTAAAAAGTCTCTTCAGCCTGGTGTTAGAATTGAAAGATTCATTTCATGGGACAATAGCTAAAGCGGCTTGAACAGCACGAACATAAATAACTGATAATGGGCAGCTCCAAACATCTGAAGGCCAAGAACGGCCTGTCTGACTCCAACCTTGGGAGCATGTGGAAGAGGGTTTCACCCAAGAGTTGAAATAAAGAACCCGACATATCATAGATTAAACGGTCCTGCCAATATGCTACTCCAGGCCCACCCCTAAAAAGAGAATTAAAAAAAGATCTAAAAGGCGTTTCAGAGTAGACAATGAAGATCAGAACTGTCTGTCGCACCAGCTGTCTGTCCGATCGGGACTAGTACCAGCTACTTGTCACGGTCGTATGTCTACTATGTCTATCCTGATTGTGTGTTGTTTTTGACTATGTTTGAATTACCACTCCCTTAATAAAATGCCTTATAACTCCTAAGACCCTTTGGGTATCTGTGTGTGACCTGTGATCCTAATCTTACAAAGAGAAAAAGCTCTGCAACGCCACAGAGAGAAACATAGAAACATAGAAACATAGAAAATAGGTGCAGGAGTAGGCCATTCGGCCCTTCGAGCCTGCACCACCATTTAATATGATCATGGCTGATCATGCAACTTCAGTACCCCATTCCTGCTTTCTCTCCATACCCTTTGATCCCTTTAGCCGTAAGGGCCACATCTAACTCCCTTTTGAATATATCTAATGAATTGGCCTCAACAACTTTCTGTGGTAGAGAATTCCACAGGTTCACAATTCTCTGAGTGAAGAAGTTTCTCCTCATCTCAGTCTGAAATGGCTTACCCCTTATCCTTAGACTGTGACCCCTGGTTCTGGACTTCCCCAACATCGGGAACATTCTTCTTCCATCTAACCTGCCCAAAAGAAATGGGATGATTGAAGAAAGAGATGATTACACTTCCAGGATTCTTTACACATCAGGGAAAATAAGGAAGACTAACCCAGCAGCTGGAGGCTTTGTCTCATTCTGTTTTGATAAGGATCCAAGCCCCTGTGCGGGATAACAATTCTGATGCAGATAATAGTTTGCTGAGTGCAATGCCATTTTAAAGACAAGGGAGCCGATTTTCAGTGTTAGATCTCTTAATTTCCAATGAAATACGAACTCTGATTCTAGTTTTAACTTTTTCATCTTGGCAGAGAGCAATAACAAGTTCTTGGCTTTAAGCCAGGTCTTTGTTCTTCTGGCACCACATGGCCAAAATGGCTGTATTTATACCGGGTTCAATTTACAGAAAAGAACTTGCCTTCTTTGACCTTATTGGCTCACTACCCAAGGTCCGAAAATGTCAAGTTGATTGATGGCTTAATGCAACATGCTACCACTCACGTAGCATCTCTGACTTGTTGTCTGTGAATTTTCACAGCCTGTCTAAATGCAGCCTGGCTGCAGAGCTTGAATTCTCTATCAATCCCCCTTTTGATTCTTTCACAAACTGAATCATAAAACTTCAGGTATCACTGGTTAAACATTCTACAAAATAATTTCATACATGTTAATAGAGTTTCCTTCTAAAATTTGTTGATGTGTTTCGCCACATGTCCGGACTAGTAGCTTCCACACAAATTTACACCAACCCGAGTTCCATCGTGGCCACAATGGAAGTCTGGTTTTCGTAGGTTAATTAACCTTATTCCAATTTAATCCAAATCAATATCTTAATTCAACCAGTAAACAACCTTTCCTTAAGCATAACATACCCCTGTGCCACGTACAGACGGTCTGCTGGGACCTGCAAGGTGTCTCACCTGCGGGACAGCAGCTACAGCCGCCTGGTCGCAACAATATTTAATCAACATAAACAAACAATATAAAAGTAAAACAATTACAATAAATAGAATTAAACCTTCCATCAATGAAGTTCCTATTGAACCTAGCCATTCAGTGGCTCCACTCCACAAAGTGAATGATGGGGGTTGCTTAAGTTTTTCTACCTCCTTTTGGATATGCTCCGCTAAGTGGGTAATTTCTTCAGAGCTATCTGGGATATATGTGCAACACTCAGTTCCGAGTAGGGCGCAAGTACCTCCCTTTTCAGCCAGGATGTAATCAAGGGCCAGTCTATTCTGTATGGCTACTGTGCGGATTGCTACCATTTCTGTATTGATTTTAACTAGGGCCTCTGAGGTATCATTGGCTACTCGTTCCACAACGGATGCCATGTTAATGGATTCCCTTGCCAGTTTGGCGGTCCCATACCCAGGGATCAGAATGGCAAAGAACTGTTTCTGTGATAGCTCTCTTAGGACGGTGTAAATGTTCCGACAGTGACTTTATATGATACATATAAGGCACAATGTAGGCTAAATAGCAGGATCCCATCCAATTCTGGGGCAGCCAAGGGTAGGCCTTGTGGCCACACACCCAATAGGTGCCATTATATGCAATGAATGTTAACTGTTTCTTTGTCAGCAACACTCCGGGGCCTGTCCAGGCTTTTCCATCTGTTTTATTCAGAATCCCCGTTACGTTAAAAATTCCCACATCGGCCCAGTTTGGACGGTTCCGTGGCTTGATTATATTATAATTCCAGGAGCAGTTACTATACCCCATATTTTGGCCTCCTTTGATGTTTCTAATCAGACAGACCTATTCCCCCGGTCTTCCAATTCCCGTTGTATTAGTGTAACAAAAAATGGGGGCCGTTTGGAATTATTGTAGCACGGTTGGTATCCCCCTTCAAAGGTAGTCAGATTGTAACCTGCTGACTTTCATTTACGTGCCCAGTTTTCCGTATCCTGAAACGCATTGCCTGTTTTATTTTGATTAATTATCCACTCAGCCATTTCCGAGATATTCAAGGGAACTGGCCTCAAGGGAATCCCTCCCTTTGAGTGAATAGGAATATGCGCACACACCCAACAACTAGAAATGTTACCTCGTTTGGCATAAATGTATGACATATATAAAAAGGTATTTACATGTAATTCCCTTGCTACCCTACTATTTCCCTTTGGTGCAGAAGGTCAGCTAGTAAGAAGTAGGCCTATGCCTAGAATACCTACAATCAATAATACAGTAAATTTATACATTTTCGCAAAAAGTAATTGTCCTTATTAGATTTCAGCTTCAGTTATGGGTGCTCGTTTAACGTGTGAAGCGTGGATCCAGGCTTTCTTTCCTTGGACTTTAACAACTGCCTGGGTGGTCAATAACACTTGATAAGGTTCCTCCCACTTGGCACCCAAAGGTTCTTTATGCAACTTTTTCACATACACCCAGACTCCCGGGATGATGTCGTGTCCTCCTTCGGGTGGATTACCCCAAGCTGCCGATACCTGTCGGGAAACAGAACTAATAGCATTGGTTAAGTTCTGACAGTATGATAACAAAGTGTCACTCATTAAGTGAACATCAGCTTTCCGTAAATCGATAGTTCCTGGCAGCGACATGGGTCTTTCTGTTATAATTTCAAATGGGCTTAGACCTGTAGTTCTGTTCGGGGTTGCCCTAATGCTACATAGCACTATTGGTAGTGCCTGGGGCCATGGTGTTCCTTCAATTCTTTTTTCTTCAAAGTTCTAATTGACCATGTCACCCGACCATCCTCAAAATGCAACGATGAATCTACTTGGATTAGAACGTCCATTCCCAAAAGGGGTTGATCTACTGGGCCTATCCAGACCGGCGTGGTTAGTTCATGTGGACCCAGCCCTATAAGTACCGGTGTTGTCCTTTTAATTTCCATTTTATGGCCTCCAACTCCATAGGCTGTACGTGCCCTACCATCCAACGGCAAAAAGTCTCCATATTGTAGGGGTAAGCATGTTAATTCCGCCCCTGTGTCAAAAATACAGTCCACATCCTTATCGCCCACCCTCACAGTTATATATAGCCCATCTCCCCTTTGTTGTATTAGTGCGAGGAGGTGGGCCAGGGTGGGCTCTAATCGTTTTTTGCCATCCCAAGTAACTCCTTCTGTTGTTGTATTGTCAGTCGCTTAAATGCTTCTATGAGGTCGTTATCTTGTGACAAGCCTGGCTTGTTGGCTGAATTGTATCCCTGGCTGCGTCCTCTTCCCCAGCCATGACCTTTCTGTTTTGCCCTGCACGTCTTGGCCCAGTGACCTTCTTTCCCACAATAATGATATTTTCCGGGTAATTTTCCTAATGACTGTTTATCGGAATCCTGGGATTTCCATCCCATAGCCTGTACAGCTCGGACTTTAGCTCCCATATCCCGATCTAATTGGTTACATCGATCCACCAATGCTGCAAAGGTAGTTCCTCTACCTTCCCAGTCCGGTAACACTACCTTAAGCATTTTGGACAGTTCTGGCTTTAGACCTGCCACGAAAGCTACTTTCAGGGATCCAAACGCTTGTTCATCCATTTCCTCATCCGTATTATTCGTACCCGAATGCTCTAGCCACGTGCATCTAAACCGCTCGTCATACTCCAGGACCTCCTCTGTTCCTTTCTGTTGGCAGGCTGCAATTTTTCCCCAGTCTGTCTTAGCTGGACTGAAGGCTTGCAGCCAGTGTTTAATCGCCTCCCATCCTGCGTCTAATTCTTGCTCATTCTGCTCCAAAGCTTCATCTACCTTGTCGTGCAATTTTCTTCCCTGTGTTTTTGGCACCATTATGGTCAAAATTTGCACTCCGTCCCAGGGATGAAGTTGATATATATTTCTTAAGCGGTCCAATTGGTCCCACGTTTTTACTCCCCCTTTCTTTGGATTGGGCAATTCCTTGGACCATTTATCAATTTTCTCTGGGTCTGCCGGAGCATGAACTAAGTATTCTGCATGCACCCTTCTCTTTGTTTTTTTGGTTCCGCCCTCATCCGCAGTCTCTTCTGATTTGACTACAACTCGTCTTTTTTTAAACGGGGCAAAGCGCACCCCTAATTCTTCATCATCCTCCGACACTGTATTGTCGGAGGATTCAGAATCCGTGTCTATTCCTCGGTCGTGTCTTCGGGTTTGCGCTTTTAATTTATCCAAACATGGGTACCCTGGGAATTGATCAATACATTTTCCTTTTCCTATTACTGTCTCTTGACCTAATGATTTTTTCCATTCTTTAATTTCACCTTTAAGATCTTTAACTTCCGCTTCCAGCTTTTCAAGTTCAAGCTTTTTCTGTCGCAGCTGTGCACAAACTGCTTGCAATTGATCCTTTGTACTGGTCAGTTCTCGATCATGTTTGGAACGCATTATAATTTCATTCCGGTTTCGAATTTGGCCCATAACCGCTAGGGACCATCTAGTTCGCTCTTTATTTTTCATACGGGTCGTTTTTCCCCAGACCCTTTTAATCTCGTCCAAGGACCATTGTCCTTTGGAGGTTCCGTACTTTTGTTCGATCTTAATACAGGTTTTAGATAAGTTGAATTGTTTCTCTCTGTATTCTTTCAACTGTTCGAGGATTTCATCTAGTGAAACTTCAGGTGGTGCCTGCCCACCTTTAACAGTTGTAGGCAATTCTTTGTTCTTGTCTCCTGCTGCCATTTCTTTACTGAGTTCTTTACTGGGGTCTCGAGTCGTAGGCTTGCTAGCCGATCAATAGGTCGGTGATTAATTAACTAACACACCGCCGAAGTTTAGACGTCTATGGGACCTCGAGCCGACTACCAACCGGAGGGTTCGCAAACCGGAGGCTTTCGGAATCGCGTAGAAGGAGAGGCGAATTTAGACTTTTGACCGAGGACTTTTTAAAAAGAGGAGTCCTTACCTCAGTATGTAGGTCCGATGTCCAAAATTCAGTTTCTTTCCTCAGCGATCCTGTTCGCAGCGCCAAAATTGTTAGATCTCTTAATTTCCAATGAAATACGAACTCCGATTGTAGTTTTAACTTTTTAATCTTGGCAGAGAGCAATAACAAGTTCTTGGCTTTAAGCCAGGTCTTTGTTCTTCTGTCACCACATGACCAAAATGGCTGTATTTATACCGGGTTCAATTTACAGAAAAGAACTCGCCTTCTTTGACCTTATTGGCTCACTACCCAAGGTCCGAAAATGTCAAGTTGATTGATGGCTTAATGCAACATGCTACCACTCACGTAGCATCTCTGACTTGTTGTCTGTGAATTTTCACAGCCTGTCTAAATGCAGCCTGGCTGCAGAGCTTGAATTCTCTATCATTCAGCAAGGCCTCCGCCCGCCCAAGTGCCACCCAAGTGCCGCCAAGGATGGAGTCGGGTCCACGGAGGGTCGAAGGCCTGAAAAAGAAAACCAACAGCAAAACATTTTTTAAAAGTGTCCGAAGATCTTCAGAGGACCCCATCCAGGTAAGTCACAGTTGAAAAAAAGTATTCAAATGTTCACTTACCTTTTTTTTCCGGTTCTTCATACTCACCGTCGGGGCAGACAAGCCTCCAGTCACCGGTCCACCCCCATTCTGCCGCCGAGTCCCGCCGACTCCCGCCCACAGGAATCTGGGAGCTCGGCGTGCGGGAGCTCAGTTGCGCCACTCGGCCCTCCGCTGACGTCAGCGGGCGGTTCCCGGCAGCTGTCCCCTCCCGCCCGCGCCAGGCCGCCCCGAAAGTGGCACGGTGCGGATCTTCAGGAGGAATATCGGCGGCAGTCGGCGGCAGTGGGCGGTGAGGTGCTGAAAATCGGCCACTAGTTCTTGATATTCTTCACATGGGGCATGTTCATCTGTTCGGTTTATCTTCATCTGTTGGTGTTGTAGGAAGGCAAAGGCACCTGCTGGATATATAAATATATATGTATGTCTGTACGTTTAAAATGTTAGCCAACTATAAAATGGCTGCCAGGGGGCTTAGCAAAGCATGATGGGGGCTCGGTTAGCCAAGTTAACTAAAGCTGCTGACTGAGCACTGAACCTGCAGAGCCTGGTCTCAGGAATGTCTAGAATCAACAGCTTGAGACAAGATAGTATATAGAACACTGCGGTACCTAGTACGGAATGTCCTCAAGTCAGTGACCCCCATATAGGGTGCTTAGCAACCATAGAGATAAGGAGCTAGGCACTGGCAGAATCCATGAGCAACGAAGTTAAGGGGGGCCTGGAGAGCATCACACGGATAGGGATCAGCCCCCAACTGTCACAAACTGATCATGCAGCCCCCTGATGTACCAGGGTTAATTCTATTGGCCCATTTAAACCTATAAGTAATCTATAATCATGATGATTGGATTGTGCCCAGCCGAAGTGGGCTGAGTAACTGTAATGAACTATTGTAAAACATATAAATATCGATGAATTTCTTTGTTCGGTGGAGAGAGGTGCCTGGACTTAGACCAGAGGCTTCCTCCACACCGGCGTAAATAAAGACCGTTTTGGCGTTGGAACTGATCCCGAGTGTTGAGTGATTCTTGCGAGAAAACATTCACGCTAACAGTTGGCATACCTGGTTCTGGATTATCAGGCAAAGCTAGTCAGACTTCCTTTTCCAGGGGAAACTTTTCTGGTGAACAAGTTGAGGAAATGTTAAAAGTTTCAAGAAACAGCAACACATCCTAATCACAGGAGTGGCGGCCAAAAGCCAACCAGCTCCGAAAGCATCAGGTAACCACTCTTCAAAGTGAACCTAATTTCCTTCGGGAGTCAAGGTCATTCGTGCACAAAATTCTGAATTCTGGCACAGAACAGACAATCAACAGGGCTGAAAGATTACCCCGAACCCTCTAGCACTCCCTGTCATAATCAATCATCATCACAGGCAGCCCCTCGAATCGAGGAAGACTTGCTTCCACTCCCAAAGTGAGTCCTCTGGTGGCTGAACGGTCCGATATGAAAGCCACAGATCTTGTCACAGGTGCGACAGACATTCGTCGAGGGGAGGGGTGGGTGGGGCTGGTTTGCCGCGCGCTCCTTCCGCTGCCTGCGCTTGGCCTCTTCACGCTATTTGCGTCGAGACTCGAGGAGCTCAACACCCTCCCGGATGCACTTTCTCCACCTCGGGCGCTCTTCGGCCAGGGTCTCCCAGGTGTCAGTGGTGATGTCGCACATTATCAGGGAGGCTTTGAGGGTGTCCTTGTAATGTTTCCGCTGCCCACCTTTGGCTCGTTTGCCATAAAGCATTTGCTTAGGGAGTCTCGTATCTGGCATGCGAACTACGTGGCCTGCCCAGCAAAGCTGATCGAGCTGCTATAAACCCTTAACATGACTAACGGTTTCTTCTTTCTCAGATTCTGGTTTGACATCAGCATAGAAGAGACTGCAACATCTTCTTGAAGTTACGAGATAGCAGCCAGTCAAATGGAAGAGATGGTCTTAGAATCCTCAGTCAAAATTGCTTCTCACCAGCCATCTTACACAAGAACATAAGAAATAGGAGCAGGAGTAGGCCATTTGGCCCCTCGAGCCTGCTCCACCATTCAATAAGATCATGGCTGATCTGATCTTGGCCTCAACTCCACTTCCCTGCCCGCTCCCCATAACCCTTTACTCCCTTATCACTCAAAAATCTGTCTATCTCCATCTTAAATATATTCAATGACCCAGCCTCCACAGCGCTCTGGGATAGAGAATTCCAAAGATTCCCAACCCTCTGAGAGAAGAAATTCCTCCTCATTTCCATTTTAAATGGGCAACCTCTTATTCTGAAACTATACCCTCTAGTTCTGGATTCCCCCATCAGGGGAAACATCCTCTCTGCATCTACCTTGTCGAGCCCCCTCAGAATCTTATACGTTTCAATAAGATCACCTCTCATTCTTCTAAACTCCAATGAGTATAGGCCCAACCTGCTCAACCTTTCTTCATAAGATAACCTCATCTTCTCTCTTTCAAAGTAATTGTTTGATTGCTCAGCTTATGTTAAACCAGTGAAGTTAAAGATCTTACTCCTGATATTTCTCACAATATCAGAAAATAATGCCCTTAACCTGCGCTCCTCCAATTCTATCCTTTTGCGCATCTCTGATTTTCTTGCTCCACCACTGGTGGCCATGCCTTCAGCTGGTTCAGCCCTCGGCTCTGGAATTCCCTCCCTAAGCCTCTCTGCCCCTCTACCTCTCTCTCCTCCTTTAAGACCCTCCTTGAAACCTACCTCTTTGACCAAGCTTTTGATCGCCTGCCCCGAATATCCCCTTGTGTGGCTCGAGTGTCAAATATTGTTTGATAATCGCTCCTGTGAAGCACCTTGGGATGTTTCACTACAGTAAAGGAGCTATATAAATGCAAGTTGTTGTTGTGAGAAACTTTTTCTGTTTATGGGGGGAGTTTAGGCCAAGGGGACCCAACAGTAAAATCAGAACCAGGCCATTTAGGAGCGGTTAGCAAACACATCTTCATGCAATGTGTGTTCGAAGTGTGGAACTCTGTCCCACAAAAAGCAGTAGATGTTAGCTCAACTAATAATTTTAAATCTGGGATCGATAGAATTTTGCTTGACAAGGGCATTAAGGGACATGGAGCTAAGGCAAGTAAACTCTGTTTCTCTCCACAGTTGCTGCCTGACCCGCTGAGATTTCCAGCATTTTGTTTTTATTTCTGGTTCCAGCAATATTTTGCTTTTGTCTTAGTGTTTAATTCACTGCCATATCTCTTCCAGGAATGCCCGCCTTGAAGAAGTTCTGCTCTTCCCTCAGACGGGATTTCCGTTTGTCTCTTTTACCTTGTTCATCTTCTTTGCTTTCTGTTTCCTCCCCTCCCCCCTTGCCCTGCCCCTGCACCTCCTCAAGAATCTGTTGCATCTCGAACTTTTCGAGTTCTGACAAAGGGTCACAGACCCGAAACGTTAACTCTGTTTCTCTCTCCACAGATGCTACCCGACCCTCTGAGATTTCCAGCATTTTCTGTTTTTATTATATTATAAATAGAATTAGTCATGATCTCATTGAATGGCGGAATAGGCTCGAGGGGCTGAATGGCCACCTCGTGTTCTTACTTCGAGGAGGACGCTAGGAGGCTGCAGGGTGACTTGGACAGGTTAGGTGAATGGACAAATGCATGGCAGATACAGTATATTGTGGATAAGTGTGAGGTTATCCACTTTGGTGGTTAAAAACAAGAAGGCAGATTATTATCTGAATGGTGACAGATTCGTAAAAGGGGAGGTGCAACGAGACCTGGGTGTCATGGTATGTCATTCATTGAAGGTAGGCAGTAAAGAAAGCAAATGGCATGCTGGCCTTCATAGCGAGGGTATTTGAGTATAGGAGCAGGGAGGTATTATTGCACTTGTACAGGGCCTTGGTGAGGCCTCACCTTGAATATTGTGTGCAGTTTTGGTCTCCTAATCTGAGGAAGGACATTCTTGCTATTGAGGGTGATATATCCTTACTATGAGAGAGGATTAATTAGCAATCTCGTTGTGCGAGGCCCCTTGGGGAAGAGTGACCATAATATGGTGGAATTCTGCATTAGGATGGAGAATGAATCAGTTAATTCAGAGACCATGGTCCAGAACTTAAAGAAGGGTAACTTTGAAGGTATGAGGCGTGAATTGGCTAGGATAGATTGGTGAATGATACTGAAGGGGTTGACTGTGGATGGGCAATGGCAGACATTTAGAGACCGCATGGATGAACTACAACAATTGTACATTCCTGTCTGTCATAAGAATAAAAAAGGGAAGGTGGCTCAACCGTGGCTATCTAGGGAAATCAGGGATAGCATTAAAGTCAAGGAAGTGGCATACAAATTGGCCAGAAATAGCAGCGAACCTGGGGACTGGGAGAAATTTAGAACTCAGCAGAGGAGGACAAAGGGTTTGATTAGGGCAGGGAAAATGGAGTACGAGAAGAAGCTTGCTGGGAACATTAAGACGGATTGCAAAAGTTTCTATAGATATGTAAAGAGAAAAAGGTTAGTAAAGACAAACGTAGGTCCCCTGCAGTCAGAATCAGGGTGTGTCATAACGGGGAACAAAGAAATGGCGGACCAATTGAACAAGTACTTTGGTTCGGTATTCACTGACGAGGACACAAACAACCTTCCGGATATAAAAGGGGTCGGAGGGTCTAGTAAGGAGGAGGAACTGAGGGAAATCCTTATTAGTCGGGAAATTGTGTTGGGGAAATTGATGGGATTGAAGGCCGATAAATCCCCAGGGCCTGATGGACTGCATCCCAGAGTACTTAAGGAGGTGGCCTTGGAAATAGTGGATGCATTGACAGTCATTTTCCAACATTCCATTGACTCTGGATCAGTTCCTATCGAGTGGAGGGTAGCCAATGTAACCCCACTTTTTAAAAAAGGAGGGAGAGAGAAAACAGGGAATTACAGACCGGTCAGCCTGACATCGGTAGTGGGTAAAATGATGGAATCAATTATTAAGGATGTCATAGCAGTGCATTTAGAAAGAGGTAATATGATAGGTCCAAGTCAGCATGGATTTGTGAAAGGGAAATCATGCTTGACAAATCTTCTGGAATTTTTTGAGGATGTTTCCAGTAGAGTGGACAAGGGAGAACCAGTTGATGTGGTATATTTGGACTTTCAGAAGGCTTTCGACAAGGTCCCACACAAGAGATTAATGTGCAAAGTTAAAGCACATGGGATTGGGGGTAGTGTGCTGACATGGATTGAGAACTGGTTGTCAGACAGGAAGCAAAGAGTAGGAGTAAATGGGGACTTTTCGGAATGGCAGGCAGTGACTAGTGGGGTACCGCAAGGCTCTGTGCTGGGGCCCCAGCTGTTTACACTGTACATTAATGATTTAGACGAGGGGATTAAATGTATTATCTCCAAATTTGGGGATGACACTAAGTTGGGTGGCAGTGTGAGCTGCAAGGAGGATTCTATGAGGCTGCAGAGCGACTTGGATAGGTTAGGTGAGTGGGCAAATGCATGGCAGATGAAGTATAATGTGGATAAATGTGAGGTTATCCACTTTGGTGGTAAAAACAGAGAGACAGACTATTATCTGAATGGTGACAGATTAGGAAAAGGGCAGGTGCAAAGAGACCTGGGTGTCATGGTACATCAGTCATTGAAGGTTGGCATGCAGGTACAGCAGGCGGTTAAGAAAGCAAATGGCATCTTGGCCTTCATAGCGAGGGGATTTGAGTACAGGGGCAGGGAGGTGTTGCTACAATTGTACAGGGCCTTGGTGAGGCCACACCTGGAGTATTGTGTACAGTTTTGGTCTCCTAACCTGAGGAAGGACATTCTTGCTATTGAGGGAGTGCAGCGAAGGTTCACCAGACTGATTCCCGGGATGGCGGGATTGACCTATCAAGAAAGACTGGATCAACTGGGCTTGTATTCACTGGAGTTCAGAAGAATGAGAGGGGACCTCATAGAAACGTTTAAAATTCTGACGGGGTTAGACAGGTTAGATGCAGGAAGAATGTTCCCAATGTTGGGGAAGTCCAGAACCAGGGGACACAGTCTAAGGATAAGGGGGAAGCCATTTAGGACCGAGATGAGGAGGAATTTCTTCACCCAGAGAGTGGTGAACCTGTGGAATTCTCTACCACAGAAAGTTGTTGAGGCCAATTCACTAAATATATTCAAAAAGGAGTTAGATGAAGTCCTTACTACTAGGGGAATCAAGGGGTATGGTGAGAAAGTAGGAATGGGGTACTGAAGTTGCATGTTCAGCCATGAACTCATTGAATGGCGGTGCAGGCTAGAAGGGCCGAATGGCCTACTCCTGCACCTATTTTCTATGTTTCTATGTTTCTATACAGTATAAATGCACACGAGGCCCATACTTGCGAGAAGGTCACTCTGTGACCAGTTACCTTTATTACCAAGACCTCAAAGTGATGAAGGGGGGTGGAGCTTCCCCTTTTATACCTGAAAGTCCAGGTTAGGAGTGTCTCCCACAAGTTTGCCCCTTGTGGTCAATGTTCTCAAGGCGTACAACTTAGGTCAGCTTATACATGGGTTACAATGATAGTTGAATACATGACATCACCTCCCCCCCAAAGTCTTATGGGGATCACAGGTTAAGTCTCTCTGGTGGTTTATGCTCCCTTGTAGAGCGCCTGAGTTGGGGCTCCGGTTGTTGGGCGCTGGCCTGAGTGTCTGCTGTTTGCGGTGCCTCAGGCCTGTCCGGACTGCCCACAGTGACTGGGCTCTCCTCCACTTGGTTCCTGTGTTCGGTCACCTGTGGTGGAATAAACTCTACATCGTGTTCTTCCTCTGCTTCTTCTATGGGGTTGCTGAACCTCCTTTTAGTTTGATCCACATGTTTGCGGCAGATTTGTCCATTGGTAAGTTTAACTACCAAAACCCTATTCACCTCTTTGGCAATCACAGTGCCTGCAAGCCATTTGGGCCCTGCAGCGTAATTAAGGACAAAAACAGGTTCATTGACATCAATACATCGCGCCCTCGCATTCCTGTCATGGTAGTCACATTGTGACTGACGCCTGCTCTCAACAATTTCTTTCATTGCAGGGTGTATAAGGGATAACCTGGTTTTGAATGTCCTTTTCATTAGCAGCTCTGCGGGTGGAACCCCTGTGAGCGAGTGTGGTCGGGATCTATTGGCCAACAGGAGGCGTGATAAGCGGCTTTGTAGGGAACCCCCTTGGATTCTGAGCATCCCCTATTTGATTATCTGCACTGCTTGTTCCGCCTGGCCGTTTGAGGCCGGCTTGAATGGTGCCGTTCTGACATGGTTGATTCCATTGCCTGCCATGAAGTCCTGGAATTCAGTGCTTGTGAAGCACGGGCCATTGTCGCTGACCAAGACATCCGGTAGACCATGGGCGCCGAACATTACCCGTAGACTTTCTACCGTGGTAGAGGATGTGCTTGAATTTAAAATGGCACACTCAATTCATTTGGAGTAGGCGTCTACTACAACCAAAAACATTTTTCCCATGAAAGGACCTGCGTAGTCCACATGGATGCGTGACCATGGCTTGGCGGGCCAGGACCAGGGGCAAAGGGGGGCTTCCCTGGGTGCATTGCCCAGCTGAGCACACGTGTTGCACCTGCGAACACAAAGTTCCAGGTCTGCATCTATCCCTGGCGACCAAACGTGTGACCTGGCAATTGCCTTCATCATGACAATGCCCGGGTGCTCATTGTGAAGTTCTCTGATAAACACCTCTCTGCCCTTCTGGGGCATGACTACTCAGTTTCCCCACAGTAGGCAATCGGCCTGAATCGAGAGTTCATCCTTGCGCCTATGAAACGGTTTAAATTCCTCAGGGCATGCCCCGTACGTGGCTGCCCAGTCCCCATTCAGGACACATTTCTTAACTAAAGACAGTAGCAGGTCTTTATTTGTCCAGACTTTAATCTGACGGGCTGTCACAGGTGAGCCTTCACTTTGGAAGGCTTCAACAGCCATGACCCTCTCAGCATCATGCTCAGTTGCCCCCTCAGTGGTGGTTAGTGGGAGCCTGCTGAGTGCATCGGCGCAGTTTTCAGTGCCCGGTCTGTGCCAAATTGTGTAGTCATAGGTGGTTAACGTGAGTGCCCACCTCTTATGCGGGCCGATGCATTCGCATTTATGGCCTTGTTGTCGGCCAAAAGGGACGTTAGGGGTTTGTGATCCTTCTCCAGCTCAAATTTCCTGCCAAACAGGTACTGGTGCATTTTTTTTACTGCATGTACGCATGCTAATGCTTCCTTTTCTACCATCCCGTAGCCCCTTTCTGCCTGGGACAGACCTCTGGAGGCATAAGCTACCGGCTGTAACTGACCATTGGCATTCACATGCTGCAACACATACCCGACCCCATAGGATGACGCATCGCACGTTAAAACAAGTTTCTTACACGGGTCATATAGCGTTAACAGATTGTTGGAGCATAACAAATTGCGTGGTCTATCAAAAGCCCTTTCCTGGCTGTCCCCCCCAGACCCAATTGCGACCTTTGCTTAGGAGCACGTATAGCGCTCTAACAGCGTGCTCAATTTGGGAAAAAAGTTACCAAAATAGTTCAGGAGCCCCAGGAACGAACGCAGCTCCGTTGTGTTACGGGGTCTGGGTGCTCTCTGGATCGCTTCCGTTTTGGACGCAGTAGGTCTGATCCCGTCTGCTGCTACCCTCCTCCCCAGGAATTCTACCGCTGGAGCTAAGAAGACGCACTTCGCCTTTTTCAGTCGCAGCCCTACCCGGTCCAGTCTGCGTAGCACCTCCTCCAGGTTGTGGAGGTGTTCTTCAGTATCGCGACCCGTGATGAGGATGTCGTCTTGAAAAACCACCGTCCTTGGAATCGACTTGAGGAGGCGTTCCATATTTCGCTGAAAGATCACGGCGTCCGAACGAATCCCGAACGGACATCTGATATACTCAAACAACCCCTTGTCGTAATGGTGGTCAGCTTCTTCGACTCACTTGCCAGCTCTTGGGTCGTGTCAGCTGAGGTCACATCCAATTTTGAAAAGAGTTTGCCACTGGATAGCATCGCAAAGAGGTCCTCCGCTCACGGTAGCAGCTACTGGTCTTGGAGTGACACCCGATTGATGGTGGCCTTGTAATCGCCACATATCCTGACTGATATTGAGCACCGGCACGATCGGGCTCGCCCAGTCACTGAATTTGACTGGCGAGATGATGCCTTCCCTCGGCAGGCGGCCCAATTCGCATTCTATCTTTTCCTGCATCACGTATGGCACCGCTCTGGCCTTGTGATGTACTGGCCTGGCGTCCGGGTTTATGTGAATCACTACCTTGGCCCCCATGACAGTGCCGATGCTGAGTTGAAATAATGAGTCAAATTTGTCCAGGACCAGTGAGAATGATACTCGCTCCACAGAAGAAATTGCATTGACATCACCCCATTTCCAGTTCATGACAGCAAGCCAACTCCTCCCCAGTAGCAAATCTTTGTGGGTCACGACTATCGTGGCGCTGCCTAGCACCGGAATGATCTCCTTTGTATATGTCCGTAGCTGTGCATTAATCGGCAATATTTTTGGCCTCCTGGCCTTGGACACCCACAACCTTTCGAACTGTTTGATACTCATCAGGGACTGGCTGGCCCCCGTGTCTAGCTCCATTAATACTTGTATGCCATTGAGGAGCACTTTCATCATTATTGGTGGCGTCCTGGTATATGAACTGTATATGTGCTCCACATGAACTCGCTGAACTTCAGCTTCCAGCGATTTCCCCTAATATTAATTTGGCCTCGTAGGGTTTACATCGGGCCCGTCCTCCTCGTACATCAACCTGGCTGCAGGCTTCCTGCACATATGCGCCAAGTGACCGCTGACGTTGCAGTTTCTGCAGGTATATTGCTGATACCTGCAAGCTCTGGCTGGGTGTTTGCCTCTACATCTCCAGCATGAGCTGGAGGCCCCTTTGTTGGAAACAAAAGGTCCATTACCAGTCAATCGTCTCTGACTGTCTCTGTAACTGTCCTTAAGCGCACCATTAACAGGTGTTGATGACCCCATTACTGGCCGCATTGTCCATTGTGATGGCATGAATCGCCGTTTAGCTAGCCATTGTCTCTGTTGAATTCCCCCTTTGGGTTCGACTATGTAAGAGAAATTTGGCATTAGGGGTACCAGCGGGACAAGGGTTAAAGTGCTGGTTCCTGCACTGGCCCATAAGGAGGTAAAAGGCCTCTCGTCGGCCTTGTACCAAGGCTCCAGAAGTTATCAATTCAATAATATTCTGACAGGATATGATGTGAGAACCTAAACAGACATTGATAAGACCTTGCGAAGAGGCTCGAGGCAGACTCACGGGCACCAAGGAGAATCAACAAATTCTGACCTAATGAAGTCATTCTAGTCACAGGCTAAGGTGGTCACGAGGGTCTTGGCCTGTCAATCCAAAGTAGCACTAATAAGGTAGTCCAATTAGAGAAGTAGCACTGATAAGGTAGTTCAATTAGAAATCTAGGGAGGTCTTGTCCGGGAACAGAAGGGTTTTGAATTGTATAAAAGTTGTATGATTGTGCTGTTCGGAGAGCATCTCCACTCACAGGCGGCTGTGATAAGGGATGTTCCCGGACGTTCGTAATAAAGATCGTTATACTTTGCCATCCGTCTCTGTCTGCTAACTTCGAGAATTGCTACGTGGGCGGGGGCGAGCGTCGACCCTATATATCAGTGGGCCCGCTCGTGGGAAAAGAAGCCTTCCCATTTTCCCCTTACATTTGGTGTCACGAACAGGATACGGACTTCCTGAACGGAACAATAACCCAGCTGTTGGGGTGAGTATTTTTTAATTTACCACCTTCAAGTTAGAGCTGTGTCATTGTAAGCCGCAAGGGAAGGACATCCGTACAAAAGAACCATGTAGTGAGTCCCGGAGGGACGGAGACAGAGGACAAGGACGATCTAGGGGTGAAAGGGGGTCAAAAGGTGCATCCTAAAACGCGCGCGTGGAGGTAGCATGGCAGTGCAAGGGTACGACGCAAAGGAAGATATAGAGAGAGGTCTATTGACCTGAAGCGGTACGAGCGCACGGTGCAGGGGCGAGAGAGAGGGAATAGAGACAACGTCCCGGGCAGTGACGGGATATATTGACCCAAAGTGTGCAGTGGTACGAGTGTACGGCGCCAAGGGAAGACATCTAAATAGCGTCCTGCATACCTGACATGAATTTAAGGGAGTACCCAAAACCCTCATAGCCCCGAAGAAGATGGCTAACACGGCTATTGAAAAGGCGAATAAAACCAATCATTAATTGTAACTTGCGTAACTACATAATGGTATAAAAAAGCTGGTGGTGAACTATCTGCGAAGGTGTAAAAGGGACTTTTGAAAAATGTTAAAACAGCAAGCTTTAGCAGTTTAGAAAAAACATTGTAATGACCTTGAAACTGGAATTTGAGATAACGAAAAGCAGCCCTTGAAGCCTACATGCTAGACTCCGTTCTAGTTATGGAGAAAAGAAAAAGATAAAGACGCCACTTGGAAAGTAAACAAATTGAATGAATTTGAAAGAAAAAGTGTCTTCGATTGTCTGATGATTTTAAATTAACAAATTTACGGAGTCACGAGCCCTCCGTGTAAAATACAAAACCTAATTTGAAGAAAGGTGATCTGAAAAAAAGACGTAGCGCACTAATTAGGTGCTGGAAAAAAAAGGGGTGTTTGCGATGGAAAAAGACATAACTTACTAAATACTAGTTGATATCGGCTGTGAAGAAGATATTGGTTTAATTGGAAAAAAAAGAATGTGAGGAGGTGGAAGACATAGAAACATAGAAACATAGAAAATAGGTGCAGGAGCAGGCCATTCAGCCCTTCTAGCCTGCACCGCCATTCAATGAGTTCATGGCTGAACATGAAACTTCAGTACCCCCTTCCTGCTTTCACGCCATACTCCTTGATCCCCCGAGTAGTAAGGACTTCATCTAACTCCCTTTTGAATATATTTAGTGAATTGGCCTCAACTACTTTCTGTGGTAGAGAATTCCACAGGTTCACCACTCTCTGGGTGAAGAAGTTTCTCCTTATCTCGGTCCTAAATGGCTTACCCCTTATCCTTAGACTGTGACCCCTGGTTCTGGACTTCCCCAACATTGGGAACATTCTTCCTGCATCCAACCTGTCCAAACCCGTCAGAATTTTAAACGTTTCTATGAGGTCCCCTCTCACTCTTCTGAACTCCAGTGAATACAAGCCCAGTTGATCCAGTCTTTCTTGATAGGTCAGTCCCACCATCCCGGGAATCAGTCTGGTGAATCTTCGCTGCACTCCCTCAATAGCAAGAATGTCCTTCCTCAAGTTAGGAGACCAAAACTGTACACAATACTCCAGGTGTGGCCTCACCAAGGCCCTGTACAACTGTAGCAACACCTCCCTGCCCCTGTACTCAAATCCCCTCGCTACGAAGGCCAACATGCCATTTGCTTTCTTAACTGCCTGCTGTACCTGCATGCCAACCTTCAATGACTGATGTACCATGACACCCAGGTCTCGTTGCACCTTCCCTTTTCCTAATCTGTCACCATTCAGATAATAGTCTGTCTCTCTGTTTTTACCACCAAAGTGGATAACCTCACTTTTATCCACATTATACTTCATCTGCCACGCATTTGCCCACTCACCTAACCTATCCAAGTCACTCTGCAGCCTCATAGCATCCTCCTCGTAGCTCACACTGCCACCCAACTTAGTGTCATCCGCAAATTTGGAGATACTACATTTAATCCCCTCGCCTAAATCATTAATGTACAATGTAAACAACTGGGGCCCCAGCACAGAACCCTGCGGTACCCCACTAGTCACTGCCTGCCATTCCGAAAAGTACCCATTTACTCCTACTCTTTGCTTCCTGTCTGACAACCAGTTCTCAATCCACGTCAGCACACTACCCCCAATCCCATGTGCTTTAACTTTGCACATTAATCTCTTGTGTGGGACCTTGTCGAAAGCCTTCTGAAAGTCCAAATACACCACATCAACTGGTACTCCTTTGTCCACTTTATTGGAAACATCCTCAAAAAATTCCAGAAGATTTGTCAAGCATGATCTCCCTTTCACAAATCCATGCTGACTTGGACCTATCATGTCACCATTTTCCAAATGCGCTGCTATGACATCCTTAATAATTGATTCCATCATTTTACCCACTACTGAGGTCAGGCTGACCGGTCTATAATTCCCTGCTTTCTCTCTCCCTCCTTTTTTAAAAAGTGGGGTTACATTGGCTACCCTCCACTCGATAGGAACTGATCCAGAGTCAATGGAATGTTGGAAAATGACTGTCAATGCATCCGCTATTTCCAAGGCCACCTCCTTAAGTACTCTGGGATGCAGTCCATCAGGCCCTGGGGATTTATCGGCCTTCAATCCCATCAATTTCCCCAACACAATTTCCCGACTAATAAAGATTTCCCTCAGTTCCTCCTCCTTACTAGACCCTCTGACCACTTTTATATCCGGAAGGTTGTTTGTGTCCTCCTTAGTGAATACTGAACCAAAGTACTTGTTCAATTGGTCTGCCATTTCTTTGTTCCCCGTTATGACACACCCTGATTCTGACTGCAGGGGACCTACGTTTGTCTTTACTAACCTTTTTCTCTTTACATACCTATAGAAACTTTTGCAATCCGCCTTAATGTTCCCTGCAAGCTTCTTCTCGTACTCCATTTTCCCTGCCCTAATCAAACCCTTTGTCCTCCTCTGCTGAGTTCTAAATTTCTCCCAGTCCCCAGGTTCGCTGCTATTTCTGGCCAATTTGTATGCCATTTCCTTGGCTTTAATACTATCCCTGATTTCCCTAGATAGCCACGGTTGAGCCACCTTCCCTTTTTTATTTTTACGCCAGACAGGAATGTACAATTGTTGTAATTCATCCATGCGGTCTCTAAATGTCTGCCATTGCCCATCCACAGTCAACCCCTTAAGTATCATTAGCCAATCTATCTTAGCCAATTCATGCCTCATACCTTCAAAGTTACCCTTCTTTAAGTTCTGGACTATGGTCTCTGAATTAACTGTTTCATTCTCCATCCTAATGCAGAATTCCACCATATTATGGTCACTCTTCCCCAAGGGGCCTCGCACAATGAGATTGCTAATTAATCCTCTCTCATTACACAACACCCAGTCTAAGATGGCCTCCCCCATAGTTGGTTCCTCGACATATTGGTCTAGAAAACTATCCCTTATGCACTCCAGGAAATCTTCCTCCACCGTATTGCTTCCAGTTTGGCTGGCCCAATCTATGTGCATATTAAAGTCACCCATTATAACTGCTGCACCTTTATTGCATGCACTCCTAATTTCCTGTTTGATGCCCTCCCCAACATCACTACTACTGTTTGGAGGTCTGTACACAACTCCCACTAACGATTTTTGCCCTTTAGTGTTCTGCAGCTCTACCCATATAGATTCCACATCATCCAAGCTAATGTCTTTCCTAACTATTGCATTAATCTCCTCTTTAACCAGCAATGCTACCCCACCTCCTTTTCCTTTTATTCTATCCTTCCTGAATGTTGAATACCCCTGGATGTTGAGTTACCAGCCCTGATCATCCTGGAGCCACGTCTCCGTAATCCCAATCACATCATATTTGTTAACATCTATTTGCACAGTTAATTCATCCACCTTATTGCGGATACTCCTTGCATTAAGACACAAAGCCTTCAGGCTTGCTTTTTTAACACCCTTTGTCCTTTTAGAATTTTGCTGTACAGTGGTCCTTTTTGTTCTTTGCCTTGGGTTTCTCTGCCCTCCACTTTTCCTCATCTCCTTTCTGTCTTTTGCTTTTACCTCATTTTTGTCTCCCTCTGTCTCCCTGCATAGGTTCCCATCCCCCTGCAATATTAGTTTACCTCCTCCCCAACAGCACTAGCATACACTCCCCCTAGGACATTGGTTCCGGTCCTGCCCAGGTGCAGACCGTCCGGTTTGTACTGGTCCCACCTCCCCCAGAACCGGTTCCAATGCCCCACGAATTTGAATCCCTCCCTGCTGCACCACTGCTCAAGCCATGTATTCATCTGCGCTATCCTGCGATTCCTACTCTTGACTAGCACGTGGCACTGGTAGCAATCCCAAGATTACTACTTTTGAGGTCCTACTTTTTAATTTAGCTCCTAGCTCCTTAAATTCTTTTCGTAGGACCTCATCCTTTTTTTTACCTATGTCGTCGGTACCAATGTGCACCACGACAACTGGCTGTTCTCCCTCCCATTTCAGAATGTCCTGCACCCGCTCCGAGACATCCTTGACCCTTGCACCAGGGAGGCAACATACCATCCTGGAGTCTCGGTTGCGTCCGCAGAAACGCCTATCTATTCCCCTCACCATCGAATCCCCTATCACTATCGCGCTCCCAATCTTTTTCCTGCCCTCCTTTGCAGCAGAGCCACCTACGGTGCCATGAACTTGGCTGCTGCTGCCCTCCCCTGATGAGTCATCCTCCCCAACAGTACTCAAAGCAGTGTATCTGTTTTGCAGGGGGATGACCACAAGGGACCCCTGCACTATCTTTCTTGCACTGCTCTTCCTGCTGGTCTTCCATTCCCTATCTGGCTGTGGACCCTTCTCCTGCGGTAAGACCAACTCACTACACGTGATACTCACGTCATTCTCAGCATCGTGGATGCTCCAGAGTGAATCCACCCTCAGCTCCAATTCCGCAACGTGGACCGTCAAGAGCTCGAGGCGGATACACTTCCCACACACGTAGCGCCCAGGGACACCGGAAGTGTCCCCGAGTTCCCACATGGTACAGGAGGAGCATATCACATGGCCGAGCTCTCCTGCCATGTCTTAACCTTAGATACCCTTAAATTGGTAATAACAATGTTACAGTTCACTTACTGATATAAAAAATAAAAGAAAAGCTACTCACCAATCACCAGCCAATCACTTACCCCATTGGCTGTGACATCACTTTTTGATTACTTTTTACTTCTATTTTGCTTTCTGTCCCGCTGTAGCTGCCTTTTGATAGGTCGCTCCCGCGTCTCACCAACTGCCGCTGGTTCTCGATCTCCCGCTGGGCTTTTATAGGTCGCTCCCGCGTCTCACCAACTGCCGCTGGTTCTCGATCTCCCGCTGGGCCTTTTATAGGTCGCTCCCGCGTCTCACCAACTGCCGCTGGTTCTCGATCTCCCGCTGGGCTTTTATAGGTCGCTCCCCTCTCACCAACTGCCGCTGGCTCTCGATCTCCCGCTGGGCTTTTATAGGTCGCTCCCCTCTCACCAACTGCCACTGTCATATTGATGCGGCCAAACTATCATACATCAATGATGTTCCTGCACTAACTTATGTCGTTGTCATTCGGTCACTGTGGCGGTGGAAAGACGGTTTAGTTGTGTGTAGATTCCCTCCACACACACACCAAAAAATAACAAATAAGCCATCAACGAAGTGATGTCGTTGCTCCCTGGCTTGGCACTGACGGACGACCGGGCTGCGGCTGTGAGGAGGAAGAGAAGCAGCAGCTCACTCCTGCTGTTGCCGCCTCAGCATTAGGAAATGACACTCTCCATTGATAATGATTTTGAATTACGAGGAAGTTTCACTGCAGTTTGAAGGATTTCCAAAATGGATGTTGTTTATCAAGAAAAGTCCCGAAATCTAAACAAGCAGGAGGGTTTTGAAAATAACGAGGAGAAAAGATCTAAGCTATGTGAACTCAGCACAGAAAGAAAAACTGGGAATTAGAGAATCTTACTGAATTTTTAAATTCTTATAGAAAATGGAACTGGCACGGATGTTTAGATTTTGTGCTGAGAGAGAAATAAAACACAAGATTTGCCCAGTGAACGGGACCGTAAAATGAGACGAAATGTTGGAATGTGTACGGCGTGTGTGAGGGTTGGATTTCAGTAAACAAAATAGCTATTAAAAATGTGTGGTCTCGTTTTAAAAAAAAATCTTTGGCAAGTACTTGAATTAGAAGTTAAGAAAAAATTGGAGTTTTAATCTAAAATGCCGTCTTTCCTGATGAGAAGACTTTTATTATGATGGCTTTAATAATGATTTCTGCTGTTTTAACGGATTCCTAATTTCCAAGCAAGTTTTGAAGGCACAAAGACTTAAAAAATAATTTTTCGGATGATTACGCGAAGTCACGTAGTGGCGTTGGGCTTTCTCACAAACCTGTGGAGGAGTTGGCCCTTTCCATTGGCAGCTGTTTTATACTGGACATTATTAATTTGGATTTCTTAATAGAATAAAAAAAGACTCACTTGACAGATAGAGAAAATGGTGGGATAGTCAGAATAAAAATAAAACAGAACTAGCCTATGTAATAATACTCCCCTGATACAAATAAAAGAAAGATACAGAAACAAAACAAATTCAAGAGTTAAAAGCAGATAAATAAGCTGGAAGAGATTTTTTTTTAAAATGGGACCAGACGGATAGTGCAGTGCGCAGCCATAGCACCATCACCTACGGCAATAGAGCCAATGTACTCCATGGTGGGTAAGTCCACAAACCCAACCTAACCTTTACCTCCGATTTCACAGAGTGACCGCAACATGCATGGATAAAAGATGAGTAGACCAGAACCTAACACCTGGTGACGACCAGGCTATCTGTTTAAAATTTGCAGATAAAACACACACCGAGATGGGACCACAGCGGCTACTTCGACTCTGGAGACTCAGGATACTGAGAACCTTAAGGCCCACGCAAGCACTGGATAATACAGATGGACTACAAGAGATACAGCACACACAGGAAAGACACAACTACATGAACTAGCTTTGTTTAATTTAACTGCCGAAATATGCATCCCAGCAGCCAAGGACTGGAGCAAGGACAGAACTTATTTTAATGCATGGCTATGTATAGTGTATTAAGTAAGGTTGTAATGCAGCAGGCTGCCGATGCCATGGGCGCCAGTAGATTCCGAGGACAGGAGCAAGTTCATAGGACCAAAAGGGGAAGGGCGCAGAAATCCAACTGGATGGAATTTCAGTTCTAGAAGCTCATGTCTGGGCGGATGGAACTGCAAATCAAGCAGCCAAATCCACCCCGCAAGGAACAGAAGGGTGGGAACAGAACAGAGCAAAAGGGGGGTGGGACCCCAGGATGTTTAGGAAAACTGGCCAGTGGGATAAAATGAAGACCAAGGGAGGTCTCTGGAATATAAGATGTATGTCCTGAAGCGTGACATGGTTATAACACGGAGAAGCCGGTACTGATCATGCGCAGCGCAAACAAGAAGGAATACAACCTAGAGTGTGGAGGAAAGATGACAATAAAGGTCTGGCTGGGACACCAAACACGCCCAAAGGGACCCTGGGAAGCCCTACCACTGCCCCAACAACCACCCTGGGGACAACAACTCTTCCCAGCACAACCACGCAAATCCCCCCATAAGCCCGTCCATAAAGACTGGAGCCAAAGGGGGGCTAGTAATAAAAGAATCTAAAGAAAGGATATAATTTGGGGTGCGTCAGCGACTACTTAACCTAAACCTAATGGATATCATTCTTCCTAGCTTCTGTGGGAATTAAACTATAAGTCTATACCAGAATCTGACACAACGGATCCTTGAAGGCCCGGAACCCAATACCCTGAGATTTAATGTCAGAAATGGAACAGGGCAAGGTCGAACAAAAAGGGGAATACTGGAAACACTAGGCACGGGTTATGTGGCAGGGGTTACGACGATGAGTTCCATAGACCTGTATGCAATATAGGACCGAGCTAACAACTTAATGGCGTAGTCTTGAGGGGTTTACTGGGGAGGGACTTGGATAACCAAGCCCTACAAGCGTGGTTGGGAGATAGCGCGGAAGGGGAACTGTTACAGGTGGCCCATACATTGCAGAAACATGCCAAGATTACAGGCTGAGATAGTTTGCTCCGGGTATGGGGCCTGGATATTAAGTGAGGTACAACATAATTTGGAGCAACTCCAGAATGGAGACATACCAGATTGGATTCCGAACAGCATACTTAACAATTGGACTCTAGATAAAAAAAATGAATAACACATGTGAGGTATGAAGGAATAGTCACGAATGGGTGCCGAAATTCAGATGTATTACTGCATCTAACCTGTCCAATCCCATCAGAATTTTATATGTTTCTATGAGATTCCCTCTCATTCTTCTAAATTCCAGTGAATATAAGCCTAGTCGATCCATATGTCCTGCTATCCCGGGAATCAGTCTGGTGAACCTTCACTGCACGCCCTCTGTCATATATTCAACTATCATTGTAACTCAGGTATAAGCTGACCTAAGTTGTACACCTTGTGAACATTGACCACAAGGGGCGAACTTGTGGGAGACACTCCTAACCTGGACTTTCAGGTATAAAAGGGGAAGCTCCACCTACCTTCATCACTTGAGGTCTTGGTAATAAAGGTAACTGGTCACAAAGTGACCTTCTTTCAAGAATGGGCCTCGTGTGCATTTGTACTGTATAGTAAGGACATATCATTGACGATGAGAAACTGGGATTTAAACCACGCGAGCATGGCCACGAGCAGCACAGAAGAGAGGTACTGTATTGGTGATGATTGGGATGACTTTATTGAGAGACTACAGCAAAGTTTTGTCACAAAGGAATGGTTGGGACAGAATTCGGCCGACAAACGCAGGGCTCATCTCCTGACGGTTTGTGGATCCAGAACGTACTCCCTGATGAAGGACCTTCTAGCGCCAGAGAATCCGGCGGACAAGACGTTCGAAGAGCTCAGTAAGTTGATCGGGGAACACCTTAAACCGGCGAGCAACATGCACATGACGAGACACTGGTTTTACACGCACCGACGCGAGAAGGGCAAAGCGTTCCAGACTTCGTGGCAGATCTCCGCTGACTGGCGAGCCTATGTAAGTTCACAGATGCATGCAGAGCGGAGATGCTGCAAGAAGTAGAAGTTAGGACTGGTGATGACACAGGGGGTGACTCCTCCCCTGGTCTTAATCGTCGGGTTGGCTGCTCCTGTGCTCACGCACCAATCTCCATTCCCTTGTGGAACAGCGATTGTTTAGGAATCGTGTTCGAGAAGAGTGATACTCAGCATGCATCCGTTTGTTTGGTGGAATCTGCAATCATCATTCGTCCTTCGTGGCGTACCTCGACATAAAACCACTTGGTTAATTTATAGCAGTCAGTTATGTCAATGCCTTTGGTACTATTGTTAATTTTAATCACCCGTCTGGCAGGCTGATGGTAACGCAACCGAGTTTGGTTTCTCACTTCACCAATATTATCAATCTGGTATAAGGGGTCTCCCTTTGTTACATCATACTGTGGTATGGACAACACAAATCCGATCATATTCCCCGATGTTGGGGAAGTCCAGAACCAGGGGTCACAGTCTAAGGATAAGGGGTAAGCCATTTAGGACTGAGATGAAGAGAAATTTCTTCACTGAGAGAATTGTGAACCTGTGGAATTCTCTACTACAGAAAGTTGTTGAGGCCAGTTCATTAGATATATTCAAAAGGGAGTTTGATATATTCAAAAGGGAGCCCTTACGGCTACAGGGATCAAGGGGTATGGAGAGAAAGCAGGAATGGGTACTGAAGTTGCATGATCAGCCATGATCATATTGAATGGTGGTGCAGGCTCGAAGGGCCGAATGGTCTACTCCTGCACCTATTTTCTATGTTTCTATATTTCTATGTTTCTTATTTTGTTGTTGTTAACCTGGATTTAGAAGACCACAAGGATAGGAAAAGGCACAATTATATGTTAATGAAACAAGGCTTCCCTAAAAGTCACAAAACTCAACAAGTTACTTTCATGTAGCTATAATATCTTGAGCTGTAAGGTAGTGGGAGCCAATTAGCAACACAGCAGATCCTGTCTCATTACATGTTTAGCACTTGGGTGTTACAGACACCAAACGTTGAACAGTGTGTCTCATGCAGTACTGTCGTTCTTCCACCGTACCGTTCCCCCACATTAGACTGCAAGAGCAGCCAACTCCACAAAAGCCGTGACTCAGCAATCTCAAAGGCAGCGTGCCGAAAGATGGGTCAAGTTGCTGATCTCTGAACTGTTACTCATTGTTGCACAGTGAGTCATTCAACACAAGGGACAGTCACTTGGAAAGTTAAAACCGTGTTGTTTCAGAGCTGGAGCCTCAGCCTTACATAGGTAACAGATCAGTGATTATCACTGAAAACAATAAGCAGGGCAGGATTTCCTGCCACAACACCCCGCTAAATAGATCTTCAATCTCAACTTCCTTAAGAAGACAATGATACATTGGACATCTCCTCAGCATCTCCGAATCCTGAAGTTTCTTCATGACTTCCGGCGAGTGAAACTATATTGACTCCACTCAGCACAGTAAGGGACTCAGATTTATTAGAACTGGATATTTTCCAAGTTGGATCCACTTTCCCAGAATAACAGCTAAATATGATCCAGGACTGCCCACAAGTGCTCTGGCTCTTGAGAAGCACACATCGTCACGAGAAACAATTCCACCTTTAATGAAATCGCCCTTTCTAAAGAAATAGTAAAGCCCAGATTCATTTGATGATATATGGCAAAATACCGCAAATGCTGGAAATCTGACATGAAAACAGAAAATGCCGGAAACAGTCAGCAGCTCAGGCAGTGCTTGTGGAGAGAGGAAGATAGGGTTAATGTTTCAGGGTTCTGCCAAAATGGTTATCGACCTAAAACGTTATCTACCTTCTCTCTCCCCACAGATGCTGCCTGACATGCTGAGTGTTCTGAGCATTAAACGTTCTTCATTCATTTTATAGTATCAGGACGACTGCTTCTTAACCATTATAAGGGACCATAAATATAAGATGGTTACTAATAAATCCAACAGGCAATTCAGGAGAAACCTCTTTACCCAGAGAATGGTGAGAATGTGGAACTCATGCGACAAGGGGTAGTTGAGGCGAGTAGCATAGATGCATTTAAGAGGAAGTTAGATAAACACATGAGGGAGAAAGGAATGGAAGGATATATTGATGGGATTAGATGAGGAAAGGTGGGAGGAGACTCGTGTGGAGCATAAACAGGGATGGATCTGTTGGACTGGACGGCCTGTTTCTGTGCTGTAAATACAATGGAACTGTCACACTCTGCTTACTGTTACTTGGTCTCAGATTTTAACTCACTGTTACCAGAGGTCAACGTCATTCAAGGGTCACTGCAGCTTTCCATCTTCCTGCGGATGGAAAATACACCAAAGAGCGTACTGTGCAACCACTCTTAAAAGCGCCAGATAAAATGTCAAAAAAACAAAACATATGTGTAAATTAATTTCATTTGGCGTGAAAGATTGTGGTAACCGCCAATGATTTTTTTTAAGAATCTATTTTATTGAGGAACCCAGATGGCCAAGACCGACAGACAGAATACAACCAAGGCTGAAAAGCGAAGAATAGGTGACAAGATAAATCAGGAAGTGGAGATTAGATGACGACACAGAGTGGGCTTTAAACTCCAGTCGATCTGCAGGAGGAAGCCAGCGTTAAGAGAGGTAAGGAGCGCCAGAAATTTGCGGTCTAGGGAAAGAGTTTGAGCAAAGTAGGGAGATGTGATCTCAACAGTGTCGGTTTGTAGGGAGGGCGAAGAATGTGTGGGGTGCAGTATTTGCAAATTAGAAGGAACAAGAGAGTTCAGAGATCGACTTTAACAAAGTAGAAAGAAACCCCAAAAAAACCCTGCAGTGCACAGAGAGAGCGAGAGAGTTTGGAGGTCAGAGGTCACCTATCAAATGACAAAGTTTTTCTTATAGTTTGTCCAGGAGTCAGTGGGGTGTTGACAAAGGAGCGACAATCATGGGGTCAACAACCGGGGGGCATAGATTTAAAGTAATTGGTAGATGGTTTAGAGGGGATTTGAGGGGAAATTTCTTCACCCAGAGGGTGGTGAGGGTCTAGAACTCACTGCCAGAAAGGTTGAGCGTCCGAAATCCGGAAAGCTCGGGACCGAGGCCGTTCCGGATTCCAGATATTTCCGGATTTTGGAACGTCTTTGCCTGGGTTGAGGTAGGCGGGGTCTGGCAGCCGAGGTAAAGGGGGAGACGGGGGAGAAGGGCAGGGAGCCGGGGGGGGAGAAGGGGAGGGAGCCGGGGGAAGAAGGGGGGGAGCTGGGGCCGGGGCGAGGTCGAACCGCCGAGGGCCAGGGCGGGCAAAGTCGCGGCGAAGTCGGGCCGGAGGTCGGGCCGCCAAGGGCCAGGGCGAGGTCGGGACGGGCGAAGTCGGGCTGCGGGGGGAGTCTGGATTTCGGAACATTTTCCGGTTTCCAGATGACCCCACCACGGATCGGCCCGGCGTCCGGATTCCAGAACATTTCGAATTTTGGAACTCTGGATTTCGGGCGCTCAGCCCGTACAGGCAGAAACCCTCACCGCATTTAAAAAGTACTTGGATGTGCACTTGAAGTGCTGTAACCTACAGGGCTACAGACTGAGAGCTGGAAAGTGGAATTAGGCTGGATAGCTCTTTGTCGGCCGGCGCGGACACGATGGGCCGAATGGCCTCCTTCCCTGCTGTAAACTACTATGATTCTGTTCTAGGAGCAGGACTCGACTGTTATAGAGCGTTAAGGGGGGCCAAAGAACAGTTTGGCAGTGGGAAAGAAACTGAGTATCTTTATCAACGGAGGAGAGATGGGTGTTCTATCTAAGATAGACGAGACGGGGTGGCCAAGGATGTGAGTAGATGAAGAAGGACGTGGTTCAAGTTTGTTAGATAAGATGAAACTGCCGTTTTGGAGCGTGGATGGAAACGATATAATTAGCCCATCAAAGGGCAGGGAGGAGATGAAGATGTAGTCAATTAGATGTCCTTGAGAGGCTCTGAAGAGAAATTTACTTTAAACAATCTGCGTTTGATGAAATTAAGCAAAATGAGCAGTTTGAACACAGCCTAAATATTCCAGAGAATGCAGCCAACCCTTTGCTAAACGGCTCTTTGGTCTTTTCAAAACCTGGTCTCCCAGTCTGATTATTATTATTAGCTCCTTCTGGCTGTCTGAATGCCTTCAGCTTTACTGAGCGCTCAAAGATTCCTGGCTCCTGGATGGAATTCACATCAACCACAAGCTCCCGGACTTCACCGAGGAATCAAAAGGAAGCCCTAGCAATGGCTGGCTGATTGAAGGCAGGTGCTCTGCTAACAACCCTGGCACAAAGATAAGAATTAGTTAAATTGTTTTTTTTTAAATTCGTTTACAACCGTAATTTTGTTGTTGCTAAAACATGTGAGCTGAAGCACAATAATGTGAGGTGGAATTTTACAGAAAAACGTATCTCTTCCCTCAGGCCACAGATTGTGAAGATTATTCATGCTAATTATGGCTGCCAAAACTCACAAAACATTTCCTGTTTATCACAATCGACAGCATTAAAATCATAGAGAAAACAGGAGCATCTCTTGGTCCTTCCACTCAAAATTAGGATCAGAAATGTAACACAGTCCTGTGTGCACACGCACCTATTGCAGCAACTCTACAGTGGGATAATTGTCAGCAAGTCCTCACTGTCATGCTTTACAGTAAGAACACAATTCTACTCGGGGGGCCCTGAGATTTCTTTTCGCTTTCGGCTAGATCACCCCCTCTCTCACATTCTTAAAATTCATTCACGGGATGTGGGTGTCGCTGGCAAGCCCGGCATTTATTGCCCATTCCTAATTGCCCTCGAGAAGGTGGCGGTGAGCCGTCGTCTTGAACCGCTGCAGTCCGTGTGGTGAAGGTGCCCCCACAGTGCTGTTAGGGAGGGAGTTCCAGGAATTTGAACGAGCGACGATGAAGGAACCGGCCGATAGTGTGTGACTCGGAGGGGGTGGTGCTCCCATGCGCCTGCTGCTCTTGTCCTTCTAAGTGGTAGAGGTCGCAGGTTTGGGAGGGTTTAAATCCAACAGGCACAGGAAATTTTCATCCCCTGTGCTTGAGCTGGATATGAATCCAGGTGCCAAAGATGAGGCAACTATTAAGCCTTTTGGTGTAATGGTAATAGTCCCACCTGAGTCAGAAGGTGAAGGGTTCGAGCCTCACTCCAGACAGCCCCAGTTAGTGAAGAGTAGAACATGAGGGTAGATTCTCCTCTTTGGGCGCAAACCGGACACATATTGCACTGGTTTTCCAAAGTGAAGTTATAGTTCATGTTTCCGCTCAAACTCATTTACATAATCATAAACGTAAAATCTTCCATCAGCCAGCACATCCCTTGCATTAAAAACATTCCTGGATATATTTAAGAGTGGTAACCTGATGCAGTTTGATTAATACAGCTGAAAGTGGGTTTATCACAAAAATAAAGCATTTTTAATCAGTGTCTAGTCCTCCACCTGTAAGTAAGCGAGTTTAAATTACTGAAAATGACTGTTAAAAAAAAACTACAGAACCATTTACCAGTCTCATTGGGGTACACTAGTAAATTTCTTAGTAAATTAAATATTTTCAAATATTTTAAAACTTTTTTAAAAGTTCCTATTAGTGCCCTTGCACCTAAAACAAACCAACGAGCCTCCCTGAAGGGCCGCAAATGGGTGTAATTAGCAGAAATTCACAATTGCTGATTAATTCCATCTGGGAGCGTGGTCAGTTTTGTGGGTGGGGCTGGCTTCCAGCACAATGTTTTTTAAATCAGCGCAAAAGATCGCGGAAATTCGATTTACCCTGGACATAATTTGCGCTCGAAATTCATAAGAATATAAGAACATAAGAAATAGGAGCAGGAGTAGGCCATACGGCCCCTTGAACCTGCTCCGCCATTCAATATGATCATGGCTGATCTGATCATGGACTCAGCTCCACTTCCCTGCCCGCTCCCCATAACCCTTTACTCCCTTATCGCTCAAAAATCTTTCTAACTCCGCCTTAAATATATTCAATGACCCAGCCTCCACAGCTCTCTGGGGCAGAGAATTCCACAGATTCACGGCCCACTCATCTCAGTTTTAAATGGATGGCCCCTTATTCTGAGACTATGTCCCCTACCTTTAGTTTCCCCTATGAGTGGAAATATCCTCTCTGTATCCAACTTGTCGAGCCCCCTCATTATCTTATAAGTTTCAATAAGATCATATCTCATTCTTCTGAACTCCAATGTGTGTTGGCCCAACCTACTCAATCTATCCTCATAAGTCAACCCCTCATCTTCGGAATCAACTATTGAACCTTCTCTGAACAGCCTCGAAAGCAAGTATATCCTTCCTTAAATATGGAGACCAAAACTGTACGCAGTACTCCAGGTGTGGCTCACCAATACCCTGTAAAGTTGGTTGTTGTCCCACCTAGGAGAAGCTAAAAAGTGCAAGGGAGGCAGCGGGAATCCACCTCTTCCTTAGCAAAAGGCTCAAGAATCCCTCATGTGGGACTTGAGTTCGGACTTGCCCTTGGGCAGAGCACAACGGATGGACCAGAGGTGACATTCCATCCTCTAAACCATTGTCTAAGGTCACTGCACAACCAGTCCCCATGAAATCACTGTTCCACAGCAGAAAGTGCTGGATGCTTTTTCACCAGCTCACTTATTCTTCATCACAGAAGAGAAAGGGATCTGCCTCCAGTTACTACAGACATTACATATTCCATACTGATTCAGCTAATTCCATATTCGTAAATTCCTTCCGAAATGTTACCACTGAGTAAGTGGAAATCGGAAACACCACAACACCCTCCTACACAGCATGCCACATTCTTTCCCATTGGGTTGACCTGTCACATCGGTCCATCGGTACTGAGCACACCCAGAACAAATTTGCAACAGTTAGTGGAAAAGGGAAGCAAATGGTTATCCATGCACAGCAAAGCTCCAGACAATCTTTACTGATTACAATCTGGGAAAACTGAAAGATTGGTCAAGCTGTGAGTACGCTGAAACAACTGAGTGTGGAGATATGAAATTACACTGTCAATGTCAATACAGTGAGACGGTGACAAATGCCAGCATGTCACACCAGTGAGAGTGGCAGCAATGAACCTGCTTCATAGTTTATACAAAGTTGGAAGTGTTGTGTATCTGCAAAGCATGTACTCCCATGTTCCACCACCAGGGAGCACATCCCCTGAAGCCCCAAGGGATCCCAGCATCCCTTGGGAGCACTGTATATAAGCTGGCCCCTAAGGCCTGTTCCTCACTCTGGAGTGTCTTAATAAAGACTGAGGTCATTGTTACTTTAACCTCCCTGTGTGCAGTCTCATCTGTGTTAGGAACACAACAACTGGCGACGAGTACACGAATACAACGCAAAGATACAGCAAACTGTGGGCATCCTGGAGAAGTTCTCGGAGGGTGAGGACTGGGAAGCCTATGTTGAATGGCTAGACCAGTACTTTGTAGCCAACGAGCTGGACGGAGAAGGAAGCGCTGCAAAAAGGAGAGCGGTCCTCCTCACGGTCTGCGGGGCACTGACCTACAGCCTCATGAAGAATCTTTTGGCTCCGGTGAAACCCACAGATAAGTCATATAAGGAGTTGTGTGCACTGGTTCGGGAGCATCTTAACCCGAGGGAGAGCGTGCTGATGGCGAGGTATCGATTCTATACGTACCAGCGATCTGAAGGTCAGGAAGTGGCGAGCTACATCTCCGAGCTAAGGCGGCTTGCAGGACAATGTGAGTTTGATGGCCACCTGGAGCAACTGCTCAGAGACTTTTTTGTACTGGGCATTGGACACGAGACCCTCCTACGAAAACGTTTCACTGTAGAGACACCGACCCTCAGTAAGGCCATTGCAATAGCACAGGCGTTTATGTCTACCAGTGATAACACAAAACTAATCTCTCAGCACACAGGTGCTAGTAATGTTCATAAATTAACTGGAACTGTGTTTGCAAGCAGAAATGTACAGGGCAGAAACCACGAGTCTGCAACTGCCAGCAGGCCTCAGGTGACCCAGATGACTCAGAGTCCGCAACAAAGAATGAATGCAAGGCAATTCATACCTTGTTGGCATTGTGGAGGCTTCCATTCAGCCTATTCATGCCGCTTCAAAGGGTATGTTTGCAAGAGCTGTGGAACAATGGGACACCTCCAACGAGCTTGCAGACGAGCTGCAAGCTCTGTAAAACCTGCTAATCACCATGTGGCAGAGGAAGATCAGTCCATGGTGGACCAAAGCAATTTCAAGCCTCAGAGAGAGGAGGCAGATGCTGAAGTACACGGGGCGCACACATTTTCGACGAAATGTTCACCAATAATGCTAAACGTAAAATTGAATGGCTTACCCGTAGCCATGGAACTGGACACTGGCGCTAGCCAATCCATCATGAGTAAAAAGATGTTTGAGAGACTGTGGTGCAACAAAGCACTCAGACCAGCCCTGAGCCCCATCCACACAAAACTGAGAACGTACACCAAAGAGTTTATCACTGTCCTGGGCAGTGCAAGAACTGCCACTCTGGATTGTCCTGGGTGATAGCCCCACACTGCTTGGAAGGAGCTGGCTGGGCAAAATCCGCTGGAACTGGGATGACATCCGAGCGCTATCACATGTCGATGAGGCCTCTTGTACCCAGGTTCTTAACAAATTTCCTTCCCTTTTTGAGCCAGGCATTGGAAACTTTTCCGCAGCGAAGGTGTGGATCCACTTGGTCCCAGAGGCACGACCCATTCACCACAAGGCGCGAGCGGTACCTCACATGATGAGGGAGAGAGTGGAAATCGAGCTGGACAGGCTGCAACGCAAGGGCATCATCTCCCCAGTGGAATTCAGCGAGTGGCCAGCCCGATTGTCTAGTACTCAAAAGTGATGGCACGGTCAGGATTTGTGGTGATTATAAAGTAACTATTAATCGTTTCTCGCCAAAGGACCAATACCCGCTACCTAAGGTAGACGACCTATTTGCGACACTGGCAGGAGGCAAGACGTTCACCAAGCTCGACCTGACTTCAGCCTACATGACGCAGGAGCTGGAGGAGTCTTCGAAGGGCCTCACCTGCATCAATGCGCACAAGGGACTGTTCATCTACAACAGATGCCCGTTTGGAATTCAATCGGCTGCAGCGATCTTCTGGAGAAACATGAAGAGCATGGTGGTTTTTCAGGACGACATATTGGTCACGAGTCGGGACACCGTCGAGCACCTACAAAACCTGGAGGAGGTCCTCCAGCGACTGGATCGCGTAGGGCTGCGGCTAAAGAGGTCGAAATGTGGCTTCATGGCAACAGAAGTGAAGTTTTTGGGGAGAAAGATCGCGGCGGACGGCATTCGGCTCACAGATGCCAAGACAGAGGCTATCAGGAACGTGCCAAGGCCACAGAACATCAAGGAGCTGCGGTCGTTCCTGGGACTCCTCAACTATTTTGGTAACTTCCTACAGGGGTTAAGCACCCTCTTAGAGTCCCTACATGTGTTATTGCGTAAAAGTGAGAATTGGGTATGGGGTAAAAAACCAAGTAATTGCTTTTGAGCAAGCCAGAAACATTTTATGCTCCAACAAGCTGCTTGTATTGTATAACCCGTGTAAAAGACTTGTGCTAGCATGTGATGCATCGTCGTACGGAGTCGGGTGCGTATTACAACAAACTAACATTGCGGGGAAGTTGCAGCCTGTCACCTATGCTTCCACGAGCTTATCTAAGGCCGAGAGGGCCTACAGCATGATTGAGAAAGAGGCATTAGCGTGTGTGTTCGGGGTAAAGAAAATGCATCAGTACCTGTTTGGGCTCAAATTTGAGCTGGAAACCGATCACAAGCCCCTCATATCCCTGTTCGCTGAAAACACTAATGCCTCAGCCCGCATACAAAGGTGGGCACTCGTGCTATCAGCGTATAACTATACCATCCGCTACAGGCCAGGCACCGAGAACCATGCGGATGCTCTCAGTCGGCTACCATTGCCTACCACGGGGGTGGAAATGGCGTAACCTGCAAACTTGTTGATGGTGGCGCAGCCTGCAGACTTGTTGATGGTCATGGAAGCGTTTGAAAATAATAAATCATCTGTCACGGCCCGCCAAATTAGGACTTGGACCAGCCAAGATCCTCTGCTGTCCCTAGTAAAAAACTGTGTACTGCATGGGAGCTGGGCCAGCATCCCCATTGAAATGCAAGAGCTAATCAAGCCGTTCCAGCGGCGGAAGGACGAGCTGTCCATTCAGGCAGACTGCCTGTTGTGGGATAACCGCGTAGTGCTACCCAAAAAGGGCAGGGAGGCGTTCATCTCGGATCTCCACAGCACACACCCGGGTATAGTAATGATAAAAGCGATAGCCAGATCCCATGTGTGGTGGCCCGGTATCGACTCTGACTTAAGAGTCCTGTGTATGGCAATGCAGCGTGTGTGCTCAGTTGAGCAACGCGCCCAGAGAGGCACCACTAAGTTTGTGGTCCTGGTCCTCCAAACCATGGTCGAGGATCCATGTTGACTATGGGCCCGTTTCAAGGTAAAATGTTCTTGGTGGTGGTGGATGCTTTTTCAAAATGAATTGAATGTGAAATAATGTCGGGAAGCACCGCCACCGCCACCATTGAAAGCCTGAGGGCCATGTTTGCCACCCACGGCCTGCCTGACATACTGGTCAGTGACAACGGGCCATGTTTCACCAGTGCCGGATTTAAAGAATTCATGACCCGCAATGGGATCAAACATGTCACCTCGGCCCCGTCTAAACCAGCCTCCAATGGGCAGGCAGAGCGGGCAGTACAAACAATCAAACAGAGCCTTAAACGAGTCACAGAAGGCTCACTCCAAACCCGCCTGTCCCGAGTACTGCTCAGCTACCGCACGAGACCTCACTCGCTCACAGGGGTGCCCCCGGCTGAGCTACTCATGAAAAGGACACATAAAACCAGACTCTCGCTGGTTCACCCAAACCTGCATGATCAGGTAGAGAGCAGGCGGCAAAACAAAATGTAAACGATGCTCGTGCCACTGCGTCACGGGAAATTGATCTGAATGACCCTGTGTATGTGATAAACTATGGACATGGTCCCAAGTGGATCGCGGGCATGGTGATAGCCAAAGAAGGGAGTAGGGTGTTTGTAGTCAAACTAGACAATGGACAAATTTTCAGAAAGCACCTGGACCAAACGAGGCTGCGGTTCACAGACTGCCCTGAACAACCCACAGCAGACACCACCTTTTTCAAGCCCACAACACACACCCAAAGGATCAACGACACCACCCCGGACCAGGAAATCGAACCCATCACGCCCAACAGCCCAGCAAGGCCAGGCTCACACAGCAGCCCTGCAGGGCCAACAACATGCCAGCCCAGCGAGGGCACAGCCAACTCACCAGAACAGACATTTGTACCGAGGCGGAAAAGAAAGGCTCCCAACCGCCTCACCTTGTAAATAGTTTTCACTTTGACTTTTGGGGGGGTGATGTTGTGTATCTGTAAAGCATGCACTCCCATGTTCCGCCACCAGGGATCCCAGCATCCCTTGGGAGCACTGTATATAAGCCGGCCCCTAAGGCCTGTTCCTCACTCTGGAGTGTCTTAATAAAGACTGAGGTCACTGTTACTTTAACCTCCCTGTGTGCAGTCTCATATTGTTAGGAATAACAAGAATTGTAACTTGCAGCTTGTCTTTGTTTCTCTACTGTGGCTTAGTGTGTAGCACTCTCGCCTCTGAGTCAGAAGGTTGTGGGTTTAAGTCCCACTCCAGGGACATGAGCACAAAAAAATCTAGGCTGACACTCCCAGTGCAGGGTGGAGGGAGTGCCACACTGTCGGAGGTGCCGTCTTTCAGATGAGACGTTAAACTGAGGCCATGTCTGCTCTCTCAGGTGGATGTAAAAGATCCAATGACACTAATTCAAAGAAGAGGAGGGGGAGTTATCCCCGGTGTCCTGGCCAATATTTATCCCTCAATCAATATAACAAAAATAAACTGATTATCTGGTCGTTATCACATAGAAACATAGAAAATAGGTGCAGGAGCAGGCCATTCGGCCCTTCGAGCCTGCACCACCATGGCTGATCATGCAACTTCAGTACCCCTTTCCTGCTTTCTCTCCATACCCCTTGATCCCTTTAGCCATAAGGGCCACATCTAACTCCCTTTTGAATATTATCTAACGAACTGGCCTCAATAACTTTCTGTGGTAGAGAATTCCACAAGTTCACAATTCTCTTACCCCTTATCCTTAGAGTATGTCTCCTGGTTCTGGATTTCCCCAACATCGGGAACATTCTTCCTGCATCTAACCTGTCCAATCCCGTCAGAATTTTATATGTTTCTATGAGATTCCCTCTCATTCTTCTAAATTCCAGTGAATATAAGCCTAGTTTATCCAGTCTTTCTTCATATGTCAATCCTGCCATCCCGGGAATCAGTCTGGTGAACCTTCGCTGCACTCCCTCAATAGCAAGAATGTCCTTCCTCAGATTAGGAGACCAAAACTGTTTGTGGGAGCTTGCTCTGTGCAAATTGGCTGCTGCGTTTCCTACATTACAACAGTGACTACACTTTTTTTTGAAAAGCACTTTAGAGGTGGTCATGAAAGGCGCTATAGAAATGCAAGTCTTTCTTTTTCTACTTGCTTACCCTTTTCTTCTCTCTCTTTATATCGATCGGTCTTTCTCTGCTCTGCGTTGCTCCAATCCTTCCTGCCCAAACTCCCCCGCACTGGCGGCTTCAGATGTACTCTCTCAGTCTGGGCATGTTGTGCACAGAATTCTTTGCTGAAATATACCAGCACCATGATGTAAAACTCGTGCCAGCCTTCACCATGTTAGCAAATCCTGATACAACGTTTACAACCGATGAACGAGCCTCTCCACACTTGTAGACCTGTGGTCCAGACATGTACTGAGTTGGCTCATAAAAAGGCAGGGTAATGGTTGAGGCATGTACCATCTCACATATCAGCACCGGAATATTTATTTTTCTATTCGTTCATTGGATGTGGGTGTGGCTGGCATGGCCAGCATTTATTGCCCATGAGAAGGTGGGGGTTCCAAGATTTTGACCCTGCAACGATGAAGGTACTGCCAATATACTTCCAAGTCAGGATGGTAGGTGATGCTGTTCCCATATGCTGCCTTGCTGCTGTGCCTGGATTGGGCAACACCTACAGAAACACATTGAAATCTTTATCCTTCACGTGGTCTCCAAGAGGCCATCTACGCTGTCTCAGCCAATGGAACCCCACCACTAATAGATATATTATGTTATAGCCAATGGAATAATTCCTCTAATAGATCTTTATTTTCTGAGCCAACGGAATCCATCCTTTAATAGATCTATCTTGTATGAGCCAATAGAATTCCTATCAGATCTGTCTTGTCTGAGAGAATGGGAGTATTCTTCCAACCACATTCTACCCTATGTAAACTCGAGGTCATCCAAAACTCGGCTGCCCCGTGTCCTAATTCGCACCAAGTCCCGCTCACCCGTCACCCCCTGTGCTCGCTGACCTACATTGGTTCCCAGTTATGCAACGCCTCGATTTCAAAATTCTCATCCTTGTTTACAAATCCCTCTGTGGCCTCGCCCCCTCCCTATCTCTGTAACCTCCTCCAGCCCCACAACCATCCCCGAGATGTCTGCGCTCCTCAAATTCTATCCTCTTGAGCATCCCTGATTATAATCGCTCAGTCATTGGTGGTCCTGCCTTCAGTTGCCAAAGCCCTAAGCTCTGGAACTCCCTCCCTAAACCTCTCCGTCTCTCTACCTCTCTTTCCTCCTTTAAGACGCTCCTTAAAACCTACCTCTTTGACCCAGCTTTTGGTCATCTGCCCTAATTTCTCCTTATGTGGCTCGGTTTTTTTCTTATAACACTCCTGTGAAGCGCCTTGGGACGTTTTACTATGATAAAGGCGCTATAAAAATACAAGTTGTTGTTGTTGTTCATTAGCAGCCAGGTTTTACCACCTGCATCAATCCCCGATTCTTGACTGCTTGCAAACTGGCCATTCAAAAATGGAAGCCGCAGTGTTTGGGGAGTAAATGATAAAATCAGCTACATTGCTCAGGACTGGATTTGGGAAGGCTGTATCCGTACTCCCGAGGGTTAATGGTATTTGTTGATCTGCTCCGGAGCAAGCTTGTCAAAATTCCTCCTGGGAAAGCATTGTTCCAAGATCCTGGAGTCAAGTTGCAAGTTGTGTATCATTTGTCTTTAAGAAGCCAACAATGAAACATTTTCTGAGAATCTTTTGGCGGAGTTTTGAAAGGCTGGCCTCATTATTATTATCATCACGGATTCCACAGTGCGCCAGGAACAGCTTCAAAATAAGCTCAAGGTAGAAATGATTGCAAGGAAGACTCGCATTTATATAGCGCCTTCCACGTCCACTGGACGTCTCAAAGCGCTTTACAGTCAATGAAGTACTTTTGGAGTGTAGTCACTGTTGTAATGCAGGAAGCACGGCAGCCAATTTGCGCACAGCAAGCTCCCACAAACAGCAACGTGATAATGACCAGATAATCTGTTTTTAGTGATGTTGATTGCGAGAGAAATATTGGCCAGGACACCGGAGATAACTCCCTGCTCTTCTTCAAAATAGCACCATGGGGTCTTTAACATCCACTTGAGAGAGCAGACAGGTCCTCAGTTTAGCAGGCTCGCTCAGCATTGCACTGGAATGTCAGCCTAAATGTTTTGTTTTCAAGTCCCTGGAGCGGGACTTGAACTTGCAATCTTCCAACTCAGAGGCAAGTGTGCTGCTCACTGAACCACAGCGAACACTGCTTGGAGCTCTGTTAGAATCAAGTCCCTGTTTATAGTCCAAGGCTCGTGTTAGCATGCTCCTCTGAACTCAAAAGAAGTCAGCATGCAGCTCACACACAAGTGTTTTAAAGGATCTGTATTATGGGTTTTCATTGAAGCTCAGAGCCAATGCACAGACAATGTGTAAGTGAAACACTTGTAGCTTAGTGTACTCAGGGAATATTTACACCAGCGGAGGCTTTGACCTACTGGGGGTCATTTACCCCACTTAGGGATCACTGAGATACTGGAGGGCATTTAGGGAGAGAGGACCTGAGGGAGGGAGGGAGCAGGGAAGTCGGAATATGTTTGTGTGTGTGTGTGTGTGTGTGTGTGTGTGTGTGTGTGTGCAAGGTCTGCAGAGCCTGCTCTCCATTCGTCTTTGATCCCCTTGCCATTGGACCAAGACCTTGCTCTGTCAAGTCCGTGTGGTGGCTGGTGTGAAACGGCGACCCCACATTAAAAGAATTCACGCACGGGCACCTTCCACCCTCTAAAATGAAGTTCGGGACCTGGAACATCAGGAACCCTCATAGCACCTTAGAACTCATTTTGGTGTGGAAGCAAGTCATCCTCGACTCTGGGGGACTGCCTAAGAAGAAGGGGATTCGATTAGTTAATATTTTCAGCATTCTTTTTTCTTTTGTTTTCTGCTTAAATACAGCTTGGGCAATTCTGGCTGCTGTGCCAACATCAACACTGTTCAGTTGAAGGCCTTTCAAGGCAGTGCGCCAGGGCTGCCATTGTTGTTTCCAACTCCAACTGCTGGCACACTTCAACGTAAACTATTGCACTGAAGATGTCAGCACTCAGAATGTTCCATTTTAAGCTCTCTTTTGAAGGTCCCGAGGCAAGAAAGAACTTACATAGAATGACATAGAAATTACAGGACGTTCAGTCAGTTTGATTATTACTTTCCACAGGTGCACGTGTAGCGCTCCTTTCACATCCTCAGGTCATCCCAAATTGTTTACAGCCATTTATTATGGAACCGCAGTTACTGTTGTTGTGTAGTATGGCATTGTGGGACACCCCAACTTGCGAGAGGACACCACTGCAGGTCGGGAGTATAAAGAGCTGGAGCGCGGGACCCTGGAACATCATGGGACACCCCGACCTGCGAGAGGACACCACCGCAGGTCGGGAGTATAAAGAGCTGGAGCGCGGGACCCTGGAACATCATGGGACACCCCGACCTGTGAGCTGGAGCATGCCATGACAACTTCCAGCACGAGTCGTCCCGAGTGTGCGACAACTGCGAGGTTGGCGACTGGGTGACGCCATCAAGGCCCAGGTTGCCGGTTGGAGGGTGGGCAGGAACATCGGCGGGGCCCAGGTCAGGGCGATGAGCGGCGAGAGATCGTGGCGGAGGTGCGGCGAATGATTGAGGCAGAGGAGCGGTGAGAGATCGTGGCTGAAATGTGACAAGAGATGAGTGGTGAGAGATCGTGGCGGAGGTGCAGCAAATGTTTGATGCGAAGGTGCGGTGAGAGATCGTGGCAGAAGTGCAACGAATGTTTTGTGGCGGAGGAGCGGCGCGACATCGTGGCGGAGGTGCAGCAAATGAGGGTGCAGGGCCCAGAAGAACCAAGGGCCCAGGGGCAGCACGGGGCCAGCCCACACTGCGATATGTGTGCGCACGAGGGCCGTGCAGCAGAGCAAGTCTCCAGTCGTCCTGGCCAACCCTTGCCACTAGATAAAGGCCTAGCTCTGTCGAGCCCGTGTGGTGGCTGATGTGCAACGGTCATCACACGTTAAAAAAATCCACCCACAGGCATCTTCCACCCCTGGAGTTCAGGACTGGAATATCGGGTCCTTCATTGAAACACCTGCGAACTCATCACTTTTGGTGTGGAAGCAAGTTATCCTCGTTCAAGGGACCGCCTATGATGATGATGATGTAGTTTGGTAGATGCAGCAGCCACTTTGGAAGCAGCAAGGCCCCATAAACAGCATTGAGATAAATGACCAGTTCATCTGCTTTAGTGACGTGGCCGAGAGATAAATGTTGGCCATGACACTGGGAGAACTCTCCTGCTCTTCTTTGAATAGTGCCACAGGATCTTTTACATCTAACTGAACTGGGCCTCGGTTTAACATCTCATGCATCCCTATGATTTGCAATGAAATATCAGCCTAGATCAGTACCAAATCCCGCTTACCCATCACCCCTGTGCTCGCTGACCTACATTGGCTCCCAATTAAACAATGCCTCAATTTCAAAATTCTCATCCTCATTTACAAATCCCTCCATTGTCTCACTGTTATGTATGGTGAAAGAGTCAGACTGAACACTATGAGCTGAGAGTAACGTGTGACTTTAGTCATTTATTTGCAGGTCTCCAGAGTGCCTCTCCAACCTGTGAGGCCTCCTTAAATACCTGTGCTCCCAAGGGATTATGAGATCCATTGGGACTCCAGGGGATGAGCCCTCTGGTGGCTGTACAGAGTAAATACAAGTTTACATATATAACTCCCCTCCCAAAGACAATAGTGTAACTATTTACAATGTGAGTCGATCTGGGGCCCTTCTTGCCCTGGTTGATCATTTCGGTGAGAAAGCTGGTGTTGTTGAATCATTTGTTGGGCCCTCGCTTGGCTGCTGTGCAGCTGGCCTTGCTGGGCTGCCTGGTGTGTTGGGTCCTGCTGGGATGCTGTGGATGATGGGTTCTGCTTCGTGGTCAATCGTGGTGCCGGTTGCCACTGGTGTGTATGTTGGGGGATCAAAAAAGGTAGGGTCCAAGGTAGGTTGCTCAGGGTAGTCCGTGAATCTGAGTTTGATTTGGTCCAAGTGTTTCAGGTGAATGAGTCCATTTGAAAGTTTGACCTGAAACAGCCTGCTCCCCTCTTTCACCAGGAGAGTGCCGAGAAGCCACTTGGGACCTTGTCCATAATTCAATACAAATACAGGATCATTGATTTCAATCTCGCGTGACATATTTGTGCTGTCATGGTATGTACTTTGTTGAAGCTGCCTGCTCTCGACCTGTTCATGTAGGTCAGGGTGAACTAACGAGAGCCTTGTCTTAAGTGCTCTTTTCATGAGCAGTTCAGCAGGTGGGATCCCAGTGAGTGAGTGGGGTCTTGTGTGGTAGCTAAGCAGGACTCGGGATAGGCAAGTCTGCAGTGAGCCTTCAGTTACCCTCTTCAAGCCTTGCTTGATGGTTTGCACTGCTCTCTCTGCCTGACCATTGGACGCTGGTTTAAATGGGGCAGTTGTGACATGTTTGATCCCGTTATGGGTCATGAATTCTTTGAACTCAGCACTGGTAAAAAATGGCCCGTTGTCACTCACCAGGACATCGGGTAGGCCGTGTGTGGCAAACATGGCCTGCAGGCTTTCAGTTGTGGCAGTGGATGTGCTAACTGACATTATTTCACATTCAATCCATTTGGAGTATGCATCTACAACCACAAGGAACATTTTACCCAAGACCAGGCCTGCATAGTCGACGTGTACCCTGGACCACGGTTTGGAGGGCCAAGACCATAAACTTAGCGGCGCCTCCCTGGGTACATTGCTTAACTGTGAGCATGTATTACATCTGTGAACACAGGACTCTTAAGTCCGCATCGATACCGGGCCACCACACGTGGGATCTGGCTATTGCTTTCATCATTACGATGCCTGGGTGGGTACTGTGGAGGTCATTGATTGAAGGTATCTCTGACCTTCTTAGGAACCACTACACGATTGCCCCACAGAAGGCAGTCTGCCTGTTTAGACATTTCATCTTTGTGCCGCTGGAGCGGCTTTATCTCTTCCTGCATTTCCACTGGGACACTGGACCAGCTCCTGTGAAGCACACAGCTTTTAACTAGGAATAATAAGTGGTCCTGGCTTGTCCAGGGGTTTTGATCTGCCGGGCAGTGATGGGTGATTTCTCACTCTCAAATGCTTCCATAACCATGGCTAAATCTGCAGGCTGCGCCATTTCCACCCCCGTGGTGGGCAATGGCAGCCTACTAGAGCATTGGCGCAGTTTTCTGTGCCTGGCCTGTGGCGGATGGCGTAGTTGTATGCGGACAATGTGAGCGCCCATCTCTGGATGTGAGCAGATGCGTTGGTATTTATCACTTTACTCTTGGAAAACAGGGATATTAGTGGCTTGTGGTCAGTTTCCAATTCGAATTTTAGCCCAAACAGGTATTGATGCAATTTCTTTACCCCATAGACACACGCTAACGCATCTTTCGCAATCATGCTGTAGGCTCTCTCAGCCTTAGACAGACTCCTGGATGCATAAGCAACCGGTTGCAGTTTCCCGAAATCATTAGCTTGTTGCAATACACACCCGACGCCATATGACGATGCATCACATGCTAGTACCAAACGCTTACATGGATCATACAACACAAGCAATTGGTGTGAGCATAACAATTTTCTCGCTTTTACAAAGGCATTTTCTTGGCTTTTGCCCCAAACCCATTCGTCCCCTCTTTGTAGTAAGTCATGCAGTGGTTCTAACAGTGTGCTGAAACTCAGTAAGAAGTTACCAAAGTAGTTCAGGAGTCCCAGAAACGACCACAGCTCCGTCACGTTCTGTGGCTTCGGTGCGTTCTCGATTGCCTCCGTCTTCGCGTTGGTGGGCCTGATGCCATCCGCTGCAATCCTCCTTCCCAAGAACTCCACTTCAGGCGCCAGGAAAACGCACTTCGAGCGTTTTAACCTGAGCTCCACGTGGTTGAGTCGACTTAGAACCTCCTCCAGGTTCTGCAGATGCTCGACTGCGTTCCAATCTGTGACCAAGATGTCGTCCTGGAAGACCACGGTGTGCGGGACCGACTTCAGTAAACTTTCCATGTTTCTCTGGAATATCGCCGCCGCTGATCAAATTCCAAATGGGCATCTGTTATAAATAAAAAGACCTTTGTGTGTGTTGATGTAGGTGAGGCTCTTCGATGATTCCTCCAGCTCCTGCGTCATGTAGGCTGAAGTCAGATCCAGCTTCGTGGATGTCTTTCAACCCGCCAGTGTTGCAAAGAGGTTGTCGGCCTTTGGTGGTGGGTATTGGTCCTGCAGGGAGAAACGATTGATAGTTACTTTGTAATCACCACAGATTCTGATGGTGCTGTCTCCCTTGAGGACAGGAACGGTTGGACAGGCCCACTCGTTGAACTCGATCGGTGGAATGATGCCCTCTCGTTGCAGCCGGTCTAGCTCAATTGCTACCCTTTCTCTCATGATGTACGGTACTGCTCTCATCTTGTGATGGATGGGTCACGCCCCCGGAATTAGGTGGATCTGCACTTTTGCTCCTTGGAATTTCCCGATGCCTGGTTCGAACAGCAAAGAAAATTACCTGGGCACATGAAGTGTCGTCAGCGGGCAATAGCACTCGGACATCATCCCAGCTCCAGCGTATCTTTCCCAGCCAGCTCCTGCCGAGTAGCGTGGGACCATCGCCCGGTACCACCCAGAGTGGTAGCTTGTGCACCGCTCCATCGTAGGAGACCTTTACGGTAGCACTGCCGATTACGGGAATCAGTTCTTTTGTGTAAGTTCTTAGTTTCGTGCGAACTGGAGTTAAGCCTTGTTGCACTACAATCTATCGAAAGTCTTTTTGCCCATGATGGACTGGCTTGCACCCGTGTCCAGCTCCATTGACACCGGGAGTCCATTTAGTTCAACAGTCAGCATTATCGGGGGGACAATTCGTGGTGAATGTGTGCACCTCATGTACCTCTGCCTCCTCGATCTGAGGCTCGGGTTCATTGTGATCCTCCGTGGATCTGTCCTCCTCTGCAACATGGTGATTTGCAGGTTTAGCAGGGTTTACAGCTAGCCTGCACATACGTTGGAGGTGTCCCATTGTTCCACAGCCCTTGCAAACGTCCTCTTTGAATCGGCATGAATGGAAACAATGATCACCCTCGCAGTATTAACAAGGTGATAATGGCCTTGCATTCATGACCCTTGATGGTGGACTCTGAGATATCTTCGGCCGTGCAGCTGCAGGTATGTGTGACCTGCCCTGTACGTTACGATTCAAAAACAACATCACTTTATTCACAGTACTTGTAGCAGCACTTGTGTGCTGAGAGATTTGCTTTGTATTGTCACTGGTGACAATGAACGCCTGGGCTATCACTATGGCCTTACTCAAGGTTGGAGTCTCTACAGTCAAAAGTTTGCGGAGTATGGTTTCGTGGCCAATGCCAAGTACGAAAAAGTCTCTGAGCATGTGCTCCAAATATCCTTCAAATTCGCAATGTTCTGCAAGGCGTCTTAGCTCGGCGACATAACTCGCCACTTCCTGACCTTCAGACCTTTTGTAGGTGTAGAACCGGTACCTCTTCATCAGAACGCTTTCCTTCAGGTTCAAATGCTCTCGGACCAGTGTGCACAAATCATCATACGATTTCTCCATGGGTTTCGCTGGAGTGAGCAGATTCTTCATGATGCCATACGTTGGTGCCCCACAGACAGTGAGGAGGATCGCTCTACATTTGGCAGTGTTCTCTTCCCCATCTAAGCTCATTGGGCACAAAGTATTGGTCGAGTTGCTCCACAAAAGTTTCCCAATCATCTCCCTCCGAGAATTTCTCCAGCATGCCCATTGTTCTCTGCATCTTTGTGTTCGCTATCTGTATCTCGTCACCAGTTGTTATGTATGGTGAAAGAGTCAGACTGAACACTGTGAGCTCAGAGTAACATGTGACCTTAGTCTTTTATTTGCAGGTCTCCAGAGTGCCTCTCCAATCTGTGAGGCCTCCTTAAATACCTGCGCTCCCAAGGGATTATGGGATCACTTGGGATTCCAGGGGATGAGACCTCTGGTGGCTGTACAGGGTAAATACAAATTTACATCTATAACACTCGCCCCTCCCTACCTCTGCAATCTCCTCCAGCCTCACAAGATATCTGCTCAAATTCTGCCCTCTTGAGCATCCCTGATTATAACTGCTCAACCATCGGTGGCTGTGCCTTCAGCTGCCTGGGCCCTAAGCTCTGGAACTCCCTCCCTAAAACCTCTCCGCCTCTCTCCTCCTTTAAGACGCTCCTGAAAACCTACCTCTTTGACCAAGCTTTAGGTCACCTGTTCTAATTTCTTATCTGGCTCAGTGTCAAATTTTTTTTTGTCTTATAACATTCCTGTGAAGGGCCTTGGGACGTTTTATTACATTGAAAGTGCTATATAACTACAAGTTGTTGTTGTTGTTGTAGACTATGGGCTCAAGTCCTGGAGCGGGGATTGAATCCACAACCTTCTAACTCAGTGCTCAGATGCTAACACTGAGCCAAGTTGGCACTGAATATGTTGGCATTGTTCCTTTCCATTGGAACCCGATCTCAAAGCTTGCATTACTGGACCCTGCAGCTTCTTTGTAACAGTCAATCTGCCTGGTTGCCAAGCTCAAAATCTTTTTTTGAGAAACCAAGTTGGAGAACTAAGGGCGATAGCAGAAGAGAAACCAAGATTGAAACAACAATTTGCATTCATATAGCGCCTTTAATGGAGCGTTATCAAACAAAATTTGATACCAAGTCACATAAGGAGATATTAGGGCAGCAGACCAAATGCTTGGTCAAAGAGGTAGGTTTTAAGGAGTGTTTCAAAGGAGGAGAAATCGAGATTAGAGAGGCAGGGAGGTTTGGGGAAGGAATTCCAGAGCTTAGGGCCTAGGCAGCTGAAGGCACGGCCACCAATGGTGGAGCGATTATAATCAGGGATGCTTAAGAGGGCAGAATTGCCAGAGTGCAGAGATCTCGGGGTGGGGAGGCGTTGTAGGTCTGGAGGAGATTACATAGATAGGGAGGGGTGTGGCTATGGAAGGATTTGAAAACAAGAATGAGAATTTTGAAATTGAGGCATTGATCAAACAGGAGGTAATATTGGTCAACAAGCACAGGGGTCATGGGCGAACGGGATTGGTGTGTGTTAGGGCAGCAGAGTTTTGGATGATCTCAACTTTACGGAGGGTAGAACGTGGGAGACCAGCCAAGAGTATGTTGGAATAGTCATGTCTAGTGGTAACAAAGGCATGGATGAGGGTTTCAGCAGCAGATAAGCTGAGGCAGGGGCGGAGTCGGGCGACGTTATTTAGGTGGAAATATGCGGTCTTAGTGATGACTTGAAAAGACAAGCAGGAAACTGTGATGATATGATGCGAAGCTTTGGTTTTTAAAGCCTGAAAGGTTATCAAAGGAAGGGAAAACTGAGGAAGGTTAAGTACAAGGCCCCATTTACATCCTTAGGTCCCTCAGAGAGAATTAAATCAAATAAGAGATTAATCCTGATTATAAGATAGAGCAGACTGAAAGAAAGATTTGCCTTTCATGATCACCGGACGTCTCAAAGCGCTTTACAGCCAATGAAGTACTTTTGAAGTGTTGTAATGGGACACAGCAAGCTCCCACAAACAGCACTGTGATAATGTCCAGATAATCTGTTTTTTAGTGATGTTGATTGAGGGATAAACATTGGCCAGGACACCGGGGATAACTCCCCATGCTCTTCTTCAAAATAGCACCACGCGATCTTTTACGTCCACCTGGTTTAACGTCTCATCCGAAAGACGGCACCTCCGACAGTGCAGCACTCCCTCAGCACCACACTGGAGAGTCAGCCTAGATTTTTGTGCTCAAGTCTTTGGAGTGGGACTTGAACCCATGACCTTCTGATTCAGGTGCAAGGCTGCTGCCCACTGAGCCACGGCTGTCAAGGAGGATTACGTGTTTGGGATGAAAGAGAACAAACCTGAGAGGGGAAATTACCATTATATAAAAGATAAAATGGAGAGACAGAAAAGATTGCAGCAAAGAGAAAAGTTTGATGCGGGAGGTGAGAGTTCGGATGGCAATCTGAATGAAGACTATTATATTGAGCGTGTGGTATAATTCTAAATTATTCACCATATCCTGAGCTTCATAATTAACGTTAATATAATCCAATATTTTGTTCAACAATATATTTTACAGGTTCTCCTTTTAATGTTTAAAACATTCCAAGGGACCAGGTAATCTCTAAGTGTGCAGCTTACTAGACATTGAGTGATTGGACACGCAGCATAATCTCCGTCTCCTCTCAAGTGGAATAAATGAATCCACACGGTTAGATAACTCCTGTTTCAACTTGCGAAATGTGTTATTTCACAGTTTGCACAAACCACTCCCTGTACACTTGCAAATCACAGAAGAATTTCAGTAACTCAGTCCGGACATGACAACAAATTATGTTTCCCACAACAGTGACTACACTCCAAAAGCATTTCATTGATTGTAAAGCGCTTTGAGAAGCCTGGCGGTCGTATAAATCCAAGTCTTTCTATCTTATACTGGCATGAATTAAACTGGCAATTTATTGTCAACAACAGGCAGGTATAGGTTTACAGGGTGAGCAGAGGGGTTGAGAGCAAGGTCTAGGAACAGGCAGTGCAACATAGTGCGGGTCCAGGGCAGGAAGAGTAATCTGCCACAGGCCTACATTACAAAGAATGCATCATCGTAGCATAGGTCCAGAGGCTGGCAGCGGATGGCACTGGTCTGAACAATATGCAACTAAGCCTGGTATAAGTCATTAGGACCAACAGTGGAGCTGGGACAAGTGTGAAAAGCAGGCAGTGCCGTGAAACCACAATGCCCACAGACCCACTCACCATGCATTAATCACTGAATTACTGTGTAGTTTTCACCCTTCAATGGATATTCTGTGCCTTCTACAGTGTCAGCTGTGGCTCAGTGGATAGCACTCTCACCTCTGATGTCAGAAGGTTGTGGGTTCAAGTCCCACTTCAGAGACTTAAGTGCAAAAATCTAGGCTGACACTCCAGTGCAGTGCTGAGTAAGTGGAGCTGCCTTTCGGATGAAATGTTAAACCGAGGCTCCGCCTGCTCTCTCATGTGGATGTAAAAGATCCCTTGGCACTATTTCGAAGATTATCATCATCATCATAGGCAGTCCCTCGGAATCGAAGAAGACTTGCTTCCACTCCCAAAGTGAGTTCTCTGGTGGCTAACCAGAGCCACAGACCCTTTTACAGGTGGGACAGACATTCATCGAGGGAATAGTTGGGTGGGGCTGGTTTTCCGCGTGCTCCTTCCGCTGTCTGCGCTTGGCCTCTTCACGCTCTTTGCGTTGAGACTCGAGGAGCTCAACGCCCTCCCGGATGCACTTTCTCCACCTTGGGCGGTCTTCGGCCAGGGTCTCCCAGGTGTCAGTGGTGATGTCGCACTTCACCAGGGAGGCTTTGAGGGTGTCCTTGTAACGCTTCCGCTGCCCACCTTTGGCTCGTTTACCATGAAGGAGCTCCACATAAAGCATTTGGTTAGGGAATTTCGTATCTGGCATGCAAACTATGTGGCCTGCCCAGCGAAGCTGATCGAGTGTGGTCAGTGAGGATTTCGTCCCCTACGGGGCACAACGGACATGATCTTTGCAGCGCAATAGTTGTAGGAAAAACGCAGGGAGCAGCACCAGCCCTTATATATGGCCTTCTTCGATCTTACAAAGGCCTTTGACACGGTCAACCGCGAGGGTCTATGGAGCGTCCTCCTCCGTTTTGGATGCCTCCAAAAGTTTGTCAACATCCTTCGCCTGCTTCACAACGACATGCAGCGGATCCATCACAGACCCAATCCACATCCGGAACGGGGTCAAACAGGGCTGCATTATCGCTCCAACCCTCTTCTCAATCTTCCTCGCCGCCATTTCGAAGAACGGGGGAGTTATCCCCGGTGTCCTGGGCCAATATTTATCCCTCAATCAACATCACAAAAACAGATTACCTAGTCATTATCACATTGCTGTTTGTGGATGTTTGCAGGGTGCAAATTGGTTACAACAGTGACTACACTTCAACAAGCGCTTAATTGGCTACAAGGCGCTTTGGGACATCTGATGGTTGTGAATGGCACTATCGAAATGCAGGTCTTTCTTTATGGCTGGATTTGAAAACAAGAAATTCGAATGGAGCAGTATATGCACTGAGTGTCTGGAAGAATAGATTCCTGACCACAGCTTCAGCGATTTGTCTGCACCACGAGGTGCTACGACATTACAGAGGCTGACAAATTCCCATTTCCTGAACGGGAGGCTATATGCTGTGAGGCATCCGATTAAGCCCCTGTTTGTGTGAGTGTTTTTGCTAAGAGTTGATCCTGTCGTGTTTATTATAGTCTCTCCCAGATGGTTCCGGTTAGCTCATCATCGCTAATGACCCAAAGGAATTTATTCAAATGTTGGATTAACTGAACATAACTGCATGAAGGTGCATTAAACGGTATTATAGCCAAGCGTTTCTGCACAGTAAAGGAAGGTAAAGGGTTTGGGCAACTCATTGAGAATTCACCACTTGTGCCTTTAGGGCCCACACAACAACTCTCTCCAGTGCAGCTTGTTTCTCTGTGAGTGGAACTGTGTACAGCATCCATTGTTATTCTCAATATAATCCCTGTTCAGAATCCAGTGTTACTCTGAATATAATCCCCCACACAGCATCCAGTGTTGCTCGAAGAGTACAATCTCCTTGTCTTTCAGATGAGACGTTAAACCGTCTGCCCTCTCAGGTGAACGAAGAGCAAGGGAGTTCTCCCCAGTGTCCTGGCTAATATTTATCCCTCAATCAACACCTGAAAACAGATTAACTGGTTATGACCTCATTGCTGTTTGTGGGAGCTTGCTGTGCGCAAATTAGCTGCTGCGATTCTTACATTACTAAAGTGACGAGTAAGTGAGAAGTATTTCATTGGTTGCAAAGCACTCTGGAATGTCCCGAAGGTGTGAAGCATGCTATATAAATGCAGGTCTTTCTTTCTTTCCCAAACAGTATCCAGTGTTACTCTGTGAGTCCAATCCCCTCCTGTTCAGTAATACTCAGAGTCTATCCTCTCTGTACAGCATTCAATGTTATTCTTGGAGTTTAATCCGCTCCCATAGAATCCAGTATTACTCAGGAAGTAAGTACACTTATTTCCTTTGCTGCCTGCAGTGTTACACTTGCAGCATAGCCTTCCTATACAACTTCTACGTTATTCTGGGAATGTACCTTCTTTCCCCATTTATTTAATTTGTTCTTGGGTTGTGGCCGTTGCTGGTAAGGCCAGTATTTATTGCCCACCCCTAGAGAAGGTGGTGGTGAGCCGCCTTCCTGAACCGCTGCAGTCCCGTGTGGTGAAGGTGCTCCCACAGTGCTGTTAGGGAGGGAGTTCCAGGATTTTGACCCAGCAACGATGAAGGAACGGCCGATATATTTCCAATTCAGGATGGTGGGTGACATGAAGGGGAACGTGGAGGTGGTGATGTTCCCATGCGCCTGCTGCCCTTGTCTTTCTAGGTGGTAGAGGTCATGGGTTTGGGAGGTGCTGCCGAAGAAGCCTTGGCGAGTTGCTGCAGTGCATCTTGTAGATGGTACACACTGCAGCCACGGTGCGCCGGTGGTGGAGGGAGTGAATGTTGAAGGTGGTGGATGGGGTGACGATCAAGCGAGCTGTTTGTCCTGGATGGTGTCGAGCTTCTTGAGTGTAGTTGGAGCTGCACTCATCCAGGCAAGTGCAGAGTATTCCATCACACTCCTGACATATGCCTTGTAGATGGTGGAAAGGCTTTGGGGAGTCAGGAGGTGAGACACTTGCTGCAGAATACCCAGCCTCTGACCCGCTCTTGTTGCCACAGTATTTATGTGGCTGGTCCAGTCCAGTTTCTGGTCAATGGTGACCCCCAGGATGTTGATGGTCCCACCAGGAGAACATCCCTGCAGTTCTACAAATAGTGCCATACTGAGAGAGCAGACGGGGCCTCGGTTTAACGTCTCATCCAAAAGACGGCACCTCCGACAGTGCAGCACTCCCTCAACACTGGAGTGTCAGCCTAGATTATGTGCTCAAATTTTTGGAGCGGGACTTGAACCTACGACCTTCTGACTCAAAGCAAGAGTGCTGCCCACTGAGCCACACTGCCATCTGTTTATGAACATAAGAAATAGGAGCAGGAGCAGGCCATTCGGCCCCTTGAGCCTGCTCCACCATTTAATACGATCATAGCTGATCTGATTATGGACTCAGGTCCACTTCCCTGCCCGCTCTCCATAACCCCTTATTCCCTTATCATTTAAGAAACTGAATTAAGAAATTGATTACGGCTCTGTGAAGCACTGCGGGACATTTTTCTACATTAAAGGCGTTGTATAAATAAATGCCAATTGATGTCGATGCTGTTTTGTCACAGAATTTACTGCCCAATCAAGTGATGCCTTAAACTCCATGGGTTACTATCACCAACAAGTAGTTGTTTTATATTACTCCAGGGAAGGACAAATAACAGCAGATAGGACCCTCTCAGTCCTGCTGGTGGAGGACAATGGCAGCAATGGCTGAGGGTGCCAGAATACAAGCGCTTCTCAATCTTGCCAATAAGAGTGAATTAGCTGTGGAGCTCACAGAGTGCCCCAGGACCGCGTCCCATCAGTTGGGATTCAAAATTCCCATCAGTCCTGCTGGATTTTTCTGAGGAAAACTAAAATCTGAAAAGACAGATGTACTTCACAGACGGAAAGGAGACAGAAAGAAAGATCTGCTCCATAATAAAGGAGAATTGAAGCCTTTGCGGATCAACCTAATTCTACTATCCACGTCAGCTTTCAGCAGCTGGCCGCCCACGCCAAAAAGGGATGAGTTCACAGGTGTTTCAATGAAGTACCTAATATTCCAGGTCTCGAGCTACATGTTGAAGGGTGGAAGATGCCTGTGCGTGGATTTTTTTAACATGGGGTGGCCGTTGCACACCAGCCACCACACGGGCTTGACAGAGCTAGGTCTTGGTCCAGTGGCAAAGATTGCCCAAGGCTAACTGGAGACCAGCTCTGCTGCATGGACCGAGCGCACACAAATATCGCAGTGTGGGCTGGCCCGTGCTGCCCATGGCCCTCGCCTCTTCTGAGCCCCAGATTCACGCCTCTCTTGGGCCCCAGTCACTTCCCTCTACGGACTCTTGCTGCTCCTACGCCCCTCCTGCTGTGCCTGCCCGCACTGCAATCAGCGACCTGGCTTCGCGGCCGTCGCCCTCCTGTACCAGCACGCGCTGCTCCCTGCAGTGGTGTAATTGTAACTGCAAAAATAATTATCTGTATATTAAATAACCATGGCATCATTTTTGTAGCATGCTAACATTTTTTTTAATATAAGGAATACTTACGCTTTATTTTTTTGCATTTTTCAGGCATACTGGAGTCAGATTCCCACTAACCCTGCTGGTGAGCCCCACTGTCTGCAGGATTTGGAAATGGCAGGAATCCGAGTCCTGTTGGTAAGTTGTTAATTGGAACGAGAAGCGGGAGAGAAAACTTCACTTGGATGATCCATCATCGGTTTTATTAGTCAGCGCGGCTGTACAGGATTTTATTTTTGGGGGTGGTGTTAGCAATTAAGTGTAATTTTTTTTAATTAAAGGCAATTTTACAATGTAATTTGCCAAATACTGAAGAGATTGAAGTCAGTTGTATAAACTTGTGTTTTTTTTAAATGATTTTGAAAAGCAGCCAAGGAAGCTGTGTCACTTTCAACATAACAAGAGACAGATGGATGGAGGCTATCTGTAATGCACTTTATTCTCAGACTGTCAGGGCGCAGGGTTTTAAGGGACACCGGGGAGCGCTTATAGGAAGTTTTCTTAAACAATATCACTTGTATAATGATTACTATTCTTCTCATAGGATGCGGACAATTAACTTAGTGCTTAGCACTGTCAGCCCTAAAGTATCTCATGCAGCTTTCAAAACTCACACGACATTGATAACAATGATTCCATGGGGGATTTCCAGAGGCATGCGGTGGAAGTGAGGAATGTAGGTCTCGAACTGTCAAAAGATGCAAATTCACGGCCACAAACCTCCCATCCCCACCCCAGTCAGCAAATTCCTTCACTTTCCCATCCATCTACGTCAGTGAGAGATGCCAAATGCACGTCACTAGGGAGGGGGGAAATAATCAGGGACAGAGTTATGTAACTCCGGTGTAACTAGAAGGGGGAAAAAACCCTGGCCATTTCCTCCCCTGCCCCCCCCTCCCCCCCCAATCCTAGGCAGGGGCACTGAAGGCAGCTGGACCGAGTGTATATCCCGGGAGAGTGTGTTCGGAGACCTCGGATGGTGTGGGGTGGGTGTTGGGCTGTGAGGAGGGGGCGTCCTTGACCAGGCCAGCATCCCCAGCGTCAAGGCACTGGCTGCATTCAACCAGCTCCGTTGGGCGGGCCATATTGTTCGCATGCCTGACACAAGACTCCCAAAGCAAGCGCTCTACTCAGAACTCCTATACGGCAAGCGAGCCCCAGGTGGGCAGAGGAAACGTTACAAGGACACCCTTGATAAAATGCAACACCCCCACCAACACCTGGGAGTCCCTGGCCAAAGACCACCCTAAGTGGAGGAAGTGCATCCAGCTAACAGCACTGACTGGGGATTGAAACTTGAACCTTACTGGTTTGTATGGCTCAGCACCACACCACATGGCACATCATCATCATCGGCAGTCCCTCGTATCGAGGATGACTTGCTTCCACGCCCAACAAGGGATGAGTTCACAGATGTTTCAATGAAGGACCTAATATTCCAGGTCTCGAACTACATGTTGAAGGGTGGAAGATGCCTGTGCTTGGATTTTTTTTAACATATGGTGGCCGTTGCACACCAGCCACCACACGGGCTTGACAGAGCTCAGTCTTGGTCCAGTGACAAGGGTTAACCAGGATGACTGGAGACCAGCTCTGCTGCACGGACCTAGTGCGCACACATATCGCAGTGTGGGCTGGCCCGGTGCTGTCCCTGGGCCCTCGCCTCTTCTGGGCCCCGAACTCACGCCTTTCCTGGGCCCCGATCACATCCCTCTATGAACTCTCGCCGCTCCTTCGCCCCGACCTTGCCGCTCCTGCTGTGCCTGCCTGCGCTGCAGTCAGCCGTCGCCCTCCACGCGCTGCTCCCTGCCATGGTATGTCGCCGCACGCTGCTCCGTCTAATGGCCCCGGCCTGCTGATGGTCTTGCAGGCCGGGACCGCACCGATTTCTGGGCCGGGCCGTGGCATGCTGCTCCCTCATGGCACAACCACCCACTGACTCCCAGTTACTGCTGTGCACCGTTACCATTGGAGCCAAACTTTGCAGTGGTAACCAAGATGGCCGTGCCAGTGAATCCACAATTATTTTCCACAAAATAATAATGTTTGCACCGCTCAACATCTTCAAAACATCCTCAATTCAAATAATACAAGTGGCTGAATTATCATTTCCAATTTGGATTCAATTCGTCTTCCCTCTGATAATTAGTGCTTTATTGATGTATCGGTTTTTTTCCCCCCTTCAAAACAGAAATTCATGATGTTGATGCACTTTTAAGAGCAATTTGTTCAGTTTAGTTAATGTGCTTCGCCTGTCCCTCAGTGCACCCCCGCCCCGCTGTGGGGAGCAGCGGTAGAAGGGGTGGACTCACTGAGGGATTTTAACTTATGCCGAGATTGCGCTCTGTGGCCGCAGTATGCATGCTCCACCACGCACTCCCCTAACAACCCCCCCATTAACACCTAACCCCCACCGAATCCCCAGATAGTCCTGTGAAAATTGGTTGAAGAGAAATTGGCCCCGGAGCCAAAATGTCCTAGTAACAGGGGGTGGGGGGGGGGTGAGAGGGGGCGGGGGGGGGGGGGGGTGGGGGGGAGGGGTGGCCGCAGGTAACCAGATTAATGAACCAAAATGTCCGAGTAACAGGGGGTGGGGGGGGAGTGGGGGGGAGGGGTGGTCGCAGGTAACCAGATTAATGAACGGCAGCTGGAGCCGGGCCGAGTGGATATCCCGGGAGCCAGATCAGAGCGTGTTCGGTGACCTCGGATGGTGTGGGATGGGTGTCGGGCAGTGAGGAGGGGGCGTCCTTGACCAGGCCAGCATCCCCAGCGTCGAGGCACTGGACGAGGCTCCGTTGGGCCACATTGTTCGCATGCCCGACACAAGACTCCCAAGGCAAGTGCTCTACTCAGAACTCCTACACGGCAAGCGAGCCCTAGGTGGGCAGAGGAAACGATTCAAGTACACCCTCAAAGCCTCCTTGATAAAATGCAACATCCCCACTGACACCTGGGAGTCCCTGGCCAAAGACCGCCCTAAGTGGAGGAAGTGCATCCGGGAGGGCGCTGAGCACCTCGAGTCTCATCGCCGAGAGCGTGCAGAAATCAAGCGCAGACAGCGGAAGGAGTGTGTGGCAAACCAGACTCCCCACCCACCCTTTCCTTCAACCACTGTCTGTCCCACCTGTGACAGAGACTGTAATTCCCGTATTGGACTGTTCACTCACCTAAGAACTCATTTTTAGAGTGGCAGCAAGTCTTCCTCGATTTCGAGGGACTGCCTATGATGATGGTGGTGAGGAGGGGGAGGAGTCTTGGATGGTGTGGTGGGTGTCGGGCTGTGAGGAGGAGGAGCCGGTGATTGCGGCCGGCAAATGCTGTGAACAGCGGCCGCATTATTCAGACGGAAAGTTCAGCTGCTGTTTTTTGCAGGTTCAGTTTGCATCCAAATAAAACGTTTTGGCTCACTACGCTGCGCAACCTATATTTTCCACCCTGGCTACTTTACTGTGCTCCCCTGTGTGTCCCCGGATTCAATTTATAAAATATGGTCACCCTGGTCTAAGCACAGATCAAGATTGTGCAACAGATTAGGTTACTAACACTATGTGACCTTTGTTACCTATCTGATGTAACACACAAAGGGCCCATAATCCTGCAGGGGTGGAACCTGATTCCTCAGGATCTGTGCGAAAGGCTCTTGGCTGTTTCTTGACTAATCCTTTGAGGGCTGCAAATAGATGCACATGTGGATTGTGTATCTGCCGCCTGCCCAAGAGATCATTTATTTTCCTCTGGCACGAGATGTTACAATGTCCAAATCTCAGAAACATGTGGAAGCCACAGAAGATTTTTCTATTCACAGCATTCTCTTAAAGAAAAGAAAGACTTTGATTTATATAGCAACTTTCATGACCACTGGACATTTAAAAGCACTTTACAGCTAATGAAGTACTTTTGGAGTGAAGTCACTGTTGTAATGTCGGAGATGCAGCAGTCAATTTGCGCACAGCAAGCTCCCACAAACAGCAATGTGATAATGACCAGATAAGCTGTTGTTTTTTTGTTATGTTGATTGAGGGATAAATATTGGCTAGGCTCTTCTAAATATTGCCATGGGATCTTTTACATCCACTTGAGAGAGCAGACAAGGCATCGGTTTAACATCTCATAAGAAGGTATCTCCGACAGTGCAGCGCCCCATCAGCACTGCACTGGGAGTGTCAGCCTAGATTGTGTAGTTTTCAAATCCCTGGAGTGGGCCTTGAACCCACAACCTTCTGACATCAGAGGCAAGAGTGCGACCCACTGAATCACAGTTGACACTGAATAAAATCGTTGATCTTGCGACGTTCTGTACTCAGATGCTGAAATACTACATATTCTTCCAAGAGGTAACCTTACAGGTTTCAGGGTATAATCACAAGCCTCGTTTCAAGGACAGACACACAAGGACAGGAATACTGACCTTGAACACTTTGGTGTTTCCTTGATATTTTAGGCAAGGCCCAAGATGCTGCTCCCATTTCAACAGGGATTCCTGCATTCTATTTATCTGACACCAATTTGAAATACGAGAAGGAAATATTTCTTAAAAGGTATCTATAAGATTCTATTCTGATGTACATGTCCCTCTCCCACCAAATTTCCTGGCCCTCCCTCCCCTGTTGAATCCACATTCTTCTTATCCTGGGGTAGGGCGAACTGACAGAATATTTGTCTGCTCATGTATCAGTCTTGGCTCAGTGGAAACTGTAATGTATTTGCTTCATGGGTTCTTCGCTTAAGAATTCATTGCAACACATTGCTATTAAGAACTAGTTGGTTTATTAGCAAAGGTTTAACAATCACACTACACATTACCAGTTCATCCACTAGGCTCACAACTGCATACCTCATCGTGGATGACCTAGACTCAACTGACTCATAGGCAGTCCCTCGGATTCTAGGAAGGCTTGCTTCCACTCTAAAAGTGAGTTCTCAGGTATAGTACAGTCCAATACAGGAATTACAGTCTCTGTCACAGGTGGGGCAGACAGAGGCTGAAGGAACGGGTGGGTGGGGAGTCTGGTTTGCTGCACGCTCCTTCCGCTGCCTGCGTTTGGTTTCTGCATGCTCTCGGCGAGGAGATTCAAGATGCTCAGCGCACTCCCGGATGCTCTTCCTCCGCTTTGGGCAGTCATTGGTCAGGGATTCCCAGGTGCCGGTAGGAATGGTACACTTTATCAAAGAGGCTTTGAGGGTGTCCTAGAAGCATTTCTTCTGCCCACCTGGGGCTCGCTTGCCGTGTAAGAGTTCCGAGTAGAGCACTTGCTTTGTGAGTCTTGTGTCAGGCATGCGGACGATGTGGCCCGCCCAACGGAGCTGGTCGAGTGTGGTCAGTGCTTCGATGCTGGGGATGTTGGCCTGATCGAGAACACTGCTGTTGGTGCGTCTATCCTCCCAGTGGATTTGCAGGATCTTGCAGAGGCAGTGCTGGAGGCAACTGACTGGGGTTTTATTGAGTCTTGTGAACATCACGTGACTGGCGAAGCCACTCACAATGCAACAGTTCTATAAATCTGTGAGCATGCTCACAGGTGCATACATTACAGTAATAGCCTCACCTTTGTGTGAAAAGGTCATGAGTTCAAGGCCCACTCTCAGGGCTCAAATTTCCCCAACCCCTTTTTCTGGCGCCCTCACCCGAGGTGCGCCGCTTTTGTCCACCTCCAAGCGCGCCAAAACTCTTCCTCCCGAATTTGGCCGCTCCCCAGCCTCTCCTCGGTGGTGGCGTAGTGTAGCCCAGTGGATTGGGGGCAGAGCCAGGTCCTGGCGCTGAAAACAGTGCCGGGACCTCTGCACATGCGTGCGAGAGTCTGCGCACATGTGCAGTAGCTCTTGGCAGGCCGAATCTGTGAGTGTGCGTTGCAGGCTGTGTGGGAGGGGCCTGAAGCATGGCATCCCTAGCCCTGGCCGAATGGGCTCCCTCATCGGCGGTCCGCTGCATTCCCCAAGGTAGGACTTCTATTTTTTATTTGTTATTTACTGATTGATTGATTGCTTATTACTTTGGTCTTGGTGCTTTAGGTGCAGGGTTCCTTCTATTTTTTATTTGTTAATTAATTGCTTATTACTTTTTGTGCTTTGTTTAGTGCTTGGTGCAAATGTACTGCTTTGTTTAGTTCTTGGTGCTTTAAATGTATTTATGCTTCTTTAATGTTGTTGTGAAGGCATTTAGTGCTTTGTAAGGTCCTCTCCCAACACCCCCCCCCCCAACCCCCACCGCCCCCCCCGCCCCCCCGCACCCCGCCTATCTCTGGCTGCCTGCGCTGATTTCTTAAGTCACCGCAAGGCTTTCCTGAATGTACTTATGCTGGTCTAAGTTAGTTTGGAGTAACTTTTAGCTGGCTAAACTTGCTTAAATGGCCAAAACAGTCGTAAGTGGCTGGGAACATAGAAATATAGAAACATAGAAAGTAGGTGCAGGGAAGGCCATTCGGCCCTTCGGGTCCTTCAATAAGATCATGGCTGATCATTCACCTCAGTACCCCTTTCCTGCTTTCTCTGCATAGCCCTTGATCCCTTTAGCCATAAGGGCCATATCTAACTCTCTCTTGAATATATCTAACGAACTGGCCTCAACAACTTTCTGTGGTAGAGAATTCCACAGGTTAACAACTCCCTGCGTGAAGAAGTTTCTCCTCATCTCTATCCTAAATGGCTTACCTCTTATCCTTAGACTGTGACCCCTGATTCTGGACTCACCCAATATTGGGAACATTCTTCCTGCATCTAACCTGTCCAGTCCCATCAGAATTTTATTTGTTTCTATATATATAAACACCTCCTTTTGAAAAAAAAATAAACTAAAAAAAACCTAACTAACTCACTTACACTGGCGCAAATTAAATGGCCAGAATGGCAACTAAAAAGATATTCCAGAAAAATCAAGTTGCTCCAAAAAAAATGGAGCAACACCTGGGGAAATTTGGGCCCCAAGACTTGACAACATAATCTCGGCTGAGTTTTTAGTGCAGTACTGAGGGAGTGCTGCTTTCTTCACAGTGCCATTTTTCAATAAACTGAGACTCCACCTTCCCTCTCAGATGGAAACATAGAAACATAGAAAACAGGTGCAGGTGTAGGCCATTCGGCCCTTCGAGCATGCACACCATTCAATAAGATCATGGCTGATCATTCCTTCAGTACCCCTTTCCTGTTTTCTCTCCATACCCCTTGATCCCCTTATCCGTAAGGACCATATCTAACTCCCTCTTCAATATATCCAATGAACTGGCATCAACAACTCTCTGAGGCAGTGAATTCCACAGGTTAACAATTCTCTGAGTGAAGAAGTTTCTCCTCATCTCAGTCCTAAATGGCCTACCCCTTATCTTAAGACTATGTCCCCTGGTTCTGGACTTCCCCAACATCGGGAACATTCTTCCCACATCTAACCTGTCCAGTCCCGTCAGAATCTTATACGTTTCTATGAGATCCCCTCTCATCCTTCTAAACTCCAGTGAATAAAGGTCCAGTTGATCCAGTCTCTCCTCATATGACAGTCCAGACATCCAAGGAACTAGTCTGGTGAACCTTCGCTGTACTCCCTCAATAGCAAGAACGTCCTTCCTCAGATTAGGAGACCAAAACTGAACACAATATTCCAGGTGAGGCCTCACTAAGGCTCTGTACAACTGCAGTAAGACCTCCCTGCTCCTGTACTCAAATCCCCTAGCTATGAAGGCCAACATACCATTTGCTTTCTTCACCGCCTGCTGTACCTGTATGCCAACCTTCAATGACTGATGAACCATGACACCCAGGTCTCGTTGCACCTCCCCTTTTCCTAATCTGCCACCATTCAGATAATATTCTGTCTTCATGTTTTTGCCCCCAAAATGGATAACCTCACACTTATCCACATTATACTGCATCTGCCATGCATTTACCCACTCACCTAACCTGTCCAAGTCACCCTGCAGCCTCTTAGCGTCCCCCTCACAGCTCACACCGCCACCCAATTTAGTGTCATCTGCAAACTTGGAGATATTACACTCAATTCCTACATCCAAATCGTTAATGTATATTGTAAAGAGCTGGGGTCCCAGCACTGAACTCTGGAGCATTCCACTAGTCACTGCCTGCCATTCTGAAAAGGACCCGTTTATCCCGACTCTCTGCTTCCTGTCTGCCAACCAGTTCTCTATCCACATCAGTATATTACCCCCAATACCATGTGCTTTAATTTTGCACACCAATCTCTTGTGCGGGACCTTGTCAAAAGCCTTTTGAAAGTCCAAATATACCACATCCACTGGTTCTCCTTTGTCCACTCTGCTAGTTACATCCTCAAAAAATTCCAGAAGATTCGTCAAGCATAATTTCCCTTTCATAAATCCATGCTGACTTGGACCGATCCTGTCACTGCTTTCCAAATGAGCTGCTATTTCATCCTTAATGATTGATTCCAACATTTTCCCACTACTGATGTCAGACTAACCGGTCTATAATTACTTGTTTTCTCTCTCCCTCCTTTTTAAAAAAGTGGTGTTACATTAGCTATCCTCCAGTCCATAGGAACTGATCCAGTGTTGGAAAATGATCACCAATGCATCCACTATTTCTAGGGCCACTTCCTTAAATACTCTGGGATGCAGACTATCGGGTCCCGGGGATTTATCAGCCTTCAATCCCATCAATTTCCCTAACATAATTTTCTGCCTAATAAGGATATCCTTCAGTTCCTCCTTCTCACTAGACCCACTGTCCCCTAGTACTTCCGGAAGGTTATTTGTGTCTGCCTTCGTGAAGACAGAACCAAAGTATTTGTTTAACTGGTCTGCCATTTCTTTGTTCCCCATTATAAATTCACCTGAATCTGACTGCAAGGGACCTACGTTTGTCTTCACTAATCTTTTTTTCTTCACATATCTATAGAAGCTTTTGCAATTAGTTTTTATGTTCCCGGCAAGCTTCCTCTCATACTCTATTTCCCCCCTCCTAATTCAACCCTTTGTCCTCCTCTGCTGAATTCTAAATTTCTCCCAGTCCTCAGGTTTGCTGCTTTTTCTGGCCAATTTATATGCCTCTTCCTTGGTTTTAACACTATCCTTAATTTCCCTTGTTAGCCACGGTTGAGCCACCTTCCCCATTTTATTTTTACTCCAGACAGGGATGTACATTTGCTGAAGTTCATCCATGTGATCTTTAAATGTTTGCCATCGCTTATCCACCGTCAACTCTTTAAGTATCCTTTACCAGTCTATTCTAGCCAATTCACGCCTCATACCGTCGAAGTTACCTTTCCTTAAGTTCAGGACCCTAGTTTCCGAATTAACTGTGTCACTCTCCACCTTAATAAAGAATTCTACTATATTATGCTCACTCTTCCCCAAGGGGCCTCGCACAACAAGATTGCTAATTAGTCCCTTCTCATTACACATCACCCAGTCTAGGATGGCCAGCTCTCTAGTTGGTTCCTCGACATATTGGTCTAGAAAACCATCCCTAATACACTCCAGGAAATCCTCCTCCACTGCATTGCTACCAGTTTGGTTAGCCCAATCAATATGTAGATTAAAGTCGCCCATGATAACTGTTGTACCTTTATTGCACACATCCCTTATTTCTTGTTTGATGCTGTCCCCAACCTCACTACTACTGTTTGGTTGTCTGTATACAACTCCCACTAGCGTTTTCTGCCTTTGGTATTCCGCAGCTCCACCCATACCGATTCCACATCATCCAGGCTAATGTCCCTCCTTACTATTGCATTAATTTCCTCTTTAACCAGCAACGCCACCCCACCTCCTTTACCTCTCTGCCTATCCTTCTAAAATGTTGAATCCCCTGGATGTTGAGTTCCCAGCCTTGGTCACCCTGGAGCAATGTCTCCGTGATGCCAATTACATCATATCCATTAACTGCTATTTGCGCAGTTAATTTGTCCACCTTATTCCGAATACTCCTCGCAGTGAGGCACAGAGCCTTCAGGCTTGTCTTTTTAACACAATTTGCCCCTTTAGCATTTTGCTGTAATGTGGCCTGTTTTGTTTTTTGGCTTGGGTTTCTCTGCCCTCCACTTTTACTATTCTCCTTTCTATCTTTTGTTTCTGCCTCCATTTTATTTCCCTCTGTCTCCCTGCATAGGATCCCATCCCCCTGCCGTGTTAGTTTAACTCCTCCCCAACAGCACTAGCAAACACTCCCACTAGGACATTGGTTCCGGACCTTCCCAGGTGCAGACCGTCCGGTTTGTACTGGTCCCACCTCCCCCAGAACCGGTTCCAATGTCCCAGGAATTTGAATCCCTCCCTTTTGCACCACTCCTCAAGCCACGTATTCATCTGGGCTAACCTGTGATTCCTACTTTGACTAGCACGTGGCACTGGTAGCAATCCTGAGATTACTACTTTTGAGGTCCTACTTTTTAATTTAGCTCCTAGCTCCCTAACTTCGTCTCATAGGACCTCATCCCATTTTTTACCTGTATCGATGGTACCTATATGCACCACGACAACTGGCTGTTCACCCTCCCTTTTCAGAATGTCCTGCACCCGCTCCGAGACATCCTTGACCCTTGCACCAGGGAGGCGACATACCATCCTGGAGTCTTGGTTGCGGCCGCAGAAACGCCTATCTATTCCCCTTACAATTGAACCCCCTATCACTTTCGCTCTCCCGCTCTTTTTCCTGCCCTCCTGTGCAGCAGAGCCACCCACGGTGCCATGAACTTGGCTGCTGCTGCCCTCCCGTGATGAGTCATCCCCTCAACAGTACCCAAAGCAGTGTATCTGTTTTGCAGGGGGGTGACCGCAGCGGACCCCTGCACTACCTTCCTTGCACTGCTCTTCCTGTTGGTCACCCTTTTACTATCTGGCTGTGTACCCTTTACCTGCGGTGAGACCAACTCACTAAACGTGCTATTCACGTCATTGTCAGCATCGTGCATGCTCCAGAGTGAATCCACCCGCAGCTCCAGTGCCGCAATGCGGTCCATCAGGTGCTGCAGGTGGATGCACTTCCTGCACACATTGTCGTCAGGGACACCGGAAGCGTCCCTGACTTCCCACATAGTACAGGAGGAGCATAACATGTGTCCGAGCTCTTCTGCCATGACTTAACCCTTAGATTAACTTAATTTGGCAACAACAATGCTAAAGGTTACCTACTGATAAAGAAAACGAAAAACTACTTACCAATCACCAGCCAATCACTTACCCCCTTGGCTGTGACGTCACCTTTCGCTTTCTTTCTACTTCTTTTTTGCCTTCTCCCTGCAGCTGCACAAGCCACGCCTCTCCGACCACGAACTCCCGACTGCTGAGCTCACGGCATTTTTATCGGCCTCCGAACCCGGACTCTCGCCTCTCCGACCACGAACTCCCGACTGCTGAACTCACGGCATTTTTATCGGCCTACGAGCCCGAACTCTCACCTCCTCGACCACGAACTCCCGACTGCTGAACTTGCGGCCTTTTTATAGGCCTCCAAACCCGGACTCTCGCCTTCTCGACCACGATGGATGTAAAAGATCCCAGCGCAACTTTTGGAAAAGAGTAGGGAAGTTCTCTCAGTGTCCAGGACAATATTTATCCCCCAACCAACACCACTAAAAAAGAAATTATCTGGTCATTTATCTCAATACTGTTTGTGGGACCTTGCTGTGCACAAAGTGGCTGCTGTGTTTGTCTACATTACAACTGTGGGACATCCTGAGGTCATGAAAGGTGCTATATAAATGCAAGTTCTTCTCTCTTTCTTTCATGTCAAATCAACCTCTCCCCTATCTCTATCCCACCTGCTTTCATAAGACTCAGGGAACAGAGAAAGCGGGGGGTGGAGGAGATTAAGCAGCCAGGAAACTCGGAAGTACATAAGAGCATGACCTCTTTTGAATTTTTTTTCATGGTTTCCCTGGCTGCAGCCAGCCAGATTGAGAGTCTGTCTGTCTATCTGGTGGAATGCAGCTGGGGTTTGGAGCAGAGGTTAAGTCAGACACGGGCGGAGGGGCAGATGATATGGCCTTCAAGTGGGGGGAGGGGTCGGCTGTCAAGAGAGGGTCAGCCAGCAAGGTGGGGGTGGGGGAGGAATGGCCATCGGGGGGTGGGAGGAGTTGGAGAGAGAGTTGGCGATCAGACGTTGGGGGTTAGACATTGTAATGTATTTGCTCCATGGGTTCTTTGCTTAAGAATTCATTGCAACACATTTGTAATGTATGCACCTGTAAGTATGCTCACAGGTTTGTAGAGCTGTTGAGTTGATAGTGGCTTAGCCAGTCACGACATGTTCACAAGACTCAATAAAACCCCAGCCAGTTGGGTTCAGGAGCTCCACAATGAGGTGTGCAGTTGTGAGCACAGTGGATGAACTGGTAACGTGTAATGTAATTGTTAAAGCTTTGTTAATAAACCAACTAGTTCTCAACGTGTTGCTATGAATTCTTAAGCAAAGAACCCGTTAAGCAAATACAGTACTGTACAACATTGCTATTAAGAACTAGTTGGTTTATTAACAAAGGTTTAACAATCAAACTACACATTACCCAGTTCATCCATTAGGCTCGAAACTACATAACTCATCGTGGATGACCTAGACCCAACTGACTGGGGTTTTATTGAGTTTTGTGAACATCATGTGACTGGCTAAGCCACTCACAGTGCAACAGCTCTACAACTATTTTAAGTAGAACATTAAATCAAGTTCCCCTTTTGATGAGGACACTAGAACCCACTAATTTCCAAATAAAACTCGAACAGAACCTTAGATCAAATTAAAATTTGGTTGCCGGGAGTGACGATGCACTCCAGTCCCTCCGGCGCCCACCTCTCGCGGAAGGCCGCGAGCGTACCGGTGGACATCGCGTGCTCCATCTCCAGGGACACACTGGCCCGGATGTAACCGTGGAAGAGAGGCAGGCAGTCAGGCTGAACGACCACCTCGACCGCCCGCTGCCTGGCCCTGTTAATGGCCATGGCCATGCCCACGAGGAGGCCTTCTGACCTGCCCGCTCCCCTCCACAGGGTGCCCAAAGATCAGGAGCGTGCAACTGAAGTGCATCCAGAATTTGAGGAGCAGCTCCTTCAAATATTGAAAGAGGGGCTGCAACCTCGCACACTCAACATACACATGGAACACGGACTCAACAACTCTACAAATCTGTGAGCAAACTCGCAGACATCAAGACGTCCAATCACAGTGAGGAGGCTGGCCAATTGTGGGAGGGGGGCAGGTAACCTCGGTGGGCCTGGGGAAAGCACTTCTGCTCCCCCTGGCCCACAAATAGTGTAGTCAAGATACCTACCTGATGGACCCGATGCTTCTCGCCCCTCCCCCCCGCTCTCCCCCTTCAACTGCCGGGATTCCTGGTTCACGAACGTTAAAAGTAAAACTCTGGTTAACTTGGAGGCACACAGTCTCATTAAAATAGTTTAGTATCTGCGCCGCCTCCTGGGTGTAGGTTAAAATCGGATGTGGGCTCGTTGAATGCATGTTGAGGTTAGGTTCCAGATTTTTGAATATTTAACCTCCCATGCCCCCCCCCCCCCCCCCGTCCTGGGGATTAAAACTCCCATTTTTATTGAACCACAACACACAGATGGCAAATGAGAATGCAAACTGACTGGAATCCATGAGAGCCCCCATGGCCTTATGTTACGCATATCTTAATGGAAAGAGATCATAAACATATGACTGAAATGTGGATCTCACCAAATGTAATGGAAAACGTGTGTAGATCTGCACATTATACAATAATGTCAGCCTCAGAACATGTGATAGCCCATGAGTGACACATACTCTGAGCTCATTATTATCCACAGCTTGAACCAGAGGTTGGTGAGATGTGGCCCACATAAACTACAAGGTCGATAGAAAGAAACTGTTCCCATTGGCGGAAGGGTCGAGAACCAGAGGACACAGATTTAAGGTGATTGGCAGAAGAACCAAAGGCGACGTGAGGAAAAACCTTTTTACGCACCGAGTGTTTAGGATCTGGAATACATGGCCTGAAAGGGTGCTGGAGGCAGCCTCAATCATGGCCTTCGAAAGGGAATTGGATAAGAACCTGAAGGAAAAAAAATTGTAGGGCTACAGGGAGAGGGCGGGGGAGTGGGAATGGCTGAAGTGCTCTTGCAGAGAGCCGGCACGGGCTCGACGGGCCGAATGGCCTCCTTCTGTGCTGTAACCGTTCAATGATATAGGATTTTAACAACCGCTTGCATTCCTACAACACTCTTCACATGCAGGAAGATACTTCAAAGTGCTGAACAATAACGGGACAAAACAGTGGGTGCCAAGTAGGATGGGGAAGAAAGACTTGCATTTATATAGCGCCTCCTGTGATCACCGGATGCCTCGAAGCACTTTACAACCAATGAAGTACTTGTTGAAGTGCAGTCACTGTTCTAATGTGGGAAATACACGGCAGCCAATTTGTGCACAACAAGCTCCCACAAACAGCAATATGATTATGACCAGATTTTGTTGTGATGATTGGAGGATAAATATTTTGTTATGTTGATTGAGGGATAAATATTGGCCAGGACACCGGGGGTAACTCCCCTGCTCTTCTTCAAAATAGTGCCGTGGGATCTTTTACGTCCAGCCGAGAGAGCAGACGTGGATCTCGATTTAACGTCTCACCCGAAAGACGGCACCTCCGACAGTGCAGCGCTCCCTCAGCATTGCACTGGAGTGTCAGCCTAGATTTTTGTGCTCAAGTAACTAGAGTGGGACTTGGTCCCACAAACTTGTGACTCAGAAGTGAGTGTGCTGCCCACTGAGCCAAAGCTGACACTAAGGCGGAGGAATCAAAGGGACTACAGGGAAGAGTTTTGCTCGCGGTTGCTTTTCTTCTTGACTAACATTTTTCAATCATACAAAATGAAATGCCCCAGGCAGAGTGGTTAGAATATTGAATGCTCTGCCACAAATGCTTTATGAAGCAGACTCCTGTAATTTCTTTTAAAAAGGGCGTTAGATAATTGCTTGAAAGAGAAAAACATTAAAAGGTATGAGGAGCAAGCAGGAGAGTGGGATTGGATGATGGCACAGACTTGTTCATCATAGAAGTTTGCAGCACAGAAGGATGCCATTCGGCCCATCGTGTCTGTGCCAGCCTGATCTGACGTTCCAGCTCTTGGTCCGTAGCCCTGCATGTTACGGCACTTCAAGTGCACATCGAGTACTTTTTAAATGCGATGAGGGTTTCTGCCTCTACCACCCTTTCAGGCAGTGAGTTCCCTGATGAATGGCCGGTTTCTATGCTGTAACTATTATAATTCTATGGGGCACGCAAAAACAGCAGGGCTATAGACAACGTTCCTAAAATGGAGTAAAATCAATAAGGCAACACAGGACAATGGAACAGCAGTCCATTCCCAAATCAATAAGGAGATACCAATAAGAAACAGAATTCTTTAAAAGACACCTTCAAACCAATGTTTAATCAATAGGAGGATGCATCAACATAGCCCCATCCTCTCACCCTATCAGCACCTATCCCAAGAATCCTCCTTTAATCTCTTGTAAAGGGTCAGTAACTGCTGCCAACCCACAGTGAGCATTCCGGTTTAATATCCTTCAGGATGACAAGCTCTCATCGACCTTTGGAGGAGATTTTACTGACTCCCAAGCAAGAATCATTCACTTAGCATGTCGCAACCAAAAGGGAAATAAAACCAGCCTGTAAAATTGGACCCTGAGGGGCTCTTAATAAGTGCGGCCTAACAAGCATAACTTTGGATGCAACTCTAAGTCACTCTCAACCAATTTCGAAATACAGGTGGAACCTCCCTTATCCAGAACTCCCTTATCTGGAACCGCCCCTCGTCCAGAACCATTCCCGGCCATCGGGTGGCGTATGTGCAGAACTCCGACATGAACAAATTGAAGTCCTTCCTCACAGCTGACTCTCGCAATTGCTGGCCTGACCCCGTGATCCACCGCCCTCCCCCTCCCCCACCATGATCTCTCTGCCGCACTCCCAGCCCGAAGCCTGCCAGCCCTGATATCCCCTTGCTCAGTACCTGTACCATCCAATTTAACGTGACCACCCCTCGTCTGGAAAAATCCCTTATCCGGAACAGGCCAGGTTCTGAGGGTTCCGGATAAGGGATGTTCAACCTGCATCTAAATTATCTGCCCAAGAGCAAAGACAGAATACATGTAGAGGTTGCTACCCTCCTTCTATATGTGCAGCCAAGTCTGAGTTAACATCCTGTGGGAATCAGATAAACCGTTCGGTAAATGAAGGTGAAACGCTCATTCTCATCCTTGTGTTCCCTAATTCTACAACCTACTCCAAACCTACAACCTCACTCCCCCCACCTCCAAATATTTCAGTTCCTCAGACTCTGGTGTCTTATGCATGCCCTCTTCCATTTGCAACTGTTCCTTCAGTTGCCTGGATCCCACTCTCTAGGTTTCCCTCCATAAACTGCTCTGCCTCTCCTTGTCCCACTCCTCCTTTAAGACTCTACGTAAAACCTACCTCTTGGGCCAAGCTTGCGTTTGCCTTTCCCAACCTCCCCTTCTTTGGCTTGGCATCCGCACTTTTCCTGAGAAGCGGCCGAGGATAATTTTCCACAATAAATGCGAGCTGTTGCGACTGGAATGCATTGTATTTTTCAAAGCTCTTCAACCTGAAATGTTCTGCCTCCTCTCCTGAAGATGGACCACTCTTTCTAGGCTATTGCTCCAGTCACCAGTAAATTTCCTGTATCTAACCTGGACTGATACTCCAGTGCAGGATCGAGAGAGTGCTGGACTGCTGTAGGTGCCATCTTTTGGATGAGACATTAAATCAAGGCCCTGTCTGTCTACTAAGGTGAATGGAAAAGATTCCATGGCACTATTCAAGGAAGAGCAGGGAGTTCTCCAGTGTACTATTTTTGGATTTTTGAACACTGAGGGAATTAAGGGATGTGGGGACAGTGGGCGAAGGTGGGGTTGAGGTAGATGATCAGGCATGGTCTTATTGAATGGCGGAGCAGGTACAAAGAGCTGAATGGCCTACCCTTTTTCCCTCTTATGTTCTTATGTACCGGCCAACATTCCTCCCTTAACCAATATCACCAAAAAAAACAGGTTACCTGGTTATTCATTCACGTGTTTTGGGACCTTGCTGTTTGCAAACTGGCTGCTGTACTTCCCCACAGAACTACAATGGCCGCACTTCAAAAAGTAATCCTGTCATTGTGAACATAAGAAATAGGAGCAGGAGCAAGCCATTTGGCCCCTCGAGCCTGCTCCGCCATTCAATAAGATCATGGCTGATCTGATCTTGGCCTCAACTCCACTCTCCTGCCCGCTCCTCATAACCCTTGACTCCCTTATCGTTCAAAAAACTATCTCCACGTTAAATACATTCAATGACCCAGCCTCCACAACCTTCTGGGGTAGAGAATGCCAAAGATTCCCGACCCTCTGAGAGAAGAAATTCCTCCTCAGTTCCGATTTAAATGGGCGACCCCTTATTCTGAAACTATGCCCCCTAGTTCTGGATTCCTCCACGAGGGGAAACATCTTCTCTGCATCTACCCTGTCAAGCCCCCTCAGAATCTTACACGTTTCAATAAGATCACCTCTCAGTCTTCTAAACTCCAATGAGTATAGGCCCAACCTGCTCAACCTTTCTTCATAAGACAGCCCCTTCATCCCAGGAATCAACCTGGTGAACCTCCTCGTGAAGCGCCTGGGGATTTCTTGAGGATGCAGAGTGGGGGGATGGCTTGAACGGATCCTGTGGTTTTCACTTGAGGTGGCTGGGACTTGGGTTAGCAGTCTGGATGCTGAACAACTGAACATTCGCGTGGCGCCTGTGTTTCCAGGAAGGAATAAAAATGAAATTGCCATCGGTGTTGCTGATCTGACGGCATGCCTTATTCTGGTCACGGTGGTGAGATGTCACTGGCTGTCACCTCAGCAGCACTGCCACATCCTTCCCGATCAAGACAAATTACATGAAGACAAAGTAGGTGGAATGGAATTAATAAAAATTTACACTTCCACGGCAATGTGTTGGTGCAGAGCATTGTTCCAGAGTGGTGGGACATGATAGCAAGTTCACCATATTCCAAATGTTCTATTTTTTTAACACTTGAAATGCGGATGCCTTTAAAATTGTTTTATTGCAACATTAGTTCCTCTGGGTTTAAGGGTGGACCCACATTCCGTAAATTGCCATTGTGAAGGAACCATTCACAGAGACATTGAATTTTTTGTATGCAAATATATATTGATTGCAAAGCAAACTCAAAACCTCTCTTATACGTTTCTGTGGTGCACAGATGCTGGTCCAGGTTCATTACGACTACAAGAGTTAGCAAAATATTGCGTCGGTCAGTATTTTTGTACTCCAGGAGGTATAGTGGAAGCAATATCTACTGTAGTGGCTTTCCACGACTAACGAACCAGAGAAAAGGTTCTGGCCCCAACAACATCCCGGCTGTAGTACTGAAGGCCCATGCTCCAGAATTAGCCGTGCCTCTAACGAAGCTGTTCCAGTACAGCTACAACACTGGCATCTACCCAACAAAATGGAAAATTGCCACAAAATGCAAGACAAATCCAATCCAGTCAATTATTGCTCCATCCGCCCATTCTAATTCATCAGCAAAGTGATGGAAGGAGTCATCAATAGTGCTATCAAACGGCATCTAGTCAACAATAACCTGCTCAATGGTGCTCAGTTTGAGTTCCGCCAGGACCACAGCTCCAGATCTCATTACAGCCTTGGTCCAGACATGGACACAAGAGCTGAATTATAGAGGTGAGGTGACTGCCGTCGACATCAAGGCAGCATCTAACCGAGTGTGACACAAAGGCATCCCAGTAAAATTGAAGTCAATGGGGATCAGGGGGAAAGTTTTCCAGTGGGTGAACTCATACCTGGCACGAAGCAAGATGGTTGTGGTTGTTGGAGGCCGATTACCGCAGTCCCAGGACATTGTTGCTGGAGTTCCTCAGGGCAGTGTCCTAGGCCTAACTAGCGTCATCTGTTTAATCATTAATGTTCTCTCCATCATGTCAGAAGTGGGGATATTCGCTGATGATGGCACAGTGTTGGCCATTCACAATTCCTCAGTTAATGAAGCAGTCCGTACTCGCGTGCAGCAATACCTGGACAGCAACTAGGCTGATAAGTGGCAAGTAATATTCACACCACGCAAGTAACATCATAGGCAGTCCCTCAAAATTGAGGAAGACTTGGTTCCACTCCAAAAGTGAGTTCTCAGGCAACTGAACAGTCCAATACGGGAATTGCAGTCTCTGTCGCAGGTGGGACAATCGTTGAAGGAAAGGGTGAGTGGGGAGTCTGGTTTGCTGCACGCTCCTTCCGCTGCCTGCGCTTGCTTTCTGCATGCTCTCGGCGATGAGACATGAGGTGCTCAGCGCCCTCCCGGATGCTCTTCCTCCATTTAGGGCGGTCTTGGGCCAGGGACTCCCAGGTGTCAGTGGGGATGTTGCACTTTATCAGGGAGGCTTTCAGGGTGTCCTTGTAATGGTTCCTCTGCCCACCTGAGGCTCGCTTGCCGTGTCGGAGTTCCGAGCAGAGCGCTTGCTTTGGGAGTCTCGTGTCGGGCATGCGAACAATGTGGCCCGCCCAACGGAGCTGGTCGAGTGCTGGGGATGTTGGCCTGATCGAGAACACTGACATTGATGCGTCTGTCCTCCCAAGGGATTTGCAGGATCTTGCGGAGCAATGACCATCTCCAACAAGATAGAGTTTAACCACCTCTCCATGACAAGTTACCATTGACAAATCGCCCACATCAACATCTTGCGATCACCATTGAACAGGTGCTTAACTGAACCAGCCAAATAAATGCTATGGCTACTAGAGCTGGTCAGAGGCTGGGTATTCTGCTACAAGTGGTTCACCTCCTGACTCCCCAAAGCCTCCCCACCAACTACAAGGCACAAGTCAGGAGTGTGATGGAATACTCTCCATTTGCCTGTATAGGTGCAGCTCCAACAACACTTAGCAGCTCGACACCATCCAGGACAAAGCAGCCCGCTTGATTGGCACTCCATCCAGTGTCTTAAACATCCACTTCCTCCAACACCGCGCACCGTGGCTGCAGTGTGTACCATTCACAAGATGCACTGCAGCAACTCACCAAGGCTTCTTCGGCGGCACCTCCCAAACCCTCGACCTCCAAGTTGCCCTCAGAAACCATCCTGACTTGGAAATATATCGGCCGTTCCTTCATTTTCACTTGATCAAAATCCTGGAACTCCCTCCCTAACAGCACTGTGGGAACACCTTCGCCACACGGACTGCAGCGACTCAAGAAGAAGGCCCACCACCGCCTTTTCAAAGGCAACTAGGGGTGGGCAATAAAATGCTGGCTTTGCCACCCACATCCCGAGTATGAATAATGATTTTAAAAATTCTGATCAATAGCCTAAGTCGCATGGTCTGGTAGAGTAATTTTTTCTCCCACTCTCTGAAGTTTAGAAAAGCATGATAGTGCTTGGGTCAATTTAGTGAGCTAATCACAGTTATTAGGGTTTCTGTTCAACCGCTAGGCAACATGGCATCATTAGATATTGTGTGTAATTACCTATGTAAACTTGAGGTCATCCAAAACTCGGCTGCCCATGTCCTAACCCGCACCAAGTCCCAGTGTTACATTGGCTTCCGGTTAAGCAACGCCTTGATTTCAAAATTCTCATCCTTATTTTCAAACCCCTCGCCCCTCATTATCTTTGTAATCTCTTCCAGCCCCACAACCACCACCACACCGCCCCCCCCCCCCCCGAGATGTCTGCGCTCCTCTAATTCTGCCCTCCTGAGCATGCCTGATTACAATCACTCAACCATTGCTGGGTGTGCCTTCTGTTGCCTAGGCCCCAAGCTGTGGAACTCCCTGCCTAAACCTCGCTACCTCTCTTTCCTCCTTCAAGATGCTCCTTAAAACCTACCTGCCCTAATTTCACCTTATGCGGCTCGGTGTCAAATTTTTTGTTCACATAACACTCCTGTGAAGTGCCTTGAGACGTTTTACCACGTTAAAGGCGCTATACAAATACAAGTTGTTGTTGTATAAAGGTGCACCGATTCACAGGGAGTGAGGGCTCTCTTACAGGAGTGGTCGTGCATGCCTGCAGCTCCAGAGGGGGAGACGAGGCTCTTTGTATCATGGGAAAAAAAGCCCAAATCAGGGAGTGTGTAACCCTCGGGCCATTCGTGCATTGCTCCCAGAGGCTGCGACAGGAGACGCAATGTCAAGCCTGCAGAAGCAGGAAAAGAGCAATATGTCTCAAGGAGAAATGTCTTCGCAGCGTCGTAAAGAAATGCCTTAAAAAAGGGAGAGCTTTACTATTACAACAAATGAAAGAAAAAATCAAGTACACCTCCCTCAGACCATACCAGAGTTCTTGGACAGGGAACATTGGTGTTTATTTAACCCTTGTCCCTGTTCCTTTGTACAGTCATCCAAAAATCACTGAGTGGTATCATCCCCTGAGTGATTAACTCCCACCCATGCTTTCTGGTGCCTGGGATATCTGTGAATGACTCACTTGGTGCTTTGCTAATTCAATCTCCTTCCTGATTTATGCTAGCTGTTGAGTGGAAAGAATCTGTGCCAAATTTTTTTCCCTCTCTTTTTGCAATTCAGACTCAGTGTGTGTGTGTGTGTGTGTGTGTATTGGGGGGCGGGGGGGGGGGAGCTTTTATTTCCTCCCTTTTTTTATGACAAAAAGTACAGCTGGCAAACTCAGGCAGCCAGCAGAGGAGAGGCAGACAGGCGAGGAGAGAGACCGGGGCATTTGGAAGCGGTCGCGGTTGTGTATCAAAGAGTGGGAAAGTCCTGTGAGTAGCGGAAGCCCTTGCTTGGAGGCTCCATCCACACTTACTGCAACAACAACAAAAAGTAACCTTACTGCACCATTCAAAGGAGTTTTTTTTACCGCCGATTAGTCGCGTTCAGCGGATTAACCCTTCAGCAACCGAAGCATTTCATCTTCTGGATATAGAACGTGGCAGGAGCTTGATAAAACTTGTGAATTTCAAGCTGGTTGTGTCTGAGTTGCCCTTGGGTCTGGGAGCATTGCATCTCTGCATGTTCTGAACTCTCGCTTGCTCCGGGCTCGCTGCTGGGATTCTCTCGCCCCCCTGTCTCTCGCCCTTGGCTTGCCTTGAATTTGTCTCCTGTTTCAGCTTTGCCCGGGGTCCGGGTCGGCAATCCAGCCGAGATGACAACTCTGCCTCTGACCGTCCTGGCGCTCCTCCTGGCTCTCGACCACACTCAGTCCCTGCTCGTCCTCCCCGCTCCCGCAGAACCCCCGCTCCAGCTCAGAGCCAGCCGGGGCAATGAGGAGGAGAAGACAGCAGCATCTGTACTGGGTTTTGACACCAAACCTCCTCAAGGGACAGAGGATGGAACAGAACCCATAACACCCCTGAGGCCAGTGAAAGCTAAGAGTGCCTCCAAAGAAGTATCTCCTGGTAAGTGTGACTACTTTAGTTCAGTTAAGATGTGACGTGCAGAGGTTCTGCTGCATCATCTGTGTACTGCTTTCATCTGCACAGTGCTGCATGTAACGTGATTCGTGATCGGTATTGAAATGTATCCTGGAATGTAATATAAACCTGTTCTCGTCTGCTCCACGTAATCCCCTTATTTGCACAGTGCTCCATGTAATGTGATTTATGGATTGTACTAAACTGTACCTTGAAATGAAATGCACGCTAGTGCATTGTATGGAACTGCTGTCAGCATCCAAACGAATTGTATGGAATTGCTGACTGCAAGGTACTGAACTATTTTCCAATGTATTGTGAAAATTTTATATGAATAAAGTATATTTTTGGAAAAAAAAACCATGACTAGACCTGGCCTGGACACACACATTATTGAATTTCCAAGCTGAAGAAAGACTTGCATTTATAAAGCGACTTTCACAACCACCGGACGTCCCAAAGCACTTTGCTGCCAATGAAGTACTTTTTGAAGTCTAGTCACTGTTGTAAGGTGCCGCAGGGATCGGCGCTGGGTCCTCAACTATTTACAATCTATATTAATGACTTGGATGAAGGGACCGAGTGTAATGTAGCCAAGTTTGCTGATGATACAAAGATGGGTGGGAAAGCAAATTGTGAGGAGGACACAAAAAAATCTGCAAAGGGATATAGGCAGGCTGAGTGAGTGGGCCAAAATTTAGCAGATGGAGTATAATGTGGGAAAATGTGAGGTTATCCACTTTGGCAGAAATAATAGAAAAGCAAATTATAATTTAAATGTGGAAAAATTACAAAGTGCTGCAATATAGAGACCTGGGGGTCCTTGTGCATGAAACACAAAAAGTTACTATGCAGGTAGAGGAAGTAATCAGGACGGCAAATGTAATGTTGGCCTTTATTGCAAGGGGGATAGAGTATAAAAGCAGAGAAGTCCTGCTACAACTGTACAGGGTATTGGTGAGACCACACCTAGAGTACTGCTTACAGGTTTGGTCTCCGTATTTAGGGAAGGATATACTTGCATTGGAGGCTGTTCAGAGAAGGTTCACTAGGTTGATTCCGGAGATGAGGGGTGTTTGACTTATGAGCATAGGTTGAGTAGGTTGAGCCTATACACATTGGAGTTCAGAAGAATGAGAGGCGATCTTATTGAAACATATAAGATAATGAGGGGGCTCGACAAGATGTATGCAGAGAAGATATTTCCACTCATAGGGGAAACTAAAACTAGGGGACATAGTCTCAGAATAAGGGGCCACCCATTTAAAACTGAAATGAGGAGGAATATCTTCTCTCAGAGGGTTGTAAATCTATGGAATTCTCTGCCCCAGGGAGCTGTGGAGGTTGGGTCATTGAATATATTTAAGGCAGAGATAGACAGATTTTTGAGTGATAAGGGAGTAAAGGGTTATGGGGAGCGGGCAGGGAATTGGAGCTGAGACCATGATCAGATCAGCCATGATCTTATCTCAAGGGGCCAAATGGCCTACTCCTGCTCCTATTTCTTATATTTTCATGTAATGTAGGAAATGCAGCAGCTAATTTGCACACAGCAGGATTCCACAAACAGCATAGTGATAACATAAGCTTTTTTTTGTGATTTTGATTGAGGGATAAATATTGGCCAGGACACCAGGGATAATTCTCCTGCCCTCATTTTAAATAATACCATGGAATCTTTCACTGTCCACCTGAGAGAGCAGTTGGGGCCTCGATTTAACATCTCATCCGAAAGACAGCACCTCTGACAGTGCAGCAGTCCCTCAGCACTGCACTGGAGTGTCAGCCTAGATTTTTGTGTCTCTGAAGTGGGATTTGAACCCAGACCCTTCTGACTCAGAGGCAAGGGTGCAAACAAGTGAGCCACGGCTGACACTGTGAAATAAAACGGATGTGTCCTGGAGGTGACATTTGAACGATCTGTGTTCCAGTTTGCCTCTAATACTGCCCCAGTTATCTTATCTCAGTGCTGCAGTTTCTGTGGTACAGTTGTTATAATCGTCTTGTTTTGTTACACTTAGAATGTACATTTGGGTTGTAATCTGCATTCCAGAGACTTGAGCTCAAAAATCTAGGCTCTCACTCCAGCGCAGTACTGAGGGAGTGCTGCACTGTCTGAGGTGTCAACTTTCAGATGAGACATTAAACTCAGGTGGATGTAAAAGATCCCATGGCACTATTATGAAGAAGAGCAGGGGAGTTACCCCCGGTGTCCTGGCCAATATTTATCCCTCAATCAACATAACAAAAACTGATTATCTGGTCATTATCACATTGCTGTTTATGGGAGCTTGCTGTGCCCAAATTTGCAGCTGCTTTTCCTACATTACAACAGTGACTAAAAGTACTCCATTGACTGTAAAGCACTTTGGGACGTGATTGGAGCTGTATAAATGCAAGTCTTTCTTTACCCTAGTGAGAGGAGAAAAGGGACTGGGATTTAGGAATACCACCATCTTGCAGTTGAATAACTGGGAAGAGAACCTGAATCTGAAATAGGATCTGATTGAGACAGAACTCTGGGTTCATTTAAGACATATCTGTGCTGGGAAGAGAATAGGATTGGTATTCTGGAGGGATGAGGTGAAATGGGATTAAGGGCCTCCTCATCCAAATCTTGAATGATTTTTCAACGCTGCGATGAGAATGTGATCTAGATGCGGTGGGGGGGGGGGGGCGCAGATAAAGTGCCATTGTGTCAGAAAATGGGCCACGTATCTGAAATTCGACATAACATGATATCTAATTGTGGGTAAAATATCAACAAATAATTCCATTCTCGTTAGATGCTGATCAACAGTGGGGAAGAAGATTGATCTCTGTTGACTTTCTAAAATTCTGGAAATTTATGTTAACATCTACAAATCAACTGTCCATATGCTTGCAAAACTCTTATTTCCTCTTTGATAGCCCTCAGCTTTCTAGGAGACATGGCATCAGGGCACAATGGCTTTTGCACTTTCAGATCCACCAAGTTTTTCAGCACTTCTCCCTGATCTATAGTTGTCCCCACCTTCTCTTATTCCTTTTCATTCCCATACCCTCTCCCACAATCTTCGGAGAAAGCTAAAGTACTCATTTCAGTATCTCCATCATTCCTTCATTCTCCATAAGATCCCTTGCTCAACCCAACTGGTCCCTATATTTTCTTTTAATTATTCATTTACTGTTCTGTGGCTGTGGGTTCAAATCCCATTCCAGGGACTTGAAAACAAACAAATCTAGGCTGACACTCCCAGTGCAGTGCTAAGGGAGCCTGCACTGTGGGAGGTGCCGTCTTTTGGGTGAGACGCTAAACCGAGTAAAAGTGGACGTAAAAGATCCCATGGCACTATTTCTAAGAAGAGCAGGGGAGTTACCCCATGTCCTGGTCCATATTTATCCCACAATCAACATAACAAAAAAACAGATTATCTGGTCATTATCACATTGCTGTTTGTGGGAGCTTGCTGTGCACAAATTGGCTGCCGCATATCCTACATTACAACAATGACTACACTTCAAAAATACTTCATTGGCTGTAAAGCATTTTGAGACGTCCGGTGGTCGTGAAAGGCGCTATAGAAATCCAAGTCTTTTTCCTCTGCTTAGAAAATACTTTACTATTTCCACTTGGGTTATCTACCAATCTTTCTTCATCCTCTCTCTTAGATTTATTTTGTTGCTTCCCTCAGTACTTCTAGTTAAATAATTCCTAATCCCAAAGTTTCCACCTCCACTGCTTCCCAATGATGGGTCTGTCCCAAGCTTGCTCCTGGCACACTGAACTATATGGGGATGTGGGGATAGTGCGGGACGGTGGAGTTGAGGTAGATGATCAGCCATGGTCCTGTTGAATGGCGGAGCAGGCTCGACGGGCACAAAGGCCGACTCCTGTTTTGTTCTTATGTACTTCATATATTGCTTTGACACTCATGATGCATCCTCTCTTTCCACAGTGAGATCCAGGAAATCCACAGGAAAGGAAAGAGACCCAGAGGAAACTCCTCCACAAGCAAGAAGGAGACGCGGAGAAGCAGATGACCTGCCGACAGCAACGCCCGAGGATACGGCGAAACCCAAAAAAGCCAAGAAGGAGAAAAAGCCCAAAATAAAGGCCGCCAAGCCCAAAAAGGAGAAGAAGCCCAAAGAGGAGAAGAAGCCCAAAGAGAAACCTCCAAAGCCCAAGAAAGAGAAAAAACCCAAAGAGCCAAAACCCAAAAAAGAGAAGAAGCCCAAAGAGAAGCTGCCAAAACCTGATAAGAAAAAACCCAAGAACCCGGTTGACAAACCTGAGGAAGCCAAGGAGCCTTTGCGGGAAGAGGAGGAGCCTCAGCCAGAGGAAGGACACAAGGGTATGTATAAAATCTTCTGCTCACACTAGATAAGAGTACCACCCTGGACATTGCCTTCAATGAGATTACAGCCGAGAGGGTTCCAACCCTACGCCTGCTCAAGTGCTTCAATGCCACTATCTCCACTTCTATGACACCACCATATTGACCCTGGGTGATGGTTCATCCATCAGGGTTGATCTGTGGCCTAGAAATTCTGCATTATGATCTTATTGATCACATGGCTCCGGTTGGGGTAGAGTGTAGAATGCTTTAGTTTCAGGGGTGTCGCAGTTGTGGTGAGGCGGATTGGTTGGGCTGGGTGCTCTTTGCCTTTCCGTCATTGTTCATAGGTTTATATGTAACCTTTAGGGCTGCTGACCAAGGGCCGTGTGGCTCTTTGTCGGCTGGCGTGGACACGATGGGCCGGAATGGCCTCCTTCTGTGCTGTAAATTTCTATGTTTCTATATAAGATACTGAGGGGGCTCGACAAGGTCGATGCAGAGAGGATTTTTCCACTCGTGAGGGAATCTAGAACTAGGGCGGCATAGTTTAAGAATAAGTGGTCGGCCATTTAGAATTGAGACGAGGAGGAATTTCTTCTCTCAGAGGGTCGTAAATCTGTGGAACTCTCTGCCCCAGAAAGTTGTGGAGGATGAGTCATTGAATATATTTAAGGTGGAGATAGACAGATTTTTGAGCGATAAGGGAGTAAAGGGTTATGGGGAGCGGGCAGGAAAGTGGAGCTGAGCCCAAGGTCAGATCAGCCATGATCTTATTAAATGGCGGAGCAGGCTTGAGGGGCCGAATGGCCTACTCCTGCTCCTATTTCTTATGTTCTTATGTACATGCCACTCTTTTGCAGTTATTTTACTGACATATCACAAAAAAATATAAGCAGTTCCAGCAAAAACTAATTTGCCGAACTGAAGATAAACCAATTCTTTTTTTCAAATCAATCTGATAATCCGGCTCTAAATCTCCCCTTGATCGCCAGCTGGTGTATTAGTGTGGGAGAACCAGCCAGTGAAAGCTATGGGAAGGTCCGAGGCATATCAACAATCGCTCGTGGAGTTTTTGTTTTCAAACATTTCTGTGGCCAATTAACGTCAAAAGACAAAACAGTCTGTATTTTGAAATTCCTTCATTTTTAAAAAATTTCCCACGAAGAAGAACCCAACCAATCCTGGAAACAGAAACGTCGAGGAGATAATTTCAGAAGTATCTCACGATTCTTCTTCTTAAAATTCATTTTTTTTAAATCACATCAAGCTAGAATGTGAGAAAGAATGACTCGCCTTTCATGACCTCGGGACATCCCAAAACACTTTGCAGCCCATGAAGCGCTTATTGAAGTGTAGCCACTGTTGTAATGTAGGAAACGCGGCAGCCAATTTGTGCACAGCACGGCCCCATGTAATGTGATAATGACCGGATAATCCGTTTGGTGACGCTCTTTGAGGGCTAAATATTGGCCCGGACACTGAATTATGAAATGATTTCCATCCCACATCTGACCAAGGACCAATCTATCCACAGCGGCATCCGAGCAGTTAAACGATCTTTTTTGAGGCTGTTTGAAGCTAAAAATGCTTTAATGCAGCTGGGATACAAGGTCTCTGTAATATGATACTTGTCCTGGCACAGCTTCAGCTTTCTGAAGATTTCCTCCTCCCTCTCCTTCATTAAGCAAGCTATGCATCACCTTCATTTATTGTATTGTACCACCTTAAGTACGTAAAGTGGAAGGAAAGCCTAAGGGAATTACTTCTTATTTAATTGCTGTATTCCAAAACATATCGTAACTTTTTTTTAAAGTGCCTTTCTAAACTGTCTCACCATTTTGGGTCGCATCCTCGCTGCTTGGTCCCTGTATGACATCGCCAACATCTGGAGCCGACCCTTTGTTTGCAATGAGAGCTATGACTTCAGCTCAATCTGCAAACAGAGCTCGAGTTGCCAGGTCCAAGGAAGGCAAGTGGCGAGCTGGGTACTCTGCACACGCTTCGTGAGCTTTTCCCGGGGTTGGGTGGTTCTCGGGTCAGTCAATCGTTGCGAGTCCCGTTGCGGTAAATGGGACTGCTCCCAACACCTCCCCTTCAGAGTGGCCCAGAGCGTCCCAGCAACAACAACTTGCATTTATATAGTGCCTTTACGTAGTAAAACGTCCCATGAAGCTTCACAGGAGTATTATCAAACAAAATTTGACACCGAGCTGCATAAGGAGACATCAGGGCAAGCTTGGTCAAAGAGGTAGGTTTTAAGTAGTGTCTTAAAGGAGGAAAGAGAGGTAGTGGGGGAAGAGGTTTAGCGGGGGAATTCCAGAGCTTAGGGCCTTTGTTGAAAAGATTCCAGTCACTGAACGACTGAAATAAAAACTGAAAAATGCTGGAAAGACTTAGCAGGTCAGGCAGCATCTGGGAAGAGAGAGAAACAGAGTTAATATTTCAGGTTGATGAGCTATTGTCAAAACTGGAAAAAGTTTGAGATAGAAACATAGAAGTCTACAGCCGCAGAAGGAGGCCATTTCGGCCCATCGTGTCTACGCCGGCCAACAAAGAGCCTGAAGGTTACATATAAACCTACGAACAATGAACAATGGCGGAAAGGTAAAGAGCACCCGGTCCAACCAGTCCGCCCCACACAACTGCGACACCCCTCACACTAAAACATTCTACACTCCACCCCAACCGGAGATGTAATGGGTTTTACGCAAGTACAGAGGCAGGGACAGGGGGGGGTGGGGAACAAAAGGGAAGGTCTGTGATAGGGTGGAAGGCAAGAGAGATTAAATGACAATTGAGATGGTGGTGTGGGGCGGAAAGAGATGGCAATGGGACAGACCGAGCTCGGACACGTGGATCTTGGCTTCAGCCAAGTAACGAGCAGCAGCAGCAAGACATTCCATCGTTAGGAGGTCGGGAAAGTTGAATGGGGAGCCATTACTGGGGCCCCCTGCTGGCTGCTACTCTCAGAGCATGATATGCCTGCTCTCACTGCTGAGGTACGACCGTTTGGAGATCCAGTCAGGGAGGAGAGCAGCTTGCGAAAAGCACAGTGCTATTTAATGGTGTCTGCGTGACATGATGCCACATTTTCCAGCCAGATAGTATTAGTTTAAAAAAAATATAACACTTGCATGTACAATGACGCTGTGCCTCTCGGCCAACACAATTGTCACTGAAGGTCGATGCAGACTGGCCAAAGTGACATCTTTCTCTGTCACTGACCCTTCTTCACACTGGGGCAATGAGTATTCTGACCACACACCCATCAGTGTTCCCAAAATCTGAATCTTTATCTAGAATGGCCAATGTTATGATAAAAAGCTCTCGACTGAGGTACATCGTGTTTGCTGGTTTTAGTATGGACATTCCCCTATTGGCTAACTGCAATATTTACGGGATGCTTCAGGAACTGAGTCTGTCACCTATCACAGGCCATCCTTTTTGTTCTTTCTTTCCCTTCCCCCTACTTTCCTTTTTATTTCAGCTGTGGCTCAGTGGGTAGCACACTCGCCTCTGAGTCAGAAGGTTATGGGTTCAAGTCCCACTCCAGGGACGTGAGCACAAAAACCTAGGCTAACACTCCAGGGGAGTGCTGCAATGTTGGAGGTGAGACGTTAAACCGAGGCCCCGTCTGCCCTCTCAGGTGGACATAAAAGATCCCATGGCACTATTTTGAAGAAGAGCAGGGGAGTTATCCCCGATGTCATGGCCAATATTTATCCCTCAATCAACATCATTAAAACAGATTATCTGGTCATTATCACATTGCTGTTTGCGGGAGCTTCCTGTACGCAAATTGGCTGCTGCATTTTGCACATTACAACAGTGACTACACTTAAAAAATACTTAATTGGCTGTGAAGTGCTTTGAGACGTCTGGTGGTTGTGAAAGGCGCTATAGAAATGCAAGTCTTTCTTTATCCTTTTGCAGACTTACAGTTACAATATTTAAAGAGTTAAGGTGTTGAATATTCCAGTCAAGAGTGAATCCTACAGGTTTAGCTGGTCCAGTAAATAAAGACCTGCCTCTCTTTTCTCCTCTCCTTTTCTAAAGGCACTGCCTCTTGCCGGGGAATGGTTCCACAGATATCAGGCGCTCCCTGGTACCTGCCCCCAAGTGGGCATTCTTCACACACTTGACAATGAACCACAGGATATTCTACTACAGAGGGCAAAATGATGTTCACACACATGCACTTTCCAGCAGGAATCATCATAGATTCATAGAAATTTATGGCAAAGAAGGAGGCCATTCAGCTCATCGTGCCTACGTCGGTCGAAAAAGAGCTATCCAGCCTAATCCCACTTTCCAGCTCTTGGTCCGTAGTCCTGTAGGTTATGGCACTTCAAGTGCACACCCATATACTTTTTAAATATAATGAGGGTTTCTGCCTCTACCACCCTTACAGTCGGTGAGTTCCAGACCCCCACCACCCTCTGGGTGAAAAAAGTTCTCTTCAACTCCCCTCTAATCCTTCCACCAATTACTTTAATTCTAAGCCCCCTGGTTACTGACCCCTCTGCTAAGGGAAATAGGTCCTTCCTATCCACTCTATCTAGGCCCCTCATAATTTTATACACCTCAATTAAATCTCCCCTCAGCCTCCTCTGTTCCAAAGAAAACAACCCCAGCCTATCCAATCTTTCCTCATAGCTAAGGTTCTCCAGCCCTGGCAACATCCTCGTAAATCTCCTCTGTACCCTCGCTAATGCATTCACATCTTTCCTGTAATGATGAACAGGAGTGGGAGACCTCCTTAAACCAAGGGCACTGAATCAGCTGTAGTGCTCCTGCTTTGCCTCAGCCACCATAGACTGGCCATCAAACAATGGGCCTTCTGACCTGCATGGCTACGCGAGTGACTGGATAAACTCACTGAGCCATCGGTAGTGCATTCAATTCCCTTACACTCATGATGCGTAGCGACTTAGCACGGTGGGCAGCAGCAAACGGTGCCCTGGCGGAGGGGAGCACTGATTCGTCCCTCCTGCCCTCATGAAGTTCCCAATCTGGCTGCACTGTTGGCTGTAGGACATAAGAACATAAAAATTGGAGCAGGAGTAGGCCACTCGGCCCCTCGAGCCTGCTCCGCCATTCAATAAGATCATGGCTGATCATCAATCACAACTCTACTTTCCCGCCCGATCTCCATATCCCCTTGATTCCCCTAGACTCCAAATATCTATCGATCTCAGCCTTGACTATATTCGACTCAGCATCCACAGCCCTCTGGAGTAGAGAGTTCCAAAGATTCACAGCTCCTTGTGAAGAAATTCCTCCTCATCTCAGGTCTTAAATAGCCGACCCCTTATGCTGAAATAATACCCCCTAGGGGAAACAACCTCCCAGCATCTACCTTGTCAATCCCCCTCAGAATCTTGTAAGTTTCAATGAGATCACCTCTCATTCTTCTAAACTCCAGAGAGTATAGGCACAATCTACTCAATCTCTCCTCGTGGGCACCAAATGGCGGGGTGAAGGGAGAGGAGCAATTAGGATGAAAAATCAGAGGCAGAATCCGGAGTGGGTTGCTTTTACATTTCTTCCAATTAAACTGCATAGTAGCTTAGGTGGAGATCAGGGATGAGGTATCATGTCCATTTCCCTAGTCACATAGAATCATAGAAAATTACAGCATGGGAAGGAGGCTATTTCAGCCCATCATGTCCACAGAGGACTGTAGGCCAGCCAGACGTGTACGGGTAGAATAAGGAGAGGTAGGTGAATAAAATAACTTGCTATTCTGTTCACCAAACTCTGCCAGATCACAGTTTCCCAGTCATCCCTATTGTTCACTCTGCATTATCTTCTGTTCTCTATATATTGTTCCTTTCTGCTGATTTCTAATTGGCAAACCGTTTGCTGTGATGCCGTGAGTCCTGTTCCATTCTAGAGTAACGTTTCGGGGATTCCAACTCCCAGTGTGTTGACATTTCCTTGCCTTTCCCTGCTCTTCCCTCTCAAGGCCCCACAGCAAGCCAAGGGTCATGGTGCATCATTCTGCCTTCACTTACATCCTGCACTCTGATGAATTACAGCAGCCCACTGACATTCTCGCAACTCAACTTTGCTGCTCATGGTAACAGTCGGGATACAAAAGGCTTTTCAGTGTACACATTGTGGCAGCAGGGTTTGATATGTTAGCTGGGAATCATCCCCTGTGTACAGCACTCCGATAGATGCACATAAACCTAGGATCACTCACAGAATTATTCTACACTGACATTTCCAATGATTTAATATTTCCGAACGATATTCTGACGCGCCAAGATTTGTTGGACGTACATATATGTCTTGTTTAAGTTCAGGTCGGAGTATTTTTTTATGTGAGGATTTCAGATTAGAAGCATTGCGAACATTTCAGGAGTCACAGGCAGTGGATTTGCACAGACTCTCCCAAGAGCGACTGCAACTGAAATATGAAGGTGCGGGAGAGTCTTCAGATGTTCTAGCAACCACAGCCATGCGTGCCTGGATGAGGGGGAAGTGGGCTGTACACAGCAATGGGAGTGAGGGAATGTGCCTCCGGATATTATGGATTCTTTGGATTAGGATCGGCTGTTTTATTATTTATTCATAATAGTTCGTGCGCGAAGCACAGACAGGTACAAATCCTGCTGAGCTATGCAAGGAAAAGCTCCAAGTTTAGCTCCATTTACTGCATACAAATTATCTGCATAGACAGGCCCTGTATATAGACAGATTTATAAAGAGGCAAAGATTTATAAAGCAATAGAAATTAATATGGGACAGAAAACAGGAAGCAACTGAGCCTAACATCTGTCGTTGGGAAAATGCTGGAGTCCATTATTTTCGGGAGCAGTAGCAGGACGTTTAGAAAAACATAATACAGTCAAGCAGAGTCAGCATGGTTTAATGAAAGGGAAATCATGTTTGACAAATTTGCTGGTGTTCTTCGAGGATGTAACGAGCAGGGTGGTTAAAGTGGAACAAGTAGATAATGTATTTTGATTTCCAGAAGGCATTCGATAAGGTGCATCATAAAAGGTTACTACACAAGTTAAGAGCTCATGGGGTTGGGGGTAATATATAGCATGGATAGAGGATTGGCTAACTAACAGAAATCAGAGAGTCGGGATAAATGGGTCATTTTCAGGTTGGCAAAATGTAACTAGTGGGATGCCATAGGGATCAGTGCTGGGGCTTCAACTATTTACAATCTATATTAATTTCTTGGATGAAGGAACCGAGTGTATTGTAGCCAAATTTGGTGATGGGAAAGCAAGTTGTGAGGAGGACGCAAAGAATCTGCAAAGGGATATAAATAGGCTAAGTGAGTGGGCAAAAAATTGGCAGATGGAGTATAATGTGGGACTCTTTGTCAGAAACAATCTTTTCCCTTTCACATGCTGATAACCTGCTGTGCATTTTAAGAACTTTCTGTTTTTATTCTGTTGCTGGCACAATGTGAAAGAAATGTCTTCACCACCTAGTTTGGTTATGAAGTTCAGTTTTGTTAAGAATGTGGCAAACCACACCTGAGGGAGGGAACTTCATTCACAAAGCACTAATTTTTTTCTAATGGAGAGAATGCATGTTTTTGGCTCAGCTTTTTCACAAGGGGAAAACTAAAAAAAAGCAGCTTTTCCACAATCGATCTTATTTTGTCTCCAGATCTTCACAATCATAGAATGAGATGGCACAGATGAAGGTCATTCAGCCCACCATGCCTGGGCCTCTTAACAACAACTTGCATTTATAATGTTGGAATGTAGGAAACGCGGCAGCCATCTTGCACACAGCAAGCTCCCACAAACAATGTGATAATGACCAGATAATCTGTTTTTTGTTCTGTTGATTGAGGGATAAATATTGGCCAGGACACCGGGGTTAACTCCTGCTCTTCTTCGAAATAGTGCCAAGGGATCTATTAACATCCACTTGAGAGAGTAGACGGGGCCTCGGTTTAAGGTCTCATCCGAACGACGGCACCTCCGACAGTGCGGCACTCCCTCAGCACTGCACTGGGAGTGTCAGCCTAGATTTATGTGCTCAAGTTCCTGAAGTGGAACTTGAACCCACAACCTTCTGACTTAGAGGCGAGAGAGAGAGAGAGTGCTACCCACTGAGCCACAATTGACAGTGCTAGAGTTACATGCAGTAAGGCTGGATGATGAACACATGTCGCCTGACCACTGTGTGGCATCAAACACTTGAGGTCATAGCGTTCCAGTGATTTCGTCATGCAAGAAACAGGAACGATGGGCCGAACAGCCTCCTTCTGTGCTATATCATTCTTATGTGAGTGACAGCCCTTTCAATTTTACATGTGATGTTTGAATAAGAGTATAAATTCTGAACTATTTATAAATGTGTTTTAATTTTTTGGTTATTTCTGATCTACAGAAGTTCCAACCGTGCCTGTCACAGAAATGCTGGAAGAAATTGTCACAGGCCTGGAAATATGTAAGTATAATCAGAAACAAAGGAGGCACAGTGTTTGCGATTGAAGATATATTCAGTAAGATCCCGCACTAACCCTAATGCTGCCAAGCAGAACTCCTGAGCTTACTCCATCACAGGACAATCAAAAAGCAAGCACTCTGTCCGAGACCGTCCACTTACTCCCTGATTGAGTAAAACAATTCTGAGGTCTGCCGTGTTAGTCCCTTGATATTGCTTGGGTTGACCAACTGAGCCGTAAGAACATAAGAATTAGGAGCAGGATTCAGCCATTCGGCCCCTCGAGCCTGCTCCATTGTTCAATAAGATCATGGCTGATCTTCGAGCGGAGCAGGCTCGAGGGGCTAGATGGCCTACTCCTGTTCCTAATTCTTATGTTCTTATGTTCAACTCCACTTTCCCGTCCAATCCCCATACCCCTTGAATCCCTTAAAGTCCAAAAATCTGTCTATCTCAGCCTTGCAAATACTCAATGATTCAGCATCCATAGCCCTCTGGGTAGAGAATCCCAAAGATTCACAGCACTCTGAGTGAAGAAATTTCTCCTCATCTCAGTCTTAAATGGCTGACCCCTTATCCTGAGACTGTGTCCCCTGGTTCTAGACTCTCCAGCCAGGGGGAAACATCCTCTCGGCGTCTACCCTGTCAATGCCCCTCAGAATCTTTGCGTTTCAAGGCAATAGTGCTCCATCCACTATTTGCTGCAGGTAAATCATATCAAAAGGCGAGTCAGTCAGTGATATGGTACAATCCTGTCCATCATCAGACTTTCAGCTTTTACAAAATACGAATAAACAGAGGAGAATGGGAAAGAGCAGAAATAGGACCAAGGGCGATTTTTAGATAAAGTGATTTTTAATGTCCTCGCAGCCCGCTTTATTGGTGTTATGTCCTCTCCAGTCTTGGGGGCACTGACTCTCACTGGGTACAGTTCTACCTGTTGGCACTCGTTGCTCTCCAGTACCTCTGCCAAGTGGCCAAGACTGTGAGTGCAGACACATGACACGACTCTGGGAATCTGAGCCTGTGCTTACCTGACTTCCACAGAGTGGATGTGCACAGCCAAGCTATCGGGGGGGAGGGGGGGGGGATGGGGAGACGGGGTTAGGGTGGGGGGGCAGGGGTCAGCCGTGAGGTTCGGCTCTTTGACTGTTTTATGAAAAAAAAAATTGCATTTATATAGCGCCTTTCATGACACCGGGCATCCAAAAGCACTTTACAGCAAATGAAGTACTTTTTTGAAGTGCAGTCACTGTTGTAATGTAGGAAATGCGGCAGCTAATTTGTGCACAGCAAGCTCCCTCAAACAGCAGTGTGATAATGAGCAGATAATCTGCTTTAGTAATGTTGATTGAGGGATAAATATTGCCCAGGATACTGAGGATAATGCCCCTGCTCATCTTCGAAATAGTGCCATGGGATCTTTTACATCCGCCCGCAAACAGACAAGGCCTCGGTTTAGCGTTTCATCGGAAAGGTGGCACCTCCAACAGTGCAGCACTCCCTCAGCGCTGCGAGTAGCAGCCTAGATTTATGTGCTCAAGTCTCGAGTGGGGCTTGAGCCCATGACCTTCTGACTCTGAGGCAGGAGTGCTACCCACTGAGCCACAGCTGATACTTGTAGGGTCAGCATTGCAGTAATACTGCTGGACATTTCAGCTACTTATTCGGGCTGTATCGGCATCACTGCGTGGTCTTTTTTTTTAAATGGCAAGGCTTGAGCAGCTGGAATTCAATGGAGCTGCTGGCAGTCTAAGGGTTAACTCCCTCGCTGTGAGTTATGCAACAGTGTCATTTTATAGCAATCTGAATTTCCATTACAGCAAATAATGAGGTTATGAATCTGCACTGAGCAATTGTCCAATTAAAATTCTTCCGCTGCCAATGCTAACTCAGCATTTATATCAGACGTTTGTCAGCTCCTGCATTTAGCGCTTGAGCCCAGATTGTACAGGTGAAATAGAACCGATGTTGCTATTGTGTCAGGTCTGGGACAGGTGGTTGTCTAACAGTATGAGTACTGCATGTTCCAGTGCCACTGCGGACTCCTGCGGAATTAAGACCTTACCCCGTCACCATTGGGGACAGGGAAAGAAAGCATCATTGGAAAGATCTATTTCAGAACTGAACAGGTTCCAGCCCTCTTTATGTAATCCTTCGGGTTATTCCACATATTAAAAAAAAATTTCAATCTAATGCAGATGTAGGAACCAGACTTGAGAGCCCGCAGCAAGACCTGAAGCTGACTTCCTACTGGGGGGAAAGAGACCCTCGGGGCGAAGGAAACAGATGGGGTAGTATTCACCGGTCTAAGCCGCGATTTATCAGGCACGCTACATCAGAAAATGTGCAGCGCAACGTGAAGTCTTGCCTGGGATCTTGCTGTTCACCTGGGGACCAGTGAGATTGGAACTCCTGAGCACAGCTGGTGTAAATGAATGGGCCGAGTGTTTCAAGAGTGAAGCTCGTGCAGAGGAAAGGTTGAGCAGGTTGGGCCTCTACTCATTGGAATTCAGAAGAATGAGAGGTGATCTTATCGAAACGTATAAGATTATGAGGGGGCTTGACAAGGTGGATGCAGAGAGGATGTTTCCACTGATGGGGGAGACTTGAACTAGAGGGCATGGTCTTAGAATACGGGACCGCACATTTAAAACTGAGATGAGGAGAAATTTCTTCTCTCAGAGGTTTGTAAATCTGTGGAATTCGCTGTCTCAGAGAGCTGTGGAAGCTGGGACATTGAATAAATTTAAGAAAGAAATTGACAGTTTCTTAAGCGATAAGGGTATAAGGGGTTATGGGGAGCGGGCGGGGAAGTGGACCTGAGTCCATGATCGGATCAGCCATGATCGTATTAAATGGCAGAGCAGGCTCGAGGGGCCGTATGACCTACTCCTGTTCCTATTTCTTATGTTCTTATGTTCTTAAGGTGAGGGCAGAACTTACTGGAAAACAACTGAAATCTGTTTTTTTGTCCCCAGATGATTATGACCTGTGGCCAACACAACCCCCCTCCGAGCCATTCACTACACCCGCTTTTAAAGACGATTACACGGAGGAAAAGGAAATCACAGAAGTGGAGAAGATAGGTAGGTTCATCACATTGTTCTTGCTGTTCGGAACAAGAAAGGGTGAGAGAATACTGTAATATAAGCACCTGTGAGTATGCTCATAGATTTGTCGAACTGTTTCGAGGGGATCGGGCAGGTCGGAGGGCCTCCTCATAGGGCTGCTCCTGGGCCTTGCCAAGGCGGCCATTAACCGGTCCAGGCAGCGGGCAGTCGAGGGGGTCGTTCAGCCCGACTGCCTGCCTCTCTTCCGCGGTTACCTCGAGCCAGGGTGTCCCTGGAGATGGAGCACGCGGTGTCCACCGGTACGCACGCGGCCTTCCGCGAGAGGTGGGCACCGGATGGACTGGAGTGCATCATCACCCCCGGCAACCAAATTTTAACTGTGAGGTTTGATTTATTAATTTGGCTGTTCCAGTGTCCCTTTAATAACTTGGCTTTAAGCTCTATTTAAAATAGTTGTAGAGCTGTTGCATTGTGAGTGGCTTAGCCAGTCACGTGATGTTCACAAGACTCAATAAAACCCCAGCCAGTTGGGTCTAGGTCATCCACGATGAGGTATGCAGTTGTGAGCACAGTGGATGAACTGGTAATGTGTAGTGTGATTGTTAAACCTTTGTTCATAAACCAACTAGTTCTTAACAGCAAAAATGAAATACCGCGGATGCTGGAATCTGAAATAAAAACAGAAAATGCTGTGGGTCAGGCAGCATCTATGGAGGCAAACAGAGTTAACATTCGGGTCTGTGACCCTTCATCAGATACTGCCTGACCTGCTGAGATTTCCAGCATTTTCTGTTTTAGTTCTTAATAGCAATGTGTTGCTATGAGTTCTGAAGCAAATAATCCATGAAACAAATACATCGCAAATACCAGCTGGGGACCTGTGCATGGACACTTCCAGTTGGAGCCAGGTGCCACAATACTTCAATGTTCTGAATACCTTGGGGGGGTCGGGGGGAGACATTAGTCACAATGCCTGAGAGCACTGGCCCCTCAGCTTCCCATCATCTCATGGCCAATCTCTCTAGTTGTCCATGGAAGGGAGGGGAAACCTGAACCGTTTCCTGCTATGATTGAGAGATGACTATATCACAAGGCCGAGCCGTCCCACCCTCTGACTAGAAGATGAGCTTCGATGGAGCAAATGGTCTTTTTCTCGTTTATCCCTTTCCTTATGACTCAGAATCACGATGTGGATGTGGAGAGATAGCTAGAGAATGGGAGGAAACTTAATGAGAAATTATGAAACATTGCACATATAGTGAATTAAAGACTTGGAATTTATATAGCCCCTTTCACGTCCCTGGAGTGGGATTTGAACATAGAAACATAGAAAATAGGTGCAGGAGTAGGCCATTCGGCCCTTCGAGCCTGCACCACCATTCAATATGATCATGGCTGATCATGCAACTTCAGTACCCCATTCCTGCATTCTCTCCATACCCCTTGATCCCTTTAGCCATAAGGGCCACATCTAACTCCCTTTTGAATATATCTAATGAACTGGCCTCAACAACTTTCTGTGGTAGAGAATTCCACAGGTTCACAATTCTCTGAGTGAAGAAGTTTCTCCTCATCTCGGTCCTAAATGACTTACCCCTTATCCTTAGACTGTGACCCCTGGTTTTGGACTTCCCCAACATCGGGAACTTTCTTCCTGCATCTAACCTGTCCAATCCCGTCGGAATTTTATATGTTTCCATGAGATCCCCTCTCATTCTTCTAAATTCCAGTGTATATAAGCCTAGTCGATCCAGTCTTTCTTCATATGTCAGTCCTGCCATCCCGGGAATCAGTCTGGTGAACCTTCGCTGCACTCCCTCAATAGCAAGCACGTCCTTCCTCAGATTAGGAGACCAAAACTGTACACAATATTCAAGGTGTGGCCTTACCAAGGCCCTGTACAACCGAGAGGAGAGAGGGTGCTGCCCACTGAGCCACGGCTGACACTGTCAGGGCATAAAGGCGTAAAAGACAAAGGGGTCGAAACTCAATGATGGCAGGAGCACTAAAGGTGAGCTAGAAAATCAGTCACCCATTATTCACCTGATTTCACTGGAAAGGAAAATTGCGCGGGCTTTATAACGGGCAGCCGGTTTGACACCACCAATTCATGCCCCGCCAACATTGAACTTAACCCCCAAAGACTTCCGATTGAATGAGAACCATTACGAAATGCACAGGAGGTGCGGTGTGGGCACAGGGCCCAATACTGCTCAATAAAGGCAGACGGCAGAACCGAAACGAAAGCGTTAATAGGAAGCAATCAATGATAAATTCAGACTGACGACAGGCATGAGCTAAAAGGAATATATTTATCACCACTTTGGCAGCCGGGAGCCCTTCCCCACACACTAGGGTTTAGCATATACTTGAAACGGAAAAATTGGCAGGGATGTCGGGAAAGAGCAGGAGAGCGGGATTAATTGGACAGCTCTTTTAAAGAGCTGGCAGAGGCACGACAGGCCAAATGACCTCTTCCTGTGCTGTATGATTCTTTTCTGAGATTGCTCGCTGTGCATAAGGACTTGTCGTCTTGCTCTGCTGTGCCTTTCAGTTAATTCCATTCTCGGACGTGAAGTATTCAGTTCTGAATTTTTCTTTCTCTCCCTTTTACAGTCGAACCCACCGAAGCTGCAGAAATTCCAATGGATCCGTATGGAGAGAATTATGATTACAAAACAGACGAGGATGAATGTGTGTTTACAATAACATTTTTCTTTCCCCCAGCGTAAACAAAAAGTGCTGAGCCACTAAACGTAAACCTCTGCGCCTGTTAGCACTGTGATCTAATGGCAATGCATGCAAGCGCAGTGTAGCATTAACCCATTGTTGAGTGGACACAGGCATAAAGAAAGACTTAGATTTATATAGCGCCTGTCATGACCACCGGACAGCCAATGAAGTACTTTTGGAGTGTAGTCAATGTTGTACTATGGGAAACGCGGCCCAATTTGCGCACAGCAAGCTCCCACAAACAGCAATGTGACAATGACCAGATAATCTGTTTTTTGTTGTGTTGATTGAGGGATGAATATTGGCGAAGACACTGGGGATAACTCCCCTGCTCTTCTTAGTAATAGTGCCACAGGATCTTTTACATCCACCAGAGAAAGCAGACGGGACCTTGGTTTAACGTCTCATCCAAAAGACGGCACCTCCAGTGCTTCCTTAGCACTGCACTGGAGTGTCTGTTTAGATTTCTGTGCTCAAGTCCCTGGAGTGGGACTTGAACCCACAACCTTCTGACTCAGAGGTGAGTGTGCTACCCACTGACAGCTGACACAGTAATGACTCCTTGAAAGGAGGCGTAGATCAAAGATCCAAGGGAAAAAATGTCTAGAAGTATTTTTGCAAAAACGGACTAATTTATGATGGCTGAACATCAGCCAGCACTGTTACGCAAGTTCCAGCAAACCTCGTGCAGGATGAATCATCCTTTGTGTCCCAAGATCAGATACTTAAAAAAACATAGTATTATTAGTCTTTGCTGGTTTGGAGGTAGCCATCTTTTGATCAACCAAAGGCAGTATTTCAAGGAAATATAAGAGTCACTCAGCCTATCCAGCTTCCAAGACCTGCTTTGCATATATGTTTATTCTTGATCCCCAGAAAATTAGTGGATACAGTATAAATATTTTAACTGAAACTAAACGCCTAGATTTTTTAAATATACAAAACATACAAAAATGCTATAAAGAAAAGCTGGAACAACCGGGGCATTTTCTACTGAAACAGAAAGGATTAAGAGGGATCGAAAGCAGCTTTTTCAAATTCTGAATGGTTTTTCGAGGGTAAAAGGTGAAAGGCTAAAGAGCCCACTTTTTGTCACTGGAAGAGCAGGGTACATGTGACTAATGAGGCAGAGACCATGACATCATTTGAATGTACTAGGCTAAATATTTGAAAAAGAAATCTATGAGGGGATGACAAAAAGAGGAGGGAAAGTTGGGATTGGAGCAGGATGCTCCAGTTAAAATACTTGCAGTGCCACAGGGTTGATGAGTAAAAGGATCCCCTTCTGTGCCCTAAATTCCATGACCGTGAAAATAGAAATAAATTGAAGACTGTACTGCTAATTAGAGCATAAGCACATAAGAACATAAGAATTAGGAGCAGGCGTAGTCCATAGGGCCCTTCGAGCCTGCTCCGCCATTCAATAAGGTCAAGGTTGATCATCGACCTCAACTCCACTTTCCCACCCGATCCCCATATCCCTTGATTCTCCTAGACTCCAAAACTCCATCTATCTCAGCCTTGAATCTACTCAATGAAACAGCATCCACAGCCCTCTGAGGCAGAGAATTCCAAAGATTCACAACCCTCTGAGTGAGGAAATTCCTCCTCCTCTCTGTCTTAATAGGCCTACCCCTTATCCTGAGATTATGGGCTAGATTTTACACTTTTGTGTTTATTGCCCAAAAATGAGTGTTATTTCTGACGTGGGTGGTAAAAATGGGTTTTCAGATCGCCAGCTTCTCGCCCATTCTCATAGCACCTAGTCTCCATTTTTTAAATTGGGCGTTACCACGAGCGATATGACCTTCTGCCGTAAAATATCACCATCCTTAGCAACGGCATGGCAACACTCGAATCCCGCGATTCAGGAGGTCACGGGTCATCATGACATGTGCCGAAGAGGAGACAGAGAGAGAGGAAGCTGAGAGGGACTGAAGGCGTGTGTGGCTGTGGTGTGTGCTTGTTTGGCTGCTGTGGGAGGCACGACGGAGATTCACCAGCAACAAAAAGCCTACTAAGGAGACTAGGCACCAAGAACATAGTTGGCACCGTGTTTTTGTCCGACAAATAAGATATAACATGGAAGGGATGGTGGAGGCCCTGGAGCTGGTGGCAGAGGGCTCCTAGTGGTCCCGGAGCGTGGCACTGTACCCCAAGGTGCCGCACCCCCATTGCCAACCTGAGAGCCAGGAGCAACATCTTGCTTCTGACTCGGAGCACAGTCCCACCTCTGGACCGTTCTCTCCCGTATCCGTCCAAGCAGCGGTTCGGCCGTCATCCCCACAACCGCCCCCCCCCCCCCACCAATGAATCATCCCCTGAGGAGCTCCTCGGCCAGAATGCTTGGAGTCACGAGGGGCAGGGATAGAGGTGGGGAAGAGAAACTTGGTTTGGGTGGGAAGGATTGGTTTTTACAGAAATACTAATGATTTCAGACAACTGTTCAGTTTAAATGTTTTTTATTTAACAAAACCTTGTTGCGCATTGGCTCAGATAGCTGCACTGTTACACACTGGTGATTCCTTAACATCAAAGAGTATAATTACACTTAACTTCAATCAGCTTAAACTTTAACTGTCACCAAGATGATGCCCACCATTGAAGTATGACCTGCACACCCAGCAGTGTGTCAGCCTTGTAAATAACACCAACGTTCTTTCAGGAAAAGCGCTCATCGATGAGCTCCTGATGTAAGGCACTTGCAGCTATCATGCCACCACGGGCCCTTTCATGCGGTCTACCGGGGGCGGGGGCATGGCTTCAGTGTCAGCCTGATTGTCTGGGCCGATGTCAGCGTCTGCCTCCTCGTCCTCCTCTTCCTCTCTCTGCTGAGGTGGACTGTCAAACTCATCAGGCAATTCTTGTCCCCTTCTGATAGCCAAAGTTGTGCAGCATGGAGCACACCACCATGAATTGAGTACCTGCTCAGGATAGTATTGGAGCTCACCTCCTGAGTGGTCCAGGCATCTAAAGCACTGTTTAAGTACTCCAATAGTTTTCTCCACGATATTGCAAGTGACTCTGTGGCTCTCGTTTTATCGCCTCTCGGCTTTGGTGTGGGAGTCACGCAGAGGGGGGTCATCAGCCAGGTGGCGAGGCCATATCCTTTGTCACCAAGCATCCAGCATTGACCTTGTGACTGATTGTTAAACAAGTCATGGATGCTGCCTGGAAATTTAGCATTCACTACCATTATAATTTGCCGGTGGTCGACAACGAGATGGATATTCAGGGAGTGGAATCCCTTGCGGTTCCTGAAAACCCCTGCATCCTGAAAAGGTGCCCGCATCGCGATGTGCGTACAGTCTATTGCTCCCTACACCTTGGGGAAGTTTGCAATTCTGGAGAATCCTAGAGCCCTCTCTGTGCCTCCCTGGTCATAGGGAAGCTGATCAAGTCCTTCCTGCGTGTGTATAGGTCTTCAGTGACCTGTCTAATGCAGCAATGTGTGGCATGCTGAGACAGACCGCAAATGTCGCCAGCTGAGGCCTGAAAAGAACCCGAGGCATAGAACGACAGTGCCGCGGTGACTTTGACCTCGATGGACAGTGCCGTTCTGATGGTGCTGGCAGGATGCACCATCAGTGATAACCTCTTTGTGGAGTGTACTTTCAGCCATCTGGAGTCTGCAGCATGTAATTGGTCATCAAGAGAGGGTGAGAAAGGTAAGGCCCCATTGCAATAGCTCTTTGTTTTCCACCGATTGGTCAGGAACAATGAATGTCCCGATGAAGACACCTATTAAATTCCAATCAGTCACAGTATGGTCAAGATGTTTGTACAGATGTTCACGTCAACTCCAACGACCTCCAGAGTACATCCAAATTCCCCCGAGGTTGACGCACAGCAACCTTTTAAAGGATGCGACGTGTGCTTTAGAACATGGCGTCCATAACGCTGTAATTAATTCTGGTTAGTTCCACTTTTTCCGGGCATTTTTTTGGACGAGCGATATTGTGGGTGAGGTGGTGAAAGTGTCGCTGGGCGATCTCATGGCCGCTATTTTCGGCAAATATGATCTTTCCGACAAAAAAAAGTGAGCAGTCGATATTATTGAATCTCGGCGTTAATTCCGTGCGGAAACTAACGCTGGGCGATATTATGGGCAATTATTTCGCCCATTCTGAAGATTCCGCCCAAAAAAAGTGGGTGGAGGTATTATTTTTTCCCGGCATTACGCACATGGGGAAAGTAACGCTCGGCGATAAGTTTCCGAAAAATGCCCATCAGTTTCTATTTTGTGGCTAAATGGTCGATATACGGGCGTTATACGTCATTTCAGCAGTAAAATGAACGTTGTGGGCGTTAAGCATGCAAAAAAAAGTGGAAAATCTAGCCCTATGTCCCCTAGTTCTATTTCCAGCCTGGAGAAACAACCTCACAGCATCTACCCTGTCAATCCCCTTCAGAATCCTGTATGTTTCAATGAGATCACCTCTCATTCTTCTAAACTCCAGAGAGTAGAGGCCTATTCTACACAATCTCTTGTTATAGGACACACTTTAATCCCAGGAATCAATCCAGTGAATCTTCCTTGCACTGCGTCCAAGGCAAGTATATCCTTCCTTTGATAAGGAGACCAGCATTGTGCACAGTACTCCAGGTATGGGTTGAGTACCAAGTTCAGAAGCAACGCTCAAATGTAGCAACATTTCAAAAGAAGGAATTACCTTCATACAGCACCTTTCACAACCTCAGGTTGTTTCAAAGTGCTTTGAAGCACTTTTTGAAGTGCAGTCGCCATTGTAATGTAGGGAACGCGGTAGCCAATTTGTGCACAGCAAGCTCCCACAATTAGCAATGAAATAAATGACCAGCTCGTCTGTTTCAGGTGTTGGTTGAACATGAGAACATAAGATAGGGAACAGGAGTAGGCCATCTAGCCCCTCAAGCCTGCTCCGCCATTCAACAAGATCATGGCTGATCTGGCCGTGGGCTCAGCTCCACTTACCCGCCTGCTCCCCGTAACCCTTAATTCCCTTATTGATTAATAATCTATCTATCTGTGATTTGAATACATTTAATGAGCTAGCCTCAACTGCTTCCTTGGGCAGAGAATTCCACAGATTCACAACCCTCTGGGAGAAGAACTTCCTTCTCAACTCAGTTTTAAATTGTCTCCCCTGTATTTTGAGGCTGTGCCCCCTAGTTCTAGTCTCCCCAACCAGTGGAAACAACCTCTCTGCCTCTATCTTGTCTATCCCTTTCATTATTTTAAATGTTTCTATAAGATCACCCCTCATCCTTCTGAACTCCAACGAGTAAAGACCCAGTCTACTCAATCTATCATCATAAGGTAACCCTCTCATCTCCGGAATCAGCCTAGTGAATCGTCTCTGTACCCCCTCCAAAGCTAGTATATCCTTCCTTCAGTAAGGTGACCAAAACTGCACGCAGTACTCCAGGTGCGGCCTCACCAATACCCTCTACAGTTGCAGCAGGACCTCCCTGCTTTTGTACTCCATCCCTCTCGCAATGAAGGCCAAAATTCCATTCGTCTTCCTGATTACCTGCTGTACCTGCAAACTAACTTTTTGGGATTCATCACAAGGACCCCCAGGTCCCTCTGCACCGCAGCATGTTGTAATTTCTCCCCATTCAAATAATATTCCCATTTTACTGTTTTTTTTTCCATGGTGGATGACCTCACATTTTCCGACATTGTATTCCATCTGCCAAACCTGAGCCCATTCGCTTAACCTATCTAAATCTCTTTGCAGCCTCTCTGTGTCCTCTACACAACCCATTTTCCCACTAATCTTTGTGTCATTTGAAAATTTTGTTACACTACACTCTGTCCCCTCTTCCAGGTCATCTATGTATATTGTAAACAGTTGTGGTCCCAGCACCGATCCCTGTGGCACATCACTAACCACCGATTTCCAACCCGAAAAGGACCCATTTATCCCGACTCTCTGCTTTCTGTTAGCCAGCCAATTCTCTATCCATGCTAATACATTTCCTCTGACTCCGCGTACCTTTATCTTCTGAGAGATCATTGTTGTCCAGGACACTGGGAGAACTCCAATGCTCTTCAGTATAGTGTTGGCCTTGATTTTTGAGATCAAGTCTCTAGAGTGGGACAGGAACCCACAACCTTCTGACTCAATGACTGTCAAAGAGCCAGGGAAACAAACCAATCCCTTTGCTCCTGATGTTAATCACAGTGTATTATCTCCTAGCTAGCTACCAGGCCAACTGAGAAAGGGCTGATGTTCTTCCATTAATTTGCTGATTGAGTAAATCCCAAATAAAAATACATGGATGGCCACCGTTCATCCAAGGCCTTCAATTCTCTGGGAATTTGTACATCATCATTTCCCTGGGAAGTCGTAAAGTCTATCGTCCCTCTGGGGAAACTCAAAGAATCTTACATTTGAAAGACTTCAAACCAAATCTTGCTCTTTGTTGCAGATGGGTGGAGCAGTCCGGAGAAAACCCCCGAGAAACCTTATGACACAACGCTTGAGGAAGAGCTAGAGTTTGAGTTGGAGATTGATGAACTTGAGCCAGATGAATATGGAGAGTGTAAGTAATCTGCCGTGCATGTGTCTGGTCTAAGGCTGCTTCAGCGATCATAAGCCCTAAATAAACCTCGTATCATTGCAGCGACACAGCTGATTGAAGGCTGCCACAGCGATCCCTCTACATGGACCAGCTCTCGTGTTAATCTGCAAATCTCAGCAGGTCAGGCTCAGCAGAGTTAATATTTCGGGTCGATGACCCTTCATCAGCGTGGAGAGGAAGCAGAGTTAACGTTTTGGGTCGATGAACCTTTGCTGCCTGACCTGCTGAGATTGCCAGCATTCTCTGTTTTTATTCCCGATGGGATTCAGCAACTGCTACTGTGCAGTCAGAGAAGGACTGGATGTGACGAGTTTGCATCTGGGACCTGAATTCACAGGCCAGGCTGATGGGATGAAAGTCGGCTGGTGTAAAGATCCTATGTGAAATGAGTTTGAAGCCTCCACCCACTTGCTTGTGGACATTCACAATTCCCAAAACAGCGCATAATATTACCACAAAAATGGCACTGGCCAGCATCCTCACTCAGTGGGGGTCATTTTGACTTAGTGCGATAGCGTAAAACGGGTGACAGTAAATCAGTGGCACGTTCTACATCTCTCCCGATTTTTAATTCCATTGAAGTCAATGGCATGCCGATTCGTTGTTGCCCAGTCTGGCATTTTTAAATACTGAAAGTGTAACAATACACTAAAAACTCCCCTGCAAACAGTAACCTTTAATGGATTACATGGGATATACGACACAGAAACAGGCCATTCGGCCCAACCAGTCCATGCCGGCGTTTATGCTCCACTCGAGCCTCCTCCCGTCTTTCCTCGTCTAAATCTATCAGCATAACCCTCTATTCCCTTCTCCCTCATATGCTTGTCCAGCCTCCCTTTATATGCATCGATACTATTCGCCTCAACCACTCCCTGTGGCAGCGAGTTCCACATTCTCACCACTCTCTGGGTAAAGAAGTTTCTTCTGAATTCCCGATTGGATTTCTTGTTGACTATCTTATATTAATGGCCTCTAGTTATGCTCTTCCCCACAAGTGGAAACATTCTCTCTGTATCCACTCTATCAAAACCTTTCATCATTTTAAAGACCTCTATTAGGTCACCCCTCAGCCTTCTTTCAAGAGAAAAGAGACCCAGCCTGTTCATCCTTTCCTGATATTTATACCCTCGCATTTCTGGTATCATCCTTGTAAATCTTTTTTTACACCTTACAGGCGATTATTTACTGTAAGTGATTTAAAAGCAGAGGAGCAAAAAGGATCCGATTAACCCAGGAAAGTGACTGAAATAAAAACAGAAACTGCTGGAAGTACACAGCAGGTTGGAAATGGAAATGACAAATTAGCGTTTTGGTGGGACCTTTCATCAGAACTTCACATTGAAGGGCCTCCATCCAAAAAGTGTTACTTTGTTACTTTGTTTTCAGGCGCAGACTGGCCGGCTGTGCTTTTCTGGCACTATCTCTTTTTTAATTTTAGATTTTCAACCTTCAGTTCTCTGTGAAAAGAGCCTCTCCTGGCTTATTCGCGCCTCAATTTTAATTTGCAGTCGGTAAACTGGGCCAATGGGAACTGAATGGGGAGGTGTCTGTAGGACGAGAATGTGATACGCCCGTTCTCAATGTGACCCGCAGAGAAAGAAAGAAAGACTTGCATTTATATAGCACCTTTCACGGCCACCGGACGTCTCAAAGCGCTTTATAGCCAATTAAGTTTCAAATCAAAATTAAGGTCATCAATTATTGATCTCTGCATGTTGCAGGAACGGTTTAAGGACCACAATTTAATCATTGTTGGTGACTACTTTAGCTCTCAGTTAGCAGTCAGCAATGTCTTAGTTAAAGAAAGAAAGATTTGGATTTATATCGCGCCTTTCACGACCACCGGATGTCCCAAAGCGCTTTACAGCCAATGAAGTGCTTTTTGAAGCACAGCAAGCTCCCAGAAACAGCAATGTGATAATGACCAGATAATCTGTTTTTTGTTACATTGATTGAGGGATAAATATTGCCTTGGACACCGGGAATAACTCCCCTGCACTTCTTTGAAATAGTGCCATGGGATCTTTCTGAGGGGGCAGACAGGGGCCCTCGGTTTAACGTCTCATCTGAAAGACGGCTCCGCTGACAGTGCAACACTCCCTCCGCACTGCACTGGAGTGTCAGCCAAAGTTTATGTGCTCAAGTGCTGCGAACAGTAGTGAGTGAGACTGGAGTATATCTCCTTTGCTGCGACACTGTGCTCCTGCCTTTGTGCTGCTGGTTCTGTGGGTTGCCATGTAGCGATTAAATCAGCATAAGAAGGATTCTGTGTGTTTTTCAGTACAACCGAAAGAGCTGGAACCGGATGAAATATACAACTATGAAGATACATGGGAGGAAGAACCTGAGATAGAAGATAACTGTAGGTATTTTTTATGACCGTGAATGTGTACTGATACTTTCCGTCTGCGTAATAGTGTCATGGGTTTCTGGATTGTGTCACGTTGCACAGGCTCTTAAATGACAGAATTTCATTTCAGACACTCTGACAATATAACGTAGAATATATAACGCAAAAACAGGCCATTCGGCCCAACTAGCCCATGCCAGTTCTCATTGGATTTCTTCAATTCTCTCTTCAAGTCCAACAGCAACACATGTGGTGGCAGCATGGTTACTGCCAGGTCACTGCTCCCATACACCAGGCATTTTAACAGCAAGGATGCTTCTCTCTCTGCTACCTCTCAACTCCAATCACAGTCACTCATTCCTTACTTGGCAAAATGCGACTGTGGAGTCATAAGAACATAAGAAATAGGAGCAAGAGTCAGCCACTTGGCCCCTCGAGCCTGCTCCGCCATTAAAATAAGATCATGGCTGATCTGATCGTGGCCTCAACTCCACTTTCCTGCCCATTCTCCATAACCCTTGACTCCCTTATCGTTCAGAAATCTGTCTGTCTCCACCTTAAATATATTCAATGACCCAGCCTCCACAGCTCTCTGGGGCAGAGAATTCCAAAGATTCACGACCCTCTGAGAGAAGAAATTCTTCCTCATCTCTGTTTTAAATGGGCGACCCCTTATTCTGAAACTATGCCCCCTAGTTCTAGATTCCCCCACGAGGGGAAACAGCCTCTCTGTCTAGTTCTAAGTTCAATCTCTATGCTGGCTTTAAACTCTCTAACTGGCTTCTGAGATAGTCAGCCTCTGATTTATCATTCAACATCTATTTTCCTCGGTCATGTTTTTCCTCTCTTATTGTCGATTGTATTCAGCCGATTTGGGAGGCTTTGTACTGTTTTTCCTACATTTATTTGGTGGGCCTTGGGCTACAGCCCCATCCGCCCCGTGGTCAATCTGCCCCGTGGTCAATGGTCAATCCGCCCCACGGTCAATGGTCAATCCGCCCCGCGGTCAATGGTCAATCCACCCCGTGGTCAATGGTCAATCCGCCCCATAGTCAATGGTCAATCCGCCCCGGACAATGGTCAATCCGCCCCATGGTCAATGGTCAATCCACCCCGCGGTCAATGGTCAATCCGCCCCCCGGTCAATGGTCAATCCAGCCCCGGTCAATGGTCAATCCGCCCCATGGTCAATGGTCAATCTGCGCCCCGGTCAATGGTCAATCCGCCCCCCGGTCAATGGTCAATCCGCCCCATGGTCAATGGTCAATCCGCCCCGTGGTCAATGGTCAATCCGCCCCCCCGGTCAATGGTCAATCTGCCCCGTGGTCAATGGTCAATCCGCCCCGTGGTCAATGGTCAATCCGCCCCCCGGTCAATGGTCAATCTGCCCCGTGGTCAATGGTCAATCCTCCCCGTGGTCAATGGCCAATCTTCCCCGTGGTCAATGGTCAATCCGCCCCCCGGTCAATGGTCAATCCGCCCTGTGGTCAATGGTCAATCCGCCCCGTGGTCAATGGTCAATCCGCCCCGCGGTCAATCCGCCCCCACGGTCAATGGTCAATCTGCCCCGCGGTCAATGGTCAATCCGCCCCCCGGTCAATGGTCAATCTGCCCCGTGGTCAATGGTCAATCCGCCCCGTGGTCAATGGTCAATCCGCCCCCCGGTCAATGGTCAATCTGCCCCATGGTCAATGGTCAATCTGCCCCATGGTCAATGGTCAATCCTCCCCGTGGTCAATGGTCAATCTGCCCCATGGTCAATGGTCAATCCGCCCCGTGGTCAATGGTCAATCCGCCCCGCGGTCAATCCGCCCCGCGGTCAATGGTCAATCCGCCCCACGGTCAATGGTCAATCCGCCCCATGGTCAATCCGCCGCATTGTCAATGGTCAATCCGCCACACGGTCAATGGTCAATCCGCCCCGTCGTCAATGGTCAATCCGCCCCATGGTCAATGGTCAATCCATCCCGCGGGCAATTGTCAATCGGCCCCGCGGTCAATGGTCAATCCGCCCCATGGTCAATGGTCAATCCGCCCCACGGTCAATGGTCAATCCGCCCCATGGTCAATCCGCCCCGCGGTCAATGGTCAATCCGCCCCGTGGTCAATAGTCAATCCGCCCCGCGGTCAATGTTCAATCCGCCCCACGGTCAATCCGCCCCGCGGTCAATGGTCAATCAACCCCGCGGTCAATGGTCAATCTACCCCGTGGTCAATCTGCCCCGTGGTCAATGGTCAATCCGCCCCGCGGTCAATGGTCAATCTGCCCCGTGGTCAATCCGCCCCGCGGTCAATGGTCAATCCGCTCCATGGTCAATGGTCAATCCGCCCCGTGGTCAATGGTCCGCTCCGCGGTCAATGGTCAATCCGCTCCATGGTCAATGGTCAATCCGCCCTGTGGTCAATCTGATCCGTGGTCAATGTTCAATCTGCCCCGCGGTCAATGGTCAATCCGCTCCATGGTCAATGGTCAATCTGCTCCATGGTCAATGGTCAATCCGCCCCGTGGTCAATGGTCTATCCACCCCGCGGTCAATGGTCAATCCACCCCACGGTCAATGGTCAATCCGCCCCGCGGTCAATGGTCAATCCGTCCGTGGTCAATGGTCAATCCACCCCGTGGTCAATGGTCAATCCACCCCGCGGTCAATCCGCCCTGCGGTCAATGGTCAATCCGCCCCGTGGTCAATGGTCAATCTGCCCCACGGTCAATCCGCCCCGCGGTCAATGGTCAATCCGTCCCGCGGTCAATCCACCCCGCGGTCAATGGTCAATCCGCCCCGCGGTCAATGGTCAATCCACCCCGCGGTCAATGGTCAATCCGCCCCGTGGTCAATGGTCAATCCGCCCCACGTTCAATCCGCCCCGTGGTCAATGGTCAATCCGCCCCGCGGTCAATGGTCAATCCGCCCCGCGGTCAATGGTCAATCCGCCCCATGGTCAATCCGCCCCACGGTCAATGGTCAATCTGCCCCATGGTCAGTGGTCAATCCGTCCCGCGGTCAATGGTCAATCTGCCCCATGGTCAATCTGCCCCACGGTCAATCCGTCTGCCCCTGCCTGTGTCCTGCGGATTACTCTAACCGTTCTGTAGGTAGACCGAGGCACAATGGCATTCGGTTCGATTCGTAAAATGCTGTAATCCACAACAGGCAAAAACCTACACAACACTGAGTGCGATGAGAAACATTTGGTGCAGTCAGTGTAACTTCCGTTTGTGCACTTTACAAAAATAAAGAGCACATTAGCTGGTTTTGGTGGATTGCTGACCTCAATGTAAAAGCATAAATCTCTCTGAACACCAGTTCACTCACTTTGCAGCATTCTACTGCTCGATTCCCATTTGATGTTTTTGTTCTGATTTGTAAAAGCCATCCCACAGAGATAGCTAAAGATTTTCAACACTAAGCTGCAAAGTGTCTGTCTGAATAACCGAACACGGCCCATGAATTACCTATTGCTTTTGTTATTTTTAGTCTTGACGATTCCAACGCACTCCTGGCCGTCCTCCCACGTTCTACCCTCAGTAAGTGTGAGGTGATCCAAAACTCTACTGCCCCATGTCCTAACTTGCACCCAGTCCCGTTCACCCATCACCCACTGTGCTCGCTGATCTCCCGGTTAAGCAACGCCTCGATTTTTAAATTCTCATCCTTTGTTTCAAATCCCTCCATGGCCTCACTCCTCCCTATCTCTGTAATCTCCTCCATTATCAGGTGAAGGAGTGGCGAGCTATTGTGGAGCGATGTGATCGGGGCCCGGGAGAGGCGTGAGTTTGGGGCCCAGAAGAGCCGAGGGTCCAGGGGCAGCATGGGCCAGCCCACACTGCGATATGTGCGCGCACTAGGCCCGTGTAGCAGAGCTGGTCTCCAGTCGTCCTGGTTAATCCTTGCCACTGGACCAAGACCTAGCTCTGTCAAGCCCGTGCGGTGGCTGGTGTGCAACAGTCACCCCACGTTAAACAAATCCACACAGGCATCTTCCATTCTTCAGAATGTAGGTCGGGACCGGGAATATCAGGTCCTTCATTGTAGAACCTGTGAGCTCATCCTTTTTTGGTGTGGAAGCAAGTCATCCTCGATACGAGGGACCGCCTATAATGATGATGAATCACTTTCAGCCCAACATCACTCCAAGATGTCTGCGCTCCTCTAATTCTGCCCTCTTGAGCATCCCTGATTTTAATCGTTCCACCATTGGTGGCCGTGCCTTCTGTTGCCTGGGCCCTAAGCTCTGGAACTCCCTGCCTAAACCTCTCTGCCTCTCTTTCCTCCTTTAAGACGCTCCTTAAAACCTATCTCTGTGACCGTCACCTCACCACATACCTCCTTGTGTGGCTCGGTGTCAACTTTCGTTTAATTACACTCCTGGGAAATGTCTTGGGATGTTTTACTACGTTAAAGGCGCGATATAAATATATGTTGCTGTTATTCTTCTTTGGGTCTCATGGAAATAACAACACCCACTCTAATTACCTTTCCTCTCCCTAATGACCTGCACTCAGCATGGGGCTGCCTTGGGATGCTAATCTTTTGGCAGGTTTCTGCTAAAGAAAACACATCTTAACCTAGCTCAGGTCCAAGCCCTTTCATGAAAAAAACCAGCAAAAGATTCAAAATAGTGAAAATGATGTCTGAGCAGAAAGGTGTCCCAATATACTTTGAAGGAATAATACAGCTGAAGTGATCCTTTTGCAACCTAGACTGTAATGTATTTTCCCGTAGATGCTGAGAGGATGTTCCCCCTCATCGGGGAATCTAGAACCAGGGGACATAGTTTCAGAATAAGGGGTCGCCCATTTAAGACGGAGATGAGGAGGAATTTCTTCTCTCAGAGAGTCGTGAATCTTTGCAATTCTCTACTTCAGAGAGCTGGGGAGGCTGGGTCATTGAATATAGTCAAGGTGGAGATAGACAGATTCTTGAACTACAGGATTCAAGGGTTATGTGGAGCAGACAGGAAAGTGGAGTTGAGGCCAAGATTAGATCAGCCACGATCTTACTGAATGGCGGAGCAGGCCCGAGGGGCCGTATGGCTGACTCCTGCTCCTATTTCTTATGTTCTGGTATAGCTTGCATGAACAGTTGGCAGAAACCAGTGCTGACCTTGCCTGTCGACTGTGACCAGTAATAAAGAAACCGACAGGTCAATAAATGTAGGCAGAACGGAGGGGAAGGGCATAGTTCTCTCTGATGCACAATCCAGATGCTGGGTCAGTGCAGCATTGATGGAGGTCTGACCACACACCCACCCATTTGGACACACGAGTTGTGTGTGGCTTGGAGATGTCGATGGGGAGTTAAAAGAAAAATAATTCCCTGGAGTCCCCGTTCCAAAATAAAGCAAGTGTATATTTTGAATAGCAACAGAAACATCCTGGAACAATAGTATAGTCTTCGACAATAATGTGGATGGGGGAGGAGAGGAGGGAAAGGGACGCCTGCATCCTTTGCTTCACAGTAACAATTACACTGCATTCCATATGCATCTATCTGTACAGTGCTCTTTCCTTAATGCTTTCTCACACATACACCAATTCCTGCTAAGGTTTCCTATTTTTAGTGCATGCACTAAAACCAGCTATTTCCACCTCTATAACATCGCCCGTCTCCGTCCCTGCTTCAGCTCATCTGCTGCTGAAACCCTCATCCATGCCATTATTACCTCTAGACTTCACTACTGCAACACACTCCTGGCTGGCCTCCCACATTCTACCCTACGCTAGTTAACTTGAGCTCATCTAAAACTCGGCAGCCCATGTCCTAACTCGCACCAAGTCCCGCTCACCCATCACCTATGTGCTCGCTGACCTACATTGGCTCCCGGTTAAGCAATGCTTCGATTTCAAAATTCTCATCCTTGTTTACAAATCCCTCCATGGCCTCGCCCCTCTCTATCTCTGTAATCTCCTTAAGCCTCACAACTCCCCGAGATGACTGCGCTCCTCAAAGCCTAGGCTGATTCGCCAATTCGCATTGTCTTGTCTTCAACTTGAGCATCCCTGATTATAATCGCTCAATCTTTGGTGGCCGTGCCTTCTGTTGCCTGGGCCCCAAGCTCTGGAACTCCCTCCCTAAACCTCTCCGCCTCTCTTTCCTCTTTTAAGACGCTCCTTGAAACCTACCTCTTTTGGTCACCTGCCTTAATACCTCCTTATGTGGCTCAGTGTCAAATATTTTGACTTATAATACTTGGACGCTTTACTAAGTTAAAGTCGCTAAATAAATACAAGTTTTTGTTGTTGACGGTGAGGATTTGGACTGCATACTCCCAGTTCAAATGGTTTCGAAAAGCACTGTATGCTTGTGACTCAGAGGATTAGGGTTGTCTAAGAAGAATGACTGTCGTGACGTCTTGTTCTATATTTTGCAGTGAAACCTAAGAAACCGAAGAAGATTCCAGTGGAGATCGACCCAGATGAATATTTGCCACCACTGGGAAAAAGTGAGTGAAATTCTTTTGAGGCCTTTGGGTTTATCGTTTCTATTTGATGGTTAACGTTTCTCCCTGCGTAGGCTGATTCGCCAGTTCGCGTTATTTTGCCTTCACTTCAGTGGTATAGGCTGACCGCTCTGTGACTGTCCAACAGGAGGCATGGCCTCTGCAGGCCACTGTACAGTTTGAGTGTCTCGTGCACCTCTCAAAGGAGGAGCAGCTCCGTTCCAAGAGGAAGTTAGGAATAGAAAGGGCCACTGGGAACGTGCCAGGGATTTGAACAATTAACCTTTTCGAGTCTCATGTACTCTGACATGTGCACTCGTGTGACTACAGCCCCCAAAACGGCTAGATAGTTCATCAGATTTTGGCTTAGGTTCAGGATGAAAAAGAAAGACTTGCATTTCTACAACGCCTTTCACGACCACCGGACGTCCCAAAGCGCTTTACAGCCAATGAGGTACTTTTGGAGTGTAGTCACTGTTGTAATGTGGGAAACGTAACAGCCAATTTGCGCACAGCAAGCTCCCACAAACAGCAACGTGGTAATGACCAGATAAGCTGCTTCTTGTTATGTTGATTGAGGGCTAAATATTGGTCAGGACACCGGGGGTAACTCCCCTTTTTCGAAATTGTGCCATGGAATCTTTTACATCCACCTGAGGGAGCAGACGGGGCCTCAGTTTAACATCTCATCCGAAAAACGGCACCTCTGACAGTGCAGCGCTCCCTCAGCACAGCACTGGAGTATCAGTCTAGATTGAGGGGGCGGGTGGAGAGAGGGGAAGGTGGAGAGAGGTGGGGGGGGGAAGCCTGAGAAAGGGGCGGGGGAGTGGACCGGGAGGCCATTTGGTTGAGGGAGGGGGGGGGAGCGGACCGGCTGATCACTTGGTTGGGGGAGTGGCCAGGGCTAGGGGTGGGGGAACGGACCAGGAGGCCTTTCGGCCTGGGATAGGGGCAGGGATTGGCACCGGCATGGGGGCGGTGGTGGGGGGGGACTTTAATAATTGGAGGTAAGTTGTTGCAATGTATTTTAATGTGTCATTATGTTGCTGCAATATATTTTAATGTGTTTTTAAGTTGATGCAATGTGTTTTAATGTGTTTTGAATTTGCTGCAATATATTTTAATGTGTTTTTAAGTTGATGCAATGTGTTTTAATGTGTTGTGAGCTGGCTGTATGTTTACTTTCCAGCCTCAACCTGCATTATGTCCAAGGTTACCGTGGCAACCCGATCTTTTTGGTGCAGAACAAGGCTCCACCCCCAAAACTGAAGGACAGATTAGGCTGCGCCAAAATGGAGAAATCTAACGGGGAAACTTAGAACATTCTTTTTTGGCGAACTTGGGCCCCCAAAAAACGGGCATAACTATTCAAGTACACCAAAAAAAAAGTTTTGGGGAAAACTGAGCCCATGGAGAGGGGCGCACACACAGTGCCGGACCGCATGTTGTGTTTTTTCAATGTGTGCTTTCAGTCGGAGGTTTCCTGGGTTATAACTCTCCTTCACAACATTTTGACTCTGTTATTCGGGCTCCCAAAGATAAGGAACACAAGACTGAGTGAAGAAAGAAAGACTCGCATTTGTATAGCGCCTTTCACGGCCACCGGAAGTCTCAAAGCGCTTTACAGCCAATGAAGTACTTTTGGAGTGTAGTCACTGTTGTAATGTGGGAAACGCGGCAGCCAACTTGCGCACAGCAAGCTCCCACAAACAGCAATGTGATAATGACCAGCTAATCTGTGTTTTTGTTATGTTGATTGAGGGATAAATATTGGCCCAGGACACCAGGGATAACCCCCCCCTGCTCTTCTTCGAAACAGTGCTGTGGGATCTTTTACGTTCAACTGGGAGAGCAGACGGGGCCTCATGCGAAAGACGGCACCTCCGACTGGAGTGTCAGCCTACATTTTTTGGGCATGAGTCCCTGGAGACAGAAAGCAATGTCATTATTGCCAGTTCTGGGACAGATAAAGTGTTGCATCTGCCTGTTCTGATTGTTCAAATGGATGTTAAAGATCCCATGACACTAGAAGAGCAGGGAGTTCATTGGGTGCCCTGGCCAACATTTCTCTCTCAACTGACTGATCAAAAACACATCTCTGTCCTGTTTTTGTGGGATGTTGCTGGCTCAGAGTGCCTGCTTATTTTGCTTATATAACCCGCACAGTCAGAACATTTTTCAGATTGCAAGGATCCTCGGGACTGTTTCGGACAGATAAACTGGTTTCCTCAAAGAGAGTTAAATGTTTGGAATAATTTATCAAACCACGCAATGTATAAATAGACACCACGATGGGAGAGTTAATGTATGAGAGGGATGAGCTCTAATGGCTCGGTTGACCTTTTCTCGTCTCCGACCTTTCCTGTGATCGTATATTATACAACAACAACAACTTGTATTTATATAGCGCCTTTAACCTAGTGAAACGTCCCAAGGTGCTTCGTAGGAGTGTTATGATTAAAAAAAATGTTGGCACCAAGCTACATACGTAGAAATTAGCGCGGGTGACCAAAAGCTTGGTCAAAGAGGTAGGTTTTAAGGAGCGTCTTGACGGAGGAAAGAGAGGTAGAGAGGCAGAGAGGTTTAGGCAGGGAGTTCCAGAGCTTGGGGCCTCGGTAACAGAAGGCACGGCCACCAATGGTGGAGTGATTATCATCAGGAATGCTCAAGAGGGCAGAATTAGAGGAGCGCAGGCATCTCGACGGGGGCGGGGGGGTGGGGGGCGTTGTGGGGCTGGAGGAGATTAGAGAGATAGGGAGGGGCGAGGCCATGGAGGGATTTGAAAATAAGGATGGATGAGAATTTTGAAATCGAGGCGTTGCTTAAGCAGAAAGCAATGTAGGTCAGCGCAGGGGTGATGGGTGAGCGGGACTTGATGCGAGTTAGGACACAGTGGGGGAAGTGAGGAGTAAGAGTGATCTATGAGGAGGGTGGAGATGGAAGCTGTGCCCTTCGGAAGGCTCTGATGCAATCCAAGGGTGAAGATTTACAATATTCTTTTGTATGTGCTGCAGAGTATTCTCATCCTTGTTTTCAAATCCCTCCATGGCCTCGCCCTTCCCTATCTCTGTAATCCCCTCCAGCCCCACAACCCCCCCGAGATGTCTGTGCTCCTCTAATTCCGCCCTCTTGAGCATCCCTGATTATAATCGCTCAACCATCGGTGGCCGTGCTTTCTCTGCGTAGGCCCCAAGTTCTGGAACTCCCTCCCTAAACCTCTCCGCCTCTCGACCTCTCTCTCCTCCTTTAAGACACTCCTTAAAACCCACCTCCTTGACCAATCCCTAATTTCTCCTTATATGGCTCAGTGGCAAATTTTTGTCTTATAATACTCCCTTGAAGTGCCTTGGGACGTTTTAGTACGTTAAAGGCGCTATATAAATACAAGTTGTTGTTGTTGTGGGAAACCAGAAGTTGCTGTCCGGTTTACTCTTTAATGAGCGCTGATCTCACGTTGAGGAATAAATGTTGGCCAGGACACTGGGAGAATTCCCTTCTTCTTCTTCGAGTACTGCCGTGGGATCTTTTACGTCCACCTCAGAGGCTCAATTTAACGATTCATCCGAAAGACGGCACTTCCGACAGTGCAGCACTCCCTCAACGCTGCACTGGAATGCCAACCTCAAGTCTCTTAAACCGTGTCTGACAGGGTTGAAATCAGAAAGCATTTTTTTGCGCAAAGGTTAGTAAAAATTAAAAATCTGAAACACTCTTCCCCAAAACATAGAAACATAGAAACATAGAAAATAGGTGCAGGCCATTTGGCCCTTCGAGCCTGCACCACCATTCAATATGATCATGACTGATCATGCAACTTCAGTACCCCATTCCTGCTTTCTCTCCATACCCCTTGATCCCTTTAGCTGCAAGGGCCACATCTAACTCCCTTTTAAATATATCTAACGAACTGACCTCAACAACTTTCTGTGATAGAGAATTCCACAGGTTCACAATTCTCCGAGTGAAGAAGTTTCTCCTCATCTCAGTCCTAAATGGCCTACCCCTTATCCTTAGACTGTGACCCCTGGTTCTGGACTTCCCCAACATCGGGAACATTCTTCCTGCATCTAACCTGTCCAACCCCATCAGAATTTTATATGTTTCTATGAGATCCCCTCTCATTCTTCTAAATTCCATTGAATATAAGCCTAGTCGACCCAGTCTTTCTTCATATGTCTCCCCTCAGCCTCTTCTGTGGGTGCTGGGTTCAGTGGAAATTTTCAACACTGAGATCGCTAGATTTTTGGGGGTCGGGGAATCAAAGAATATGGAAGTGAAGCGGGTAAATAGAGTTGAGATACAGATCAAACATGATCTGATTAAATAGTGAAACAAGCTCTAGAGGCTGAATGGCCTACTCCTGTTCCTACTCCATGTTCCCAAGAATTTAGCTGTCCGATTTACTCTTTAATAACAGTTTAGCTATGAGGAAAGATTGAATAGGCTGGGGTTGTTTTCTTTGGAACACAGGAGACTGAGGGGAGACCTTATTGAGGTGTATAAAATTATAAGGGGCCTAGATAGAGTGGATAGAATGGACCTATTTCCCATGGCGGAGGGGTCAACAATCAGGGGCCTTAGATTTAAAATAATTGGTAAGATGTTTAGAGGGGATTTGAGGGGTAATTCCTTCACCCAGAAGTTGGTGGGGGTCTGGAACTCACTGTCTGAAAGGGTGATAGAGGCAGAAACCCTCACCACATTTAAGAGGTACTTGGATATGCGCTTGAAGTGCCATAACCTGCAGGATTACGGACCAAGAGCTGGAAAGTGGGATTAGGCTGGATAGATTTTTTGTTGGCTGGCGCAGACACAATAGGCCAAAATGGCCTCCTTCCGGTAAGTTTGTGATTCTATGAATAGTTCTGTTTAAGTTCAGCTTTATCTTGTATATAAAAGCGCCGCACAGTTTTATTATCTCATCTCCTAGTTTTTTGGGGGAAGGGGGCCCAGACAAGGTTGCTCATTGTCTTGCCTGTTATTTATTGCAAGTGCAGAACTCCTGGCGATAGCTTTAATGACAGACGCTCGTCTCATTCCCTCTTTCTCCACAACCCCATCCAAGCCCTCTGATTGAGAGACTTTCTAATACAAAATCAAATAACTTATTAACATTATTGCAAAAAACAAAGCGATCGTTTGCCCAGTCAGTTGTAAACAAAAGGCTCGAAGTTACTCTTGGCAATATTAGTAGGCGAACCTGAATTAATTCATATGACATTCCTCGGTCCACAATTTTAAAGGAAATGTGATCTATTTATTTTAATGGCCTGTTTATTAAAGGTCCAACAATAATTTGTAGCATCTTGTTAAATCAAGTCTAAAATTACAGCGGTGTATCAGAGTAGAACATAAGAATTTCACAATGAGGAACGACCTTTTGTCTCATGCAGTTTTTTCCATCATACATCTACAACTGGCATTTATATAGAGCCTTTCCTGTGGAAAAATGTTTCACAAAGGCACGAGGGGCAGCGGAGGGGGGGGAAATCTGACCATTACTCACCTTTATCTGTTCAGGCTCATATTTCTCAATTCTTTGTGATGTCTAATTGCTTTCAGAGAGTTTACAGAGTGAAGCAGCGCAGAAGGAGGCCATTCAGCCCATCATGCCTGTGCCGGTCGGGTAGCTGTGCTTGAAAGTTGTCTCCCTGATACACAATCTTCAGGATTGCCTGTGTGCTTTTTTTGTATTCATTCATAGTCGCCGGCTAGGCCAGCATGTATTGCCCATCCCTAATTGCCCCCGAGAAGGTGGTGAGCCACCGCCTTGAATAAGTAGCTCGCTATTCCAGGGGGCAGTTAAGAGTCAACCACATTGCTGTGGGTCCGGAGTCGCATATCGGCCAGACCGAGTAAGGGCGGCAGATTTCCTTCCCTAAAGGACATTAGTGAACCCGATGGGATTGAGTGCTGTAGAATCATAGAATCAAAAAATGGTGACATTACAGAAGAAGACTGAGTCCGTGCCGGCTCTCTGCGAGTTTTTTTCCTTCAGGTACTTACTGATCCAACTCCCTTTTGAAAGTCACGATTGAATCTGCCTCCATCACCCTCTCAGGCAACGCGTTCCAGATCCCGACCACTCGCTGCGTAAAAAGGTTTTTCCTCATGTCGCCTTTGAATCTTCTGCCAATCACCTTAAATCTGTGTCCTCTGGGTCTGTGCCATTCTAGAGCAAAGTTATAGGTGGATTTCTTGGGTAGCTGGAGCTCAGGCCTACTGGTCTGATTTCTGAGGGATTTCCAAGCAGATTGAGTCTCACTGCAGCCATGTGGATGGTGATTCTCGGGGGCCCCGTCAGCAGACAAAAGGGCTGTAACTCAGACCAGAAAATTGGTGAACTTCCCGACCCGCCTCACATTGACCAAATGTAAAGTTGGCCAAAGCAGTCCAATTCCCTTTATTCAAAGTGGTGTCATTTAAATTGTTTTTGTTAATTTGAGTATTTTCTGAGCAAAAATGCATCTTTGAATTAAGAGGAGTAGACTGCATTAATCTGGAAAGACTTGCCTGCAGCACCATAGATCGATGGAACGTCCCTTCTCAAAAGGTCGGCAGGGTTATGGGGAGAAAGCCGGGGTGTGGGACTAAATCAGAGAGCTGGCACAGGTACGACGGGCCGAATGGCCTCCTTCTGTGCTGTATGATTCTATATAGGGCCCAAAATTGGTGGACTTACTGTCCGCTGCTGGCGAGTTTTCTGGGCGGTCTCCCTGGTTTCTGAGCGGTCTCCCCTCCAAGCGAGTTTGGTGGAGGCCTCCTGCCAGCGGGGAGGGAAGACTGCTGGGGACCGCCCGCTGACGTGCGCCGGCGTGCAACGCGCGTAAGTGTCCTCCCGCCTGTTGCATTGCCAGTTTGGTCCGGGCGGTCCTCCGTTCCAGCAGGGGGAAGGACCGCCACGTGGAGCAGGTCTAACCTCAACAGTAAGTGTGAAGACCTGCAAAAAAAAGTGTAAACTGTCATGTTTGTAACCTTCACATAACTGTAACCTTTATGTAACAACACTGTACACTGTATACACTGAGAAATGCACACCTTGACCACAGGGGGTGAACTTGTGGGAGACACTCCTCACCTGGTCACCCAGGTATAGAAAGGGAGGTCCCACGCAGGGTCATCACTTCTTGGTCCAGTGAATAAAGGTACAGGTCACAGAGTGACCTTGTCTCCAGTATGTGCCTCGTGTGATTTGCTGTAGTGTGTAAGGACACAACATTTGGCGACGCGAAACGGGAATCAACGACTCAAGAGAATGGCCACCGGTAGCACGGACGAACAGTACTGTGTTGGTGAGGACTGGGACGATTTCGTTGAGAGGCTCCAGCAGCGCTTTGTCACGAAGGACTGGCTGGGAGCGGCAGCGGCTGACAAGCGGAGGGCGCATCTGCTGACCAGCTGTGGACCTAAGACGTACGGGCTGATGAAAGTCCTGCTTGCACCCGAGAAGCCGGCAGACAAGACCTTCGAGGAGCTCAGCAAACTGATCGGTGAGCACCTCAAACTGGCGAGTAGTATACACATGGCTCGACACCGATTCCAAACGCACCGACGTCGGGAAGGGCAGAGCATACTGACTTCGTTGCGGACCTTCGGCGCATGGCCAGCCTCTGTAAGTACACAGACGCCTGCAGGGGGGAGATGTTATGGGATTTCTTCATTGAGGGCATTAGTCATGCCGGGATTTTTAGGAAGCTAATTGAGACCAAGGACTTGACCTTGGAAGCAGCGGCATTGATGGCTCAAACCTTCATGGCGGGGGAAGAGAAAACCAAGATCATATACGCGCGCAACTCTGGTCCCAAATTGGCGATGGAGCAGGGAGTTAACATGGTAAACGCGACTCAGAACCCCGCAGGCAGGCAAGGGCAATTCGACACCAACCAGGCAGTAACAGACACTAGGGTGGGTCCTCAACACAGACAATGGCAGGTTGAACGGACATTTACACCATCACAAGGGACAATACGTCCCGGGATGGGACCATTGACACCCACAAACAGAGTGCTCAAGAGTAATCAAAGAGACAATCAGAGAGGAATGCCTGGTAACAGCTCTTTTGTTCACAACAATCTCAGCTCATGCTGGAGGTGCGGGGCAAACATGCTGTGAAGACCTGCCGGTTTCAACAATTCATCTGCAGAAATTGTAACTTGAGTGGACATTTAACCAGGATGTGCAGGAAGCCCGCAGCGAGGCTGGTTTACGAAGTGGATGAACCACAAGAGGGGTCTGCAAGGCAGGGGTATGCCTGGGACACAGCAATGGATGCTGAAGTTCAGCGGGTTCAGGTGGCAAACATCCACAGCTCATACACAAGAACGCCACCTATGATGAAGAGAGTACTGTTAAACGGCATCCTGGTACGCATGGAGCTGGACACAGGAGCCAGCCAGTCACCCCTGAGTGTCCAACAATTCGAGAAACTGTGGCCACTCAGAGCTAGCAGACCCAGACTTGAATGCCTTGACACGCAATTATGGACGTACACCAAAGAGATCATCCCAGTGCTAGGCAGTGCAATGTTGGTGGTCATACATAATGGATCTCAGAATCGGCTGCCACTCTGTATTGTCCCGGGAAATGGTCCCGCGCTTTTGGGGAGGAGCTGGCTAGCCGAGATGAACTGGAAATGGGGGGATGCGCACGCCATTTCATCTGTGGAGCGAAGTTCATGCTCACAGGTCCTACAAAAGTTTGAGTCATTATTTCAACCTGGCGTCGGGACTTTCAAAGGCACCAAAGTAGTGATACGCATCACCCCGGACGCCACACCAGTGCACCACAAAGCCAGAGTGGTGCCGTATGTGATGAGGGAGAAAATTGAGAGTGAGTTGGACAGGTTGCTAAGAGAGGGTATAATTTCGCCCGTTGAATTCAGCGACTGGGCAAGCCCCATCGTCCCTGTTCTAAAAACGGATGGCTCGGTCAGGATTTGTGGCGACTATAAGGCCACCATCAACCGAGTGTCCCTTCAGGACCAATACCCGCTTCCGAGAGCGGAGGATCTTTTTGTCACACTGGCAGGCGGCAAGCTGTTCACCAAGTTGGACCTCACTTCGGCCTACATGACCCAGGAACTGGCCGAAGAATCCAAGCTTCTGACCACCATCACCACACACAAGGGGCTGTCTGTCTACAACAGGTGTCCGTTTGGCATTCGTTCAGCCGCCGCCATCTTTCAGAGGAACATGGAAAGCTTGCTCAAATCCATCTCCGGAACAATCGTATTTCAGGACGACATCCTTATCACGGGTCGAGACACCGAGGAACACCTCCACAACCTGGAGGAGGTGCTACGCCGACTGGACCATGTAGGCCTGCGACTAAAGAAGTCCAAGTGTGTGTTTTTGGCCCCAGAGGTCGAGTTTTTGGGCAGGAGGGTTGCCGCAGACGGGATCCGGCCTAACGAATCCAAAACGGAGGCGATCCGTCGCGCGCCTAGGCCCGGCAACACATCGGAGTTGCGTTCATTTCTGGGACTATTGAACTATTTCGGGAACTTTCTGCCGAACTTAAGTACATTGTTGGAGCCGCTACACGTGCTCTTGCGTAAGGGTTGCGATTGGTTTTGGGGGGACTGTCAGGAACGGGCTTTCAATCGGGCGCGGAACCTGCTTTGTTCTAATAAGTTATTGACCCTGTACGACCCCTGTAAGAAATTGGTTTTGACATGCGATGCATCATCCTATGGTGTAGGGTGCGTGTTGCAGCAAAGTAATGATGAGGGCCAACTCCAACCTGTGGCTTATGCCTCCAGGTCGCTCTCCCAAGCAGAAAGGGAACATGGTATGGTTGAAAAGGAGGCACTCGCATGTGTCTACGGGGTGAAAAAGATGCACCAGTACCTTCTTGGCAGAAGATTCGAGTTAGAAACGGACCACAAGCCGTTAACATCCCTGTTGTCCGACAGCAAAGCGATCAATGCCAATGCATCAGCTCGCATACAGCGATGGGCTCTCGCGCTGGCTGCATATGACTACACCATACGGCACGGGCCAGGCACCAAAAATTGTACTGACGCGCTCAGCAGGCCTCCACTGGCCACCACTGAGGGGGCAGCGGATCAAAGCGTGGAGATGGTCATGGCTGCCGATGCCTTTGACAGCGCAGGCTCCCCCATCAGCCCACCAGATCAAAACCTGGACAAACAGAGATCCCCCCCTATCTCTGATTAAGAAAAGTGTCCTGACTGGGGATTGGGCGCCTGCACACGGAGCATGCCCTGAAGAGGTCAGACTGTTCCACAGACGGATGGATGAGCTCTATGGGACAGCTGAGTAGTCATACCCCAGAAGGGAAGGGAAGCATTCATCAGGGAACTCCACAGCGAGCACCCAGGCATTGTGTGAATGAAGGCCATTGCCCGGTCACATGTATGGTGGCCGGGAATTGATGCAGACCTGGAACACTGTGTTCGCAGGTGCACGACGTGTGCCCAGCTGGGCAATGCCCCAGGGAGTCCCCACTCAGCCCGTGGTCCTGGCCCACCAAGCCATGGTCACGTATTCACGTAGACTATGTGGGCCCGTTCATGGGAAAAATGTTCCTCATTGTTGTTGATGCATACTCGAAGTGGATCGAGTGCATCACATTGAATTCGTGCACGACATCCACTACAGTGGAGAGTCTGCGTGCGGTCTTTGCGACCCATGGCTTGCCGGACATCCTAGTTAGCGACAACAGCCCGTGTTTCACTAGCTATGAATTCCGGGAGTTCATGTCGGGTAATGGCATCAAACATGTCAGGACTGCGCCGTTCAAGCCGGCTTCCAATGGCCAGGCGGAACGTGCGGTCCAAATCATAAAGCAAGTCATGCTCCGGATTCAAGGACCCTCCCTTCAATATCGTCTATCACGCCTCCTGCTGGCCTACAGGTCCCGACCGCACTCGCTCACGGGAGTCCCGCCTGCGAAACTACTCATGAAACGTACACTTAAAACTCGGCTGTCCCTCATTCATCCAGTCTTGTCAGACATTGTTGAGGGCAAGCGCCAGTCCCAAAATGAGTGCCACGACCGTAACTCAAAAGGGGAGATGGATAGAAATGGATGACCCTGTATTTGTTCTTAATCACACTGTGGGGCCCAAGTGGCTTGAGGGTACTGTAATTGGTAAAGAGGGGAATAGGGTCATTGTGGTCAGACTTAACAATGGGCAGATATGCCGCAAGCATCTGGACCAAGTAAAAAAAAGGTTCAGCATGAACACTGAGGAACCTGAGGAACATCATGAGATGCTGCCCACACCACCGCCAGTGAACGAGCAACAAGAACCGTCAGCAGCATGCACAGTCCCTGCGGTCAGTTCGGACGAGCCGGAATCACCACAGGTGACAAAGACGCATGCCAGGGCTCAACAACCAGAGCCCCAACTGCGGCGCTCCACGAGAGAGCGTCGACCACTTGAAAGACTCAATCTTTGACCCAAAGACGCTGGGGGGGAGGTGATGTCATGTTTGTAACCTTCACATAACTGTAACCTTCATGTAACAACACTGTACACTGTATACACCTGAGAAATGCACACCTTGACCACAGGGGGTGAACTTGTGGGAGACACTCCTCACCTGGTCACCCAGGTATATAAAGGGAGGTCCCACGCAGGGTCATCACTTCTTGGTCCTGTGAATAAAGGTTCAGGCCACAGAGTGACCTTGTCTGCAGTATGTGCCTCGTGTTGATTTGCTGTAGTGTGTAAGGACACAACATAGACCACCACTTTTCTTTATTTTTTTTGCAGGGATTCAGGTAGATGGGGTCCCCTTGAAGGAATTCTAGGGGTTTTTATTTTATGTATTCAAAAATGTTTTATTTCATCAGTGCCCCCCTCCCTGGGCCCGACTCAATCCTCGGCGGTACTTTGCCGAGGATCGCATTTGCCGCCGAGAATGGGAGCTACCGCCCGCTGCCACCCAGAATCGGCTCGCAAGTCCCAGTTTTGCCGCCGGGCGGTCTTTCCCAGATTTTTCCATGAAACTTCCGCCCAATGTACCGTCAGGATCTCAGCGGTCCTTTGGGCATTACTTGGGCGGAATTTAGCTTCCACCAATTCGGGCCCCTATGATTCTAAATGCAGATAAGGAATAACAGCGTAACAGAGAGTGTGCGGAGACCAATGTTATTTTGAAGTTGGAACTTTAATGCTGAGGGTTCGAACATGGCATAGAATGAGTGTAAAGTAAATTTTAAACATGGAGGGTGTGGGGAATGTCACTTGATGTGTAGTCTATGACACGGTCCTCTTCTGTTGCTGTTGGTTACACTGTAGAGAAAATCAGCAAAGAATTATTTCAAACAGAGAGCGATGTCCTGCAACCAGCTATTTAGGAGAGAAGAGTTGGGTTCTAGGCAGAATGTCTCATTCTCCTTCTTTGCCGGTGTCAGCTGTGGCTCAGTGGGCAGCACTCTTGTCTCTGAGTCAGAAGGTTCTGCATTCAAGTCCCACTCCAGGGACTCAAGCACATAAATCCAGGCTGACACACCCGAGGGAGTGCTGCACTGTTGGAGGTGCCGTCCTTCAGATGAAGCGCTAAACCGAAGCAATGTCTGCCCTGTAAAAGATCCCAAAGCACTATTTTGAAGAAGAGCAGGGGAGTTATCCCCAGTGACCTGGGGCCAATATTTATCCCTCAATCAACGTATCAAAAAAAGATTATCTGGTCATTATCACATTGCTGTTTGTGGGAGTTTGCTGTGCGCAAATCGGCTGCCACATTTCCTACATTTCAACAGTGACTATACTTGAAACGCACTTCTTTGGCTGTAAAGTGCTTTGAGACGTCCAGTGGTCGTGAAAGGCGCTATATAAATCCAAGTCTTTTATCTTTTTTTCCAACTTTAGAAATTCTACAGGGTATGATAGTGGCCATCTGCAGCATTTATTACAAGTATTAGCTAATAAAGTGGCGCAGTCACAGGTTGTTAGATTCAATTGGCTGCTGTTTTAACGTCTCCAAAAGAAAAATCTACCATGGCGTCACCGTGTCTCCAAGTGAAGTCTGAAGCCCCAGTTCTGTGCACCCTTTCTTCTCGGACCACCATTGATGTGGTGCGCAAAACAGCAGCCAAAATTTGTACAGTTCTTACATAACATGGCTTGTAGTATTTTCTCCAGGCCTGCGTGTTTACAATGACCTCTGCCAGCCCTGCTCTGCTTTCGTCCATAAACACCGTTATGACGTTAGCCTCACCCAAAGTCAATATTTATTGAGGTTTTGGAAACTGCTGTGTTGTTGCTGGCGCTGATGCCTACCTCTAAATTAATCTGCCACGCCACCAGTTCCAAACCAAAGACAGAGCAGACATAATACAGTGCAGATGTGCCCCCACCAGAAATGCGTGGTTGTGTTCGCAGAGATTTTAACTCTTCCACTGCTGCAGACTGCCCTGCTGTGGCAGGATTGTCCCAGACACTTCGTCAGTGGGCCTGGTAGCTTCCGGATGTTGACTCAGGTGGCCCGCTGGTTCTAGCAATAGCAAGAGGGAAATTTCAACCAGACATTTCATATGCATTGCAGAATAACTTCAATCACACTGCTTGTTCAAAAACAGAACAATTGCTGCACTTTAGAGATTTTCTTGACGTTCATGGGACGCAGGCAATTTGTCCACCATTAATTGTGATGAGCTGCCGCCTTAAACGGCTTCAGTCTCTGAGCTGAAGGCTATTTTCGTTGCGGTTTTGTACAATGGAGTAGTTGGTTAGGCCATTTCAGAGGGGCAGTTAAGAGCCAACCACATTGCTGTGGCTCTGGAGTCAGATATAGGCCAGACCGGATAAGGACGGCAGATTTCTTTCTCTAGTGAATCAGATGGGGTTTTTAAAGACAATCCAGTAGGTCACCATTACTGATACTAGCTTTTTTCACACATTGCTATTAAGAACTAGTTGGTTTATGAACAAAGGTTTAATAATCACACTACACATTACCAGTTCATCCACTGTGCTCACAACTGCATACCTCATTGTGGATGACCTAGGTGGATGACTGGGGCTTTATTGAGTCTTGTGAACATCACATGACTGGTACATACGTTACAGTGTCAAATATTGTTTGATAACGCTCACGTGAAGTGCCTTGGGATGTTTTGCTACGTTAAAGGCGCTAAATAAATTAAAGTTGTTATTGCTACAGTTGATGCCCCTGATTAGCAGTCCAGTCTCCTATTGAACAGCCGTTGCCCTTGAATAGCAGTATGGTGCTCTATTGCAGTAATTGCTGGTGAATACAGTAGGGTGCTCCATTGCGACAGATATTGCTGCTGAATTTCACTCCCACTCGATTACCACAGTTGTTTCCAGTTTCCTGTTTTTAACATTTATATTTTACTGGACGGTTTCTCTGATGGTTAGTTGGCCAAGAACATAGGTTGCGTTGGTAATGGTTTCAAGACCGATAGATTTGGCTCTCTGGAGGCTGCATTGCATTCATTAATTACAGAAAGAATTTAAATACTGTTTAATCTAGGTAATGTTTTTAATGCTATGTTCAGAATTAACATGAGTAAACAATTTGTTAAAGTAACCCACTCAGACTTTGCTTGGCTCTAATGACTTACATAAAATGATTTTTGCAAAAACATTAAGCTGTTCCCTATGTGCTCTACTTGCATCAATTTTAATCTCAAGTCTTCTAAAAGTTATTCGCATGCATGTCTAGGACTACCCTGACCAAGCGTACCTGTACCATGCCATGACAGAACTTGCATGAGTGGATACTAGACTGCGTGAACAGAGCAGGTAAATGCAGGTATTAGACTGCATGAACAGAGCAGACATATGCAGCTGCTAACATGCCCAGATCTAGTTTTGATGTGCATCTGCCATGCAGCATATAAATGTGCAAGCATTGAACTAAATGCCTGTCTCCAAGTTGCAAGAGCTTTTCCCTGCAATTCACATCATGAATGTGACTAAACTGGCTTTGGTTGGGCTACAACCTCAAGAAAGATTTAATTTGGAAATATTTCATAACCCTTCCAATGTCTAGACTGATCAACGGGAGATCAATTGAGTGAGACCGCAACATTTTTCAATCTTACAAAAAGCGGCCATTTCTGTTTTCGGACCTCACCGAGTAGAGACTTCTATGACTTCTACATATGAGGTGTGTTCGGTTGTATCCAAATCCAATTCTCCCATCTTTAATTCCTCAATTGTCTCCATCCCTCCTTTTCAGAATGCCCTCCCCTGGGTCTCGAGTCCCACGAAGTGGCTGATGATCAAATAATAGCATCTTCCTTCCTTCGACATGGACTTGGCCCCCAGCGTGTTCGACTGAACATACAGGTGAGCGGGCTCAGGAGTTGTAGCACACAGCTCCTTCATCACACAATCAGAATTTTTATTTATTGTCCTTAAAAGTTGTCGGGCTGGATTTTTGGCTTTTAACATTTTGGGGTGCAAATCGGGGCGGAGCGCAAAAGTTTGAGCCTAGAAATAGTTTGCGCCCTCGTCATGTATTTTCGGCCAAAAAGTCATCTGGAGGAGCGTTGGTGTTAAGTCAGGCGGTTTTTCTTTCCCTCGAGCTTTCATTTTCTTACAAAGACTCACACCACAGCACAACATAGAAAATATACAAGAAACAAGACCGACAAAGTAGCTACAGTAAAGCATCATGTCGACTTGAGAGCACATCTGGGTACTGCTCATCATCCAAACTACCAGCCTTTCTGACAAACCCACCCATGAGCCCAGCAAACATAATCAAATTGGTATTAAGCATACTAATGGAATAAACGGTATTACAGAACTAGCTGGGGTAAAAGTGAGAAAGACTTTTATTTATATAGCGCCTTTCACGACCACCGGACGTCCTAAAGTGCTTTACAGCAAATGAAGTGTTTTGTGAAGTATAATCACTGTCATAATGTAGGAAGCGGGCAGCCAATTTGCGCACAGCAAGCTCCCAGAAATAGCAATGTGATGTTGACCAGATAATCTGATTTTAGTGATGTTGATTGAGGAATAAATATTGGCCAGGATACCGGGGATAACACCACTACTCTTCTTCAAAATAGTGCCATGGGATCTTTTACATCCGAGACAGAGAGAGAGCAAACAGGGCCTCGGTTTTAACGTCTCATCCGAAAGATGGCACCTCCAACAGTGTAGCATTCCCTGGAGTGGGACTTGAACCCACAACCTTCTGAGTCAGAGGCAAAAGTGCTACCCACTGAGCCACAGCTGAGCCAGATGTCACATCTCCCAACGTCACTCTTTAATACAAAAGCAAAATATTGCAGATGCTGGAATCTGGAATAAAAACAGAAAATGCTGGAAATCTCAGCAGGTCAGGCAGCATCTGTGGAGAGGAAGCAGAGTTAACGTTTCAGGTCTGTGACCCTTCGTCAGAACTGGCGAGTGTTCGGAAAGAACAGATTCTTAACAAGCACTGAAAGGGGAAGGGGAGGAAAGAACAAAAGGGAATTTCTGTGATAGGGTGGAAGGCAGGAGAGATTAGAGAGACAAAAGGGATGATGGCCCAAATTCAAATGGCAGAAGTTAGAAAAACATTAGTCAAGATAGGGTGTGAATGGTGGGATAATAACCAACTGCCATTAGGGACAATGAGAAAGAGTCCAGAAGGCTGTAAAGTGCCTGAGCGAAAGATGAGGTGCTGTCGCTCGTTTAGCTTCATTGGAACAGTGTAGGAGACCGAGGACGGAGAGGTCAGAGTGGGAGTGGAACAGGGAATTAAAGTGACAGGCGACCGGAAGCTCAGGGTCACACTTGTGGACTGAACGGAGGTGTTCTGCAAAGCGGTCACCCAATCTATGCTTGGTCTCCCCAATGTAAAGGAGACCACATCGTGAGCAGAGAATACGGAATACTAAATCGCTGTTTCACCTGGAAGGAGTATTTGGGGCCCTGGATACTGGGAAGGGAGGAGGTAAAAGGGCAGGTGTTACACGGGAAGGTACCGTGGGAAGGGGAGGAGGTGCTGGGAGTGACTGCGGAATGGACCGGGATGTCGTGGAGGGAGCGGTCCCTTCGCAACGTTGAGAGGGGAGGGGAGGGGAAGATTAGATTGGTGGTGGGATCACGCTGGAGGTGGCGGAAATGACGGAGGATGATCCGTTGAACGTGAAGGCTGGTGGGGTGAAAGGTGAGGACAAGGGGAGCCCTGTCATGGTTCTGAGAGGGAGGGGAAGGGGTGAGAGCAGAGATGCGGGAAATAGATCAGACACAGTCGAGGGCCATGTTAACCACGGCGGAGGGGAATCCTCTGTTGAGGAAAAAGGAAGACATGTCAGAGGCACTAGTGTGAAAGGTGGCGTCATCAGAGCAGATGTGAGGGAGACGGAGAAACTGGGAGAATGGAATGGAGTCCTTACAGGATGCGTGGTGAGAGGAAGTGTAGTCCAGGTAGCTGTGGGAGTCAGTGGGCTTATAGTGGATACTGGTCGAAAGCCTATCCCTAGAAATGGAGACAGAGAAGTCGAGGAAGGGAAGGGAAGAGCCGGAGATGGACCATGTGCAGGTGAGGGAAGGGTGGAAATTGGATGCAAAGTGAATGAAATTTTCTAGTTCAGGGCGAGAGCAGGAAACGGCACCGATACAGTCATCAATGTACCGGAAAAAGAGGTGAGGGAGGGGACCCGAGTAGGACTGGAACAAAGAATGTTCCACATATCCCACGAAAAGGCAGGCATAGCTAGGACCCATGCGGGTCCCCGTGGCAACATCTTTAATTTGGAGGAAGTGAGTGGAGTTAAAGGAGAAGTTGATCAAGGTGAGAACAAGTTCGGCCAGGCGGAGAAGGGTGGTGGTGGGATGGGGACTGGTTGGGCCTCCGCTCGAGAAAGAAGCGGAGCGCCCTCAGGCTATCCTGGTGGGGGATGGAAGTTCAGTAAATTGCTGTTGCATTTTGCATAGCCTCCATTTATTCTCAGCCTGGAACAGTGACAGCAATACAGTCTGGAAGTGATAGATCCCAGCTAAAAAGCAGTTTACAGAGAGGGACTGGAATGTAATTTTTCTTGCCTTCTGACTAGACGCCGTCATCATTATCACGTCTCCCACCTACTGCTGACTTACTCATCTGTATTCTAGAAAGGCGTATCCTTGTCCCTCTGGCACAGTTATAATTCAGAAAGTTCTTGGACGCTTCCAGTAATCAAGGTGCTGTCGTCAGAGTACAGTAAATTTTCTCTGATGAATACTTCAGGAACACTACTAAATAAACTCGACAGTAAAGTTATGGGCGGGCCAAGAGCCAGAGGACAATCTGCTCCAAAAGTTTGTTACGTGTTGCACCAGACACTTCAGCCCTGGCAGCATGAACCTTTCCAATGTGTTTTTATTAGTTTGGAACTAAATATTAAGCTTTTGCAGCAGCAGACTCGATGTCACCGAGGTGCCAGAGCAACATCTGTAAAGTCTGAACCCTAGTATAATTTGGCACAAGGTAGTTTTCCCAACAACAAAACCGACTTTGATGGGGATTAATGAGGGAAAATAGCAGGATCACGAGAGGAGAGATTTTCCTCCATGGGTGCATGACAGGCCTGCGTAGGTAAAGCATGTCCGGAGATGGCCCAATTTGCAATACTTCCTTAGCTGTGGCTCAGTGGGCAGCACACTTGCCTCTGTGTCAGAAGGTTGTGGGTTCAAGTCCCACTCCAGGGATTTGAGCACAAAAAATCTCGGCTGACATTCCAGTGGAGTGCTGCACTGTCGGTGGTGCCGTCATTCGGAATGGATGTTAAACCGAGGCCTTGTCTCTCCTTTCAAGTGGATGTAAAAGATCCCATGGCATTATTTCGAAGAAGAGCAGGGGAGTTAACCCTGGTTCCCTGGCCAATATTTATCCCTTAATCTACGTAACAAAAAACAGATTATCTGGTCATTATCATATTGTGTTTGTGGGAGCTTGCTGTCCGCAAATTGGCTGCCGCGTTTCCCACATTACAACAGTGACGACAATCCAAAAAGTACTTCATTGGCTGTAAAGCACTTTGAGACCCCGATAGTCGTGAAAGCGCTCGATAAATGTAAGTCTTTCATTGAACCTCTACAACCCCATGACTTAAGGCAAAATACTGCAGTAACAGGACTGGAAAATTCAATGGCTTCATTTTAAAGGCAGCTTGGTGCATGCCAACACCAAAGTACTTGTCATAGTAAGCTGCCAAAAAAAATGGATATTACTCCATGTTAACATCTTGAACATAACGTCAACAGAAACCTGCTTTGTATTTGCCCATGATGCGGCCTAAGAAAAATTAGCTGTAATTTTCCTACCAATTTCTGACCAGAAAAGGAATGACATAATGGAATATATTTTACAACCCATTGAACTAAATTGATGGGCTCCCCGAACACTTGGTTATGAAATGTAGTATCGAGGGTTGGAAGATATTCTTAGTTGTACGTAAATAGATTGCTAAGGATAAGAATATTATTAAAGGGATGAAATCCATTGAGGGGTAAATGCTCAACCCCTGTGTCATTTCACGGGGCGATGAACCTCACATACAACTTTCGGCAGCAATTCTGGATGTTCACTCATCTATATATCAGAGATATAACAAACAAAGTAAACTGGGCCTAGCCCAGAGTAAGTCTGTGAGCCAAACCAGGAACGAGCAGAATATCAGCACTAAAATTAAGATATTTTACACCATAAAACTATTGGTTCAAATACACGTAACAATTTTGCACAGAATTTGTTTTAAATTTGTTTTTTCTTCCATGATTCTGACTCTCCGTATGTATCGAGACAAAACTGGGTGTTCATCAACTGATTGCCCCTCAACTCCTTCAATGTAATACTCTCTGTTGCACCACGCAAGCTCATTGTAATTCACTGCAACATACTCACATCCTCTGAACATCCAACTCCCCACTACAATACACTCGTACATCTGTGTCCCCACTGTAACACCCTCTGAACATCCACGTCCCCACTGTAACACCCTCTGATACAACCCCCTTCCAATCTAACACCCTCTGATATATCCACCTCCCCACTATAACACACTCGTACATCTGTGTCCCCACTGTAACACCCTCTGATACATCCACGTCCCCACTATAACACCTCTGATATATCCCCCTCCCACTATAACACATTCATACACCTGTGTTCGCACTAAAACACACTCTGATCTGATACATCAACCTACCCATATAGCATTCACTGATACATTCACCTTCCGAGTCTAACACGTTCGGATACATCCACCTAGCCCATATAGAATCATAGAATGGTTACAGCACAGAAGGAGGCCATTTGGCCTGTCGAGCCCATGCCGGCTCTCTGCAAGGGCACCTCAGCTAGTCTAACTCCCCCAACTTTTGCCCCTAGCCCTTCAAATTGTTTTTAGTTCAGGTACCTATCCAATTCCCTTTAGAAAGCCGCAATATAGTAGACCTCCTCCACCTTTTCAGGCAGGGCATTCCAGATCCTAACCACTCGCTGCGTTAAAAAATGTTTTTGCTCATGTCGCCTTTGGTTCTTCTGCCAAAGCACCTTAAATCTGTGTCCTCTGGTTCTCGGCCCTTCTGCCAATGGGAACACTTTATTCTGTCCAGACCCGTCATGATTTAGAATTCTCTGATATACTCTGTATGATTCAATATAACACAGTCTAAACGGTTCCACACCCTGACTATATAGCAGGCTCTAAGTTAAAGAGCGGCATGCTTGTGCTGGTTTTAGTACCACTCAGATAGCTGTGCTCTGGAAAGTGTCAGAGGAAAAACTCGATGCTTTTCGAGCACTAAGCAGGTTGTGCTCTGAGTTGCCAAGAGCAACCTGACCCTTGGCAGCAGTCTGCATAGTCCTTGAGAAAGCAATTCATCTTTAAAAGAACAAATCCAAAAAACAGGCCCGACGCCTTTAGTCTTCCAGCCTCTGACGTCTAACACAAACGAAATTCATTCTGGCAAACTCACTGAATTCTCCAGCCCACATTTGTTGAGGATGAGTGAAAAGTTTGTATTTGATAAGCCAGTTCCCATCAGTTTGCTTTACAATTTTCACATGCTGCACATGTCTGGAGCCGTCAGTGTGGGAGAGGCAGAAAGAACAGTCAGAGAACACACAACAGGTCTGTTAGCATCTGAAGGATGGGGTCACCTTTCCGGTGAGGCTGGAAATTCTGACGGGTCAAATCTGAAATGTGATCTTGCCTTTCTCTTTCAGATCCGTGTATGTGCATAGAAATACATTAAAGTTACAACATGGAATTTGCCCCTACCTGATGTCAGCTGTGGCTCAGTGGGTAGCACACTCACCTCTGTCAGACAGTTGTGGGTTCAAGTCCCACTCCAGGGACTTAAGTACATAAATCTAGGCTGACACTCCAGTGTGGAGGGAGTGCTGCACTGTCAGAGGAGCTGTCTTTTGGATGAGACGTTAAACCGAGGCCCCGTCTACCCTCTCAGGTGGACCTAAAAGATCCCACGGCACTATTTTGAAGAAGAGCAGGGGAGTTATCCTCGGTATCCTGGCCAATATTTATCCCTCAATCAACATGACAAAAACAGATTATCTGGTCATTATCACGTTGCTGTTTGTGGGAGCTTGCAGTACGCAAATTGGCTGCTGTGTTTCCCACATTACAGTGACTATATTCCAAAAGTACCTCATTGGCTGTAAAGTGCTTTGTGACGTCCGGTGGTCATGAAATGTGCGATATAAATCCAAGTCTTTCTTCCTTTCAAACCTGGGACCTTCAGGTCAGTACACACTGCCTTTACCAATTGGACCAGCAGAGAAGTTGTACTATTAATCTTCTGAATATTTTAACACTAAGAGCTAGAAATGTGTGTCGGGCGGTCACTAAATTTAGCACCGGAAAACTTTTAGCGACAGGAACAGCAAAATTCAGTGGTTGCGCCCTGAGAGTGAAGCGGAGCACGAAGGGGAGAGTTCCCCACCTCTCTCAGGACGCTAGGCTGGGTGAATATCCCGAGCTAAAGAGCCATCTTCGTAGCACCCGGAGAGAGATCTCTCTGCAAAAAACGTAACAAAAAACACAAAAAAACATTCCCTTTACATCACTCAATAAAGTTAAATCGCCAAAAAAAATACTCACACTCGCCTCACGCAGCCATTCCTTCCCTTAGCGCCCCGGGACAGCTCTGCCTGCCAGCTTTCTCTGGCGGAGTCACTAGGGGGCGCTATGGGTGCCGTGCAAACCAAATGTTGCTTCCGTGTTGATACCGGGGGACGTTGCACACTGGCGCGACGCTCCCAGGCGCCTCTCCCACCCAATTTCTCCCCTCTCCCCCACGAGAGTTTAACTTCAAAAAAAATAACAAGGAAATTCGGTTGGATACCGTGACTGAAATTGCTTCTGACATTTCCCAGGCAGGTGCTGAGGACGAGGAGGACGAGGACTATTTTGATGGGGCCTGGTGCGCTCAAATAGAGGATCAGTCGCAGTGGCTTGAGGTGGATGCCAGAAAACTGATCGAATTCAGTGGAGTGATCACCCAGGGCCGGGATTCACTGCTGCAGTACGTTGATAAACCACTTCCTCTTATTTTCTAATGGGCTGAGTTTGTCACCTCACTCTCCTTCAGCTCTGATGAATGTTGCATTTTTGTCTGAGTGAAACCAAATGTTTCCGGGTCTGAGACACGCAGTTTGTACAGGGACTTGTTTTCCAAACTACGTAAGTATAGGCAAAAAAACTCAGTGGGGAATCACGCTGAAAATCATGCATTAGGTTAACTTTTTTCACCCAGAGGTGGTGGGTGTCGAGAACTCACTACCTGAAAGGGTGGTAGAGGCAGAAACCCTCATCGCATTTAAAAAGTACTTGGGCGTGCACTTGAAGTGCCGTAACCTACAGGGCTACAGACCAAGAGCTGGATTAGGCTTGATAGTTGTTTTTCAACCGTCACAGACACGAACGGTCTCCTTCTGTGCCGTATATTTCTATGATCTGAAAGTTCAAGGTAGCTTCCATGACTTTATAAAGTACTGATGGGAGAGCAATAGGCAGTAGTTAGAAAGGTATTTAGGGTCACCATTTTTTTAGGAATAGGGTAAACATCAGCAAATTTCCAAGAAGAAGGAAAGGTATAATCGGGAATGAAGAGAAGAGTGTTTGCATACCCCTCACAAGTCTAACCATCAACTACCACATCGTCACTTTGCTAGCCCTCCCCAGCTACCACCAACAAGGACTACAACAGCCATGCCATGCTATCACCATCACCTCCGAATTCCTCTCCAAGTCACACACCCTCCTGACTTGGAAGTATATTGCCGTTTCTTTATTGCCACTGGGTCAATATCCTTACCTAACACTATTGTGGGGGTCCCATCAACACAAGGACTGCAGTAGTTGAAGGAGAAGGCCTATCACCACCTTCTCATGGGAATGGTATTTGGAATAACCGTGGCCTTGACAACATTGCCCACATCCTGAGAACAAAATGAATGTCCATTTTCCAACTGTTGACATTAGTGGCCACACCATCTCCTGCTCTCAAATGGAATTTCCCCATCTTCTCCCTTGCCTGTCTACAAGAAGTTTGATTACTCTTTTGTGCCAAACACTTCTTTTACACTCAATAATTCTTAACTTACGTCTAAAAATGTCCAAGGGCATTGAATAATGCTCCCATACTTGGAGAGGCTTTTGAAACCTCTTTTGCATCAAATAAGCATTCCTTCTTTCACCTCCAACTTCCAACCTCTCTTTCCTCATTGAAACTTTACTTGCACTTTCTGTTTTATCAATACAATTACAGTCATGAATTTTCTCTGTTGTTCCTAAGCTCTAAATACACCATCCTACATCCTTTCTGTATCCCCAATGCAAAACTCATCAGAATGTCTCCTAAATTCCTTCATTCAATATCACATTGCTGTTTGTGGGAGCTTGCTGTGCGCAAATCAGCAGCCGCATTTCCCACATTACAACAGTGACTACACTCCAAAAGTACTTCATTGACTGTAAAGCACTTTGAGACATCTGGTGGCCCTGAAAGGTGCTATAGAAATGCAGCTCTTTCTTTCATTCACTAGGACCTCAAAACTATGAGTCCTCCAATCCTCTTTTCTTACAATCTTCAGAATTCTAAAATCCGAGTTTGGCATCACCTGATTTAACTCATCTTCTTTTCAACCTTGATCATTTTCTGTGTTGTTGGCCTTTGCTCTTCGTTCTTAATTTTTAAAAATCCATATGCTTCACCTAGTTATCAATTGTGTGTTCTTCAAAAATACTGAATAGTTCAGTAATAATGGAACCAAACTGGTGCCATCATTCATTGTAAGGAGTTTGAAAGCCAGCGGTCACACAAAGTACATCAGAACATAAGAAATAGATGTAGGGGTAGGCCATTCGGCCCCTCGAGCTGCTCTGCCATTCAATAAGAGCGTGGCTGATCTTCGACCTCAACTCCACTTTCTCGCCCGATCCCTATATCCCTGATTCTCCTAGAGTCCAAAAATCTGTAGATCTCAGCCTTGAATATATCCAATGACTGAGCCTCCACAGCTCTCTGGGGCAGAGAATTCCAAAGATTCACCATCCACTGAGTGCCGAAATTTCTCCTCATCTCAGTCCTAAATGGCTGACCCCTTATTCTGAGACAGTGACCCCTGGTTCTAGACTTCCCAGCCCGGGGGAAACATCCTCCCTGGCATCTACCCTGTCAAGCCCTGTAAGAATTTTGTATGTTTCAATGAGATCGCCTCTCATTCTTCTAAACTCTAGAGAATACTGGCTTGGTCTGCTCAATCTCAGCTCGAGCTCTTGAAACTAACAACCAAATCTCTTTGTTGACAGCAATGACTGGGTGAACTCATACTATGTGCAGTTCAGCAACGACAGCCGCACATGGATGACATACAACGATGGATATTATGATTGGGTACGTGTCTCGCAAGCTGATAGATATAACTGAATATGTGTCACACGCTGGCAGACGTGACTGGGTACATAATCATATGCTGATGGATATGACTGGTCAATGGACACTGAGTATGAATCATACTGCCAGGTGCAAATGGATAAATATCGAGGACAGCAGATGGGTAACACTCGCTGACAGATGTTACTGGCTGTGTATCAGACAAGTTGACAGTTCTGACTGAGTATGTATCCAGAAGTTGAAAGATGTTATGGGTTATGTATCACACAGATGACAGCTGTGATTTTTTTACGTGCCACATAAGATGACAGATATAATGGGTTATGTATCACATAAGATGACAATTAAGACTGACGCGCTGACATGTCATGGATGTATTTCGCAACCGGATATTTGCTCTATCAATGTAACCTACACCATATCGCCCTTTCAGGCTACAGCTGTACTTACGGCTTTAAATGGAAACATAGAAAATAGGTGCAGGAGTAGGCCATTCAGCCCTTCGAGCCTGCACCACCATTCAATAAGATCATGGCTGATCATCACGTCAGTACCCCTTTCCTGCTTTCTCTCCATACCCCTTGATCCCTTTAGCCGTAAGGGCCATATCTAACTCCCTCTTGAATATATCCAACGAACTGGCCTCAACAACTCTCTGCAGTAGCGAATTCCACAGGTTAACAACTCTCTGAGTGAAGAAGTTTCTCCTCATCTCGCTCCTAAATGGCTTACCCCTTATCCTTAGACTGTGTCCCCTGGTTCTGGACTTCCCCAACATCGGGAACATTCTTCCTGCGTCTAACCTGTTTAGTCCTGTCAGAATTTTATATGTTTCTATGAGATCCCCTCTCATCCTTCTAAACTCCAGTGAATGCAAGCCCAGTCGATCCGGTCTCTTCTCATATGACAGTCCTGTCATCCCGGGAATCAGTCTGGTGAACCTTCGCTGCACTCCCTCCATAGCAAGAACGTCCTTCCTCAGATTAGGAGACCAAAACTGAACACAATATTCCAGGTGAGGCCTCACCAAGGCCCTGTACAACTGCAGTAAGACCGCCCTGCTCCTATACTCAAATCCCCTCGCTATGAAGGCCAACATGCCATTTGCCTTCTTCACCGCCTGCTGCACCTGCATGCCAACTTTCAATGACTGATGAACCATGACACCCAAACAAAACAAGTTTACAGGGCTGCCCGAAGACCAGATGTGGAACAAAGCCATACGGAGATCAAGAACATAAGAAATAGGAGCAGGAGTAGGCCATTCGGCCCATTGAGCCTGCTGCACCATTCAATGAGATTATGGCTGATCTTCGACCTCAACTCCACTTGCCTGCACTATCCCCATATCCCTTGATTCCCTTAATATCCAAAGAACATTCCAGGTTCAATCTCTAATCAGGGCTGATCTCGGCCAGAGCAAGGAACTGGGGATGGACAGGAGACGGCGCTTCACCCTTGCACAGTCATAAATTGTCTAGTCCCATAAATGAAAAATAGCCCTTTGTATGAGTCCCTGAGTGGAAGCACGTGACACTGAGACTAATAGAGTTTCTGAGCGGAAGAATCTGCACACAGATATATCAGTCTGAGCCCCTTGGTGGGCACGTCTGTGCCCATGGGTACCTACCAGACCTTCAGTTGGTCATTGTAATGTATGCACCTGTGAGTATGCTCAGGTTTGTAGAGCTGTTGCATTGTGAGTGGCTTAGCCAGTCACGTAATGTTCACAAGACTCAAGCCAGTTGGGTTCGGGGGATCCACGATGAAGCAGGTGGTTGTCAGCCTGGTGGATGAACTGGTAATGTGTAGTGTGATTGTTAAACCTTTCGCTAATAAACCAACTAGTTCTTAATAGTTGCTATGAATTCTTAAGCAAAGAACCCATGAAGCGAATACATCACAATCATTATTAAACTCAAGACTAGAAAGCTGACAGATCCTGAATAGCGAGATTTATATGAGTGACAATGCTTCACAGTATTATTATCAATAAAAAGAAAGAATATTTAGCAGCGGCCGTTGATAGATGGTTAACTGATATTTCCCCATTTCTGTAGCTATTTTATGGGAATGTGGATACCGACACACCAGTTCTGAGTGAATTCCCAGATACCATTGTTGCTCGCTACATCCGGATTAATCCACAAAGCTGGAATGGAAGCCTGTGTATGAGAATGGAGGTACTCGGCTGTCCAGTGGCAGGTAAGAACGTTCTCTCTCGCAAGGAACGAAAATCTGTCCACCTGCCATGCCGTATGTGCAATACAGCATTTAGATGCAAGTGATGCACGTATCAGTGTTTGCATGGTTTACTATCGAAAATACATACTGCATCTGCGAGTATTTTCCGCATGTACTGTACATTATACACAATAGATGTCAGTGTTTATAATATATAAAAGCAAAATGCTGCGGATGCTGGAATCTGAAATAAAAACAGAAAATGCTGGAAATCTCAGCAGGTCAGGCAGCATCTGCGGAGGGAGAAACAGAGTTAACATTTCTGGTCGACGACCCTTCGTCTGAACTGGCGAATGTTCGAACTGAACAGATTCTTGTGGAGCACTGAAAGGGGGAGGGGAGGAAAGAACAAAAGGGAAGGTCTGTGATAGGGTGGAAGACAGGAGAGATTAGAGAGACAAAAAGGATGATGGGCCGACTTGAGATGGTAATGGCAGGAGTTAGAAAAAGATTAGTCCAGATAGAGGTGTGAATGGCGGAATAATTATCAGCTGCCATGGGAAACAGAGACAAAAGTTAAATAAGATTGGGAGAGGGGGTTAAAAAAAAGGAGGAAAGAGAGCAAAATTGGGCAGATATATAAGTCAAAAGCAAAATACTGCAGATGCTGGAATCTGAAATAAAAACAGATATGTGAGTGTTTACTTCATACTGTAGAATGCATATGATAAATGTACCAATGTTTATTGTGTATTCTTTACAACAGTCATGTACATATGCCAGTGTCAGCATTTATTAATGTACCAGTCTATTGGAGTTTTAAAATATAATTCTAAACGTTGTACATTTGCTTTTACAATTAGATTTTTTATCTTTCAAGCTGTTCCAACCCATTGACTCCAGTGCCGGTTAGGATTCTCCAAATTATCCATGTCTTCATTGCCACGGGAAGAACAGAAGAATTAGGAGCAGGAGTCGGCCATTCGGCTGCTCGAGCCTGCTCCACCATTCAATACGATCATGGCTGATCTTCTACCTCAGCTCCACCACATTACTAATAGGATGCTAGATTAGCACATGAGGGAGAAAGGAACAGTAGGGTATGCTGATAGGGTTAGATGTAGAGGGATGGGAGGAGGCTCGTGTGGAGCATAAACGCCATCAGAGACTAGTTGGGCCGAATGGCCTGTGTCTATGCCGTAGACTCGATGTCAATGTAGCATAGCAGTGAAACGGTGTCCCAGGCTCTAGTCATTGATGCTACATAGCAGCCGTATCCATAGTTTTATTTTGACAGCGATCATTTAGATGAAGTGCCAATGAAATCAAAGAGGAAAAAAACTTCAAATATATTTTAATAGAATCAGAGAATTACAGCACAGGAGGCTAGTCAGCTCATCGTGTCTGTGTCACTACAAGCTCGCCCACTGGAGCTGTTGAACCACATTTCCTTGCCTCTTTTTCTGTATCGTTTTATACTTCTCTTTTTGAAATACAGACAATTCCTTTACATACTGCTGTCTCTACCTTGTGGTAAAGAGTTCCACGTTCTAATAGCCTGTGTGAAGACATTTCTTCTAACATCCCCTTTCTTTCTCCCAGTCATAGTTTTCAGGCTTGTTTGCAGCCAGCAAAAATAATCTTGCACTACTTGGCCTCTGGGAACTTTTCCTAATTTTGTCACCAGGGTTAGGTTGTACTTGCAGTTAAGTCGATCATGGCCATCGCTACAAAACCTAAAACTCTCAAACGTCCTTTGCCTCTCTCACAGCCGCCAATCAATACGAGTCCAATGAAGTGCCGGCAGAAAAGGGCTTTGACTTCAGGCATCACAACTACAAGGACATGCGACAGGTACGGCCAGACTGAAGCTGCGATTCAGATATTGGGCATATAAGGTCATACTCCAGTTCATAGGGAACAAGAGCCCAATCACAACAGTGACTTTTGCTTCTTGAGAAATATCTAAAACACAACTTATTATTTCACATTTATATTGCCACATACCTGTCCACTCTCCTAATTGTCTACTTCCTCCATTTATCTCCTGCATTCCTCCTCGCAGCTTTCCATATCCCCTAATTTGATGTTGCCAGCAAATGTTGATATTCCCTCAATGAGTGTGCCTAATCACTTCGGGGGCAAAATTGACTGGTTTTGCGCCCCCTAAGGTAGCCAGTTAGTAAGGTAATATTAGATTTTATCTTCTGCTTTTTCCTTGATAGTTTTCAGAAATCAAGGGACATTTAACAGAGTGTTAACTCCTCAAAAGTGGTTCTTCAGATAGAGTCAGAGACAGTACAAATTATACTGAGTCTGTTATGTATGTTAACTGGGTTTTACCTGCCACCGGAGGGCGCGACTGTCAGTGTCCTAATGGTCACTGGCAGACACGTGCAAGCTTTCTATATAATGTTGGCAGCATTGTTGAATCCTCACTTTGAGAGTTAATAAACTGAAGTAAGGTCATATCTGAACTAGCTCGCCGTATTTAGCCTCGTGGAGTTATTTGATACATAACAGAGTCTGTTGGAAGGAGTGGAAAAAATGACTAATTTTTGTTCCAATCTCTCTAACTTTCACATTGCCTTGTTAGAACATAAGAAATAGGAGTAGGTCATTTGGCCCCTCAAACCTGCTCCGCCATACAATAAGATCATGGCTGATCTGATCTTGTCCTCAACTCCACTTCTCTGCCCTCTCCCCATAACCTTTGCCCCTCCTATCGCTCAAAAATCTGTCTATCTCCACCTTAAATATATTCAATGACCCAGCCTCCACAGCTCTCTGGGGTAGAGAATTCCAAAGATTCACGACCCTCTGAGAGAAGAAATTCCTCCTCATTTCCGTTTTAAATTGGTGACCCTTTATTCTGAAATTGTTGAGTACGTAATGATTTTATTCTAACAAGTGAAACAATTTAACACTTTAAAAAAAATTATCTGTTAGCTGATGAAGGTTGTGAATGAGCAGTGCCCGAACATTACCCGGATTTACAATATCGGAAAAAGTTCCCAAGGAATGAAGATCTATGCCATGGAGTTGTCAGATAACCCGGGAGAACACGAACCAGGTAATGTTCCCCCGTGTGTCTCTATTATATAGTTTCAAATCAAAATTAAGGTCATAAATTATTAATCTCTGCATGTTGCAGGAACGGTTTAAGGACCACAATTTAATTATTGTTGGTGACTACTTTAGCTCTCAGGTAGCAGTCAACGATGTCTTAATTAAAGAAAGAAAGGCTTGGATTTATATAGCGCCTTTCATGTCTCAAAGCACTTTACAGCCAATTAAGTACTTTTGGAGTGTAGTTCCTGAAATGTAGGAAATGCAGCAGCCAACTTGCGCACAGCAAGCTCCCAAAACGACAATGTGATAATGGCCAGATAATCTGCTTTTTGTTATGTTGGATGAGGGATAAATAATTTGCTAGGACACCGGGGATAACTCCCCTGCTCTTCTTCGAAATAGTGCCTTGGGATCTTTTCCATCATCATCATAGGCGATCCCTCGAAAGAGGATAACTTGCTTCCACACCAAAAGGGACACGTTCACAGATGTTTCAATGAAGGACCCGATATTCCAGTCCTGAACTCCAGGGGTGGAAGATGCCTGTGCGTGGATTTTTTTAACACGTGGTGACCGTTGCACACCAGCCACCACACGGGCTTGACAGAGCTAGGTCTTGGTCCAGCGGCAAGGATTAACCAAGACGACTGGAGACCTGTTCTGCTGCACGGACCTAGTGCGTACACATATCGCAGTGTGGGCTGGCCCGTGCTGCCCCTGGGCCCTTGGCTCTTCTGGGTCCCGTACCCGACAGCTGCAACACTTTCTTAAGAAGGTATTCCTGCAATTAAGTCTGATTAGTAAAGTGACTCGGAAGGTTAACTGTCAGTTACTTTATTACATCTCAGTAAATAGAATAAAAGTAACATGTAAGCCAGACTAGGTAGGGCTGGGAGGTTCTCTTCCCTGGAGGACAGTGAATTAGTTGGGTTTGTACAACAATCAGCTTTCATGGTCACTTTTTCCTACTGCTAGCCCACAGATGACTAGATTAATTAAATTCAATTTCACAATTTGCTATGGTGAGATTTGAACGCACAACCCCCACAGGGTTGATAGTCCAGTACCATAATCACTAGGTCACTGTACCTCTAATTTTCTTTTTCATTCTCGGAGGAGCGGGCAGGTCGGAGGGCCTCCTTGTGGAACTGCTCCTGGGCATGGCCAAGGCTGCCATTAACCGGTCCAGCGGGCAGTCGAGGGGGTCGTTCAGCCCGACTGCCTGCCTCTCTTCCGCGGTTACATTCGAGCCATTACGTCCACCTGAGAGAGCAGATGGGGCCTCGGTTTAATGTCTCATCCGAAAGACAGCACTTTCAACAATGCAACAGTCCCTCAGCACTGCACTGGAGTGTCAGCCCAGACTTATGTGCCCAAGTTAGTGATTGCCAGTGTCTGGGTTGGGCTCAGCTCCCAGTATGACAAGTGAGGGTTTTTAAACTCTTTCTCACAAACGCTGAACCTAATTTTAAAAGGAACTCCAATAATATTTTTATATCTTCTTAGAAACTTTCGCTGGTATCTATTAATCTGTCAATCTGTGTCTCTTCTCCCAGACTCTGGGCTTGAAAACTCACCGATCGGGTCTTAGGGCTTGGGCTTTACATAGGATTACATGCGATATACGGCACAGAAACAGGCCATTCCATGCCGGCGTTTATGCTCCACTCGAGCCTCCTCCCGTCTTTCCTCATCTAAATCTATCAGCATAACCCTCTATTCCCTTCTCCTCCATATATCGTCCAGCCTCCCCTTAAATGCATCGATACTATTCGCTTCAACCACTCCCTGCGGTAATGAGTTCCACATTTTCGCCACTCTCTGGGTAAAGAAGTTTCTTCTGAATTCCCTATTGGATTTCTTGGTGACTATCTTATATTAATGGCCTCTAGTTTTGCTCTTCCCCACAAGTAGAAACATTCTCTCTATATCCACTCTATCAAAACCTTTCATAATATTAAAGACCTCTATTAGGTCACCCCTCAGCCTTTTGTCAAGAGAAAGAGCTTGCTGGCTCCAGATCATAACTGTCTTTATTTCTGGTTTAGGTAATTCAGCAGTAGGCCAGTTTACCTGGCCCTTTACCAAGCAAGCCTCTCGCCATTTTGGGGTAGAGGAAAATCTTAATCTTAATTTTATTTATCTTAAGGGAGCTGGTGCGCCATTTCTTGGGTGTCCTCCTCAACGGCTGTCTAACTCGGTGTCTTTTGGAGGTCACTCTTTTGTTTACTTTACATTAAATACCTTTAATATTGTTTAATTTCTTGGGGGGGGAAAGTGTCCGTAATATGTTCTTTTCATGCTACTGACCGCACTCTTAGTACCTCGTTGTGCCTGGGTTCCAAGTGATTCCCCTTGTGAGAAAGAGAAATTTGTGGATATTGGGTGAGGACCAGCTTAGACTTGGCTGTGATGAACGTCATGGTCAAAGTGCCTCCAACAATCGACTGTCTCGATTCACATACTTGAGGAGATCTGTTGGTGCTCTTGGGAGTATAATCCAGCATAAGTAATCACCACGAGCAGAGGACAATTGAAAACCTTACCCAAATGAAGTGTGCGAGAGAATTAAGTGACAACCTTATGACTAAACCTGCAATTCCTTTGGCTGCAATCATTACCAGGCCTTTGAGATCATAAGAACATAAGAAATAGGAGTGGTAGTAGGCCATTTTCCTCTCGAGCCTGCTCCGCCATTCAATAAGACCATGGCTGATCTTCTACCTCAACTCCACCTGTACTATCCCCATATCCCTTGATTCCCTTAATATCCAAAAATCTAGCGATCTCTGTCTTGAATATACTCAACGACTGAGCCTCCACAGCCCTCTGGGGTAGAGAATTCCAAAGATTCACCACCCTCTGAGTGAAGAAATTTCTCCTCATCTCAGTCCTAAATGGCCGACCCCTTATTCTGAGACTGTGACCCCTGGTTCTAGACTCCCCAGCCAGGGGAAAACAGCCTCCCAGCATCTATCCCTGTCAAGCCCTGTAAGAATTTTTGTATGTTTCAATTTCAATTCATCATTTTAACACTGTATCACCGTACACGCGCTTACACCTAATTGTGATAAATTGTTGTTTTACAGGGGAGCCTGAATTTCATTACACTGCTGGAATACATGGCAACGAGGTCTTAGGTCGGGAGTTACTGCTGCTTCTAATGCAATTCCTGTGTAAGGAATACATCTACGGAAACCCCCGGATCACCCATATAATCGATAGCACAAGGATACACCTTGTACCCTCTCTCAATCCAGACGGTTACGAACTGGCTTATGAAATAGTGAGCACCTGGTTGGAAATATAGTCCACAAGTCTTTAACTGGCCGACGGGACCCTAAATGTGGAGCAGGAAAATGTACCATTGATTGATTTAAATGTGCATTGTTCAACATCTTGTTTCCATGGCAGTGATCACGAACCTTGTTGCAAACTAGAGGTGATCCAAATCTCAGCTGTCTGTGCCCTAATTCGCAGAAGTCCCGCTCACCCTTAACCCTTATGCTCACTGACCTACATTGGCTTCCAGTTAAGCAGCGCCTCGATTTCAAAATTCTCATCCTTATTTTCAAATCGCTCCAAGGCCTCATCACTCCCTATCTCTGTAATCTCCTCTAGCCCCACAACCCACTTGGGGTGTCTGCGCTCCTCTAATTCTGCCCTCTTGATCATCTCTGATTATAATCGCTCAACCATCGGTGGCCGTGCCTTCTGTTGCCTCGGCCCCAAGCTCTGGAACTCTCTCCCTAAACCTCTCCGCCTCTCTACCTCTCTTTCCCCCTTCAACATGCTCCTTAAAACCTACCTCTTTGACCAAGCTTTTGGTCAGCTGTGCTAAATTCTACTTATGTGGCTCGGTGTCAAATTTTTTTATCTCGTAACACTCCTGTGAAGCGCCTTGGGACATTTCACCACGTTAAAGGCGCTATATAAATACGAGTTGTTGTTGTACCCGTTGTCCTTTCACACCTGTATTTGTGCCTTTGGGAACAGTGCACTTACCAAGGTAAGGATGAGTTTGGTGAAATGGAAGATTTTTTCTTCTTTGCACCCAATCGCAGGTTTAGGTCTGGCATGGTGTACGGTAGAACCATTGTCGTGCTTCCCAGCTTCGCACTGTGGATTCAGTGTGATGTTTCTATCCCTTTTTTGAAGTGAGGTTGTAAAGTTAGCGTCAATTCGTTGCAGTTTTGAATGAGATGGGATTGGCAGTGTCCAAAAGTGTGGATAAAAGAAAAAAAACGGGGACTTGGTTCTGCCACAAAAAAACAACGAAGATCGAAGGAAGAACAGAAAATAATCAAATTTTTTTAATTCTCCCACAGGGGTCAGAGCTAAGTAGCTGGGCACTGGGGTACTGGACGGAAGAAGGATATGACCTCAGTGACAACTTTCCAGAGCTGACCTCAATCATCTGGGGTGCGAAAGAACAAAGAAGTGACATTCGAAGAGTGGCCAATCACCACCTTCCCATACCAGAGGAATACCAATCGGAAGAAGGCGCGGTGAGCAGGCAGCAGACACACTCCAACTGTACAGAAAGTTTGTTGCAAAGGGGCTGTTTTTTCTGAATTCTTTACTCAAGCCATAACTTGGATGAAAAAAAACTGCAAAAAATCTCAAATGAAAACTGAAAATGCAGGAAATACGTAGAGCGACATTGCATTTACAGCCCAGAAATGGAAGAATCGGTCCAAATGGTCCAACTTTTGCTCCACAAGAGCCTCCTCCCACCCTTCCAGGTGGCACAGTCTCAGGATAAGGGGTCGGCCATTGAGGACTGAGATGAGGAGGAATTTCTTCACTCAGAGGGTTGTGAATCTTTGGAATTCTCTACCCCAAAGTGCTGTGGAGTCTCAGTCTTTGAGTATATTCAGGACTGAGATCAATAGGTTTTTGGACTCTCGGAGAATCAAGGGATATGGGCAGGAATGTGTTGAGGTCGAAGATCAGCCCTGATCTTATTGAATGGCGGAGCAGGCTCGAAGGGCTGAATGGCTGACTCATGCTCCTAATTCTTATGTGCATGTATTATATTCTTCAGCTCACCCTATCAACAAATCCTTCTATTCCTTTCTCCCTCATGTGTTTGTCTAGCTTCCCCTTAAATGCGTCTATGCTAA